>NC_073694.1:137023155-138233625 GCF_029784165.1 Wyeomyia smithii | reverse complement strand
TTTAACGCTCACCATTTTACATGGGATGAGAATCATGTCGATGGTAGAGGGTTAGCCCTCTACGACTTGATAAACGAAAACAATACCATCCTTTTAAACGGCACTAACCCGACATATGTCCCGGCTGAACTGCACAAAAGAAATTCTACAATAGATCTAGTAATTTGCTCACCTGTACAAGTCCCCGAAACCACAATGGAAATTCTGAATTATGGAATAGGAAGCAGACACCTGGCGATCAGCATCATCATACAAAGAGAAACACAGATACCACAAAAATGGTTCATCAACAGACGAAAGGTAACAAAAGAGATCGAAAAATTGGAACCAAGTGCAATCCAAGGCATATCAGATCTACAACGTGAAGCGAAAGGTATAATCAAAAGTGCAAAACAGAAAAATAAGTATGAACCAAAATTCTTTTGGTCCAAAGACATAGAAGAGGCATGGGTAGAAAAAAACAAAGCAAGGAAAGTACAGCAAAAGTACAAAAATTTAGAGAATTTGCAGAGGAAATTGATCCGAAAACAAATACTAAAGAACTCTGGATAAAATTTAACAACTTAACTGGTAAGAAAAAAAAGGAAATTTAACAATAGTTCATCGCGATCTTGACTCAGCTCAAAAGTTCCTGGAGCTACACTTTCCATTTGGGGATCTCTATACGTTGCAGCCAAATGTGGCTATTGATTATGACATTTTGACCATAAAGACATGGAATAAAATACTCAATAAAAAAAAGAAAACATCTGCCCCAGGTCCAGACGGAATCAGCTACTCAATGCTACAAAAGCTCAACCCGAGAGTTGCAGAGAATTTAATGAGAGATTTGAATAGGATTTGGAAAAATGGAAGAATTGATAGTACATTGAAAAACATCAAGGTAATAGCAATATCGAAGCCAGGACGAAATGCTGAAAATGTGACGAACCTTTGTAACCTTCGGTTACATTGCGTGTCCTGGCTCCGCCACAATTGAAACTTCATCCAGACTTGCCCGGTTAAAATCCCCACCTCCCAGATCCTACCCTGGATTCAGAGCACATCTACATGAGTGATATCCCTCCAAGCCTGTCGTTTAACGTCTAGGACGGAGGGGTCACCCATATAGGAAAGCTTGTCAATAGTATCACCATTACTACTTCAACAGGGTTGAGTGATATCCCTCCAAGTCTGTCGCGTCGCGTCTGGGACGGAGGGGTCACTCATAAGGGTTCGTTCACAGATGCATTGAGGAGACAACCTTGGTATTCGGATCCACAGGGTGGGTCAAAAGGAATGAGTGGCCTACTGAACAGTTCATTACGACTCGGGAGTGTTCGTGGCACTCCCGATTCGGAAATGACAGTTCACATATAAACGACGAGGCAATTCTAAGAGGGTTCTCTTTCGGCTAAAACAGCTAACGATTCAGAGGTGCGCGTATGAAGTTTTTTACCGTACTTGAGGTTTACGCCATGTGTGAAATACGGGGAGTTTTCGCAGTGATTAATTAGAAAATTGTACTATTAGGAGATTAACATGTTTTAAAAAGTTGTTAAAATACTGAAGATGTCAAAAATGTGAATTTGTAAAAAAGACCTAACTGATGTAAAACTTACTATTATAGTGCTAAACGGTTTAAAAAGGTCAGAAGATAAGATCGACAGAAAAACTATTCGTATATCTATTAAAACAAGGAAAAAAAGGTAAAGCAAATTATTTAGCTATTACGATTAGAAATCAAGGCGGTTAAGAGTGATTCAGGGATCACTAGTTCTTACAACAAGATGGCTAATTTCCGTCGAATAGGTCCTCGAGGGGCCTTTTATTCTTGGTTCTAGCTCTACGCTTGAGGCGGTGCCATCCATTGTCAGAGAGCAAAAAGTCTGGACCCGCCATTTTGTGGAACGCCAATCCATCGCATATATACCTTCGAAGGTGCTAGCTGGACGCTATCGGCCCGGCACAACGATCAAGCACGGAACGGAAAATCGTCAACCGCCACGATGTTCGGGACGCCGACTCGTGTTTAGTTATACGGATCCGGAGGAACAGGAGCAGTAAACCAAGTAACTTAGGTTAAGAAACAACATGTCGGGACAGGGGAAATAAATTAGTAATGTAAGCTATCTATCTATTGTTTTAAAGCGCGATTTCCCTTGGTTTCACACCTTGCTTTTTATTTCGTTTCGACGTTTTCAAATTTAGTTGTCGCTTAGGTGTTTTACAAAAGTCTCTCAGTTTGTCGGAGTCGTGTGGCAGCATATTGGCCTGGTGGATCACCCCTGTAAGTTGGTTTGTTCCCCGATGTGTTTTGTGTCGAATGAACTATAAAGTGGTGAATGAAGGCAAGCTGTGGGCTCGTTTCCAAACGTTGCATGACTCTTCCCTCACCCAACACCCACTGAGCAAGCAAGAGGTTATCACCTTAGACCAATAGCCATGATTAACTGCCTACTAAAAGTGCTCAACACAGCTGTACTCATCGAAGTAGAAAAGTTCCTAAATCGAAAATCCGTGCTTCCTGACAAATCTTTTGGATTTCAAAGACATAGATCAACTGTAACATGTGTTGATTTCGTGTTTAACGAGATTATGACTATTAAAAGAAACAAAAAAATAGCAGCAACAATATTTATAGATTTAACCAATACATACAACTCAGTTAATACAGGAAGGTTAGACGAAATATTACAGAGATTTGGTACCCCTCGTGAAATAATGAATTACATTGCCGCATTTCTAACTGACAGAAAAGTCCAAATTAAGGTTGGGACAGAGAAAATAGAACGAACAATAAATGATGGACTGCCTCAAGGAGACGTAATGTCACCCTTGTTATTCAATGTCTATACCACGCCATTACATGAAATAGAAGAAAGCGGAACAGTTCTAGTACAGTTCGCTGATGACTTTGCTGTTATCGTTGAGGGAGAAACAGTCGAAAAAGTCCAAGCTAGAGCACAAAGCTTCCTTACCAAATTTGCAGAAAAAGCTGCCGAACTCAACCTCCGTATTAACACAAGCAAAACCAAAGCGATGGTCTTTCAAAGAACCACGAAGCTTCTTAACATAAACCTACAGGGAGAAGCAATAGAGACGGTGAACACGCACAATTACCTTGGGATCATCTTCGACAAAGGTCTACGTTTTGGAGCTCACACAAGACAAATCAAAAATGGCATTATGGAACGTATAAATATGATCAAGATGATTGCAGGTAACAGATACGGTGGACATCCACAGACGATGGGACTGATCTATAACGGAATCATTAGGGGCTACTTGGACTACGGAGCATCCATCTACGACAATGCAAGCAGAAGCAACCTCGAATCTATAACGATAGCGAACAACGCAGCACTAAGAAAAGTAACTGGTTGTTCGAAAACAACTCCAGTGAATACATTATACGCCATCGCGAGCCAGCAACCACTACACCTAAGAAGAGAATTGAGTACCGGTAAAAAGCTAATCAGGCACGCCCAGTTCAACTCACCCGTGTTTCGACAACTTGAACAAATAAATGTGGCGGAATTCGACTTTGAAACATCCCCACATACAAAACTAGAGAAGACATACTGTTTATATAAAACTATACTTGAAAACCTTTCACAAACCACTCTGATACCAGCGAGATCATCGACGATAACAGTAGAAACAGAGCTAGGAGGAAATTGGAAGAAAAACTCAACTTCAAACCGCGTTCTGAAACAAATTACACTAAATTTGCTCAACGGCAAATATAAAAACTGCACACACATATATACAGATGCATCCAAAATTGATTCCACGTGTGGAATTGGGATCTACGACGATAGAAACAAAGTGAGAATTAGTTTACGCTTTGAATTTCCAGTATGCTCCATGTCTGCAGAGATCGAGGCGATATTCATCGCTTTACAGTACATTGAAAAACAACAAATAAAAAATGCCGTCATATTCACAGACTCAAAGTCTGGATGTGAATTCATCCGCACACAAATGAAGTGCTCAGAGCGAGACCAAGTCATTCACGAATTCATCACGAAAGCCGAGAAATCTAATACTCGAATCCAATGGATCCCGGGTCATACGAATATTCTAGGAAACGACATTGCAGACAAGTTGGCAAAAAATGGAGTACACCGAACGGAGATGGCAGGTAACAAAATTTTCCCACGTGACGCCTTCAACATGCTGGAGCAAATCACAACAACTAAAACTCAAAACTGGTACTTAAATTATACACAGGAGTTCGGCAAAGGAAGAAAGTTTTTTAACTATCAAACTTGCATCAACAAGAAGTCGTGGTATCATAACCTGCCACTGACGAATAGCGAAACAAGGACTCTAAATCGACTGATCTCCGGACAGGATTACTCTCCTTACTGGCTCAGTGTAATGAAACTCAATGATAACCCAGTGTGCACAACATGCGACAAGCTCAACACTTCTGAGCACATAATCTTACATTGTGTAAATTATAGAACCTGGAGAGCCCAGGACCTAGAAAAATACGAAACAATCATAGAAGTTTTCGAAACCAAACACATCAATAATTTGAAAAATATGCTTACCCTACTCAAAAACACCAACATACAAGTCTGAGATGATTTACAAACTAAAGGAAAACCACAAGCTTGTTTGTACCTATTTTGACACTTGAGAGGCGAAAGGATGCATGGATATTATATAGCAAAAACTTACTGGCGTTATAGCAATCAGCTGTGCCATAAAGCGAATGTGTGACTGGGGAGAAACGTCAACCAATCACACAGACGAGACGAAGAAGAAGAAGAAGAATACCCAACAAACATTTGGGCTGAATAAAACAGCTAATAATTTAAAATAGCTGAATTAAGTCTGCATACAGGTGAAACGGATTGTCACAACGCTCAGGTTGATTTATCAGCTGAACAAGCAATAAATGCAGGTTTAAAAAAAGATGTGAAATACTCCACGCCATTATTTAATTGTTGGCTGGTTAAGCGCTATTTCGATTTAAAAAATAGTTATTAGACAACATTAATCAAACACTAAACGAACTAGTTGAATAAACGCTTCTTGATACTTGCCAAGTAACATTTTTTGGCTAGATAAGCGCTTTTATAACTAATCTTATTCAGCTGACGGCTGAACATAGGTCGAATAATGTATTTTTAAGTGTTTAATCAGCTTTTAATCAGTCGGTCGGAGAACTAAATCAGCTACCTGTTACATTCGGCTTCCTAAATAGCCGAACACGGGCTTAATAAGTAATAACTCAGCCATTTGAACAACTTTTATACATGCTGATCGATTCTGTAGAAGCGATTATTCATACTTTGTAATGCTTGTAGAAAAACTCATTTACTGCCAACAGCAGCTGGCTTATAGTATAAATAAGCGCCTATATGACAATTCTATGGCTAAAATTGTACATTCTGTTTTTCTGAAAAAGTGCTTTTTCAGCTTTATTACAGCTACGATTAATATAATTCAAAATATATATTCGTCTAAATTAGACAATTTTTTTATTGTATAGACGAATCGCACACATCTATATCTTTCGATTTTTTGCACTTCTGTGTGTATTTTTCATCGCTTATTTTTCTATTATTGTTAGTGAAAATTACCTTTTCAGTATCCAATTCTCCAATTCCAAAAACAAAATACTCGAATCTCGAACTCATGCTCATGAGGTTCCTGGTAGAAGACGTTGCCGATTCGTCTATCTTGACATACATGCATAGGTATCGATTTAACCCGTACATATATCTTATTTCATAAACAGTTTTACAGTGGCTGTATGTATACTGAATTGTAGCTGAACAAGCGCTTCATCATTTGTATCCCTAACTGTAGAAATTGTAGAAATCATTGCTTGTGTTTCCACTTCGTAAACAGAAACAAACAGTTCAAACGAAAAATAATGATAGTTTTTGCAGCACGGCTAGCCGTACCCACTAATATTATAATTTTACAGTGCCTTGTATTAAATCGATCAATTACAGAGGACAGTCACTTTGACAAAACGTGTTCTATCGTGTTCAAGGGATATGATACAAATGCTGAAGCGCTTGTTCAGCAACAATTCAGTATATGTACAGCCAATGTAAAATTGTTTATGAAATAAACTGGAAACAAATATCTTAAAATAACAATATAGTTCACTCTCGAATTTTCCATATATTTCCGTGAAGACAGACAGGGAACACCCCCTCTTGTGGTGAAAAAGGTAACTAAACTCATTGCACAGTGGTACAGTAAGACATTTTAGGCGGACATAAGCTTTTCGTTGCGATTTTGGTTTGCGGTTAAAAGCCATAGTTTTTGTATAAAGTTGTTTTTTATACATAGTCCTCTATTTATGTGCAAATGAAAATTAGGGTGGTCCTAAAATCAACGAAATAAAAACAAACTAGCTTGTTTTTATTTGCATAAATAATTGTAAACATTCTTTGGCAAACTTGTAGATCAACTAATTCTAAGTAACTTTTTTGTAGACATTAAATTTGGCTTCCAAAAACAGTCTTTTCGCTCTATTTTTTCAATTCAAATTTAAAAACAAAGTTTTCTTCGGTAACTTTAATCAAAAATACGCCAATTTTGACGAAAAAACATTGTCGATATATTGTACAGATGAAGAGTTTTCACTATTTCTATTTTAAAAATAGGCCCTTTTAAAATATTAATGTCTCCGTTTAGGGCAAACATAGATAATATTTTTTGGTATCATTTGAAAGAACAAATATTGTATAAATATTGTGAAGAAATACCGAAAGTTGCTTAAAATTAGTTGATCAACAACTGTGCCGATGAATGTATACATTTATTTCTGCAAATAAAAAAGTTAGTTTTTTTATTTAGTCGATTTCAGGAACACCCTAATTTTCATTTGCACAAAAAAAATAGACTAAATATGAGAAACAAGTTCTTAGAAAAAAAATTTTACTCTAAAACCACAAAATCGCATCGAAAAACTCATGTCCGCCTACATTGCCTTACTTTACCACTGTGCATTGTTGTTGAATTTCTGTGAGCGTGTGACATTCTCACACACGAAACTGAGTTTACTCAATTTTAGATTTAGTTGACTCAATTTCATACTTTCACAGAAAAAAATATGTTGTAGATCTCGTGCGTATATTGTTTGTTAAATATTGATAATATAATAGATGTAGCTTATCGAGGCACGAAGAAGAAATATTCAAATAATCAGGCCACGACGTGTAAATGTAAACTAATACCCAGCAGTGATGGAAACGAAACGAATATGATGCAATCATCGTTTAATCGGCAGTTTCCCATTCACCGGAAGTCATCATTTTACAATTCATAATGTTGTCTGAGGTCGATTTGTAGCTTTAGTGCATCATAACAATCCCGGAAATACCCATAAAGAGTGTTATTTGGTCTTTTGCCACTGTTGTTTAGGAACCGGAAGTCGCCATATTGGATTTCAAAACGGCATTTGGAAACAATTTCTGGCCTCTGAGCATCATTCTGGTTAAAGAAACACCCATATTTGGTTGTTTTTGGGTCATTTTCGGCAGTTTTCCAGTCACCAAAAGTCGCCATTTTACAACTCAAAATGTTGTCTGAGGTCGATTTGTGGCTTCAGTGCATCATAACAATCGCGGAAATACCCATATTTGGTCATTCGCCGCTGTTTTTCAGAAACCGGAAGTCGCCATCTTGGGTTTCAAACTGGCATTTGGCGACAATTTCTGGCCTCTGAGCGTCATTCCGGTTAAAAAAAAACACCCATATTAGGTGGTATTTGGTCATTTTCGGCAGTTTTCCAGTCACCGGAAGTCGCTATTTTACAACTCAAAATATTGTCGGAGGTCGACAAACGTACAAACCGTGGAACACCACCCATGGATTGCCTCATACATTGACGAAGTTTACTATTATAAAATATTCGGCCAAATCCACTTCACAATAAAATGAGCATTTTTTTCAGTGTACCCATTAGGGTAATATTATTGTCAAAAGTTACTCTATTTCGCATGTCGTGTAGAACAAAATCAGAAGTGGCGCACCTAGCGGTCGAAAAGGTGACTAACGCTTCTGTCATTTTCAATTTGTCTTCATAATTTCACGTAAGTGAACTATATTGGTATTTAAGATATTTGCTGACAGTGTGGGTTTGTTGGGTATCTAAAACCTAAGACGAACAATAACAAGACACGCAGCTCCCTGCATGTGACTGTAAACAAGGTCGAAACGCACGCAACGCGTCCAAGAAACATCAACTGTGTCTGTATGCGTATTATCGGTTCGGCACGTTTGACAAGAAATTTCTGTAGTTCAGATAGTTTATGCACATTACACAGACACATTCACCATTAATGTTTCTGGGAGTCGTTCGGGGGCGCCACATTACTTGAATTTCGTAAGGTATATGATCTGACACTTGTGTAACTTGTTATCTTGTCTTTGCTAAAACCAAATATCTTAAATACCAATATAGTTCACTTACGTGAAATTATAAAGACAAATTGAAAATGACAGAAGCGTTAGTCACCTTTTCGACCGCTAGGTGCGCCACTTCTGATTTTGTTCTACACGACATGCGAAATAGAGTAACTTTTGACAATAATATTACCCTAATGGGTACACTGAAAAAAATGCTCATTTTATTGTGAAGTGGACTCGGCCGAATATTTTATAATAGTAAACTTCGTCAATGTATGAGGCAATCCATGGGTGGTGTTCCACGGTTTGTACGTTTGTCGACCTCCGACAATATTTTGAGTTGTAAAATAGCGACTTCCGGTGACTGGAAAACTGCCGAAAATGACCAAATACCACCTAATATGGGTGTTTTTTTTTTTAACCGGAATGACGCTCAGAGGCCAGAAATTGTCGCCAAATGCCAGTTTGAAACCCAAGATGGCGACTTCCGGTTTCTGAAAAACAGCGGCGAATGACCAAATATAGGTATTTCCGCGATTGTTATGATGCACTGAAGCCACAAATCGACCTCAGACAACATTTTGAGTTGTAAAATGGCGACTTTTGGTGACTGGAAAACTGTCGAAAATGACCCAAAAACAACCAAATATGGATGTTTCTTTAACCAGAATGATGCTCAGAGGCCAGAAATTGTCTCCAAATGCCGTTTTGAAATCCAATATGGCGACTTCCGGTTCCTAAACAACAGTGGCAAAAGACCAAATAACACTCATTATGGGTATTTCCGGGATTGTTATGATGCACTAAAGCTACAAATCGACCTCAGACAACATTATGAATTGTAAAATGATGACTTCCGGTGAATGGCAAACTGCCGATTAAACGATGATTGCATCATATTCGTTTCGTTTCCATCACTGCTGGGGATTAGTTTACATTTACACGTCGTGGCCTGATTATTTGAATATTTCTTCTTCGTGCCTCAATAAGCTACATCTATTATATTATCAATATTTAACTCCCGGAATGGCGTTAGTTTTACATACAAACAATATACGCACGAAATCCACAACATATTTTTTTCTGTGAAAGTATGAAATTGAGTCAACTAAATCTAAAATTGAGTAAACTCAGTTTCGTGTGTGAGAATGTCACACGCTCACAGAAATTCAACAACAATGCACAGTGGTACAGTAAGGCAATGTAGGCGGACATGAGTTTTTCGATGCGATTTTGTGGGTTTAGAGTAAAATTTTTTTTCTAAGAACTTGTTTCTCATATTTAGTCTATTTTTTTTGTGCAAATAAAAATTAGGGTGTTCCTGAAATCGACTAAATAAAAAAACTAACTTTTTTATTTGCAGAAATAAATGTATACATTCATCGGCCGAGTTGTTGATCAACTAATTTTAAGCAACTTTCGGTATTTCTTCACAATATTTATACAATATTTGTTCTTTCAAATGATACCAAAAAATATTATCTATGTTTGCCCTAAACGGAGACATTAATATTTTAAAAGGGCCTATTTTTAAAATAGAAATAGTGAAAACTCTTCATCTGTACAATATATCGACAATGTTTTTTCGTCAAAATTGGCGTATTTTTGATTAAAGTTACCGAAGAAAACTTTGTTTTTAAATTTGAATTGAAAAAAATAGAGCGAAAAGACTGTTTTTGGAAGCCAAATTTAATGTCTACAAAAAAGTTACTTAGAATTAGTTGATCTACAAGTTTGCCAAAGAATGTTTACAATTATTTATGCAAATAAAAACCAGCTAGTTTGTTTTTATTTCGTTGATTTTAGAACCACCCTAATTTTCATTTGCACATAAATAGAGGACTATGTATAAAAAACAACTTTATACAAAAACTATGGCTTTAAACCGCAAACCAAAATCGCAACGAAAAGCTTATGTCCGCCTAAAATGCCTTACTGTACCACTGTGCAATGAGTTTAGTTACCTTTTTCACCACAAGAGGGGGTGTTCCCTGTCTGTCTTCACGGAAATATATGGAAAATTCGAGAGTGAACTATATTGTTATTTTAAGATATTTGCTAAAACGCTCCTATTTCGGAAACAGTTCAAATGAGTTATCTAGTGTCTCTCTAACATTTCAACCTACCTATATGATTTAACAAAAGTGTTCAGGAAGTGTTGTTGTAAATCAGATGGAGTATTTAATTTTAAATTTTAAGTCAAATCATTGTTTTTTTTATTTATATATTATCTCAAGTATTCTTTGTGTTTATAATTATTTAGTTTTCTGTCCAGCAGACCCACTTTGTAATTGACGTTAGCTTCATCGATCAAGAGAGTGTCAAATAGCAGAGTAGATCAATTCTCTCGATAACAGATTTCCTATATAAATACGGCATGAATCTGGCACTCTGTCTCTCCTTGCTTGTTCAGCACCAATATAAATGGTTCATGGCGATCGCGACGTTCATTCGTTTTGTACATTTAGTGTTTCAATAAATTTAGTCAAGTTGGAAAATTGTGTTTCATAACACTAAGAGTTTTTCTTGCTAAAAGAATTGTGACCAGTGACTTTTATCGAAGAAGAACGAACATTTAACGGTCCTTCGAGCCGGATTGCCCCGGTGGACATACAATCTCTAGTGAAGTGATGTATACTGTCAGTTGCAGCCAATTTTCTTTTTGCTCGGAGTGTAAACTCGTGAATTTCGCTTCACTTAAACTGTAAACTGCAGACTGGTGAAATACCTGCGTGTTCCACAAACGGGTTTTCACGACAGATTTCGCAAGCGAAAATTTACGCTTTTTCACTTGTCAAATATTTCACTTCGCTTGGAACTGTAAACTATGCTTTATGGTGAAGATTCCTCTTAGGGGAATTCTCCTCTCTGTGCTTAAAGGCAAGCAATTTTGAGTTAGCGAATTTTTTTATTCCACCAGCTCACCTCGTTTTGATCTGGAAGCAACCGAACTGTTGTCAAAACCCTTCTCTATTCGCTCGATTTTGATCCAGTATTGACCTGGCGTGTTGCCCGAAGCGCACTGTAAACTTTTTCAGCTTCAACCCGCCACCAGGGTTGCCACATCTAAATCTGTATTTTCCTTTGAAAAAATCTGAGCATCTGTATCTGGAACAAAAATATCTGTAACAAAAATCTGTATTGACGAAACATAGAGAACATTATATTTTTCAAGTTTTCATGTTACATATACATAATCCATTTGTGAGCTGAAACGTGTGAGGAATTGAAATATTCAATTTATTTTATATTTAATGCATTACAATTTGAAGTGTTCATGAAAATTAATGTCAATTTTGGAAAATCTGTTAATCTGTATACAGCCGAAACTCGTTGGTTGGAACACAACTGCCACCCAACTAGCGAATCGTGTTCGTTAGTTGGATGAACTGACAACTGGGCAAATTTTTCAAAAGGGAGCGCCGATTGTTTGTTTTCTTCCTGCTTTGGAAAATTTCTTAATTCCATTGCGATAAAACTATGCCGATGAAAATGTTCTTTGCTCATCTGTCTTGCTGCTGTAGTAAATATTTTATGTATTTGGTCAATACTTTTTCATACAAAAATTCCAACGAGAAGTAATATGATAAAGCGCAAGCACATCACTCTGCTTCTTGCCTAAATAAAGGAGGATCGCTACGCAGGATAATTCCGGTAAAGGTGTTGAAGAAATAAAAGAACAAACAACCGAACAGTAAACCTCTAAATTACACACAAAATGTTGTAAATTTATAACATGTACTTTTCAAATTACGCGATTGATTATGCCAGAGATGATCTGCATGAAGTGTCCAGTTAATAGCGCTGAGAAACAAACTTATTAGTGCTGAATGGATTAAGCGTAATAACTTAACATGTTTACAAATTTTTTACAACAATAAATGTTATAATTTTATTTTAGTAATATTTTTTTTCACTTTTCGGATCCCTGATATACATTTGAATGACGTTGAATTCTGACATTAGAGTGCTTATTAGTTGGGTGACAGCCCAACTAGCGAACACCCTACTAACGAACCACCAACTAACGAACATCCAACGAGCGAATCATCACTGTATCTGTTGATACAGATTCTGTTTTATATATATATATATATATATATATATATATATATATATATATATATATATATATATATATATATATATATATATATATATATATATATATATATATATATATATATGGATTATATATATATATATATATATATATATATATATATATATATATATATATATATATATATATATATATATATATATATATATATATATATATATATATATATATATATATATATATATATATATATATATATATATATATATATATATATATATATATATATATATTTTTTTTTTGTTTGTTTCAGGTGGAGGGGAAATTTGCATCCAAACCCCTGAGGTGACCAACTTCAGGGAGTGTGGGGTTGGTTTGAATCAGTGACCGGACCCACTAAAACCCCTCCAGTCTCCAGCCCATAATACTCCCCGGGACCACCGCTAGGTATTGCTTCGGGGAGCGGCTTTTGTGCTCTGTGCACCCTCTTGGTTCTATAGATCTCTTTGCTAACTTAGCTAACTAACCTGGAGACTGGCCGTTAGCTAACACTGGCGTGTCGGTGGTCAACCTGTCGCCTGTTTTGCAATTCTAAAACTATTTGAGAGGCGGCTGTACAAACCGCCCTCCAAATGTTTGGGTCTTTACACATCCTCCGAACTAGGTTGTCCGGAGTGGTGTCTGGCCCGCTCACTACCATCATGTCGCTCCGCGCATGCACAAAACGAGGGCACACGAAGAAGACATGCTCAGCAGTTTCTTCCGCATCCGCGCACTCGGGACACATGGGGGACCCCACATGCCCGAATCTGTGTAGATACTGCCTGAAGCAACCATGACCTGACAGAATCTGTGTCAAGTGGAAGTTAACTTCTCCATGGCGCCTCCCGACCCATCCGGATACGTCCGGAAAAAGTCGATGCGTCCATCTACCCTTTGCGGAATTGGACCATTCCTGCTGCCATCTGATCATCGAGAATGACCTTCTGGTGTCTCGTATACCCCTTGTGTCACGTTGATCGAAGCATTCTACGTCCTCCTTAATGGCTATGCTGATAGGCATCATGCCGGACAGGACGCAGATTGCGTCGTATGACACTGTACGGTACGCGCTCACAACCCTCAGGCACATGAGCCTGTAGGTACTTTCCAGTTTTCGACGATGACTGTTGGTACCTAACGCTTTGGACCACGCTGGCCCACCATACCTAAGTATGGACGAAACCACGCTGGCAAGAAGTTTACGCTTGCTGCCATATACCGCTGAGCTATTGGACATCATTCGAGATAGTCCTGCAGCGGCCGTTGAAGCCCTCTTACAGGCATAGTCGACGTGACTCTTAAATGTGAGCTTATCGTCAACCATAACCCCCAAGAGCTTCAAGGAACGCCTGGAGGTAATGATGCAGTCACCGACTCTGACCACCGCCTGTTGCTCTAATTTGCGGTTGTTCACAACCGTAACCTCCGTTTTATGGTGCGCTAACTCCAGTTTCCTAGAGTGCATCCAGTCTTCGACCTTGCGTATGCAGTGCGCGGCCGTCAACTCGACCTCTTCGATCGACTCGCCGTAGACCTCTAGCGTGATGTCGTCTGCGAAACCGACGATCACAACCCCTACAGGGAACTTTAGTTTCAACACCCCGTCATACATGACATTCCACAACACCGGGCCCAGGATGGAACCTTGCGGTACCCCTGCGGTGATTGAGACGCACTTCTGACCCTCCTCCGTGTTGTAAACTAGTACCCGATTCTGGAAATAATTTTCCAAAATCTTGTACAACGACACCGGTACGTGGATGCTCCTAAGCGCGAGCGCTATGGAGTCCCAACTGGCGCTATTGAATGCATTCTTCACGTCAAGCGTGACGATTGCGCAATAGCGAATGCCCCAACTCTTACGCTGGAGTGCTACCTCTGCCGTCTTGGTGACAGAGAGAATAGCATCCAGCGTGGATCTACCTTTCCGGAAGCCGAACTGGTTACTTGCCAGACCGTTTACACCCTCTGTGTACTTCACCAGTCTGTTGAGGATAATCCTCTCAAACACCTTGCCCGTAGTGTCCAGCAGACAGATAGGTCTGTATGCCGATGGGTCCCCTGGCGGTTTCCCAGCCTTCGGCAACAGCACCAATCTCTGTCGCTTCCACCTGTCCGGAAAGAGGCAGTCATCCAGGCACTTCTGCATGACTGCTCGAAATAGATCGGGGGCCACTTTCATGGCCGTCCTGATGGCCAAGTTCGGGATTCCATCCGGTCCCGGTGCCTTGCTCACCTTTAGGGAGTTGGCGATCACGATGAGTTCCTCATTCGTAACCCTTACCTCCTCCACAACCTCTGCACGGCTGCCGTCTCTCACGGATTGGATGCCCGGCAGGTTGGCCGACCATCCCTGGTCTGTGTCTGAGATACTGGAACGTCGGACGTGAGACTTAGCAACCGGAGCCCAAGGATTTGGCTCGTGTCGTGGAAAGAGTCCCTCGATGATACGCTCCAGCATCGCTGGTGATCGCTCTGCAGGCGCCAACACGCCTTTGGTCTTCGCCATTACGACTCTGTAGGCGTTGCCCCACGGATTCGTATTGGCACTCGCGCATAGCCTATCGAAGCAGGCCCTTTTGCTCGCCTTTATCGCACTTTTAAGCGCCGATCTTGCAGATCCGAATACTACACGGCGCTCTACCCTCTGTGCATCGGTACGTGCACGTTGCAACATCCGTCTTGCACGGAGGCACGCGCTATGGAGGTCCGCTATCGCGTCGGTCCACCAGTATACCGGTGACTTACCATTCCTAGGTTGGCGGGTCCTGGGCATGGTGGCGTCGCACGCCCGCGATAATGTGGCAACTAATTGGTCAGCACTCGGGCGGAGCCAACTGCCCCCCTCGCGCTCTCTTCTCATTGCTTCTGCAAATACCTCGGCATCGAAATGCGATGTCTTCCACCCGCGGACGGTCGGAGTATTGGCTCTACCCGTCGCCTGCCGCCTCACGTTCTGGACTACGCTATAGCAGACCGACTGGTGGTCACTATAGGTGTAGCCATCGTCTACCCTCCAGTTCACGATCAGTCCTGGGCTGGAGAACGTCACGTCGATGATCGACTCCGCACCATTTCTGCTGAATGTACACTTGGTTCCAACGTTGGCCAGATCTAGGTTGAGCTTTGCCAAAGCTTCCAACAAGATCTGACCCCTCCGGTTCGTGCGGCGGCTTCCCCACTCAACAGCCCAAGCGTTGAAGTCGCCCGCCACTACTAAGGGTGTTAGTCCCGTCAGCTCCATAGATAACAAATCGACCATCTGGGTGAACCTTTCGATAGACCAACGCGGCGGAGCATAACAACTGCAGTAGAACACTCCGTCCACCTTGGCAACCGCGTATCCTTCATTTGAAGTTGACACAACCTCCTGAACCGGGAACTTGCTGGTCGTGCATATGGCCGCCCACCCGTGGTGGCATCCAGCTCTGCCATATATATATATATATATATATATATATATATATATATATATATATATATATATATATATATATATATATATATATATATATATATATATATATATATATATATATATATATATATATATATATATATATATATATATATATATATATATATATATATATATATATATATATATATATATATATATATATATATATATATATATATATATATATGGCAGAGCTGGATGCCACCACGGGTCGGTATTTGGCGATTACCGTAGGCCACGGAAGTGCTCACTGCAAGCAACTGCAAGTCCCGGATCATCAGCGAGAGCTAGCCTAGGTTGTGGAGAGACTCAGGCATTGGGCCGCCGAATTCTCGCCAAAGGCAACTTTATCCGGAAGCAGCTCTGACGGAGCGAATAGTGCCGCTCCCACCACCCAAATGCACTAATTCGCCCATTGGGATTGATGCCAGTAAGTTCCCAATTACGGTAACTGGTCGCAACGTCATATGATAAGAGTCGGATTTTGTTTTCGTACTACGATTCTGGGCTGGCACCTGCGCCGAGCTCCCTTAGTAAGGTCGTGTGACAACGGCTTGAAACGGCGAGACAACAACCGGTGCAGGGGTCTCCGTCCCGTAAAACCTGGCAGGCCTTCCAGTACGTTCCAAATTCATTGCCCGGTGGGAACCGGGCAGGAGTGGGATCAGATGTCCTTTCCTGACTTGCGCCGGTCGGGGGTGTCATAGTTGCTCATAAGGCGCTATGGCAGCCGCCCCTAGCCATGGCCTCACTGCTTCGGCATAGACTACCTTGGGACCAGATAGGCGACCACTCCAGTATGGATAAGGATAGCGGCTGGAAGGGGGACCCACTTAACAAAAATGAACAATGAAAATAAGGAAGATCAACAATTGGGCGCAGATGGGTTGAAAAACCCGTTTGCACGAGGAGGCATTCAGAGGTCTCCGCCGAGAAAGGCGGAGATGGATGCAGTAAAGGACGCCTGCGAAGACGGCAAAGGCAGTACGCCTACCGGATCGACGCAAGACATCGCAGTGGCTGGTCCACTGTTGATAAAGGCGGTCGGAAGACAGCGAGACACGCTACCGAAGGTAGTAGCGCTGTCGGAGCAGCTCGATGCCATAATCGAGTTTGCGAAAAGTCGCACCAACACGACGAAGTACCTGAAGCAGGCTCTCTACATGCTTCGGTCCTCCGTCGATGCTGCGAAGAAGGAGCACGCCGAGCTCAAGGCAAGAGCGGTGGCTGCAGAGAAGAATGCAACGGAGGTGACCGGAAGGGCGACGAAGTCGGTCCAAACGGACACCTGCATGTTTGCAGCGGTTTGCGCCTCCGGGTCAGCCGCAAAAAGAGCAAGGCAGTCTCCGGGGGAAGCCCCCGAGAACAGCAAGAAACGGTTGGTTGTGCTAAGCCCGCGAGATAGCACACCAACGGCCTCCAAGTCCGCCGAAAAGTCTGCCGAAGTGGCAGCTACGGGAAACCCTTGGGTTACCGTGGGAGGAAAGAAGCGCCAAAAAGACAGCAAGCGCAACGACGAGAAGGCGACAAATCGTCCAAAAATGGGAAAGAAGGCGCGAAGCAGGGGCGACGCCCTCATACTCAAGACGGATGGGTCCAAGTACTCCGAAGTCTTGAAGAAAATGAGAGGCGAAACCCAGCTCAAGGATCTGGGAGCGGATGTGCGGACCATCCGTCGTTCTCGCACCGGCGAGATGATTCTTGAGCTCCGTGAGGATGCTCAAAACAAGGGCGCTGCCTACAAGACGGTAGCCGAGCAGGTCCTCGGGAAAGATGTGCAAATTCGGGCACTCACCTCAGAGGTGACTCTCCAGCTCAAAAACCTGGATGAAATCACCGAGAGGTGCGATATTGCACAGGCCCTCAAGGAGAAGTGCGGAGTGGAAGTAGCCACTGAGGTAATTCGCCTCCGAAAGGGTCCAGCGGGGACCCAGGTGGCCACTTTCCGGCTTGCATCGGCCGATGCAACTCTGGCCCTGAAGACAGCCAAACTTAAGGTTGGCTGGTCAGTATGTCCCCTGAGCATACTCCAGCAGCCGGACGTTTCCTTCAGGTGTTTCGAGGGAGGACACAAGTCCTGGACCTGCAAGGGGCCCGATAGGAGCCAGTTATGTAGACGTTGTGGTGGTGCTGGCCATAAAGCTAAAGACTGCGGGGAGCCTCCCAAGTGCTTGGTATGTACTGGAAAACGGGACGCCAAGCACTTTATGGGAGGCCCACGGTGCCCAGCCGGTAAGGCGGCCACGAAACCACGGGCGTGAGGGTGACACAATTGAACCTGAACCATTGCTATGCGGCACAGCAGCTGCTATACCAAGCAGCGTCTGAGTCGCGGTCGGACATCGCAATCGTATCGGACCCCTACTGCATTCCTCCCGGAAACGGTAATTGGGTTGCAGATAAGTCCAGTACGGCGGCCATATGCACGACCAGCAAGTTCCCGGTTCAGGAGGTTGTGTCAACTTCAAATGAAGGATACGCGGTTGCCAAGGTGGACGGAGTGTTCTACTGCAGTTGTTATGCTCCGCCGCGTTGGTCTATCGAAAGGTTCACCCAGATGGTCGATTTGTTATCTATGGAGCTGACGGGACTAACACCCTTAGTAGTGGCGGGCGACTTCAACGCTTGGGCTGTTGAGTGGGGAAGCCGCCGCACGAACCGGAGGGGTCAGATCTTGTTGGAAGCTTTGGCAAAGCTCAACCTAGATCTGGCCAACGTTGGAACCAAGTGTACATTCAGCAGAAATGGTGCGGAGTCGATCATCGACGTGACGTTCTCCAGCCCAGGACTGATCGTGAACTGGAGGGTAGACGATGGCTACACCTATAGTGACCACCAGTCGGTCTGCTATAGCGTAGTCCAGAACGTGAGGCGGCAGGCGACGGGTAGAGCCAATACTCCGACCGTCCGCGGGTGGAAGACATCGCATTTCGATGCCGAGGTATTTGCAGAAGCAATGAGAAGAGAGCGCGAGGGGGGCAGTTGGCTCCGCCCGAGTGCTGACCAATTAGTTGCCACATTATCGCGGGCGTGCGACGCCACCATGCCCAGGACCCGCCAACCTAGGAATGGTAAGTCACCGGTATACTGGTGGACCGACGCGATAGCGGACCTCCATAGCGCGTGCCTCCGTGCAAGACGGATGTTGCAACGTGCACGTACCGATGCACAGAGGGTAGAGCGCCGTGTAGTATTCGGATCTGCAAGATCGGCGCTTAAAAGTGCGATAAAGGCGAGCAAAAGGGCCTGCTTCGATAGGCTATGCGCGAGTGCCAATACGAATCCGTGGGGCAACGCCTACAGAGTCGTAATGGCGAAGACCAAAGGCGTGTTGGCGCCTGCAGAGCGATCACCAGCGATGCTGGAGCGTATCATCGAGGGACTCTTTCCACGACACGAGCCAAATCCTTGGGCTCCGGTTGCTAAGTCTCACGTCCGACGTTCCAGTATCTCAGACACAGACCAGGGATGGTCGGCCAACCTGCCGGGCATCCAATCCGTGAGAGACGGCAGCCGTGCAGAGGTTGTGGAGGAGGTAAGGGTTACGAATGAGGAACTCATCGTGATCGCCAACTCCCTAAAGGTGAGCAAGGCACCGGGACCGGATGGAATCCCGAACTTGGCCATCAGGACGGCCATGAAAGTGGCCCCCGATCTATTTCGAGCAGTCATGCAGAAGTGCCTGGATGACTGCCTCTTTCCGGACAGGTGGAAGCGACAGAGATTGGTGCTGTTGCCGAAGGCTGGGAAACCGCCAGGGGACCCATCGGCATACAGACCTATCTGTCTGCTGGACACTACGGGCAAGGTGTTTGAGAGGATTATCCTCAACAGACTGGTGAAGTACACAGAGGGTGTAAACGGTCTGGCAAGTAACCAGTTCGGCTTCCGGAAAGGTAGATCCACGCTGGATGCTATTCTCTCTGTCACCAAGACGGCAGAGGTAGCACTCCAGCGTAAGAGTTGGGGCATTCGCTATTGCGCAATCGTCACGCTTGACGTGAAGAATGCATTCAATAGCGCCAGTTGGGACTCCATAGCGCTCGCGCTTAGGAGCATCCACGTACCGGTGTCGTTGTACAAGATTTTGGAAAATTATTTCCAGAATCGGGTACTAGTTTACAACACGGAGGAGGGTCAGAAGTGCGTCTCAATCACCGCAGGGGTACCGCAAGGTTCCATCCTGGGCCCGGTGTTGTGGAATGTCATGTATGACGGGGTGTTGAAACTAAAGTTCCCTGTAGGGGTTGTGATCGTCGGTTTCGCAGACGACATCACGCTAGAGGTCTACGGCGAGTCGATCGAAGAGGTCGAGTTGACGGCCGCGCACTGCATACGCAAGGTCGAAGACTGGATGCACTCTAGGAAACTGGAGTTAGCGCACCATAAAACGGAGGTTACGGTTGTGAACAACCGCAAATTAGAGCAACAGGCGGTGGTCAGAGTCGGTGACTGCATCATTACCTCCAGGCGTTCCTTGAAGCTCTTGGGGGTTATGGTTGACGATAAGCTCACATTTAAGAGTCACGTCGACTATGCCTGTAAGAGGGCTTCAACGGCCGCTGCAGGACTATCTCGAATGATGTCCAATAGCTCAGCGGTATATGGCAGCAAGCGTAAACTTCTTGCCAGCGTGGTTTCGTCCATACTTAGGTATGGTGGGCCAGCGTGGTCCAAAGCGTTAGGTACCAACAGTCATCGTCGAAAACTGGAAAGTACCTACAGGCTCATGTGCCTGAGGGTTGTGAGCGCGTACCGTACAGTGTCATACGACGCAATCTGCGTCCTGTCCGGCATGATGCCTATCAGCATAGCCATTAAGGAGGACGTAGAATGCTTCGATCAACGTGACACAAGGGGTATACGAGACACCAGAAGGTCATTCTCGATGATCAGATGGCAGCAGGAATGGTCCAATTCCGCAAAGGGTAGATGGACGCATCGACTTTTTCCGGACGTATCCGGATGGGTCGGGAGGCGCCATGGAGAAGTTAACTTCCACTTGACACAGATTCTGTCAGGTCATGGTTGCTTCAGGCAGTATCTACACAGATTCGGGCATGTGGGGTCCCCCATGTGTCCCGAGTGCGCGGATGCGGAAGAAACTGCTGAGCATGTCTTCTTCGTGTGCCCTCGTTTTGTGCATGCGCGGAGCGACATGATGGTAGTGAGCGGGCCAGACACCACTCCGGACAACCTAGTTCGGAGGATGTGTAAAGACCCAAACATTTGGAGGGCGGTTTGTACAGCCGCCTCTCAAATAGTTTTAGAATTGCAAAACAGGCGACAGGTTGACCACCGACACGCCAGTGTTAGCTAACGGCCAGTCTCCAGGTTAGTTAGCTAAGTTAGCAAAGAGATCTATAGAACCAAGAGGGTGCACAGAGCACAAAAGCCGCTCCCCGAAGCAATACCTAGCGGTGGTCCCGGGGAGTATTATGGGCTGGAGACTGGAGGGGTTTTAGTGGGTCCGGTCACTGATTCAAACCAACCCCACACTCCCTGAAGTTGGTCACCTCAGGGGTTTGGATGCAAATTTCCCCTCCACCTGAAACAAACAAAAAAAAAAAAAAAAAAAATATATATATATATATATATATATATATATATATATATATATATATATATATATATATATATAATCCATATATATATATATATATATATATATATATATATATATATATATATATATATATATATATATATATATATATATATATATATATAAAACAGAATCTGTATCAACAGATACAGTGATGATTCGCTCGTTGGATGTTCGTTAGTTGGTGGTTCGTTAGTAGGGTGTTCGCTAGTTGGGCTGTCACCCAACTAATAAGCACTCTAATGTCAGAATTCAACGTCATTCAAATGTATATCAGGGATCCGAAAAGTGAAAAAAAATATTACTAAAATAAAATTATAACATTTATTGTTGTAAAAAATTTGTAAACATGTTAAGTTATTACGCTTAATCCATTCAGCACTAATAAGTTTGTTTCTCAGCGCTATTAACTGGACACTTCATGCAGATCATCTCTGGCATAATCAATCGCGTAATTTGAAAAGTACATGTTATAAATTTACAACATTTTGTGTGTAATTTAGAGGTTTACTGTTCGGTTGTTTGTTCTTTTATTTCTTCAACACCTTTACCGGAATTATCCTGCGTAGCGATCCTCCTTTATTTAGGCAAGAAGCAGAGTGATGTGCTTGCGCTTTATCATATTACTTCTCGTTGGAATTTTTGTATGAAAAAGTATTGACCAAATACATAAAATATTTACTACAGCAGCAAGACAGATGAGCAAAGAACATTTTCATCGGCATAGTTTTATCGCAATGGAATTAAGAAATTTTCCAAAGCAGGAAGAAAACAAACAATCGGCGCTCCCTTTTGAAAAATTTGCCCAGTTGTCAGTTCATCCAACTAACGAACACGATTCGCTAGTTGGGTGGCAGTTGTGTTCCAACCAACGAGTTTCGGCTGTATACAGATTAACAGATTTTCCAAAATTGACATTAATTTTCATGAACACTTCAAATTGTAATGCATTAAATATAAAATAAATTGAATATTTCAATTCCTCACACGTTTCAGCTCAAAAATGGATTATGTATATGTAACATGAAAACTTGAAAAATATAATGTTCTCTATGTTTCGTCAATACAGATTTTTGTTACAGATATTTTTGTTCCAGATACAGATGCTCAGATTTTTTCAAAGGAAAATACAGATTTAGATGTGGCAACCCTGGTGGCGGGTTGAAGCTGAAAAAGTTTACAGTGCGCTTCGGGCAACACGCCAGGTCAATACTGGATCAAAATCGAGCGAATAGAGAAGGGTTTTGACAACAGTTCGGTTGCTTCCAGATCAAAACGAGGTGAGCTGGTGGAATAAAAAAATTCGCTAACTCAAAATTGCTTGCCTTTAAGCACAGAGAGGAGAATTCCCCTAAGAGGAATCTTCACCATAAAGCATAGTTTACAGTTCCAAGCGAAGTGAAATATTTGACAAGTGAAAAAGCGTAAATTTTCGCTTGCGAAATCTGTCGTGAAAACCCGTTTGTGGAACACGCAGGTATTTCACCAGTCTGCAGTTTACAGTTTAAGTGAAGCGAAATTCACGAGTTTACACTCCGAGCAAAAAGAAAATTGGCTGCAACTGACAGTATATAAACGAATGCATGTTTTCGCTTGCTGCTGCCTTTTTCACTAGCGTTTGCATGCGTGAAAAAAGTAAACCCAAGTGAAAAAGATAAGATCCACAACCTTCGATTTCGCTGGATAGAATTTGTTTACAGGTCCGAGCGAAGTGAAATTTTTGCAGGTTGCATTTTTCACGAGCGTGAAAAAATGAACATTTTGTATGAGATTTTCACTTTGCTTGGATCTCTAAATAGGGCTTAAGGTATGTATTATTTTCAGTGTAGTTGGCAGGTGCTTTATCCGCCAGACTCTAAATTTACGACATCAATGAGAGAAGGTGTTCTACGGAAAATGTCGAAAAGTATTCATCACTAACACAACCGCAACTGTTGAATAAGTACACAAAAAGAACATTATCACCGTGAGCAACAGTAACACGAACATAAATTGATTCAACCCAGGACAGAAAAACTAACGGGAGCTGTTAAATTTCTTAAATTGTACTTGAATCGAGAAATCAGTAAGTAAAAACTATCTATTTTCCAAATATTTAGAAACTTCGGCGACAATTTCATCTTAAAGTTTGAACGAAGTTGTACTGTTTCAAGCGACAAGCGGCGAAACATTGATCATGTGCTTTGCGGCATTCCGATCCGGTTCAGGAAGTTGATGTTTTTTTTCTATGATTTGGTTCGTTGCCAAAACCATAGCAAAAAGAGAAAAGCACTTTGATTAATCTAATGTTCTATGTTCATTTACTTGAGATGGTTTTTCGCCCAAGTCGAGCTTCCAAAGGGAAGGGTGTTTTATAGGCACGCCTACTACTCTTCTGTCAATATTCGTTGAAACCGGACTGCTTGTTAGTCAACCTCTGAGCACAAAAAAAGTGTTGAGCAGGTTAACAAAAAATCTGAGTCTTCAATTAATTTATTTTAATGATGCAGATAGCATTGACTATACCAAACGGGCAAAGACTTCATTTATTATGGTTCACCCCAACTCTGTGAATATCTGTAAATTTTGAGATCTCCAGGTTTCTCTAACTTTGTGCTTTTAAAATCTGAATAATAAACCTGATATTTCTTAAGTTTTTTTTTTCAAACACACATTTTTGCAACTCTCAGCTAATTAGTTAATGATTAGCTAAGGATTGCATTGATTGTTTTCAACTTTTCAAATACGTTAATTTACAAATGACATTTTAGCAAAAGCGGCAAGTTTACAGACATTTCAAGTTCTATATAAGTGTTGTAAATTTCAATTAAAAAAATTTTATATTTTGAGGAGACTCGAAATTTGTTTTTGAACCTTACTTCGAAACAATGTTAGTCAATTTCAAAAGCATTTTTCCACTAACTCTTTATAGTTGGTATTAGATCGACAGTCATGGAACATGTGTTGCAAAATTCACTTATCAATGCCGCAGTACAGCTGGAAAAGCAGCTGGATGGAGAGTTGGCTCGTTTGGATAGTCTAGGTGGGGAGGACTTGGAGAAGCTCCGCGAGCAGCGGATCCAGGAAATGAAAAAACAGGCTGCTCAGCGTCAAGAGTGGAAAAATAATGTAAGTCAATTTTTATGTAATTCGAAAATTCAGGGGATTAACTACCAGTTTTCTTTAGGGCCATGGTGAGTATATAGAACTGGCAGACGAAAAGGAATTTTTCGAGGTGAGCAAAAAATCTGCCAATATTGTATGTCACTTCTATCGCGACTCAACGCCGCGTTGCCGAATTGTTGACATGCATCTAAAGATACTGGCTACCAAGCACATAGAGGCCAAGTTTTGTAAAGTGAATGCCGAAAAATGCCCCTTTTTGACTCAGCGGCTGCGTATCAAAGTGATCCCTAGTATAGCCCTAATAAAAGACAGTAAAACCAAGGATTATATTGTTGGTTTTACTGATCTAGGTAACTGTGACGATTTCAGCACTGAAATGCTCGAATGGAGAATCGCACAATCTGGAGCAATAAATTATAATGTAAGTATTCTTTCGATAAAATTAAACATTTAACTTCAGCAACACATGTTTCTAGGGTGATCTACTGACACCGCCTGATGATAAAAAAAAGAAAAAGACTTCTGCATACCCCACAAAGAAAACCATTCGCGGCGGCTACGATTCGGACGATTCTGATATTGATTTCGATGATTGAGTGGCTCAAATTGATTGACATCTGGGCAATCATTCGCAAAAGCATGTGGGTCCCAAATTTATTGCGTTGGTAGAAAGTTAAACAGATAAAATAGACCAGAACACTTCTGGTCGCAGATATCTCGATATCGCTTATGCAGCGAAACTGTAGTATTTGAACCGTTTTTAGTGAAGTCCAAGAACCTCTTTAGTCAACACATTCGCACAGGTAATCGTAAACGGAATGTGTCGTATATTCCCGAACTAGCGCAAAACCATCCTTATTGATCTAAATTTTAATCTTATATCGGTATTCTAATATTGAGTGCTTGTTCATTGTACAACACGCCTTAGCTTTCATTACAACATTATAATCTAGTACATTAGAGTTAAAATTTTTTTATACGACTTCAGACTCTACCTCCCTTATTGTCCTCGTAAGTATTTAACAACCGCGTTAAGGCATCCTAATGAACGCATGCTTTTGTATACTTTGAGATAGATTTAAGTAAACGGAAACTTCGACGCACTTTAAATGCTGCAACTTACGTAGTTTCAAAAGAAAGTATGGCAGAATTAATGATAGCTTACTAACAACCATGACCATTTTTGGTAATGATTTTAAAATTTGCTGATTATTGTCTTCAGAAGTGAAAAACGTTTCGAATTTTTAAAGCTTAGTTGCCCCTGACCCAATGTTTGCATTGCGTTGAAGAGTAGATTTAAGATATATTATTTTTGTACTAATTTGACGAATTTGAATTTGCAGGCAAATGTAATCATAATTTTGCAAATAAACTAAGTTTTCTATTTATTCGAACGTTATTTTATTTTCCTTCCACGATTGTTTGAGGAGAGTTTGATGTATGGGCTTGTATGTGTGTTTATATAATAAAATGACACTGCAGACAGACGTCCAAGCTAAGTTACCAACATGTGTAAAATTTTATATTATTAGCAAAGCGTAACTATATGATAGCGCTACCAGCGACGCCAGTGTCGTACATCTGCGAATTAATTTTGTTGTAGCTATAAGGTCATCATGTGGCGCTAGCGTACATTTGTTTTATAACGTACTTCTGCTCGAAAATTTACACAGAATTTTCGATCAATGTTGTTCTTGCTTGAACGTCTGCCTGTGGATACACCCTTCGAATCAACAACCGATGATTTGTATACAATGATAAGGTTGCAAAAGTTAACTTTCAATGTCTATTAAGACTAATAGCACATACATAAGACATACGTAACACTCAGGAAGAAATCTTCCAAAAAAGTTGGTACAAAATGAACTACTCGAATGGTACCACACCCTGAATAAAATCACGGTTTGAGTTGTTTTTGAAGACAATGTACCTGCGCAGCCCTACATTTGTCTCGTTCCTACTCGAAAATTGTTGCATTGATTTTGTAAATAACTTTTTGACAGTTCCTTATGGGATTTTCTTTGGGGTTCGATAAAGCCGAGAAAAAGAAAATTCATTTTGTTCATTATTTATCGAGCAGTTTGGCAGGGCGAGGTACGAAGTACTATGGGGCAACATGTAGCAGAAAAATGTAATGTAATGTTTTGAAACCAACATATAAATCTTATTGATAAATCCAATAAAAAACACGTCGCCGTGACTTTGGACTTCTTGTCGGTTGACTTGCGAGGTTTTGCTTTGGGTTTGGTATCGAATAATCCAGATTGTTATTCGAAATGGCTACACCACGAAAAGACGGCGTCTTATTCATCGATTGGAAGGATATTTCCTTATCTCCAATGGGTAAGTTATTTTTCTATACTTTATTTGAGTTTAAACTTACATAGGTATTCACAACTATAGATCACACCGAAGAAATTGGCACTTATCAAATCTTAGGGCAAACAACGAACAGACCATTGGAACTCGGATCAAATCTCTCGAAAGTTGTGACCGCCACTGACCTACGTAATTCATTTTTGCTTCAATTTATAGGATTGCCGTTAACAGTCAACAACCGACAAATTTGTTAAAATAAATATTATTTTTATAATAAATTCTTGTATCTTTCATAAACAAACACTTCGATTTGTTTTCATTTATTTCTATAGGATAATAACAAGGAATGCATGAGATTTTCCTATGAAATTGTTATTGTATTAGTGGTGAGATTATTTCAGTGCAGGTACACTGCCTTCAAAAACAACTCAAACAGTGACTTTATTCACAGTGTGGTACTATTCGAGTAGTTCATTTTGTACCAACTTTTTTGGAAGATTTCTTCCTGAGTGTTACGTATGTCTTATGTATGTGATTACACCACATACATAAGACATACCTACCCCGTACCTCGTCTTGTCAAACTGCTCGATAAATAACGAGCCTTTGGCATCCCTATACCGAGTAACAGTGAATGACAAGAACTCATGTCCTGGGCTCAAATAAATTTGTGCCCGCTGTCAGCAGTAGGATAAAGATGTATGAAAAAAAGCGGTGATATGCTATCTCGTTTTTACATATGTTGAGATGTTAGCCTTTGAAGCATGGCATGATGCCAAAGGGGTGATAAATAATGAACAAAATGAATTTTTTTTTTCTCGGCTTTATCGAGCCCCAAAGAAAATCCCATAAGGAACTGTCAAAAAGTTATTTTCGAAATCAATGCAGCATTTTTCGGGTAGAAATGAGACAAATGCAGGGCTGCACCGGTACACTGCCTTCAAAAACAACTCAAACTGTGATTTTATTCAGAGTGTGGTACATAAGACCTTAGATTATTGAAACATAGATATCCAACTCAACCAACAATACGGGCAACAAAAATGTGGCGCCCCTTCGAGTATGATGGCGGTTGGGTGAACTACATTTAATGAGCACACACAGAAAAATATTAAGGTAATTACTATCTTTTTAGGCTTGGTCAGATTTGTGCGGTGTTTTAACAAACTAATCTATATGGTCTAGATAATAACAATAATTTATTACAACAGGACTAAAATAAATGTCAATGTGTGAGATGACCATGATATAAATTATTTATTTTGATGATAGTATGACTAATCGTTCATAGTCGTTTCAACAATATGTTTTTAAGCATAACCAAAGATGACTAGTACATAATACGTTACTCTTGCAGTATGCAGCGGACACGAGTTTCGCTACGCGTGAACGAAAATTGAACTAATTTGTATACTGTTAATTTGGTGATGACGACAAGGTGGTGAAAGGTGAAGCATGTTTTTCAATATCAGATCATCTAATTTTCAATATCCTTATACGATATTGCCATCTTGTTTTTGTTTTCATCTAGCGGATTGAGCATGATAAATCGATTTTGTTAATAATCACAGTTTTAAGGTCATCAGATGGCACCGTTATAAAGGTGTTGCAAGCAAAATGTATGAAGTCAGGTATCTTGCTCTAGTCATCATTAGCATAACTCATTTGTTGTTTGTACCAATTTTAATAGTCGATTGAAAACCAAATCATCTAGATTATATTGTAAAGTCGATTGAAAACCGCCGTACAAATCTGATTGAAATTAGCATGATATTTTTCTGGGTGTGAGAATCTGGTCAAGCTCACTACTGAAATGATAAGGAATACCATGATATTTTTCCGAGTGGATATGCTTTAGTTCACCCAACGGCCTACAGATGGCAAGTTCAGAGTGTTGCCTTGAGATTATATGCAGCGAAGCCCAACTTGGATATCTATGTCTCTTTAGTCTATGATAAGACATACGTAACACCATAGACTAAAGAAACATAGATATCCAAATTGGGCTTCGCTGCATATAATCTCAAGGCAACACTATGAACTTGCCATCTGCAGACCGTTGGGTGAACTAAAGCATATCCACACGGAAAAATATCATGGTACTTCTTATCATTTCAGTGATGAGCTTGACCAGATTCGCACACCCAGAAAAATATCATGTTACTTTCAATCAAATTTGTTCGGTGGTTTACAATCGACTATCCTATATGGTCTATAGATAGTCATCTATAGATGATTTGCAATTTCAATTTATTACAACAATACTAAAAATCAAATCCCGCGTAATTTTACAAGTTGTCGTGAGTCACAAAATGTAAACATATCATAGGTACTCTCATCAAATTGGGAAGGTAACGAAGAGAAAAAAAGCTTTTCATTCTCTGAAATGATTTTAACATTGTTAATGTTGTACTTGACGTTCGTGAATTTTGTTGAAGTATGTTATGCTATGCATTGCTACTCGTTGTAAGTGAATTTTGAGGATATTAAGAGACGTATAAAACAATGATTTTCAGTCTGACACAAAATCCTGATCAATACTTTACTTTTGCTAAAAACTCATTTAATTACAAACAACTAGAATAATCAATGCAGTAATGTAAAACCTTAGTTGAAAATAGCGTTTAGCAGTATTCATCAGAATAAGTATTGTTTCGTTTTTAAATAGAACTTAAAAGGATGAGTGAAAATTTCCAAATTTGATTTACTCAGTTCTTAGCAAATACAGTCAGGTTTTTTTTTTACGCGGGGGATACGTACCTCCTAAAAAATAACCGCGTAAAAAAAACCGCGTTAATTCGAAAATCCGCGTAAAAAAAAACGCGCTAATTCAAAAATCCGCGTTAATTCAAAAATTCGCGTAAAAAAACCACGTTTTTTTTTAAATCCGCGTAAAGTAGTCCAGCAAGAAGGGCTTTAGAAAAAAACTCGAGACACTCTAGAACCAGTATTTAATACTAATTGTCCTCTTTGACGGTCATTCCGGATCTTTCGGTGGGCGGAGAGTATTTTTTGGACTAAGTCTTTTACTAGATAAACACTTAAACGTTTCTGGTTCCAAACCCACGGAAATTCGTAAAAAAATTTTTGAATTAGCGCGGTATCGCGTAAAAAAACCGCGTTAATTCAAAAATCCGCGTAAAAAACCGCGTTAATTCAAAAATCCGCGTAAAAAAACCGCGTTAATTCAAAAATCCGCGTAAAAAAACCTCGTAAAAAAACCGCGTAAAAAAAAACCTGACTGTATTAATAAATCGATTTGAAAATTTAAGCAAGGAATAGTGAAATTGATAATGTATGAGATTACCAACAATAATCTGAACGAAAGCCACAAAACGAATAGGAGAACACTCTACAGCATTCTATGACGGCTGTGGCAGAATTATTAATCCAAGCAGTGCCACAAAGGGATTAAAACTGTATGTTGGTTTTCAATCGACTATTAAAATTGGTTCAAACAACAAATGCATGAGTTATGTTAATGATGACTAGAGCAAGATACCTGACTTCATACATTTTACCCGCAACACCTTTATAGCGGTAAGTGCTGCCATCTTATGACCTTAAATGCCGTAATTATTAGCAAAATTAGCAAATTAGCAAAAAATCCGCAAGGTGAAAACGAAAACAAGATGGCAATACCGTATAGGGATATTGACAGGACCATACAATGATATTGAAAAAAATGCTTCACCTTTCACCACCTTGTCGTCAAGGTGCAAGAGTAAGGTATTGTGTACTAGTCATCTTTGACTATAAACGACTAGTCATACTATTATCAAAATAATAAATTCATATCATGGTTATCTCTTACATTGAAAATTTTATCCTTTGCTTTTTTAGTCCTGTTGTAATAAATTATTATTTTTATCTAGACCATATAGACTAGTCTGTCAAAAACACCGCACAAATCTGGCCAAGCCTAAAAAGATAGCAATTACCATAATATTTTCTGTGTGTGCGCATGACATGTAGTTCACCCAACCGCCATCATACTCGAAAAGGTGCCACATTTCCGTTGTCCGCACCCCTTTGGCATCACGTCATGTTTCAAGGGCTAACATCTCAACATATGTAAAAACGAGATAGCATATCACCGCTTCTTTTCTTACTTCTTCATCTTACTGCTGACAGCGGGCACAAATTAATTTGAGCCCAGGACATGAGTTCATTGTCATTCACTGTTAATCGGTAGGGGAACAACGGGCAACACGGACAGGGCGGGTAAGGTTGCTCATTTCTATATAAACCATTGAAATTAACACAAATCATTTATGCCAGTTACATACCAACAGCATTCTGAGAGTTTCGAGATATTATGTAGATTGAAACAATAGTTAGTTATTTGAGAAATAATAAAAATAAGCTCACCCTCAACAGCAAAGCAATGTGATGTAGTTTTTGCCGTGCCGAATTTAAGCTTCTGCTGCGGTAAAACTTCAGAAAAATATAGTTTTCAATGACATTGGAATAATTAAGCATATTTGAAACATGTGGGTGAAGATAGTTTAGTGAAAATATGATTTTTTTATAAATCACATCGATCCAAACAATTGCTTGCCTCTTGGGCAAGACGGTCAGTCGTTGTGTTCGCAAAATGGGCAGTCTGAGAAAACGACGATAGCACCATTTAATATTGTTTCTTTCAGCATTCTTAGCACGTGAGATGAGACTTAAGGTCATTAATTCTCATTTGAAATAAAAATCATCATCAGAAACGTTGTTAAAACCTGTAAATATGCTACATGAAAATGATGTGAATGATTCCATCTGCGCAGCGGACGGTAAGCTTTTAACACGTGCTTTTTTGCGCAGCGCGTCGTCCCGTATAGAAAAGAAATTTGCTATAGTCTTTCATAGGGCCGTCTTACCAGCACAGCCGGTCCGTTTCTTATGCACGTTTTATTTTAGTGAAAACTAATATAAAATCACTCTTAAAAGGAAAGGTTTGCATTATTTTATGAAAAGCACTAGTCAATGTCGAATATTATGAATATCGTCGGTTGCAATGTTGTGTTTTGGGCAGAATAATGAATGATTTCCTTAGAGTGACCGTCTTGCCCGTTGTTCCCCTATAGGGATGCCAAAGGCTCGGTTGCCCGTATTGTTGGTTGAGTTGGAAATCTATGTTTCAATAATCTAAGCTATGGGGCAACGTTTACCAGAAAAAAGGCCAGTGTTACGTATGACTTATGTATGTGGTGTGATACTATTCGAGTAGTTCATTTTGCACCAACTTTTTCGGAGGATTTCTTCCTGCGTGTTACGTATGTCTTATGTATGTGATTACACTGTCGATAAAAGCGAAAAAAATGCTGTCCTAAAGCTAAAAATAGTTGCCTTAGAAAGATTGTAGCTTTTTAACCATTCCTGTGACATTTGTTGCCTCTAGCCAGTGTAGAAATGCATCAACTTACGTCAAAGTTAGTTGAGGAAAAAAAAACTTACGGCAAAGTGTCGCATAGTAATTGCTCGCCGGATTTTTTGAGATTGACAGTGAAGTGAAATTGGGATTTTTTTGTTGTCCATACGTGAAAATCACATGCATACTATGTTTTATCACGTAGCATCTACGTAAAATTGGCAACATCAAACAGAATGAAGTATCGCGTGAACTCTCCGTGCGAAAATACACAGAAATCAAAATGGCGAAGCTGTTGTCTGATTCAGTCTTTGAACATGAAAGGAATTCCTCGATGACTTCCCAATAAGTGAGCTCTAGAAAAACCATAAGAATCCGGCATCGAGATTTCACACAGATTCAGTTTAAATTGCGAGGAACTTCCTGAACATAAACAGTTGCATCTAACAGTGATGATCGCCAACGAATGCCGCAATATCATTTTGCCATTTTGTATGTCGTTTATTTCATTTACGAATTGGCGATTTTGCATGCCAGTGCGACTCATCAAGCAACATATTTGGATAATTTCTGAAAACTATTCCTAGTCTCTAAAGAATTTGGGAAACCAAAATTCAAAATTATGTTGTACAAAACGTAGAACCTATCAGACAATCAAATGCTTTTCACTTTACCGGTAGTTAAATTCTACGTGAAACTCACATGAAATGCATATGTCTACTACTGATGGGAAACTTATCGATGCTTATCGATAATATCGATAAGTGCTTGACATCGATATTATCGTTAATTTTTTGACGTTAACGATAATTATCGATATTATAAGGGTGAGCACAAGTCAGTGCGGCTGGTTACTGGAGGAGACCCAAAAGAAGGAGACCTCACCTACCCTTCCCCAGGAGTTGCTTTTGCCGCTGGGTATTTGTTGCTATTCGACAAGATTTAGCATTGTTGGGGGTGGTGTAAAGGTTCCCCCCGGATGTCACTGAGTTTCTGAGAAATAATGGTAACTAAAAAGGTATTTATAGTTTTTAGTTTCCGATGAACAGATGAATTCGACAACTCAGTACTGGAGAACTTTAAAAAAATATCCAAACTTTTCGCACCATCTCATAAAAAGCAATGACACGAAATTGTAATAAAATGCATTTTCTTTGGCTTGCCAACTCTTATAATACGATGGACATGCATAGCGGCAGTCTATTGGTAATTCTCTGGTAATTGTTTAGTTTAACTTGGAACTGTTTAAGTTTAAAGTATCTGTTACCCAACAAACAATTTTTAGTTCAACTAAAAATCCAAATCAACGAAATTGTTGCGCCAAAAAAAGTATCCTGATTTATACAGGGGGTGGAAAAAATAATTGAGATAAAAAAAATTCTCTCGAATTTTAAATGGCCAGAACTTTACGAAAAATGAATCAATTTTGATAACCAGTTTCATTCCACTGGCAAACAGTATTATATTAGTATTACTTGGGAACTTGGTGTGACCATCCTACACCGAAAATGTTTCGGATTTCAAGAGTGTGTGTCAAAGTGTACATTTTTGCAACGCATAGAACGTTTTACGCAACTAAATTGTCTATCTAAAATACTTCATTTAAAAAATCTGAGATCACCGATATTTTCTAAAATCATTTTTTGTTTTTAAAATTATTTTTTTTTTCAGAGTAGGATCTTAAACTCATTTTTTTATATTTTTGAAGTAGGCTGACCAGATTTTCTCGGGATAAAAACGGGACAAACGGGTTCAAAAAACGGTACACATGTTAACATTTATTCTTGAAATTTTTTTCCAACCAAAGCATGCAAACATTTGGGACTGCTTCGATGAACTTACCCAACCTGAAGAGTGCAATTTTCAGCAATGAGTTCCTGAAATTTGTCACATGATGATCGAAATTTTGACTAACAATTATCATGGTCTCAACTTTCAATGTGACCTTTTTAAATGTTAATCCAGATAAATTTTCAAACGCAAGTTTGCAAAGTTGCTTGGTTTAATAAGACCTACACACCCACAATGTTCGATTGAATTCTGCTAGAGTGCTGCAAGCTCAAAGAAAATTTTCAATCTTTGGCTACCAATGAACCTGAAATAAATTCTGATTTATTGACAACATATAAACCTATGTGAAACAGAATGTCAGAAAAAGTTCTACGCGTTGCAAAAATGTACACTTTGGCACACACTCCAGAAATCTGAAACATTTCCAGTGACCCTTGGTCACGTCCAGTTCTCAAGTTATACTAGAAATCTAGGACAGTTTTCCAGTAAAATGAAACCTGTTTTGTCTGAATTGATTCATTTTTCGTGAAGTTTTGGCCATTTAAAAATTGACAGAATTTTGCCTGCTTCAATTATTTCCCTTATTACACAACCTTCAAAATGAACTTCGGCTTGAAACTACTCCGTAGAAAGCACTCCCGGCGTAAAACTCAAAGACTTTCCAAAACAAACTGTTTAACTCGTCCGGTAGTTTGAATTATCATTCGCAGTATCGTAAGATTTGTCATTCAAGGCCTTAACACAATGGATACGTTGCGGCTGCGTTTGCGGCAATTTGACAGTTAGCCCATACATTTACTGTCAAATTGACGCCAACGCAACGCAAACGTATCCATTCTGTTTGGGCCGTTACTATAACCGCAATAACGTTTGCGGTAAAAAAATGGACAAAAAATTCCCGATTTCATGGGTTTCAAAATGGCGTCAAAAACAGACATCGTGCGGCACTTTGTGGACGCCGGGTATGCCGGTTCTGGCATCTACAACATTTTGACACTATTGGACAATGATCAGAGCATCGAAAGAAAACCCGGTTCTGGTCGGCCAACGACCCTGAGTGACAAGAAGCTTGCTGATAACCAAAAGGATGCTGAAGAGGAAGACCGAGGGAAAAGTGGCTAAATCGCTGCGTGCACTTGGCCGAGAGGTTGGTGCATGCTCTAAAACAGTGAAAAAGTATCTGGAGAACATGGACATGCATACAAGAAGCTGCAGTCCCGACCACTGGTCTCGGAGCTGCAGGCAATGACGCAGCGACAGCGGTTGAATAAGATGGTCAAGTCGATTTTCCCGGCGAATCGCGACGTGGCAGTGGTGATGGACGACTAGACCTGTCTCACCCTGGATGGCAACGACTAGCAGGGTTCTTCGTATTTTACCTCCCCCACGAAGAAAGTGAGCACCGAGGTAAAGTTTATTTCACAGACCAAGTTCCCCAAGAAGGTGCGGCTGTGGCTGACAATCAGCGAGAAAGGGATGTCAAAGTTACTCTTCTTTCGCTCCGGGCTGGCCGTGAACGGGGAAATTTATAGTACGAAGTGCCTGACAGACGTTGCGTCGTTCATCAAGAAATACCATAAGCGCGAAGAGACGGTGTTCTGGCCAGATTTGACGTCGGCCAACTACTCGAAGCGATCGTAGGAGGAGATGGAGCGGCTGAATATCGATGTGGTACCGAAGTCGGTGAATCCGCCCAATGTCCCCCACATGCTTCCCATCGAGAATTTCTGGGCAAACTTGAAGCGCAAGATCTATTCCAACAATTTTGTCGCGAAAACGGAGGAGGAATTAATAAAAAAAAAACGAAGAAAGAGCTTAAAAACATGGCTACACGCATGTTTTCGTCCGCCATGGCAAATGTTACGGTTAACTGCCGGAAGGCCGCACGCAAGGACGTAATATTTTTTTGCGAGGAAGCTAACATGATAACCTTGCATGGGAAATTCATCCAACTCAATTATCTGTCATAGTTTCTTTTTCATCACCATCTGAAATAGTTTTTTTTTTTACATCTGAAAAAATTTTTACCGCAAACGTTAGCTGTCAAATTATCGATACTTATCGATAATATCGATAAAACCCCCGGAATTATCGATTGTTATCGATGTACGTTTTGGGCGATATTTCCCATCACTAATGTCTACTGCATAAGATTCATAGGATAAATCATCTCACCAGTTCATGTAAACTCAAATGACAATCACGTAAAATCTACGTGAAAATGGAGTGGAACAGTGGAAAATATTCACATAACTTTTCCGGTAATAATAACGTGAAAAATATTTTGAGTGTGGGCTCGAATCCATTTGTGCCCGCTGTCAGCTGCCAGAGGTATATTTATAGTGGCGGTGATACGCTATCTCGTTTACACATACGTTGAGATGTTAGCCTTTGAAACATGACGCGATGCCATAAGGCTGATTTTTTCCAACAATTCCTTTTTCGAGATAACATCAGATCTCGACGTTTTCTGCATTTCGAAACTTTGACCGCTTTGAGGCACGGATCGAATTCTGGTACGTTTCTTTATTGAAAAATAAATCCAATATTTATCATTAGATCATAAATCAATCAATTTTTGACTTATCTCATTTCCGTTAAATCATTTCTCCTTCCAAAATGGTCGTGAAATAATTCCACGCGAAACGTCGCTTATTTCGTTCACATGTGACATGACACTCATGAAGCGAAGCGAAGCCTTGGTACTACATTCCGATTCGGAACTCGACCTTCTGTTTCTTATACACAGACTTCGGAGCCAACTGTTTATTGTACAGGACAATTGCGGGGCTAGCGCTACGATCCTACTGACACTAACAGTATCTCCCGAGCCGAGACTCGAACCCAAGACAACGGGCTTGATAGACCAGCATCGTAGCTCGAGACCAACTGGGAGGTCAATGACACTCATGATGGTGCTTATTACGGGAGTCACTTCACGATGAAATTTATTTCACTCTCACGCTCACTTCATTTTTTTAACCTATTTCCGATTCCACCTCAGTGAGGTGACAAAAATCAACTTCGTGAAGTGAGATTCACAGTGAAGTGGAATTCAGAATAGGACAAGTGAAATTAGAATGTTTCCCAGCTGAAAAATTTCTAAGTCCCAGAAAGCCAATTTTTTCCGTTTTGAAGTAGAATACTTCTCTCAGGAAGTTCGGCTACATAGGGATGTGAAATGAAAATCTTAACCCGAAAAAAGTGAAAAATATGTCCAATTTCAAATGCTAATAAATCGGTTAGCATTCGATGGATTTCCTTCGTTCTTGCAGCAATAGATTGGAAAATCTTCTAAGATTCTTCCCAAAATAAGATAATTGTAATTTTATTATTCACACTATTGTACTATTGAAAATAGTCAAGCCTTGTCAAAACGAAAAATTCGACCTCTGATTGGTCGTTACATGCTTGCTTCCCAAGCACGGTCGACAGGATCATATACCTTGCAATTGAAAACATGCTATTTGGCCTATATAAGAGCCTGTTTCAGCCGGAGCCGCTCATAATAGTTCTAGACAGCGACAACAGCAGTCGTCCTTCCTTAGCAGCAGCACTAGCCCTGTGGTTGGTCACCACGTCTCAGGAGCAGCGCGGTTTTTCTCAGCGTGTGTCGCCAGACAGCCATTATTCCCCCCGTGTTGGGGCAGCATGAAGATTGCCATCAGGAAATCCAATTTTGGAAATCGAAATGCCTTTTTGAAGGCAAATAAACAAGTCATTGAAAGTTAATAATTTTTGTCAACGCAAGCAAGCATTCTGTGTTGCATCCTAGCAATTTAAATTTGTCGCACCCGTCTAATTTACTGAATGTGAAATAGCTTCCACAGTGCATGTTGTCCGTGTATCTTAATTCCCCCAATGTTAGGGCATCTCAAAGGCTGTAATTAGCAACCGATTTTGAACCGCAAAATGCTTTTTTCAAGGGAAATAAAAAAATAATTGAAAGTTAATAATTTTCTGGCATCAACCCAAGCAGACATTCTGTGCGGGATGCAATCAAATTCTGTTGTAGTTGTCTAATTTTCACTTTATTTAGTAAACCCCCCACTGTTGGGGTAGCGCAAAGGCTGCGTTCAGCATAACCGACTTTGAATAATAAACTGCCCTGTTAGAACGCATTCACAAAAACAGTTAGTTCGACTATGCAGAGCTAATATGAAGTCGATTCAATCAATCAGCAGTAACAGAATTTCGTCGTCTCCCAGCTGCCAAGTTGCAACATGATGCAACACGCAACAGCGAGCAAACGAAATCGCTTGATGTTACAAAACGCAATAAGATACGGGTTAAAACCGTTGCGTGTGTGAGAGCACCATCGGTGTTTATTCGCTGGATACAAAAATCAAATGCGAATTGTGGAATAATTCGTCTAAAGAACATAAGGAAATGGTAAACCTGAACTGAAAGGCGTGGCTTATTACGTAGCACCCTTCGGCTACAAAAGAGTGTTTTTGGTAAAATCAGCTACATTAATTAGTCGGAAGGTAAGCTGGCTGGACCGTCCACAACGTTGACAGCAGTAGCAGCAGATATCAGCACTCAGCAGTAACAGACAATAGCAGTGGGTTGCGCCTGTGGCTGCCTTCAAATTAAACAAATCACTTGCCCTGTGGTTGGTCACCACGTCTCAGGCCTCTGCCAGGCTGAACGCCAACGCGAGCATTCGGGCGAGATTTTTGCCGTACATCAACCGGCACTTCCTCTAATGGAAAAGTTGGATCATTTTGTTCAGAAGAATATTACTGTCGGTAATATTACAGAGATGCGATTGCATTATATCCGATACGGAATTGAACAATTGTTCTTTTAAGGACAAATAAAACACCTAATTTGAAGAGGTAATAGCTTTGGGTACCAGTAGCAGTATGGTAACAGCCTCAGCGGTAGGTGCAGCCGGTACTTCCCTAAGGTCGATGTTATAAGGAAGTAAATGGAAGCGGCACGGCGAAACAGTGCTTAGACGCGCGTCATTTTTCGTTGTTGATATTCCCCACATGAAACGACGTGCTTTCGGTAGATGTATCTGCCAACACTCACTCCAGTAAAGCTGTGTCTAATTTTCAATGTGAAAACACCATTCTATTGTGTTGGCCGTGCGCATTAGATCTCTGCCAGGCTTAACGCGATAAGCGGCGCGAATCGATTCGCCCGACCGTAGGTTAATGTACAGCCGTAAGTAGAGCTGTGTAAAAGTATTCTACTTCAACCTTGTGGTCGTGGCTTTGCACACAACCCTCCTGTGATTTTTTAGATAAGACTAGATCTTGACGTTTTCTGCATTTCTAGGACATTTGGCATAAAAAAATGTTTTTTGTCGGTATCGAAAATTTCATGAACTAACGTGCATTTTTTTCATCGGTTAAAAAGTTAAACTTTGACCGCTTCGGGGCACTGATCTAATTCTGATACTTACTGAAACACTTACTTATTACTTACTACTGATACTTCTGTTTCCTTACTGAAAAATAAATGTAATATTTATCATTAGATCACAATCATAAATTTTTGACTTTTCTCATTTCCGCGATATCATTTCACTTTTTGTGAAATAATTCCACGCGAAACGTCGCTTATTCCGTTTTCACTTTAGTAATATGACACTCATAATAACCCAGATTTCAAGGCAGATGTCTTTTTGCGACGTTTTTCTCATTTAGGTGAGTCTCGTAAAAGGACTTTATTCACTTCACTCTGATTTCACCGTGCAGTGACTTTCGTAATAAGCATCTAATCTTTCATTTTTTGTATTAACCAGTGTTTTTATAGTAAAGTTTTATTGAAACAATGACATGGAAAATGGCACAAGAGTTCGTCAGATTTCCTGAATTTAAGCTTACTTGACAAGTTACGTGCATTCGGTTTAGGTCTCTAAATTTTATTTATACAAATTTGCTGAAGCAGTATCACCAAAGCAGTTGAGAACCAGTTTCAAAATTATTTTTAATTGGGAGATTATTGCATACCAGCTACCTGCAAAGCGACAAGCTTACCCTAAAGAGCTGAATTCGGCCAAAAATGAGAATTGACACTATTAGAATGTGTATGGGGCATTGGGTGTAATGGTAATGATTAGACGTTTATTAAATATTATTGAATTTTCTTTAAATTTTTGTATTAAGGCAGAGTTAATACAGTGAAAATGTGAATACAAAACCTGCTGGGAGCCAAAAAAATCTATAAACCGTAAAAATAACGCAATTTTGAATGTTAAGTAAAAAGTAGAAATTTTGGACGAAGTTTTTGTTAGGTATCACATAAGATTGACTAATTTCATGAGGGCTTATTCCACACAGGTTTCGAAGGTTACTAATTTAATTTTGGTTTGAAATGCTTGAGGATAGCTTCACAATTATGCTTATGGTTTCGAAATGGAGCGAATATTTTCTTAAAGACTGTGTTCGATTTACCTTCTTATTGTCTATCAACTACTAGCAACATAATTTCTGCCATATCATAGAAATTGAAATTATTTCAATTTTCAAATTTCTCGCAGTTATGTTTGTTAAGGTTTCTGTTAAAAGATAAACAAAAAAAAATCGTAAACATGACAGAATCTAATGAAAAACATTTTTCTTCAAAATTTATGATTTATTTGCAGTTGAGTATCAATAAATCACATGTATAGTATCTGTGGTGAGCACGTTATCACCCATGTGTGTCTATGAATCAACATACGTGTTGAAATATATCACTTCTCAGTACGCTACTACGTATTGGTAGACATAGACAGAGTGGTGTGACTAAAGCTTAGTATCAATAGCAGCATTTCAGTAATGTATAGTAGTATTCGAGTAGTGTATCTTTTACCACTTTGTCGCGTATGTCACCTCAGATTGACTTGTATAACAACTTAGTTTCTGCTATGAGAATGTTAATCAAACCAAACGGATTGGGTATAGATACTAGCAGAGTTAAGTCCTGCATCATCAAATGTTTATCAAAATTATAAAATTTCCTTTTTAACATCAATAAAAATATACTTACAGATATGAATACTCTATTGAAGGTCTAGTGATATTTAGCAGTGAGTTGCTGAATACTTGGCGACAGCAAAACGGTGATTTTCGACGGTGATAAAATGTGGTGGATCGTTGTACTGCTCTATGTGGCATTCGATTTGAATTACTTCATTCGAACGCTATGCACAATAGGGTCGATAGCGTTGTCCAGAAGAAATCTTAAACTCACAGAAACCATTACGACCTACGGTGAGTGATTTATCCATATTCTGGATAAAAAAATTTACGAATCAATACCATTGCCAGGCATCTGTACTACCCAAGACATCGATATATTCCTAAATCACATGAACAACGTCCGTTTCCTGCGAGAACTAGACTTTGCTCGCTACCAATGGTACGGTCGATGTCGGTTCTGGACAAATTTTAATGCTGCCGGTGGGTCAGTAATGCAAGGCGCAACGATGATACGTTACCGTAAAATGATTTCGCTACTGCAGCCTTTCCGGGTGGAAACACGTCTAGTCTGGTGGGACGAAAAGAGTCTCTATTTCGAGCACAAGTTCATTACACTGCTAGACGGATTTATTCGCGCAATTGCCTTTTCGAAGCAGGTAGCAGCGAAAGTCAACTTAAACGATTTCATGGGTCGATTCGAGGAATGCCTGAATAAGCCACCCCAACCGGATGAAATCCGTCACTGGTTAGCAGCGAATGAGGTGTCTAGTCTACAAATACGCAAAGATAGGTAAAAGGGGACGTAATAAACGCAAATTTTAACAGTTGTACCATTTTTAGGGAGATTAAGAACAATAGCAGTGCAAATGTAAATAATGGGTTTTGTAGGGTTTTATAATAATTTTTTACGTTAGTCGTAAACCAATGTTTAACAATTGTTTCATAGTACCTGATGATACGACGTGCAGGTTTTGATCAGTTTGCATTCGAGCTATAAATTTCTTTGCACTATCTTCATGTCAGTCTTTGAAACTCCTGAATGTTTACTATGATCAAACCATGCTGAAATTAGGTTCAAGTGAATAGTGTATTGGTAAAGGTGATCGTCACACGTGCACCCGACAATGTGAGTAAATATGCACGGATAGCAGAAATGCCGGACCGGCAAGAAACGTAATCGAAGATATACCACAAAATCAAACTACAGGTTTCAGTCGTGAAGCACTCTTGAACTTGAACGTATAGTTATATGTACGGCGTCTGAGGGTTAGCGGAACGTAGAAGCGAGCACGACGTGTAATACAATATTATCACGTAGTGAAACTCAACATTTAGCTATTCTACAGTCAGGGTTAGTATACAATCATTTCATATGAACATAACAAACATTTTGCGTATTGATTTGAAAATTGAGATGAAAAGTGTGTCTGTGAAAAGTGAAAGTTAGTTTCTTTTATGCATAACTGTTCCTGCTTCCGCGTTGGTTGTATTATAACAGTGATCGTATATACGTGAAAGAAATAAGGTTGACAAAAACATCGACATTCAAAACATTGTTTTTGACATTTTGACCCATTTTATGCAAATGTAGGTACATGTAAGCTAACCAGTTGGATAGTGAAGTTTAAGAAGCCGAAGCTTACTCTTGAATGCCGCTGCGCCAAGTTTGTCCCTCTTGAATTGAAGAGGCATGGTCAGTTACTCTTCATTATCTAACGCTTGAGCAGTCAAAAATACTATTAGAAAAATCACTCGAGCAACAAAATAACTTACTTTGCTTTCTATTTCGTCACTAGCAGCACAAATTTTGTGTGATACCATTCAAGAGTACAGAAATAATACTATGCACCTATTTCCGATAATATTCACCGATAAATATATTTTTACTTGAACATTTTTGTAAATTCCTGGTTAATAGAGAAACAACTTGATCGGTTTGCCAGAACAATGTTGTTTTGATTCCAATTAGGGCCTCAAACAATCCTAAACTTATCAGATGTTGATTGCTCGTGCCTGCCCTTACATATTGAATTTGTTTGAAAACTAGTACGGGAGATCACCTTTTTAACGCCTTTCTTTCTAGAGAGTTCAATAATGCTTCAATGCCTAGTGTTTTAATGCACTACGCAACGTTAAAGTAATCTTCTAGCTGCTTAAATCATCACAACATTACCAGTGCACAGTGTTTTATTTGGCTGATTTTGTGCTCCAAGTTAATATCATCCTCATATTTGATATACTGTATTTGTAACAGTTCATATGGTTGATCAACTTAGAAGTAATATTTATATTGCTTATATCAAAAGGATATGAATATTTTTCTATGGAAAGTTTACCAAAAATATAGTATTCAATATAACTTTTTTCCAAGATTTTCTACATATTTCATATGTTTTACACACTTTTTAGCCATACCGAAATACATATACTTCCTGAGCATTTTACGTCGATATAGTTTAGAATAAAAATGTTATTTAACCATTACTGGGTTTTCAAGAGTTAATTGAACTTTGAACTCCGCATTAGTATGCAAGAACTTAACTGCAGTGGCGTAGCGTGACCGAGTGACACCCGAGACAAGAAAAGTTGGGTGTCATCCCGGCTCCCCTGGGTGTCGCCCCCCACCAGGTTGCACCGAAATTATCTTGTTATCAAAAATTGTGAGAGTTAGCACGCGAGCAAAATGAAACTTTGCACACGTATTTGGCTTAGCAAACTGAGCATTTTTCACAGATAGAGAGATTTTTTACACCCATGAGTTGCATTCTAAAAGGGCGTATGTCTTTTGGCATAGGTTTTATTCGAAGCATTGTAGTCCAGAAACCGTTGGTTGTATAGAAAAACTGTCTGAGAAGGAGTTGTAGGGAATTTAAAATGCAGCATATAAAAATTATACACTGTACAAAAAAAATTTTTTGACAAAAAAAAATTGAAAATAAACATTAAATTTCGATTTCAAAAATAAAATGTTGAATTTATTTTTATTTTTTGAAGTAGAATACTTCTCTCAGGAAGTTCGGCTACATAGGGATGTGAAATGAAAATCTTAACCCGAAAAAAGTGAAAAATATGTCCAATTTCAAATGCTAATAAATCGGTTAGCATTCGATGGATTTCCTTCGTTCTTGCAGCAATAGATTGGAAAATCTTCTAAGATTCTTCCAAAAATAAGATAATTGTAATTTTATTATTCACACTATTGTACTATTGAAAATAGTCAAGCCTTGTCAAAACGAAAAATTCGACCTCTGATTGGTCGTTACATGCTTGCTTCCCAAGCACGGTCGACAGGATCATATACCTTGCAATTGAAAACATGCTATTTGGCCTATATAAGAGCCTGTTTCAGCCGGAGCCGCTCATAATAGTTCTAGACAGCGACAACAGCAGTCGTCCTTCCTTAGCAGCAGCACTAGCCCTGTGGTTGGTCACCACGTCTCAGGAGCAGCGCGGTTTTTCTCAGCGTGTGTCGCCAGACAGCCATTATTCCCCCCGTGTTGGGGCAGCATGAAGATTGCCATCAGGAAATCCAATTTTGGAAATCGAAATGCCTTTTTGAAGGCAAATAAACAAGTCATTGAAAGTTAATAATTTTTGTCAACGCAAGCAAGCATTCTGTGTTGCATCCTAGCAATTTAAATTTGTCGCACCCGTCTAATTTACTGAATGTGAAATAGCTTCCACAGTGCATGTTGTCCGTGTATCTTAATTCCCCCAATGTTAGGGCATCTCAAAGGCTGTAATTAGCAACCGATTTTGAACCGCAAAATGCTTTTTTCAAGGGAAATAAAAAAATAATTGAAAGTTAATAATTTTCTGGCATCAACCCAAGCAGACATTCTGTGCGGGATGCAATCAAATTCTGTTGTAGTTGTCTAATTTTCACTTTATTTAGTAAACCCCCCACTGTTGGGGTAGCGCAAAGGCTGCGTTCAGCATAACCGACTTTGAATAATAAACTGCCCTGTTAGAACGCATTCACAAAAACAGTTAGTTCGACTATGCAGAGCTTATATGAAGTCGATTCAATCAATCAGCAGTAACAGAATTTCGTCGTCTCCCAGCTGCCAAGTTGCAACATGATGCAACACGCAACAGCGAGCAAACGAAATCGCTTGATGTTACAAAACGCAATAAGATACGGGTTAAAACCGTTGCGTGTGTGAGAGCACCATCGGTGTTTATTCGCTGGATACAAAAATCAAATGCGAATTGTGGAATAATTCGTCTAAAGAACATAAGGAAATGGTAAACCTGAACTGAAAGGCGTGGCTTATTACGTAGCACCCTTCGGCTACAAAAGAGTGTTTTTGGTAAAATCAGCTACATTAATTTGTCGGAAGGTAAGCTGGCTGGACCGTCCACAACGTTGACAGCAGTAGCAGCAGATATCAGCACTCAGCAGTAACAGACAATAGCAGTGGGTTGCGCCTGTGGCTGCCTTCAAATTAAACAAATCACTTGCCCTGTGGTTGGTCACCACGTCTCAGGCCTCTGCCAGGCTGAACGCCAACGCGAGCATTCGGGCGAGATTTTTGCCGTACATCAACCGGCACTTCCTCTAATGGAAAAGTTGGATCATTTTGTTCAGAAGAATATTACTGTCGGTAATATTACAGAGATGCGATTGCATTATATCCGATATGGAATTGAACAATTGTTCTTTTAAGGACAAATAAAACACCTAATTTGAAGAGGTAATAGCTTTGGGTACCAGTAGCAGTATGGTAACAGCCTCAGCGGTAGGTGCAGCCGGTACTTCCCTAAGGTCGATGTTATAAGGAAGTAAATGGAAGCGGCACGGCGAAACAGTTCAGGTGTGCTTAGACGCGCGTCATTTTTCGTTGTTGATATTCCCCACATGAAACGACGTGCTTTCGGTAGATGTATTTGCCAACACTCACTCCAGTAAAGCTGTGTCTAATTTTCAATGTGAAAACACCATTCTATTGTGTTGGCCGTGCGCATTAGATCTCTGCCAGGCTTAACGCGATAAGCGGCGCGAATCGATTCGCCCGACCGTAGGTTAATGTACAGCCGTAAGTAGAGCTGTGTAAAAGTATTCTACTTCAACCTTGCGGTCGTGGCTTTGCACACAACCCTCCTGTGATTTTTTAAATAAACTTGACGTTAAAATGCAGCTTTTGAAAAAATGTCCAGGATGGAGAAATGAAAAATATTTATATTAATTTTTTTATAAAACGCGGGAGATACGTACCTCGTAAAAAAAAACCGCGTTAATTCAAAAATCCGCGTAGAAAAAACACGTTTTTTTTAAAATCCGTGTAAAGTAGTCCAGCAAGAAGGGCTTTAGAAAAAAACCGAGACGCTCTAGAACCAGTATTTAAAATTGTCCTCTTTGACGGTCATTCCGGATCTTTCGGTGGGCGGAGAGTATTTTTTGGACTAAGTCTTTTACTAGATAAACACTTAAACGTTTCTGGTTCCAACCCACGTTAATTCGAAAATTCGTGAAAATTTTTTTGAATTAGCGCGGTATCGCGTAAAAAAACCGCGTTAATTCAAAAATCCGCGTAAAAAACCGCGTTAATTCAAAAATACGCGTAAAAAAACATCGTAAAAAAACCGCGTATAAAAAAACCGCGTAAAAAAACCTGATGTACAGGTTTTTTTAATTTGTCCTTGGTTCTCTAGCAAAAACCATACGTTCATTGAAATGCTTGATCAAAAATATACAATTCATTCTTTGACAACAAGACGATTGGGCGAACGGTTCTCAAGAAAAGAGTTCCGAGAAATCACACACTATAACATCTTCACCATCTTTCGAATTGTTTTTTGCTTCTTTCATGTAAATCGACTGTTGAGTTTTTATGTGATCGTGGGTTATCAACTTTTCCAACTTTTCACAAAAATAAGATACAAATTCATCAATTGGTTTCAGAAGTGTCTCTATATTACATCGATCTATTGCAATCAACTGTTCGAAAGGTATTTCTCTCACACAACGTTCCTCAAGTTCTTTGAAAAAACTGTTTTCAAAATCTGAATGGCTTGGGCAATGTTCACATTTGCGGAGATAACAACATTTGGATCGCGTAGTTGAGCTACATAATAGTTGTTCAAAGTAAATTTTAGAATCATTTCAGAATGAATATTTCTTTAGACTGTGTATCATCAATTCAGTATTCTCGTGATCAGTGCAAACACAAATATTGTAAGATCCTGAGCTTCCAAGTAATTTACAATGCTTAGGTTTCAAAGCTCTAAAAGAAGTCAACCCAATATCAGTTTTGCTGATGTCTTTAAAATAAACGTAAGCCTCACAAATTGAATTCATTGAGAGTCGCTTTTGCACATCATGCTGTCGTTTACCATCTTTTCTCACTGAAACGTAGTCCCTTTGCCCTGGCATGGCTCTACTGACCTGGTCACTGCCATAAAACTGTAATACCTCATTTTTTACTTCCAGGGGCAATCCATGTACAAGCCTCACGTCACTATCCCCTGATATGCGCCGAGCCTATTTCACAATAGGGGTCTTCACATCGAGCTCGTATACGAATACCGAGCCGTAAACTGCGTATCTTTCATTACTCGTCAATGGAGGTGAGTATTTTTACGGCTGGGTATTTGTTTACGAGCTCGACATGAATCCCCCTAATGTATTCCGTTGTTTCAAACTTTTCTGTTACCGTTTGTTGGTTCCAAGATTTCGGTAGAACCGAAAGTATTCTTACTTTATCTTCCCTCGAGCATTCGGGCGCAGTAAATTTTTCTTTTAACTGCAAAATCATCTTGTCGAAGTCTCTCGCTTTACGTTTCAATAAATCCAGGTCAGCATCAAAATCGAAAAGGTTTTTCTTATACCGTCAGTAATGTTCAGATACTTTTTTTAGGATATTTTTTCGAAAATAATCAATTGATTCAGATTAAGCTATGCCAGTGATATCGGTGAAACGTTGATTCCAGCTAGGCCTTTGTTGAATAACTCAATATTCTGTGTTCTGGAGTATTCTTTTTGAATGCTTTCTTGAGAATACGATAATACGATTGATGGTATCTCCGCCAATTCGTATACAGATGCAGATGGTTGCAACTCCGTCGGTAGAATGTTTCTTCCACATCCTGATATTGATGGTTCCATGAATGAATTGTGTGGATGCTCTTCGAGATCAAATTCATCTTTCACTTCGATACAATATAATCTACACGAATCACAAATCGATAAAGACGTGTTAAAATGAGCTTGACAGTTCAATATTTTTGATTTTGCAATAAAGTTTTCGTTTAATTTGCGTAAGCTTGATGAGCACCGATGATCAGGAAAGGGTTTACAGCACTTGGGTTTGGTGTATTCCATTTTCACTTTATTCATCTTCTCAAAATGCAAACTGTTACTAACACTTCTAAAGAAGTGCAATCGTATTCATATACGAAAACAGATATTGTAGGATATTGGTGGCGTACTTTACAGACAGTTATTACTAGTAAACAACTACTAGTCTTTTCTGGAGAACCACGGACAAATTAAGAAAAACGTGTATTTTCCGAGTGACACCCGAGACAAGAAAAGTTGGGTGTCATCCCGGCTCCCCTGGGTGTCGCCCCCCACCAGGTTGCACCGAAATTATCTTGTTATCAAAAATTGTGAGAGTTAGCACGCGAGCAAAATGAAACTTTGCACACGTATTTGGCTTAGCAAACTGAGCATTTTTCACAGATAGAGAGATTTTTTACACCCATGAGTTGCATTCTAAAAGGGCGTATGTCTTTTGGCATAGGTTTTATTCGAAGCATTGTAGTCCAGAAACCGTTGGTTGTATAGAAAAACTGTCTGAGAAGGAGTTGTAGGGAATTTAAAATGCAGCATATAAAAATTATACACTGTACAAAAAAAATTTTTTGACAAAAAAAAATTGAAAATAAACATTAAATTTCGATTTCAAAAATAAAATGTTGAATTTATTTTTATTTTTTGAAGTAGAATACTTCTCTCAGGAAGTTCGGCTACATAGGGATGTGAAATGAAAATCTTAACCCGAAAAAAGTGAAAAATATGTCCAATTTCAAATGCTAATAAATCGGTTAGCATTCGATGGATTTCCTTCGTTCTTGCAGCAATAGATTGGAAAATCTTCTAAGATTCTTCCAAAAATAAGATAATTGTAATTTTATTATTCACACTATTGTACTATTGAAAATAGTCAAGCCTTGTCAAAACGAAAAATTCGACCTCTGATTGGTCGTTACATGCTTGCTTCCCAAGCACGGTCGACAGGATCATATACCTTGCAATTGAAAACATGCTATTTGGCCTATATAAGAGCCTGTTTCAGCCGGAGCCGCTCATAATAGTTCTAGACAGCGACAACAGCAGTCGTCCTTCCTTAGCAGCAGCACTAGCCCTGTGGTTGGTCACCACGTCTCAGGAGCAGCGCGGTTTTTCTCAGCGTGTGTCGCCAGACAGCCATTATTCCCCCCGTGTTGGGGCAGCATGAAGATTGCCATCAGGAAATCCAATTTTGGAAATCGAAATGCCTTTTTGAAGGCAAATAAACAAGTCATTGAAAGTTAATAATTTTTGTCAACGCAAGCAAGCATTCTGTGTTGCATCCTAGCAATTTAAATTTGTCGCACCCGTCTAATTTACTGAATGTGAAATAGCTTCCACAGTGCATGTTGTCCGTGTATCTTAATTCCCCCAATGTTAGGGCATCTCAAAGGCTGTAATTAGCAACCGATTTTGAACCGCAAAATGCTTTTTTCAAGGGAAATAAAAAAATAATTGAAAGTTAATAATTTTCTGGCATCAACCCAAGCAGACATTCTGTGCGGGATGCAATCAAATTCTGTTGTAGTTGTCTAATTTTCACTTTATTTAGTAAACCCCCCACTGTTGGGGTAGCGCAAAGGCTGCGTTCAGCATAACCGACTTTGAATAATAAACTGCCCTGTTAGAACGCATTCACAAAAACAGTTAGTTCGACTATGCAGAGCTTATATGAAGTCGATTCAATCAATCAGCAGTAACAGAATTTCGTCGTCTCCCAGCTGCCAAGTTGCAACATGATGCAACACGCAACAGCGAGCAAACGAAATCGCTTGATGTTACAAAACGCAATAAGATACGGGTTAAAACCGTTGCGTGTGTGAGAGCACCATCGGTGTTTATTCGCTGGATACAAAAATCAAATGCGAATTGTGGAATAATTCGTCTAAAGAACATAAGGAAATGGTAAACCTGAACTGAAAGGCGTGGCTTATTACGTAGCACCCTTCGGCTACAAAAGAGTGTTTTTGGTAAAATCAGCTACATTAATTTGTCGGAAGGTAAGCTGGCTGGACCGTCCACAACGTTGACAGCAGTAGCAGCAGATATCAGCACTCAGCAGTAACAGACAATAGCAGTGGGTTGCGCCTGTGGCTGCCTTCAAATTAAACAAATCACTTGCCCTGTGGTTGGTCACCACGTCTCAGGCCTCTGCCAGGCTGAACGCCAACGCGAGCATTCGGGCGAGATTTTTGCCGTACATCAACCGGCACTTCCTCTAATGGAAAAGTTGGATCATTTTGTTCAGAAGAATATTACTGTCGGTAATATTACAGAGATGCGATTGCATTATATCCGATATGGAATTGAACAATTGTTCTTTTAAGGACAAATAAAACACCTAATTTGAAGAGGTAATAGCTTTGGGTACCAGTAGCAGTATGGTAACAGCCTCAGCGGTAGGTGCAGCCGGTACTTCCCTAAGGTCGATGTTATAAGGAAGTAAATGGAAGCGGCACGGCGAAACAGTTCAGGTGTGCTTAGACGCGCGTCATTTTTCGTTGTTGATATTCCCCACATGAAACGACGTGCTTTCGGTAGATGTATTTGCCAACACTCACTCCAGTAAAGCTGTGTCTAATTTTCAATGTGAAAACACCATTCTATTGTGTTGGCCGTGCGCATTAGATCTCTGCCAGGCTTAACGCGATAAGCGGCGCGAATCGATTCGCCCGACCGTAGGTTAATGTACAGCCGTAAGTAGAGCTGTGTAAAAGTATTCTACTTCAACCTTGCGGTCGTGGCTTTGCACACAACCCTCCTGTGATTTTTTAAATAAACTTGACGTTAAAATGCAGCTTTTGAAAAAATGTCCAGGATGGAGAAATGAAAAATATTTATATTAATTTTTTTATAAAACGCGGGAGATACGTACCTCGTAAAAAAAAACCGCGTTAATTCAAAAATCCGCGTAGAAAAAACACGTTTTTTTTAAAATCCGTGTAAAGTAGTCCAGCAAGAAGGGCTTTAGAAAAAAACCGAGACGCTCTAGAACCAGTATTTAAAATTGTCCTCTTTGACGGTCATTCCGGATCTTTCGGTGGGCGGAGAGTATTTTTTGGACTAAGTCTTTTACTAGATAAACACTTAAACGTTTCTGGTTCCAACCCACGTTAATTCGAAAATTCGTGAAAATTTTTTTGAATTAGCGTGGTATCGCGTAAAAAAACCGCGTTAATTCAAAAATCCGCGTAAAAAACCGCGTTAATTCAAAAATACGCGTAAAAAAACATCGTAAAAAAACCGCGTATAAAAAAACCGCGTAAAAAAACCTGATGTACAGGTTTTTTTAATTTGTCCTTGGTTCTCTAGCAAAAACCATACGTTCATTGAAATGCTTGATCAAAAATATACAATTCATTCTTTGACAACAAGACGATTGGGCGAACGGTTCTCAAGAAAAGAGTTCCGAGAAATCACACACTATAACATCTTCACCATCTTTCGAATTGTTTTTTGCTTCTTTCATGTAAATCGACTGTTGAGTTTTTATGTGATCGTGGGTTATCAACTTTTCCAACTTTTCACAAAAATAAGATACAAATTCATCAATTGGTTTCAGAAGTGTCTCTATATTACATCGATCTATTGCAATCAACTGTTCGAAAGGTATTTCTCTCACACAACGTTCCTCAAGTTCTTTGAAAAAACTGTTTTCAAAATCTGAATGGCTTGGGCAATGTTCACATTTGCGGAGATAACAACATTTGGATCGCGTAGTTGAGCTACATAATAGTTGTTCAAAGTAAATTTTAGAATCATTTCAGAATGAATATTTCTTTAGACTGTGTATCATCAATTCAGTATTCTCGTGATCAGTGCAAACACAAATATTGTAAGATCCTGAGCTTCCAAGTAATTTACAATGCTTAGGTTTCAAAGCTCTAAAAGAAGTCAACCCAATATCAGTTTTGCTGATGTCTTTAAAATAAACGTAAGCCTCACAAATTGAATTCATTGAGAGTCGCTTTTGCACATCATGCTGTCGTTTACCATCTTTTCTCACTGAAACGTAGTCCCTTTGCCCTGGCATGGCTCTACTGACCTGGTCACTGCCATAAAACTGTAATACCTCATTTTTTACTTCCAGGGGCAATCCATGTACAAGCCTCACGTCACTATCCCCTGATATGCGCCGAGCCTATTTCACAATAGGGGTCTTCACATCGAGCTCGTATACGAATACCGAGCCGTAAACTGCGTATCTTTCATTACTCGTCAATGGAGGTGAGTATTTTTACGGCTGGGTATTTGTTTACGAGCTCGACATGAATCCCCCTAATGTATTCCGTTGTTTCAAACTTTTCTGTTACCGTTTGTTGGTTCCAAGATTTCGGTAGAACCGAAAGTATTCTTACTTTATCTTCCCTCGAGCATTCGGGCGCAGTAAATTTTTCTTTTAACTGCAAAATCATCTTGTCGAAGTCTCTCGCTTTACGTTTCAATAAATCCAGGTCAGCATCAAAATCGAAAAGGTTTTTCTTATACCGTCAGTAATGTTCAGATACTTTTTTTAGGATATTTTTTCGAAAATAATCAATTGATTCAGATTAAGCTATGCCAGTGATATCGGTGAAACGTTGATTCCAGCTAGGCCTTTGTTGAATAACTCAATATTCTGTGTTCTGGAGTATTCTTTTTGAATGCTTTCTTGAGAATACGATAATACGATTGATGGTATCTCCGCCAATTCGTATACAGATGCAGATGGTTGCAACTCCGTCGGTAGAATGTTTCTTCCACATCCTGATATTGATGGTTCCATGAATGAATTGTGTGGATGCTCTTCGAGATCAAATTCATCTTTCACTTCGATACAATATAATCTACACGAATCACAAATCGATAAAGACGTGTTAAAATGAGCTTGACAGTTCAATATTTTTGATTTTGCAATAAAGTTTTCGTTTAATTTGCGTAAGCTTGATGAGCACCGATGATCAGGAAAGGGTTTACAGCACTTGGGTTTGGTGTATTCCATTTTCACTTTATTCATCTTCTCAAAATGCAAACTGTTACTAACACTTCTAAAGAAGTGCAATCGTATTCATATACGAAAACAGATATTGTAGGATATTGGTGGCGTACTTTACAGACAGTTATTACTAGTAAACAACTACTAGTCTTTTCTGGAGAACCACGGACAAATTAAGAAAAACGTGTATTTTCCTAAATTTTAATAATTTTTCGAGCTTGAATTCAAAATAACACGAAAACCGATGCCTTTAGAATGTTAACTACCAAGAGCTTTTTGATTCAAAAAGACTCTCTGCATCTTTTAAAATCATCAGAATATAACTATTTTAAAAAATGTTTGAATTAGAATTTTCATAAAAAAATTAATTTACCATAAAAAAAATATTTTTCATTTCTCCATCCTGGACTTTTTTTAAAAGTTGCGTTTCAACGACAAGTATAAACTATAAAAAAAACAAAAAAAAATTCAACTCTTTTTTTTAAATTGAAATTTAATGTTTATTTTTAATTTCTTTTGGTCAAAAAATTTTTGTCTTGTACTGCGTATAATTTTTTTATGATGCATTTTTATTTCCCTACAACTCATTCTCAGACAGTTTTTCTATACAACCAACGGTTTCTGGACTTCAATGCTTCGAATAAAACCTATGCCAAAAGACATACGCCATTTTATAATATAAAAAAATGGGTGTAAAAAATCTCTCCATCTGTGGAAAATATTCAATTTGCTGAGCCAAATACATGTGCAAAGTTTATTTCAAATCAAAAATGGTCGATATTCGACCATCGGTCATTTGGCGCGATTTGTCTCACGCTCGTTTTCAATTGCACTAAATCTACTCATTTTTTACAATTTAGTTGAAACTATACTATAGGGGCAAATTTATATAATTTTCGAGGGTTTGACCACGACCTCCACCTTATCGATAATTAATCTCACGGATGTCACCTTTTTGAAGGTGACACGTATAAATTTTTTCAATGGGTGTCATCCCCTAGAGGGTGACACCCGGGGAGAACTGACCCACCGCCACCCCCTCCCCACGCTACGCCAGTGGATAACTGATTGATTTCTGAAAAGGTATTTGTTTGACTTTCAATAGAACATAAGATCATCTTTTTAAGATTTTTTTTCGATTGATGAAGAAAATTCAATTTTTTAAAAAAATTAGACTATTATGAATGACCTCGTTATTTTTGAAGACAGCGTTTTAAAAACTTAAGCAAAAATGTGAGCCCATGAAAATCACAATTTTGTAGAAAGATAGAAAATTGCACAAAACCATAGAAAAAAGTTATAATGAAAAATGTGAATTTTTTGTCAAAGTTCGAAATATGACGTCATCTGAAGTGAGACAACAATAGGTTTGTTATATTCACTCTTCGTTGTCTTCATCATTGTTTGTTTCAATTTTTTGGCATAGTTTGTGAATCTTCTGGAATTCTTATGTGCGGCTGTTGTTTTTTCAATCAGTCGAAGAAACCGGGCCTCCATTTTGATCAATATCGATAATTTCAATGACAGAAACAAAAACTAGGATAATCTAGCTATCTTACGAGTACATGATATAACGTTCATCACAGAGAAATCTTTGAATAAACCTGAATCGAAAAATAAATAACCTAAATTGTAGCCATTCAGGCGCCATTTGGGTGCTGTGGGCAATCCACTGCAGAACAGATGCAAACTGCGTGAAATAGGTTCGAGGTGATTGAAATTAGAGATACTCGGAGAGAGTATAGCTAATTGCTAAAGTATTGCTCCCTCTCAGTATTTCTAATTGGAATAGTGTCCCTCGATTGGGAACATCAGTTGATTTTTGTTCAAGTATGCTTAATCAGTTCTATAATCTGAAAAAAAAAGTGATGACAGAGAAAAGGGTAGTGAACAAGTTAATATACTTATGTTTGTATTTAATTTTACACATTTCGAGTTTTGCTCGTCAATGCAGGCTGTTAAATTGCTTAAAATAGGTTCGCTACCCTACCTATGTTTGTACAGTCAGGTTTCTCTTATGCGCGAGGTACCTCGTGAAAAAACCGCGTCAATTCAAAAATCCTCGTGAAAAACGTGGTATTTAAACAAATCTGCGTGAAGTAAACCATAAAAAAAAGATATAGAAAAATATAGACAAAAAACCCGACACGCTCTTCGCTCAGTATTTAAGTGTCCTCATTTACGGTCATTTCTGATTTTTCGGAGGCCGGAAGTTTTTCTTCGTCTTTTTCCATTTTCTCCTAGAAAGGTATAGCAATCACTGAAAAAACCAAAGGTATAAAAGAGCTCCAAAGGGTCGAATCTCGTATATCAATCGACTTAGTTTGACAAGCTGAGCATTTTCTGTATGTGTGTGTGTATTAGGGTGGGGAATCGTTATATGTAAAAACGCCAATATCTCAGCCCCCCGATAAGATATCAAGGATCTTTTTTCATGTAAATTTTCGTCTTGAATTTCGCTTTGTAATAAAAATTTCACTTGATCAAAAAATTATTTTATATGTGTTTTGAAGGGTTTTATCTGAAAATTATAAGAAAAATTCACTTTTTTGTGATGTTCAATGGGCTCTGTAAGTCGAATAATTGAATGTGATGCTGAACCAAACCATGCAAAATATTCAAAACTAATCCCACAAAAATAAAAAAATATATGAAAAAACTTAGGAATCGAACAGATTTGAAAAAAGTGCAAAAGAGTGGTTTTGTAGCTTAAAAAAGTCATTTTTTCATAAATCACGTTTGGGCAACCTAAGAACGATTTTTTAGAAAGTCGAAATGTTCTACAAAAATGCTATAAATAACATTATCTCTCAATTAAGGGCTGAGCATCTTGACATTTTCAACATCGATTTCTTTTGGGACAGCCTATTGAACATGTAGTTCGAAGGTTAAGAAAAGAAACTTGTTCAGAAAACTTTTTGAATTCACTCGTTTTGCCAAAGATGGCATGACTGATTTCAACAATCTTAGTTTTAAATTGGAGGTTCAGTTGCTCTATTGGTTCCCATCAGTGGTGGGCACCGCTAAACGAAAATTTAGCGACGCTAATCGCTAAGCCGCTAACCGGAAAATTTAGCTCGATAATCGCTAAACGCTAAACGCTAAACCCACATTAGCGGAACTTTCGCTACTCGCTAATCGCTAACTTTTTAATATGTAAATAGTCATATCGGTATATTTATTGCTCGTGTTTTGTAAGATTTGGACCACTTTTGGATCTTTTTTGGTTAAACAATCGAAAACAATTACTTTGTAAAGCCAAGTATTTACAATAAGAGGTTCACGAAACGGTATTCATATTTGATTTTGTAAAAACAAGAATAACAAAAGTTATTTAGCTTGCATTGAAAATAGATACTCTTCGGAATGTTTTCATAAAAATTCAATTATTATCTGAATCGAAAAAGTAGAACCAAAGTTGTCATAATTTCAAGCGCATTGCAATTTACCAAAGTTCTTGGTGTGCCGAAAATTTAATCTAGACCTTGTGCTTGTTCTTCAAAATGCTCCTGTGGCTTGTACGATAACTGGAACTCCATTCTAGGGTAAAAAAACTGACAAAAGTAACTTTCGCAGTAAAGTATGTTCATCTTTCGAATCAATTTACGTACGCTATCAGCAATCCACAGTTTTTCTAAATATTTCTATTGGCGCTTCTCTACAAAATTTAGCGAATTAGCGATTAGCGTTTCGAAGGCCAAAATTTTAGCGACGCTAACAGTTTCGCTAACCAGCTCAAAAATTAGCGAAACCGCTAAATCGCTGACTGAATTTTAGCGTCGCTAATTAGCGAATTAGCGGAATGGTGCCCACCACTGGTTCCCATTTCATTTAATTATAACACTGGTTGACAAAATCGAAAAATATGCTGCTCTAAAGCTCACAATAGTTGCTCTAGAAAAAAAAAAATCACAGGGAATGCTATAATTTTTCATTTTTTCTTAGTTTGACCTTCGGGGTCACACTTGTGTTGACTAGCAATGGGCAAGATCGATCCGATTTTAGCTAAAGCGATCTTTTCTAGTCGTTTTATCGATTTTTTGAATCGATTTCTCTGCGCGCGATCCTCTGCTGAATCGATCCTTTGGATGGCAAGATCGTTTTTTTCCGCCTGAAAAATAAATGCGTGCAAAACGGATTGAAAACAATAGTGATTGCATTTATTGTTGCTAACGTAATCTGCGGCCGAATTCCGAGAACACTTTTCTTTGAAGAGAAGAAAATTTCTTTATTGGTAGTATACGAAGTTTTATTCTTCTCTCCGAAGAAGTGTGTGCTCGGAATTCAGACACTGAACTGAAAAATGTGTCAATTTTTTTGGCGTATTGTGCACGCAGCCCATTTTGACGTTTTCTGTAGGTCAGGGAAGCTGGATAACCTTGTCGTCAAGTTGAGAAAGAAAAATCCGCAGCCAAATTAAGTCCCTTCAGTATTTTTAACGCAGTAACCATTTTTTGCCTTTGTAAACGCGACATCAATAGACAAACCCGTATGAAATTTGGCTAATACGCATGCGTTGTGAAATATATCAAGGACTAGGGGTGGGTGAAACGGCTCTTTTGCAAGAGCGGCTCTAAACCGACTCATGGTTCACAATGATTCACGAGCGTTGACAGTTCGTGTTGTCTCAAAAACTTCGGGTTCGCGCGAACCAAACAGTTCTGGTGCGCCCAAAGAACCGTGGTTCTTTTTCGTGAGCCGTTCGTTCTTTCGCTCTTTCCTAAGAACCGGTTCATATGAACGGCTCGTGAGCCGTTCGCCCATCCCTTTCGAGGATGAAAAGAACGACGAGACAAGTTTGCACCTCGAACTGAATATAAATTACCAGACCACAAGACCGTCTCGAAAGTTTGACGTATATTGTATACAATCATTACTATCTGATTGGTGTACATTGGGGTGGCAATGGAAATTGACTTTGACAGTTTTATTTAGTAGTGTTAAAAATTTCGCCTTCACGAACAGTTAGCAAAATTTCGATTTTTTTGATAACACCCGACCTCGACGTTTTATACATTTCTAATAACCAGTTCACATGATGTAATATCGCCCATCTTGATTTCAAATCCATACTCCAAATTTTCCGTGAAAACTAGATGTATGTATGTTTCAAGATACGCGATATCACGTGATATCTGCTATAGTGTGAACAAGGCATAAGACATTCGGCACAAAAAAAAACTATTACAAACTGTGCTTTTCTTCATAAGTCGAGAGAGTGAAATTTAGACCAAATACTCATGAATTCCGATTTAGCTGAAGTTTTGCATTGCATTGGATATTGATTTTACCATTTTGGATATTAGCCAACTTTATTCATATTTGCTACCTCTGCAAGTGCACTTTTTGAAAATTGGCCTCCGTAGGGACGTTGTTTACTATCGTTGTGGGTGTTTACTATCAAGCACCAATTTTTTAATGTAGGTAGAAAAGGCATAAGCGCTTATTTTTCAACTATGAGTAGCGGGGTACTCGTTAACTCAAATATTGCAAAAGTTGAATTGAATGGTCGTGTATATGCCGTGCTGTATTCTGTTTTGCATGGTGTCGCGCTCGCCATTTTTGTTTATTTGAGTTTGTTCTGCGGATGTTCCGACTTTTTTAAGAATTGGGTTGTTCAGCTATATCAGTTTTTCATATCATCTGAATGATCTGAATTTTCCAAGTAAAACGTGATTTAAAAAAAATTCTATCATCGTCCTTCGCTTTTTAAATCACGATTTAAAACTTCTTGAAATCTGCTCGAAACCGCTACAATGAAAGTTCGCCCATCTACCAACCGTCATTGTAACGATTTAGAGCGAATTTTTATTTTTCATTCAAAAACCGAAGGAAAATGAGATAGTTTTAAAAAATCACGTTTTGCTTTAAAAAATTACACTCTTTTGTATGATATATAAAAATCGGAAATCCGTGAATAACTAAACAACCCAATTAGAGTCAGGTTTTTAAGCGGTTTTTTTATACGCGGATATTTTTACGAGTTTTTTTACGCGGATTTTTGAGTTAACGCGGTTTTTTTACGCGGATTTTTGAATTAACGCGGTTTTTTGAATTCACGCGTTTTTTTACGCAACACCACGCTAATTCAAAACAATTTTTGCGAATTTCCGAATTAACGTGGGTTTGGAACCAGAAACGTTTAAGTGTTTATCTAGTAAAAGACTTAGTCCAAAAAATGCCCTCCGCCCACCGAAAGATCCGGAATGACCGTCAAAGAGGACAATTTTAAATACTGGTTCTAGAGCGTCTCGGGTTTTTTTCTAAAGCTCTTCTTGCTGGACTACTTTACGCGGATTTAAAAAAAAAACGTGTTTTTTTACGCGGATTTTTAAATTAGCGCGGTTTTTTACGCGGGTTTTTGAATGAGCGCGTTTTTTTACGCGGATTTTCGAATTACCGCGGTTTTTATGCGTTTGCTTCCGAGGTACGCATCCCCCGCGTAAAAAAAAACCTGACTGTATACAGGTTTGGATTGCTTTTAGTGCATCCGAAACAATAGACCATTTCACGAACTGACAGGTGTCACGGATCCTGCTGATGTTTTTGATGCTTTCACGTGCATTATGTCAGCGGTTCCAAACTTTCTGTCAAAATTTCGCTCATGAATTAAGTTCCCAAACGTCTCGTGAAATGGTCTATGGGATGAGCGACAACGAAAACTTTTAGTAGAAAAAAAAAACGCTAAGAGTACACGCGGTTAAAGAAGATGGCAATAAACTAAAAAAGCCGTATCGTTAGTAAATGTTGTGTACGAAAACTCGATGAACATGATTAATAAACCAGAAAACGCAAACAAAACAAAATCTCCATAAATATAGCCAAAAAAGTCGTAAAAAGCTTATACCGAACAAAAATCGATTTTTTGTTAAATCTATTTTTCAGGCTCGATTTTTTTATGAATCGATTTTATTAATTTTGATTAATCGATGCAGGAGAATCGATTTTTGTTCGAAGATCGCCCAGACCAATGTAATCGGACTTTTATTCTAACCATTATGTGTTAAATTGTAAAAATATTGAAAGTCTATTCTATCAAAGATTACACGACTTATTTAAAAAAAAAAACAGCTGTCAAACGAACAGGTTGTTTCTTAAACTTACAAAGAAACAAAATCCAAAGGCTGTTTAAAACTAGCTTCTTTGATCAAAGTTAGAAATTAGGAGTCATTATGATAGAAAGACTATTTATTTAGTACATTACGTCAAATTTCAAATACTATGCTCCAATTATTCAATATTCTAAAATCCAAAGAGTGGATATACCTTTATTGGATTATATTTAGCAATTGAAGGATGTTTTCCAGAAACCGGAAGCCGCAAATTCGGATTTCAAAATGAAGTATGGAGTTGATTCCTGGCTTCTGAGTATCATTCCGGGTACTGAAAAACTCACATTGCGTAATTTTAGTTTCTTTTAGACTGGTATCCAGAAACCGGAAACTACTGTTTAGTAATTTAAAATGGCATCTGAAGATGATTTCCGGCCTCCGGATATCATACCGCTACCCCAAATCGTATTGGATGATGTTTGTCACTTTAGGCTGTTGATCGGAAACTGTCGCCATCTTCGCCATCGAAATACCCAGATTAGGCAATTCGGCAATATTATGATGGATTTTATGATTTAATGATTATCAGGCAACCAGAAGTGGTCATCTGGATTAAAAATGGGGTTTGAGGTCGGATTCTGGCCACTGGGTAGAATCCAGGTTTCAAAAACCCATATTGATAGGTATTTGGCCATTCATTGGATGCCCCTTAGAAACGATCAGTAATATCAACTGCGTTGAAGAATTTCATTTTCAGTATTAAAGTATAAGTGAAAACATTTAATTATAAACTATTTGAAATCAACTGACTAAAGTTGACATAAACAATCTAAATATTTGTAAATATGAGTACAAATCGATTATACCACAATCGAAAACAAAATCGTATCATATATTTGAAAGAATTTAATGTTATTTGCATGTACACGAAGGTCGCTTTCTACGCGGTTTTTTTACGCGGTTTTTTTACGCAGATTCCGGAATTTACGCGGTTTTTTACGCGGATTCCGGAATTAACGCGGTTTTTTCGTGGATTCCGGAATTAACGCGTTTTTTTACGCGGATTCCGGAATTCACGCGGTATTTTTTTGCGTGGATTTCAGTTTCCCTTCACTCGGAATGCAGAATTAACGCTGTTTTTTTACGCGGATTCCGGAATTTACGCGGTTTTTTTTACGCGGATTCCGGAATTTACGTGGTATTTTTTGCGCGGATTTCGTTTTTCCCTTCACTCGGAATGCAGAATTAACGCTGATTTTCTTACGCGTATTCCGGAATTTACGCGGTTTTTTTACGCGGCACGTATCCCCCGCGTAAAAAGCGACTTTAGTGTATATGTGACAATTTATGTTCATATGTGTGTGAATGTTAATTTCAAATGTTCGGTATAGTTGTGCTGTTTGCTACCAACATTTTGTTGTTTAGAATGAATAACAAATCCAGCAGAAATCATCAAGGTGCATTTTTTAAGTGTTGGTGTAAATCTATTTTAACAAATAATAAGTTCGAATGAGGAAGGCTGGGTCTCACCGCTAGGTGGATTAATTTAGGTTTTAACTCAATATACACCTTGACGTTTTTGGTTCCCATCTCGCGTTATTTACAAAAATCGCGTAAAGATTTTTTAATCAACATGGTATCGTGTAGTCCGCGTGACAAATCACGGTAGTTCTAAAATCCGCGCAAAAAACGTGACTGCATTTGACTTTACACATTTCGATTACAGAGTGCAACAATTTTTTTGCCTCGGCTCCTATGTATGATTTTTCCATGTATTCTGACGCAAAAACAAATTTCCCCGAGTTTGAATACGTTTCACCTCAAGAGGCAACAGTGGCGTCATTTCGATTATTTGATAATTCGGAAATTTTCGTTGTTTTTTCGACGCCATTTTGTTTTAAAGCCAAATATCAAAATTCTAAGAGCTTGTCCACATATCAGCATTTTATTACCCATCTTTAAAAAAATAGATGCCCAAATGCCGAAAACTGAGCTCAAAACGGTGATTCTACGGAAACGGTTTTAGCATGGTTTTAGTATTTTGCACAAAGCGAAATAATATGGAGCATGTATGAACGTTAATGGTGATGCGCTAATATCTAAAAGTGGTAGTCAAATTATGTCTTATATTGAGTAAAACAGTCTCAGGAATCGATTGGTAAGTTTCTGATCCACGTAAAATGTCAGCAACATGTCAATTTTGTCCCAATTCCCCTACAATACTAAAATAGGTTCTTCTCGACGTTAGATTACTTTAAATAAAATCTTCTAATCATCTGTTTAATATAATATCAAGAGTGTAAGCGATACTCAGAGATACAATAACAATTTGTCTTCACATGATCCTCCTCCCCCTTATGGGCCATCATTGAGTTCAAATAAATAAAAAAAGTTTTAGGCAAATCATGAGAACTATTCTTGAGCAGCTTCTCTAGCAGGCGTGTTGTTAATCTTATGGGGGATTTATAACTGTTTTGTCACAGTTTGGGAGAATAACAAGATTTATACTAGCATTTTTTCAAGCATTTTTCCTATACATTTAGAAGTCACTGACAATGTTTTTCATGGTAAAATTATTGGCGGTAGTAAACTCAAAAGAACAATAAACATTACATTAAAAATGCCATGTTTAAATGGGTACAATAAAAAATATTGTCCATTCACTGTTCTCACCGAAAAAACATCGTAATATTTTGTACAGGTAAGCAATAATTCAGTCGAAGTATGCCTAATTGGCAATTTAACGCAAAACTAAAAACGACCGTGCGACTTTTTTAGAACGACCGTGCGATTTGAACTTTAGAACTAGGAAAATTATGATAGATTCAATTTTTAGCCAAGGCTGATATACACAGTAGACTGTTTTTCATGCGATTTTTGCGTAAAATGGATGTTCTTGGCGTCAAAAAGAATACACTTGGTTAGAAACTTTCAGCAGTATCTAGTAGACTGCTTATTGTCAAGAAAATACATATGAAATTGCAAATATATGAGATCCGGTTTCGTTTTTAATTTGAGGCTATGTTTTTACAAGAGTTGGTAGGTACATAGCGTGTTGTAATTGCATTTCCTTAATTTGAATCTACCGTTTAGTGAAAAAAAAATCTAATTTTTTTAAGTTTCCCGCTGCGTAAACTCGTGATAACTCACTGCAAATAGAATCTTGATAGGTTGAAATGCTGTCTACAAATCACCACCATTTTCACTGCAGCGGCAGCTGTCAGTCGAACCGTCGTTTTAATCGCCCATAGCTGCTTGATAAGCTATAGGGGAAAGTAGGCAAAGACGGACACTGCGGGTAAGATGGATGTGTTTTCATTTATTTCCGATGGTAAAGTGGTTAATTAGTCTTTCCTCGGTTTTCTAGTGCGAATCCAGCAAAATTTCGATGTTTCGATAGAGAGCTAGAATCGTTTGAAAAATTCACAGCCAGGTCGGGCAAGATGGACACACTAAGGTAGGGAAAGATGGACGCACGGATTTTCCAAGAATTTCCACATGTACACAACCGATATTGTGTACTATAGATGTTTACAAAGTACACCCGCAAGAGAAACCAGCAGATATTAATCACTTAGCAGTAAGAAAAGGCCATATAGGCCGTGATTTTTTGCCTTCATCCTAACCCACCCTCCCAAACTGTTCACGTGATTTATAGATGGACTCTAATAACGTAGAGTAGTGTATGGTCATCACTTTACACATAAATAAAAAGAATACGTAACATACTACATCTCTTTTGTGAGTGTTCACCTTTTTTATCGTAGTGTCCATCTTACCCACCCCAGCTGTCCGCCTTTCCCAACCATGTTAAGAAAACAGCAATTTGTAGTCATAGTTTTGAAGACACGAAACACATAAAACTTTGGGGAAGTTCACTAATACCGAAAATAATTATTGTTACGATTCATGGTAGGCGAGGTAACCCTTAAATAAAACACGAACCGTACTTAACAACAGATTAAAACTATTTATTAAACAACGAGGTACAATGAATATGCGTGCTACATTTTCGCGGTTAGAAAGGAAGTGACTATGATCGCGCGTTAACTTGCGTCAAACTGGATGACAGCTATCACTGTCACCAGAGAGCTTTAACTGCGATGTGGTGTTAGGGATGTCCACGCCTCCAACATCTCCCCTCTAATACAGCTGGTAAGGGTTGAACCGTTGCGGGGCCCTTCGTGTACGGGAAGAGCGACGAGGATCAATCAGCTGATTCGGCTTCGGTTGCAGATCTGAATTCGAATGACGAACTTGAAGACGAAGACGATGTCGGGTAAACAGGAACGACGAGTGTACATGCTGACCTTGAGTTTACAGGTGTAGACTGTGCAGATGGGTTAACGGCAGCGAGAATATCAATATTCCAACCGTCTTGCAGGATACACAGTGGTAACTGGCTGGTATTAGCTGCTACTGGCTGAGTGTGTGTGCTACGATCACGAATTTGGTTCACATGAGATCGTATCAGCTTGCGATCGTTAATCCAAACATTGAACATCACCTGATCAATACGTTCAACAATTTTACCTGGGTCCCAGTACCATTGATTTTTAACGAAGATTTTTGCATACACATAATTACCACGGCTATACTGACGTTTTACACCAAACTAACATCACTGTTCGGAGGGTTTGCGAGGCTGACAACTTTGTTAGAGTATGCACTGATCGGTACTGTCCACAGGGAGAATGCATCTAGTAGGTCAATACCAAGCAGATGAATTGGGTTTTCCACTACGTAAAACTGTCCTCGGCAATGATTGTTATTGATGGAGACGTCGCAGTCAAATTTGAAAAGAAGCTGCAAAGGGTCCCCTGTTGCAGTCGCTGCTTTTTCCTTAGCTGGCGATGTTGGCGGTTTGCCGATTTTCTCCCACGTTTGTTTGGAAACTATGCTGATGTCGGACCCAGTATCCAACTGTAACTGCACTTTAAAACCATTTAGGTGGGACTGAACGTAGTATCGTTTGCTGTTCACTGCATTTACTGATAGGCTTACCGTTTTTGTTTTGAATCTCTCTGACGGTCTGATTTTATGGTGTGTTGCTTTTGGACTTCGTTTCGCACTGGAACAATAACCTTCACGGTGCCCAATTGTATCACAATCATTGCACTTGTGATTTTTGTGGAGACAATCTCTGACGAAGTGCATTCCACCACAACACCAACAAGGTATAGCTGGTAGATTTTTAATTTTGTTCGTATTGTTTCGTGCTGGAAGTCTCGACGAGCGATTTGGAAACTGCTGCTTACGGTTGATATACTGTACTGATGATGATGGTACAGATTCTATCATTGCTGTGCCCCGCTTTAAACACAATAAACGTTGGCAGTCTTCCGAAAGATGTTCTAAGGTGACATCGCTGCGCTCCTCAATTTTGGAAAGCAGTCGTGTACGTACCTCACTATCTCCCTCTGATTTTAGTCCGCAAACAAACATAAGGCACTTGAACTGCTCCTCGGTGAGTTTGCTGAGCTCGAATACAACGCAGGTTTTGTTCATCCGACATGCATATGTGACGTAGTCTTCGGAAGGTTGTTTTGATATCTGCAGGCAGCGATAGCGCTTACTGACTATAGATTCAGCCGCACCGAAAAGCGATTTCAGTTTTGTGACTGTTGTTGTGAATGGAAAGTCCTTCGGAGCTTTAGGCAAAATGAAGCTGATGTAACGTTCATGTTCTGCCGTTCCCATTTTTCGCATAAGCAAGCGAACTTTTGCTTCCTCGTCTAATCGCGCCGCATCTTTTTCGAAAAGATCATTATACCGAGCGTACCAGGCAGCGAAGGTGATGTTGTCTTCCGGACTGTAGCGAAATTCCTTGATGTTATTCGCTAGCGAGTCGAGAATTATTTCAGGGTTTGGTGAAACCTGAACATGAATAGACGACATAATGTTCCGAAAGAAATCCTGCTGCTGGTGCATTAGCTGCTGCTGTTGCTGCTGCATAAAGAGCTGCTGCTGCTGCACTAATTGCTGGAAGAACTGGGCGTATGCATTATCCGGAGCGGGCTGACTGGCTGGATTCGGAGTGTTGTGCAAATTATTCTGCTGCATTCCGGGATACTGATGGTCTGCTGCTGCTTGCAAGAACCGTTGGAACTGATTGTCTCCTGGTTTCGGCTGCTCCCTTTGGGGTTATGTTTAGCTGAACCCCGTCTTCTGATACACGTGAGTGACGGAATTGCATTGAATAATATAATTCCGCGTTCAACAACTCGTCGCCACTGTTACGATTCGTGGTAGGCGAGGTAACCGATGAATAAAACACGAACCGTACTTAAAAACAGATTAAATCTATTTATTAAACAACGAGGTACAATGAATATGCGTGCTACATTTTCGCGGTTAGAAAGGAAGTGACTATGATCGCGCGTTAACTTGCGTCAAACTGGATGACAGCTATCACTGTCACCAGAGAGCATTAACTGCGATGTGGTGTTAGGGATGTCCACGTCTCCAACAATTATGACAACAAATGATCTTAAGTTTTAATTTGTATGACTACTGCGATCTAAATAGCAATAACTGAGTAATTATTAAGGTTAAACCGCAGACAGACGTCCAAGCTGAGTTCCAAACTTGTGTTAAGATTTTTATAGTAGCAATTCGTAACCAGATAGCGCTACCAGTGACGCCAGCCTCTAACACCAGCGAAAAAAAAGTATTGTAGCGATAAGGTCACCAGGCGGCGCTAGTATCCAAGTGATTTATAACGCAATTCTCTTCGAAAATTTACACGGAATTTTCTATCAATTTTGTTCTTGTTTGGACTTTCCCCTAAATCATTGTAATAGACCTCTCCAATCGTGCATGTATTGGTGCCCTTTACATCGTGTAAGTCGGATTGAAAATGAGGCCAACAGTGTGCTGTCAAAATGCCTGCATTGATTGCAAAATTTTCATTTTCTTTCCCTGACTTGAAACATAATTTATTCCTACGCGGATTGTGTGATTTGTTTACGAATAGTATCTTACAAAATGAATATTTGATTTCCAGTACCGAGCAACTCAAAATAGACTATATTTTTCGATTTGCTTAAAACCTCGGTAGAGTTAAGCAAGAATCATTTATGAGGCAAACAATCCGAGTTTAGTGTGCGTGACTGAACTGTCAGAAAGCTCTATGGGCAGTGTTGCCACATTTTCATCTGTACTGGGAGCTGCAAAAAATTTTTTCATCTGTACTATTTCCGGGAAAAATCAGTACCACTGGCCAAAAGTTTTTTTTATATTTAATCAGCTTCAACGTAAATTGTTTACCGAGCCATTGTGGTTCAATCTCCTGAAAATTCAGCAAAAAAAACAATAAAACCCATAATGCAGCAACACTACCGATATTTCGGATATTTTGTTCCAACATTTTAGTTTGTTTAAATCGAAATTTACGAAAAAATGTAACAACCGATGTTTTTTAACCGAGTGGTGTCATTCTCGGCAGCAAATTACCGAGATTTGGCAGTAAATTCTAAGTGCGTGGATTGCAAGATCGCATTCATTGTATCGTTGCAGAGTCGGCCAAAAAATTTAGTCTAATCCTTTCTAGCCAGCTAAAAAATCTGTACTTATCTGTACTTTTTCTCTAAATCTGTAATCTGTACGGTACAGAATCTGTACCGAAAAAACCGAGAAAATCTGTTCGGCTGCTCCCTTTGGGGTTATGTTTAGCTGAACCCCGTCTTCTGATACACGTGAGTGACGGAATTGCATTGAATAATATAATTCCGCGTTCAACAACTCGTCGCCACTGTTACGATTCGTGGTAGGCGAGGTAACCGATGAATAAAACACGAACCGTACTTAAAAACAGATTAAATCTATTTATTAAACAACGAGGTACAATGAATATGCGTGCTACATTTTCGCGGTTAGAAAGGAAGTGACTATGATCGCGCGTTAACTTGCGTCAAACTGGATGACAGCTATCACTGTCACCAGAGAGCATTAACTGCGATGTGGTGTTAGGGATGTCCACGTCTCCAACAATTATGACAACAAATGATCTTAAGTTTTAATTTGTATGACTACTGCGATCTAAATAGCAATAACTGAGTAATTATTAAGGTTAAACCGCAGACAGACGTCCAAGCTGAGTTCCAAACTTGTGTTAAGATTTTTATAGTAGCAATTCGTAACCAGATAGCGCTACCAGTGACGCCAGCCTCTAACACCAGCGAAAAAAAAGTATTGTAGCGATAAGGTCACCAGGCGGCGCTAGTATCCAAGTGATTTATAACGCAATTCTCTTCGAAAATTTACACGGAATTTTCTATCAATTTTGTTCTTGTTTGGACTTTCCCCTAAATCATTGTAATAGACCTCTCCAATCGTGCATGTATTGGTGCCCTTTACATCGTGTAAGTCGGATTGAAAATGAGGCCAACAGTGTGCTGTCAAAATGCCTGCATTGATTGCAAAATTTTCATTTTCTTTCCCTGACTTGAAACATAATTTATTCCTACGCGGATTGTGTGATTTGTTTACGAATAGTATCTTACAAAATGAATATTTGATTTCCAGTACCGAGCAACTCAAAATAGACTATATTTTTCGATTTGCTTAAAACCTCGGTAGAGTTAAGCAAGAATCATTTATGAGGCAAACAATCCGAGTTTAGTGTGCGTGACTGAACTGTCAGAAAGCTCTATGGGCAGTGTTGCCACATTTTCATCTGTACTGGGAGCTGCAAAAAATTTTTTCATCTGTACTATTTCCGGGAAAAATCAGTACCACTGGCCAAAAGTTTTTTTTATATTTAATCAGCTTCAACGTAAATTGTTTACCGAGCCATTGTGGTTCAATCTCCTGAAAATTCAGCAAAAAAAACAATAAAACCCATAATGCAGCAACACTACCGATATTTCGGATATTTTGTTCCAACATTTTAGTTTGTTTAAATCGAAATTTACGAAAAAATGTAACAACCGATGTTTTTTAACCGAGTGGTGTCATTCTCGGCAGCAAATTACCGAGATTTGGCAGTAAATTCTAAGTGCGTGGATTGCAAGATCGCATTCATTGTATCGTTGCAGAGTCGGCCAAAAAATTTAGTCTAATCCTTTCTAGCCAGCTAAAAAATCTGTACTTATCTGTACTTTTTCTCTAAATCTGTAATCTGTACGGTACAGAATCTGTACCGAAAAAACCGAGAAAATCTGTACATTTTCAGATAAATCTGTACAGTTGGCAACAGTGTCTATGGGACACCGCCGCTAATTTTTGCTAATAAACCACACCAGTGAGCGCAACTGTTTGTATATTGCCATCTATTAAAAAATTACTGAAACTATCGTTTTTTTCATTCACACCAGAACTAGATGTCGTTACTTGGCTAAGAGTATTAGAGCGGTTCATCGTCAGATGTAAATGTTAAAACTTGATAGCAAAGAGCTAGAACAATTTTTTTTTTTGCTTCCATTAGAGCCCCCAGAAATCCTGAACTTATCAGAAGTCAATTACTGGTGACTCTGCTTATCGCATTGCATTTTAAATTTGAATGAAGATTTCTAAAAGATAACTTGCTTTTTGCAACCTTGTACCACCTTAATGAATATTGTGCGCATTCGCTTTCAACCAGAGTTGGCAGTGTGACTTTGCACTCGTATCCAAGTGAGTTTTAAAACTTGCTTGCACATTTATTTTCGGTTGCCAGGAACCCTACTAACAGTGCATTACAGTTGAGTTAGATTTGAGTTTGAATCCTGCATAACAACAATTGCATAAAAATCGAACTGCGATGAAATTCGCGCCGCGTCTGCTGCAACAGTTTCTTGCATTGTTCTTTGAAAGCATAAATTCGATCTAAAAACAAAACTCATCGCGTCACATCATCGCCTGCATCGTTGGATACATCGTGCACTGCATGCATTGCACGCATTAAAACTCAATCGATCAGAGTGTGCGGTGCAAAAAAAACTCAAACTATCGAGATTCAATTCAGGAAAAGTGTTACCACAGACAGACGTCCAAGCAAGAACAAAATTGATCGAAAATTCTGTGTAAATTTTCAAAAAGAATCGCGTTATAAATCACTTGTATACTAGTGGCGCCTGGTGACCTTATCGCTACAATACATTTTTTTTTCGCTGGTGTATGAGTCTGGCGTCACTGGTAGCGCTATCTGGTTACGGATTGCTACTTTAAAAATCTTTACACAAGTTTGGAACTCAGCTTGGACGTCTGTCTGCGGTGTTACTTAGTTCAACTTTGCACGAGTTCATGCCATTTCTGCTTTCAACCACACGGCTCTGGTCCTAATTTTGGTAGTAAGACGCAATGGAGTTATATAGGAAAAACATGTGGTTTGATAAAAGTAGATTGCGTTTAGTGAAAGCAAGTACTAGAAAGTTAGAATAAAATGTATAGAAGACATTTGATAGCTGTATTGTCGGTCAATGACAAAATACTCGGTGAAATTTCGATTTTACTACCATTGAAAAAGCGCCATCTCTTGCTATTGGACATTTTTTCAGGTTTGTTGGGTTGATTTTCTGCAACGATTCGGTTTTCTACAATTTTTACAAGATTCTGCTGTTGTAATCTTATTTCTAACAATTCAAACTGCTCAATTATGTTCTAGCTTGAATAGTTTACATCACTTTTCCAAAGCATTTTTAAACTTCATAGCATGATGTATTAACACTACTCATCATGCTTTATCTAGGGGTGACATCGCGCATTTCGTTTCGAGTAACTCGAACAAAATTAAATTATCTCTGGTGGGCGTTATGTTTAATTTTTCGTATTTTTTCGACTTTGCGGGTTAGATGAGCCCAAGGACAAATGACAATGACAGCTCCTTTTGAGCTTAAAGCAAAACTGGCAGTATGTCGAAAATAGCGAAAATCGCTCAAATCGAGCTGCACAATGCCACCCCAGCTTTTTACGCGCCATAATGGCGGACACCATAATGGAAAATTTGTAATATTTTACCTACCCTTTTGACAACTCTGCTTACGTCAGTTTGACTTTCTATGTACTGCACAATTAAAACAATAAATCTGGCAACATTAGTGTTGCCAAAACTCCAGAAATCACGAAACTGACGTAAGCAGAGAGGTTTGCAAATTACGAGCACGCATTATAGCACCCGCCATTATGGTGCGTAAAAAGCTGGATAGTTTATATAGACGAAAATGAAATCATTGACACCCTGTGCTAATGCCGCAGCCGCATTTGTTGTACGCAAGTTGTTTGAACCTCGAATACAAGCTCTTATCTTACTGACAACCGGCTACCGGAGAAAATGGTTTGCATGTGTGTGCCATGAAATTCAAATTAACCAAAATACTGACGTGTAGGAGAGGGTGAAGACATTGGAGACTAAACATTGCACAGCTTTTACTAAACGATTGCAAAACAGTTCATATCGTTTATCAATCGTAACACACATCGTGAAACGCGGAATTTTGTTGTCATCGAATAATGATAAAATAAAATAAAAGCAAAAGATATAAAAAAATCGAAAATGCAATTGAAAGCTGCTATTTTTATACTCGTTGGTTTGACTACGGCATCCAATGGAAACGTAAATAACAGCTCTAGGTTTGTGGCCACTCGAGAATGGCAAGAAATTGCAGAAGGTATGCCTCAACATTATCTATGGTATCGATAAGGGTAACTAACGAGCATTTTTTTAACAAAGGTCAATCAATTCCGGAAGGTCTCCATGTACGCATTAATCTTTCAACTGGTAAAAAAGAAGCAAAACTGCTGGAAAAAGATACGAACAACACACAATCATCACTATCCACCGTCGCAGGTGCCGATTTACTGGATCATGGAACTCAGCTTCCGACGTCAAACATAGACAAACTTAAGGAAGCGTTACAAAACATACCTGCAGATAAGTTTGAGCTTGATGAAAAGGAGCTGAAGAAAGTCAAGGCAAATTATAAGACTTATGACCAGATCAAGCAGTATCTGAAGGAAGCCAATTTGGACGTCAAAAGCGACGGCGATATATTAAAAAAATTGATCAAGCGTTTCGAAGAATTACACAAATCTAAAGATCCCACTGAAACTAAAGTAAGAGAAGAACTCGATAATTTATTTGAAGACTTGCAGTATTTGGTTCATCAGATAGATAATGCTGTCGAGTTTATCAATTATAAAGGAATAGAGAAAATTATATGGCCCTGTCTGAATCAAACGGAATCATCGCTTCGAATACATGGTTTCAAACTCTTTGGGACAATTGCACAAAACAATCCCAAAGCTAAAATTGCATTGTTTGAGCGAAACGGGGGTGCTATTTTACTGACCAAAATTTCCCAAACGACGAAATCTGATGAACTTTCAGCTGGACTTTATGCCTTTGGTAGTTTAGTTCGTAAATTCCCCCATGCTTTAACAGAACTTCTTACGCCACAAGGCTACAGTCTACTGTTCGACGTTCTTGGCAAAAATGTGGGACTACGGGTAAAGGTGAAAATTGTACGGTTAATATCAGACTTAGTGCAAGATTATGAACATGCCTTGTCAAGCAAAGAACCAGACCCGATAATGAAGGAACGCTATCAATCAACAAATTTAAAGGAGAGTCTGCTCAAGGTCGACTACTGCCGGCGAGCTGCCGAATTTTTCCATCAAAACAAAGCTGGGCTTTTGCAGGACGAATCTATGTCCGAGGAAGTAATTAGTGCTCTGCGCAGTATTAGTCCTAATCTCTGTCACGAAGTATGGTCTGGTTGTGCTCTGTTCCGGCATACCTTATTGGTGCTTAGAAATAATTTAGACACACGGCTGGACGAGAGGAGCGGCGATTCGGGCGGTGCTGTCTATCTGAGAGAAATTCAGCATACTATCGATCAATTTGTGGAGGAACTGTATGGAAGGGAGAGAAGAAAAGATGAGCTGTGATGAGATGACAAACCGCTAGCGAAACTGCAATTATAAATATAACTTATGTTGCTGAAAACACCAAAAAACACAAAAAATCTTAATGAAAATTTGAGAAAACATAGGGGCCTGTACACTAGAATTTATAATTCAAATGAAACTTAATCTGAAGATTCAGTTACGAAGAGAATTACCTCAGAAACAGTTAGTTCCGTACTTCTCCGATTTTAATGATACTTTTCTCGATATTTTGTAACGTTCACCCCCTTCGTAGTTCGGTTTGTGGGAGAAGTCCTGCAAGTAGATGTGATGCTCGTACTTGAGTATTCAAAACACGTTCGAATTCGAATGTTTATATTACTGACTGAATTTATCAGCAATAAATACTGTACCTACTACTACTACGTACTCGATTTTTAATGAGATGTTTTATTATTTACAGATGCTTTGCGAACTGTTAGTCGCCCTGTTGGTACTATACGTCATCTGGGATGTCAACTATTTTATTCGTTGTGTAGTCACTCTTGGCTACGGAATGTTATTCCAGCGAAAGCGCAAAGTGACCGATCAGACCACAATCTACGGATTCTGCACAACTCAGGATGTGGATATTTTTATACGACACATGAACAATGCTAGATATATTAGAGAGTTGGATTTTGCTCGGTTTCATTTCTACGGACTGACTGGTATCTACGGTAAAATAAAGGCGCAGGGTGGAGGAGCCGTACAAGGTGCCTCCAGTGTACGTTACCGCCGTACGATTCCTATCTTCAACGCTTATAAAATTACAACACGCCTGGTCTGGTGGGACGACAAAGCAATTTACTTGGAGCAACAGTTCGTTACGTTGGCCGACGGTTTTGTACGTGCTGTCGCGATGTCCAAGCAGTGTGTTACCAAGATTAACGTTTTAGAACTAATGAAGGAATTACCAGGAGTTGATGAGCAGCCGCCGATGCCCACCGAACTGAAGCAGTGGTTGGAGTCAATTGAAACTTCCAGCCAGAAACTAAGAAAAGAACTTTCGAATAAATAAATTAATTTCACAATTGTGTAATGTTTGATGGTGTACCACAATTCATTCTAATAAATGTACACGGGTTCACGGATAAAACTTTATTTGACTTATTCGGGTAAAATTGTATAACTGTTTGAATATGTAGTACATGCCAGTAGCATAATAAATTATAACAACTATGAAATATACAAAAAAAAAAAAACGTTCAGACTATCTATAATTCCAAAGTTCAAGTGGATAAAATATATCCAATTAAGATGTTTTCCATTGTATTTCTCGAATTTTGGAAAAAAATGTTAAAAGTAAATTTAAGTGGGATATCCGAATAACCATCGACTAACTGCAACTTCACTTACCTACTTGTTTGCGTTCTGGTTGAACAACTATTGTGATCGAAATATTGATGATGGTGATGATGATGGTCCCGCCACATACCCCTACAAAGGTTTGAGCTGGACGATTTATCTATAGATAATTAATATAGTCACATTTAAATCAGTTATACAAAAAAAAAACGAACTGATTTTACTCCCAGATATAAACTTCTTCAAAAACTGTTAACTTGATTCACATCGGTAAAAATGTGAAGAGCTATAGAGCTACACAAAACTAAACACAAAAATGTTACTGACCAAAGGGAACGAATGTGACCGTATCTGTTGGCTGCATACTTTTCTTGAGCAAATTAATATACTTTACCAGATAGCTGGCCAAACTTTCGTCCACATATAGCACCAGGCGACGCTCATTATCGTCTTGCCGATTATCGTCACCTTCGATAACGGGAACATCATCTTCAATAAGAGTGAGCTGCTCACAGATTGCTACATCATCTTCCTCTTGCTGTATTGAGGAGATATCTACAACTCCATTATTGCTATCGATGAAGCGTGTAGGATTGATTGCATCACAGTCCTCTTTTAAAACAATTACTGAGTCAGATCCAAATCCGGCAGCAGCTGTCCTGAAGGAAACATCGTGATTCATTGGTTGAGCCCTACTTTGAGTTGCTTTTACTAGCGAAGGTAAAGTGTATCCGGATAAGTTCGGGAGTTGCATAGTTGATTCCTGCACGAACTGATAGGTGCGACTAGATATGGGATAAGACTAAGAAAAAATACGAATAAATTTTCGGAAAGTTTCTTTTTTTGCTCAGCATAACCAAAGAGTAGAGCTTCAAAATTATATAATTCAGAACATTGAACACTAGAACGGAAAAGTGTCAAAGCTATTCAAACTGTGCGCAGAAATAAGAGCCGCGCAGAATTGGGGCGTCTCACGGTACATGTACATTTGAGAAATGTCATATGACAAAATAGGAGCGCAATGTCTGTAAAGGAAAATAAATAATTTTGTATGTGCCACAATGGATAGTTAAAAAACGCTATATAAAACACTGCGAAATCACAGTTAAACTGCGGTTTCTTGTTCAAAAATCTTGTTGTCAGGTTTTAATTTTCGCGTTAAATAACTAGCAGTAAAATATGTAATGTCTTATAGGGGCTCGTGAGTTGTCAGGTTCTTTCTCAAATTACCAGTTCTCTCAGCGCTTTTGTATGTACTTTTCCGTTTAACAAAAATGTTTTGAATTATAGTTATTCACGTGAATACTTTAACTTACCGTATAATCCGGTGGAGGAGGTGGAAGCTCTGGTTTTATTCGCAGCAACACTTGTGATTGATCAATCGGGTCAACACTAGCGACAATGGTTTTTAGATCTAATACCTCAAGCAACTGACTCTGGGCAATACTGAGTAACATTAGCGTCTTCAAATAGACCCCAACCACTACTGAGGTACATTGATTTCTACTGACGAGGGTAGCTTGAACGGTGAACAAGAGCGAACCATCACAAAGTGCCTGTGGTTCCCAAAGTGCCTTGTAAGCGACAGGTTCAAGGCGATGGTTTTCTTGTTCGGAATATTTCGGTGTAGGCATCGTATTGTATCCGACGCTGTGCAACATTCCTTGGCCTGTTAAAGCTAACAGTTCTGCTGCACCGCTGATAGGTTTTGCCAATGCTCCAACAATGCCTTTACCAACACCCGTTACTACATCAATTGGTCGCCTAGCTTGCAGTGGATGATGTGCTAAGCCTCCGACAGCACCGAGAATGCTAATGCCTAAACCTGTCAAACCTTGTGTGAAACCTTCGGTCATTCCTTGAGGCCGACGTCGTCGTAGGGCATCCGTTCGCTGAACATGTTCCGTGTCCAATGTCAGCCTATCAAGATTCCTAGCGACAGAAGTAGCCAGTTTCGTGACAGAATTTACCGTTCCTGCGGTAATATTGCGAACTAATGAAGTCGAACCTTGCGTGAGACCCACTAGGAAACCCCAGGGCCCTCTGAATAGACCCTGCATAGGCAATGAGACAAAGTCGCGTAGACCGCTGGTAACAGATCTGGCTAAACCACTGGGACTTCCAAGAATTTCCAGAGATCCAATGACCCATCCTCCACCGAAAATTGCTCCGGATAGATAATGCATGCCAAGGCAATTTCCAAAACGCATAGGAAGTGTCCGAACCTGATTCCGCTCGAATGCAGAAAAGTCCAACGGGCTGTGATCTAATGCTATATAAAGCCGCATGCAGGTATGGACGGAAAGTAAAACGTGCAAAGGCTCAATCCGAATGTATCGAAATTTGATTGGATCTGATAAATAGCAAGACTGATGCATTACCAATCTGGGAATCAGTACTTGTCCAGGTGAGCATTTAATACGCTCCATTGAATGTTCTGGTTGAAATAGCAAATTCGCCGGGAAGCATTCCATCAAATAATCCAACAGTATATTGATGTACGTATCCTCAATATATGCTCGGATAGGATTGATCTTCAATCTCAACCCTTCTACATTATTCCAGTTGTCCGCTTCCATTTCTACGAAAATTGAACACAGAGCATGTTTGGCTAGTTCTTCCAGGTGATCGTCCAAAGTAAATTGACTGGGCATCACAGTCGTTTTGCTTTGTTTGGCCTCGTGATCTTCACTGCATAGAATCACTGGAAAGTCGTATTCCCCTGTGCTGTGTAATTCGTTATCTACCTGAATGTTGACGAATTGCACTAAGGTTTTGCTTCCTTCAGCGCAGCTGTTAATTTCCACACCAATTCGATCAAAGTTAAATGAAATCAACTCTTCCTTTAAGCAGCATGTATCTTCTCGGTCATTGAACAGACTTACGTTTAGGGATTCAAAATACCCTCGAAATGATATGCGCTTGGAAGGAAGAATTGCCTTTAGTCTTTCAGCTGAAGGATCTGGTAGTGGATGGCATGGCATAGATTTTCGTTTCAACAAATGATCGTGATCTGTTGGTAGTGTAACCGGATTCGACAGTCGTGTGCGAATATCTTTTGCTGAAAACTCTAGTTCCTGTGGAAATCGAAGAAGAAGATGTTTTGAGATTTAAACTTTATATGAGCTTTTAATACCTGGCTTATATAATCTATAGTTATCTCAGTTGTACGGTTTTTAATATTCACAGCCAATTTCAGATCACCATAGAGAGGAATGTTAAGGAAAATGTTTTTGTTTTCGTTCATCTTAACAGGATAGGACCACCGGATTGCACTTCCTGAAATATATTCAGAAGATAAGGTTATAGTATTTATAACAGACATGTTTAATTCACCGCTAACACAGGCAAATATAAGCGCAACTTCAATTTCCTGTGCTTCAGGAAATATCGCATCCAATGTTGGAGGAGTAAAGTAAATAGTTTGCCGCGATTTTACTATCTGGAACCACACAAAATTGTTTTCCATGCTGCATTCCGAAACCGCTGTTGCTGTTTTGCTTGCGTTTGACGATTCGGACTGGGCAATGTAAATGTGGAAATCAGTTCGATTCTCAACGGTAAACGACGGATACGGGTCATCATAGATGGAAACATACTGTTGGCCGCGGTGCTCGACGATTGATAGGGCCAACGCGATGTATCGGGCTTCGTACTGCACGCAAATACTTTTGCGCGACAAAGGTCGATTGAGGTAGATTGGACTGGAAAATTCTTTACTGTCGCACTGATGCAGTGACAGATAATAGTTGTAAGCTCTGTTGAATTTAAGTTTGTTTTTGTGCTTTGATAGGTTACTGAAGACAGCAAGTGCGGTACCTTGAGGGCTAGAAAAACATAAAATAATGCTATAATTAGCATATCATCACCTAAAAAAATGGTACATAACTCACTTTTCACACTTTCGATCATTCCGGAGCAGTTCTAAGCTTGCCGAACCAGATTCACTTGCTCGTTGTCGTATCTGCTCTAGCCGCTCATTGCTCATTACAGCAAAACACCAGCAGTGTATATCGAAACTAGAATAATTAGTCACTACGAACTGGGAAGCTACGATGATCACACGGATGTCGTTTTCTATGGTTGATGTAAGAACTAGTTGTAATACCTGGGAAAAAATATCATAATTAAACTGTGTGCTTATTTCAAGGTTAATGAATAAATAATTTCGAGAAAAAAAAATCTGACTAGATCATTAAAATTTCCTTAAGGTAAAGTTTTGTCTAAATTGAGAAAAAAGATTAAAAATAAATTTGAAAAATTTAATTATAGGAGAGTCCAGAAGTAGAATACTGTTTTGTTTTTTTAGGTTACTTCAGTTCAATTTGTGTTAATCTTTGTTCAATTCTGACGACCTCTCGTATGTAAATCTAGGGCCATTGCTCTTAAACTTAGAACAAAACAATCAACTTGTAGAGAAAGAGAATAGCCGAGTAGGAAGTGAGATAAACCACAAAAAAGCAGACAGTTTCCCCACTTGATAAACGGCGTTGATAAGTCATCGACTGAACAATGACAAAATTATAAAAATGCATTTTCGCTGAAATTTTACTATTTTGTCTACTATTTTACAATTATTTGTTCAAATCAAATTGTACAATATAATACTGTATAAATATTCTTTGGACTTTGATAATGCTTAGCAAATATATTTTCCTATTAGGAATCAAAAACCTTTGATTTAAATTCGTTTTTGATTGTGAACAGTTTTTTTTTCTTGTTTTATGGGATCCTCTACACCAGCCCTGTTAGATCCGGCTTTGATAACCATCCTTTACAATTGTGTGTGGTCATTCGTAAGGAAGCTACGTTTATAGTATGAATATTAGCAGACTAGCTTCATTTTTATCCTCATTCAGAAATTTCTTTGTGAAAAATTTAAATTCAACATGTTATGTTATGTAGTGTTTTGCTGAGAATAGAGCATAGAATGAATACAGTACTTTTCGGTTTTATCGAGGTTCGAAAAATTTGGCGAAACGATAAAAATGTTTTTTTTATTTATGTGTTGGATACAATTTGAATTAATGATATTTTGTGCAAAATCATGCACTTTCATAGTTCTATTTATGATTAAAACGAATAAATAAAAAAATGTTTGTTTATAATATTTTTCTCCATAGCATTTTCGCAAACTTTCGCAAGGCAATTATGAAATATATCAAATATAGCTCACGTTGATTAACGGACCAATGCCAACGGCTTTACTTCCTCATGCGATGGAAGGTGTGATCCCAGAGATTTCTCGCCGCAGAAAATCTGGTGTCGGCTAGGATTGAATCTAGACCAGTTTGGTTGGTTGTGAGTGAATCATGCCATCCAACTTATGTCGGCGTTGGGATTAGAATTCAGGCGTCGAGCGTGGTTGCCAGAGACGTTACGACATGCCAAATACACTTCCAAATATACCTTAATCAATAGCCAAAATACCCGAACACTTAACCTTACTCTAAACCAGGTATGTTTTGCTCATTTTCATCTTAAAGAGTTAACAGTTTTTTCCCCTCTTAAGGTGAAACGGGACGGTGGCTTTATTTTGTACAATTTTCAGGTTAGGTTTCATATCACTTGACGATTTTGAGCGTAAAAATCTCGGCTTCCATTTAATAAATAGGGCCCGAATTGCTACTCTATGCATGCGTCGGTAGTGCAAACAACCGATCAAAGTTTTACACTTGTAATCTTAATGATTTTCGAGAAAATCACCTTGTAAAATTTGGACAAAATTCGAGCACGGAGTTTCACCTTAACAACTGTGAGCTTACATTCAATGTGCATCACACAATCTGCCGTAGAGAGAGCGCTGAGTAATAGCGCAGACAGACGTTCGAGCTGAGTTCCAAACTTGTGTAAAGTTTTTTGTAGTAGCAATCCGTAACCAGATAGCGCTACCAGTACCGCCAGCCTCGTGCACCAGCGAAAAAAAAAGTGTAGCGATAAGGTCACCAGGCGGCGCTAGTGTACAAGTAATTAATAACGCAATTTACTTTGAAAATTTACACGGAAATTTTGATCAATGTTGTTCTTGCTTGGACGTCTGTCTGTGGTAATAGTTTCTCTGGCGAATAAACGCTGTTAAGTTGACAGAGGAGAAGCCCAGTGAAACTCTTTTAAATAGCACATCCGCGCACGCAAGATAAATGAAATAAATTGCTCGGTGAACAACTGAGAATTGCGTTACCGTTCTCATCGCTCTGGGGTGCAGCAAAACAGTATATAATCGAACATTCTATAGAATACACACTCATCCAAATACTCTACGCCTAAATGTGGATAGTTACGCACTCTGTGTGAGAGAAAATCTAGTTCTCCAAGGCGTTTGATAGGTAGAGGAGGAAATTTGGGCAAAAATCAAGGGAACGGAAGAAGCCTGCTCTAAACATCCGAAAATCCCTCCTTGAGGAATTCAGAGACTAGAGTTAGGAGTCTATGAGTTAAATCAAGTGAAGTTTTCATGATACTCATTCCGAGGCAATGGTTAGTTTCTGACGCAAATACGCAACTGGGGAAAGATGAGAGGGGGGGGGGCTTCAACCCCCCTAGAAAGTTTCTAGACCCCCCATTCATTCCGAAGAAATATGAACGTTACGCAAAAACTTTGAGAACATCGAATATAACTGCACTGTACGCTACCCAAACAAGGTTTTTAGGGGTTAATTTATTAAATAGTTTTTATGCGTATTTTGTATTTCAAAAAAAAAAATTAGAGCCGGAAAGGCAGTTTAGACATGGGCCAAACAGGTGAAATAAGTACGCAAATGTCATCAACAGTAGATTTCTATCAATACGAATAGTTTTAATGGCGTTAAACTTTTGAACGACACTGTTCCTCTGTGCACATCTGTACAAACTCAGTATGACGGAAGTTATTCACCATTCCAAAGAAACCGCAAGACTGCAACAGTACTGCTTAGATAGTTTGCCAAGTGAATATCTTTCGCAGTTAGGAAATTATTTTATAGGTGTTCAAACTACCCATTTTTTAAGGAAATGTAATTGTACCTTAAAATCAGTGATGATGATAGATCTTGTTACTAACAGATTCCAAGTGACGTGTTCCAAGTGCGGTATAACAAGTTCAAGTGTTATTATCAGCAGCGAAAAGAAATACACCAATAAAATGAAAACGTACAGAATACCAGTATTTACTGAGGCACAATAAAAAGGTTGTTACAGTGTAGACTAAAGTAGTGAGTTAGTGGCTCCCTAATTTCATGTAAAAAGTCTTTGCTCGCCATAGTAGATGTGCAGCATCGCGCGTGAAACACAACACAAACTGCGTTTTCGCTTCGTACACTCTCGTCGCCACTATGTCGTTGGTCAAAAAAATATCTTATCAACTTCAAACAACAGCAGCACTAGTAACCGCAAGCATAACAAGCTCGTACGCAAGCATAAAAACCTGTTCGTTCCACGTTTGCCGCTTCATTCAATCGCAATCAGTTTTGTGTGGCACACAGTGCGTCAAACGGCAACGTAGAGTGAAAGTAAATATAAAATAGCTGCAATATGGAATATAATGTAGCTGCACCGGACGTCTTCCGCGAGCCGCTGGTCGTTCCAGAGAAGCTGTTGATGGGTCCAGGTCCATCAAATGCACCAAAGCGGGTGCTCGATGCTATGGCACGTCCGATTCTGGGTCATTTACATCCGGAAACACTGAAAATAATGGATGACATCAAGGAAGGTATTCGGTACCTATTTCAGACAAACAATGCCGCTACGTTTTGCTTGAGTGCATCTGGCCACGGAGGGATGGAGGCTACATTATGCAATCTTCTGGAAGATGGCGATATATTGTTGATTGGGCACACTGGTCACTGGGGTGACCGGGCAGCGGACATGGCCTCCCGATACGGAGCCGATGTGAGAACTGTGAAGTCGAAACCAGGCCAATCACTCAGCATGGAGGAAATCCGTAGTGCAATGCTGATCCATAAACCATCAGTACTGTTCCTGACGCAAGGCGATTCATCTACAGGCGTTCTCCAAGGTCTGGAGGGCGTAGGAGCATTGTGTCGCGAGCAAAACTGTTTACTAATTGTTGATACTGTTGCCTCTCTGGGAGGCACGGCTATGTTTATGGATCGATGGGAGATCGATGCCATGTACACAGGTTCGCAGAAAGTGTTAGGGGCACCGCCAGGAATAACCCCGGTATCATTTGGACACAGAGCTATGTGAGTATAGAAATGTTATGTGCGAGAGTTGTCTACACAGATTTTGCGTTATCTCACCGGAGTCGTAAATTAATTACTACGTAAATGCTATTATCATTGTGCAGAGGGGATGTAAACATATTATGAGATTGCTAGTACAGCTTGTGGTTAGGTAATAATAATCAAAACCAAGAAGGTATTTGATTTGCTCTGAAAACGAATAATTAGACGATATTTTGCTTCTGTTTTCTCTTTTAACTTTTTTCAGCCAATTTTGGTTAATTTATGATCATATTTAATTATCTTTATGATGAAATTTTATTATCTGCTCCGTATAAATAAAGCGTCATAAACCATTATTTCCATTGTTGGCTTTTTCTAGACATCGGAGACGTTTTTTAATCATTTTGAACTTATTTCAATAATCATCTTTTCTATTTGAACGAAGTGTTTTCAGATTTTTCAATAGATATTTTTAGCTGTTTTTCTTGTTTTAGAGGCGTTTCTTCGCTCATTCAAACAGTTTTCTATTTAATTTGGAGTTCATTTCTGTTGGGGCCTATCCGCTGTTTTACGTTTTTAAACATTTTGACTGAATTTTAATCATGTAAATTTCTGACTTCTAAAAGTTGATTATATGTTCGACATTATTTTATTTTCATGCTTTTTATACCGCGTTTGGAGCCATATTTTTATGGTTTGTTCCTATGCGTGCGATGATATATGTGAAAATTTTAGAAATAACAATCGACTTCCATTTGTTAATTACTTGTAGATTTTATTCTATTCATTATTACTTTCGTTTTTGGTCTCAACTGCTTTTAAGAGTAGTTTTCGTTTATTGGACTACATTTAGATATTTTTTCTTATCTTCACATACGTTTTCAAATTTTTTATTTTGTTTTCCTTAATATGTTTTTAGTCATTTGTAGTTATATATTCAAGATTATTTTCTTCTCGACTTCTTATGAATATCAGGGATGTTTTTCTAGTGTAAACTTTTATATGCTTTCTCATTAGTTTTTAGAGACGTTTTAAAGTTTTTTGACGTTATACCGTGTTGTTTTTTTTTGGCGTGTAAAAGTGTTTTCAATCATTCAACGCATAAATGAAGCGAAATGTTGTATTGGGGAACGCGAGTGAAACCTGGCTGGTGACAGCTGAGTGATAGACGAGTTACTCATCCAAAATTTAGCCGACTCACCATCTGCAATACCAAAATTGGTAAGGCGGATAGCTCGCGGCTCGCTTCGTCTTCTGTAATAGGGGCCATATTTTAAGATAATATTTTTTTCGGTTTTTTTCTGAATTATAAAAAAACGTTGGCTTTCCGCTTCTCTGTGTATTTTGTGCATTTCTCGGATTTCTTAGGCTGAACTTTGATGGGATTTCTTTCATTTATGACTTTGTTGGTCTAGGTAATATTGGGCTGATTTTGATTTTGATTATTTTTGTTATTTTGTTGCTGACAAAAAATTACACAAACAAAAAATTTATTTACCAACAAAACCACAGGAATAAACATTTTTCGACTTTTCGTTGTAAAAAAAAGTCAAATGTCCACGGGGACATAGAGAGGAGAGGGAGGGGGGGGGGGGTTGGTAAATGTCCACGTTTGTCCACGAGGGGGGACGGGGGGTCTAAAATAACTGTTTTTGTGTCCACGTGGAATGTGGACGGCCCCTAACACCTATTGCGTTCAATGGGAATACAGGGGAACAAACGAGCACCCATAGTTTTAATAAAACTATTAAATTTTGGGCGAAATATAAACTGTTTTGTGTTGCTGGACATTGTCATTTTCAATCAAACAACATAAACATTCTTCCTAGCTAGTGTCTCCAAGTTAAAAAGTATCCCACATCAAATTGCATCTCGGGAAAAACGCTGTAGAAAATTACCTAATTGACCAATCCCTTTCAAACTTTTAGACAATGAAAACCAACCCATTAGAGCAATTCCACAAAAAAAATGGATAGCCACTTCAATGTACCAAATTTAAAACGGTTCGTTTGATTGGTGTGGTGTCTTTGACAAAGTTTTAGATAATAATTCTGTCTTTTCAAAAAAATATACATACACTCCAAAAAAACTATTCTTCATGTCCTCCTCAGATTTGATATTCTTGGGATGCTTTCATAGTGCCTGCTTTATAATAGTCCAGTATTTTTTGATATGCCATAGTTCCGGTGCGCGGGGGGAGGGGGGAGAGGGGTTTGTGTCCTCGAGTAGGAAAGTTATCTTGTTGGCTTTGTATCACTCCAGGATCTTCGGCTAGAGGATCAGAGGATCATTTTTGTAGACACTCCTTGAGATAGATGTTTAAAATCCCGGTAGTCATGAACGGCGTACTACCTAGTCCACATGAACACATCGCTTGCCAAATCAGGTATTTAGTGACAAATTTTGGAAGCTAGTGCTTCCTCACTTCCTCCGGAACGTCAAACTTCTGCCAGGCAGTGAAAAACAGCAGCCCCGGAAGCTGCCAGAAGTCCCAATGAGGCATCTTCAACATCGCCCGTTACTTTCCCACCGTATTTTGTTGTTCTTAACGATTTGGAGCCTTCTGCATTTTGTACGTATGCAGTCCCTCCTGGCTCTCTTAACGAAAAACTTGGACAGATTCAACTTTTTTGCCACATCCCTGACCGAAGCATTGGGATTCCACGTAAACGCTTTCACAACACGCGTGTAATCCTGGTAGCTAATAGAACATCTATTTTGACCGCATTTCTCCTTCCATTTGATGCTCAGAGTTTTGTAGTAACGTTTAATCATATGACTCACCGTAGACTAAACGGTTCCGGTTTTTTCCTCGCTCATCCTTGCTCATAATTGTTCAAAGCCCCAGAAAGTCAATATTTTCGAAAAACAAAAATTTTTTGCATCAAAAAAAATTGCATGTTCCTTTTTTTCATCGATCAAAAAAGTGCAACTTTGATCGCTTTGCGGCAGATTTTCCCAATGCCTGATTGAGCTAAAATTTTGCATGGAGGCTTTTTTCCAGAAAACGAAACATTTGCGAACTACTTCTAAGCAAAATAAACAAAGTCGATTATCACTGCCACTCTATTGGCATACGAAAGGCTGAAAAGAATGTATTATATATAAAAGGCTGAATGCACAAAAGGCTGAAACCCGGGCAGGCTGAAACATGAAAGGGTGAAACTTTTGCAACTTGAACATTAACCGTTGAAAAATTTTGTGTCCGAATTTCTAATAGCTAATATTTCGAATAGCTAATCTTCATAAAGTAAATCAAAGAAATAGTTATCGGTTTCCGTTATACTCTACTAGAAAGAGTATAACGGAAACCGATAACTATTTCTTTGATTTCTCAATCACTCTGCTAAGACGCTCGGTATAGATTTTCTAAAGTTCTTCATAAGGTGATAGAGTTCAATGTTTGAGTATTAATTGGTTTGCGCAATGGAAAATCAATATGTGGCAACATTTGAATCTATACGCACTTGACTCTTGTACACGTTTCCTAGATGATTCAGGGCGAGAGGGCAGCCCCCCCCCCCCCCCGTAGAAAACACCTCTGTATAGGTTCGTTCGTGATTCAGCCTTTCGTGTTTTTCAGCCTTATGTAGCTTTCTGCCTTTCGTGATTTCAGCCTTTCGTAGTAGACCCCACTCTATTGATTAACCATCAGATAAGGTTAGAAATCAATATTTTTAATGATTTTTCTATCTAAATCAGATAGCACGTTTCCGGTAATCTACATTGGGCTTAGTAAAGTTTTTCATCTGATTTCTATCATTATAAGAAGAACTCATTTAGTTTGTGCTATTTACATGCAAAAAAAAAATTGAATGTTTTATCAAATATAACCCAAACTATAGTTGTTTCCTTTACGTACAGATTGGTTTTTGAATTTATTTACTCCAACTCTCGTCCAGAAAAATATTCTAGAAAGTTTGTACTGTAAAACATGAGGCGCATGTCGTTACTTACAAATCCAAAATACAAACGTATTATGAGTTTTCCACTCACGAAGTTTTTGTTCAAAAGCAAAGTAATGAATATCCCTTGACAAAATGTACAATTTTTTTGCTAACATTGATGCGCGATAGTAACTTTAAAAAAAATGTTTCAAATGAAGAATGTGCGTTAGTTATGTATCCTATATAATGACGTGCTGGTTGTGGAGGGTTATGGAGCAAAATGTTGAGCTATAGCTCGATTAAATTTCTGCTCTTCCAATACCTTCAACCATCAAGTCCACCAAATGAAACTGATTCAAGTGCAATTATTATTATTTCACTGTGTTTAATCTAAATAATAAAAAACATCAATTTTTAATGAATTCATGGCCTGGTTCAAACGGGAATTGTCCGGAAGGAAATCGTAAAAAATACAAATTTTATCAGGTATAAATTTTCAGAAAGAGAACGAACTTTTGGCTACAATTCAAATTTATCAACCTTCGAATTTTTTGGCCTTTAAGGTGAATATAACTATGAATAATTTGGCAACACAAAATTTTTAATTTTAGTGAGCGTTACAAACGCCGTAACAGCAAAGTAAAAGTTTATTACTGGGATATGATGCTAGTCGGTGACTACTGGGGATGTTTCGGTAGACCACGCATGTGAGTAGATTTGAGTTTTTCCTGCATCAGCCACAATCTGATCCTAATATTTCTTGTAGCTACCACCATACAGTATCCTGTACTCTGTTGTATGGCCTACGTGAGGCTTTAGCGATGGCTTGCGAAGAAGGTTTACCAGCACTGATAGCACGCCACCAGGACTGCGCAAAACGTCTGTATAGAGGCTTAGAAACAGCCGGATTTGAACTATACGCTGCGCCCCAGCATCGCTTGCCAACCGTTGTTGCCATAAAAGTACCACCGGGTATTGATTGGCTTAAAGTCTCCCAATATGCGATGAAAAAGTGAGTGATTTTAGGTAATATTGCGACATTTAGTTTGCTCAGCACCTTATATTTGACAGCTATTTGGTAGAGGTAAGCGGAGGCCTTGGGCCTACAGCTGGACAAGTTTTTCGAATTGGATTGATGGGGCAAAACGCTACTACAGAACGAGTGGATCGGGTGCTGCAAGTCTACAAAGATTCGATACAATCGGTTAAGCGAGATATTCAAGTAATGGGTAAAATGTGAGAGTCTTCTATTATTACAACGAAACAGGTTATGTGAATAGAAGTCATGCCATATAAGAAAAATAAATCATAATTCAACCTACCTTGTCATCTGATCGCAGAGTGATTTCTACTGAACCTTCCGTCGGTAACATATAACTGTTGGGAATTAGTTTTTTCGAGTCCTCAGCTAAGTAAATTAGTTCTGATTGTAGTGTGCTATCAATATCCAATTCTAATGTAAATCCAATATCCATATAGTAGGGCATCACAATGTTGTTTGGTTCCACTATATTCATTTCGCTTGTCGAGCAATTTTTTATCCGTATCGAACAACCAAGTTGGTTTATCAGAAGACACCAGGGAACAATACTCAGCATTAAGCAACAGGACAATTCGTGTGCAGCTGCACAATGATACAATGGAAGTGTAGCTTCCTGAATGGCGTTTTCTCGTTTCCACCGAAGTTCGTCTTCTCGCGAACAAGGCCAATTCAATTCGTGACTTTTTTGTAGCATTGCGATCGCATTTTCTACTACGCGAAAACGTTCTGGAACTTGAAAGAAGGATCGACCTTCAATCAGCCGATACGAAAGCAAAGCTTTCCGTCTGTCTTCCCCATGTGGTGAATTGAAACTGCGGATATTATTAACAAAACATTTTCAATGAAGTTTACTATAAAAAAATATTTTCGCGACAACATCAACTTACTTCATTCGGAAGAGCAACTCATGTTCGTCAGTGTTCGTGCCGGACAAGACAAGTTGACGTCGCTCGCCTCGACCGTAAATTGAATGACTTTGATCGAGTTTTTCTTCGTAGGCCTGCAGAAGTAGAAAAAAAAGGGTCTGATAATTCGAATGTCATCCAAATAATGCAATTTTACCTACCGTAGCATTGACAGTTAGCATTGATTGCACCATAAAAAGTGGCCAAATTACCACCAGCACTCGCTCGTTAACGGTTTCTGCTGTTGCATCGCTACCAGTACTAATCTTCTCTCTTATAATTCGCACCCAATAGCTAAGGTAGCCCTCCTTAGCCATAGCAGTTGGAATCTTTACTAGATACGGTTTCGATCCATTCATTATCTCCCTCATAGGGATGTCACCAGACCAACCCTTTTTTTCACCATCAATGGCTATCTTGATACTTTGCTGATTTTTGTTGTTTGCCACCTCGAATGTGTTGACGTTTGAATTTTTATCCACCCAGAAGTTTGTAGTTACATAATGTTTATCACTGTTTGGTACGATCTTGTGCAACCGGTATTGAACTTTCAATCTCTGGTTAGTCATGTTGAAAAAACTGATTTGGCCCTCTATCGAGATCCGTTTCTGTGCGTTACTCAAATTCTCGACTCGAATTACAAACATTTTATCCTCATCCACATCTTCTTCGTGTACTGGAAGAATTTTGATATAGTACAATCCTTCTTTCGTGACTGAGAAAGGTGTTGTAGCTATATCTTTTGTGTTTTCATTGAATATTATCTGTAGTAATTGCTTATGATGGTAGCTCCTGAATACATACAGGCATAACTCTTCAACACCGAGAAAGATATATTCTCCCGTTTCGAATTGACTGATTTTGATCCCCATGTGGGTGTGGTTACAAATAATATATTTCCCGTAAAGTAATACTGAATCCTCAGGAAAACTCCAAAATCTTTCTGCCACCAGAAGATTGTATATAACAGAAGGTCCAAAACGAACCGAAATATCACCGGAAATGACCTTTATTTCAACTAAATCCTCTTCAATCATTGCTAACGCTTCAATATTTACTGCTTGAAACACGTTTTCAACTGTGAAATGACTATAATCAAGTAAATCGCAGTGGAGGTTTAGTCTTCCGCTCAGTAGTACATCAAAATTGTCATAAATGGCAGTGTGAACCATCAATCTACTGGCATTCAACACCAGAAACTTGTGACATTTTGATTCCAACGTTTCTTTGCAAAAATGAAACCGCTCGAACGGTTTCGGAAGCTTAGAATCGATATTGTAGTTCATAATGTTGAACAGATTGATTTGAACTGGATTTAATTCAATAGTTAATTCGACATTTGGAACCAATTTAGGACTGAACATTGAATCTACACGCATGCAAGCAACAAAAATTTTAGGATGTAACCGATAGGGAAGACTAACGATCCGACTTGTAGATAGATAGGTATCCTTTAGCGCATCTGTAATATTAGAAATCAGAGATTTTCCTTGCTCAGTTGAATTACTGCCGTCCAATTGGTCTTCATTCTCACTCGTATCCATTTCACAGGCCACATCATGAGTCATTTCGATTCGCCAGATTGCAGATGCAATTTTGCGAGACGGTAGTCGCAAATCCACTTTGTCGCTTTCGGATAGTGTAAATTGACACATTTCAAAAAATTCGCCGAAAATCTCGGAAAAATACTCGAGCTTGCACCGAACGTTAATATGTTTGGAAGTCTGTGGGGATAAGAGTTTTTAGTATTATTCAATTACCTAATATATACAACTGAAGCATGCGTAAGGACACTCACGCTCATTGGCACCGGATACACCGTCACACTATAGAGTGCCCTGGGTTGCGGATAACGCCAGCAAATGATACCAGTTTCACGATTGATGATTTTAATTTGATACGGTAATGGAAGCTCGTTGGCTTTGGTAGATTCGACAAATTGAAAAGCACCGGCACGAAGGTCGTCTTGATAGTGCTCTTCCTGTGCACCTTTAAATTCATTTTGCGAAAAGCAAGGTGCAAAAATTGGGATGAGGTTTTCCTTGTTTGGTGTCATGTTAGATTTGCTGATTTCCGGTGTTTTTCTTCCACTTCCGCTGTTGTCTTTCGAAGCCAAAGTATCAATAAAAAACACTGTCATTTGCTGAACTTCCATAAGACTTCTAGGATTAAAATCCAGTTGGATATAGCGTGACCTAAGTTTGGTCTGAATTAGGAGATCCCGTTTCCAATACTCCTGTGTTAGGCTTGCTTGCAGGTTGAAAGAGAATGGATGCAAAATTATGAATGAGCCCTGACAAAAAATAAGCTCTTCCAGGTCTAAAATGAACGACATACGTTCCGGGCGATCCTGAACTCGGAGTGACGATTGGATCGAGGAAAATGATAACTTGCAATTGTACGAATTTTGCTCTTCATCATGAAGGTGGATCATCGTCTGTGAAAGCAACACATTTATATTTTCTATGTCGTACAGGTTCGACTTAATCATTTTGAATTTATTGCGACTCAATATAGGTTTCGGAAGTCTCTTATATGGTTTTTGGGATTGGCTTTTTGTCGTTGGCTCATTTGTATTTCTAGCTAGTACCTCCAGTAAATCTTGAATCACTTTCAATTTATGATGGGAAATTGTTATTTTCATCGGTCGTCGAAAATCAAGACTTAATTCGTTGCTTTGTTTAGTGAAGCTTGTAACGAATCGAACTTTCACGATGGGCTGTGGTATTCCCAAATCATCGGGTTCACCGGGTAGTGTTTTCAGCAGGGATGAATTACCTAATTCGATGATCAAATCGAAAAGTGAGATTTGAACAATTCGTTCCAACAGGCTTAATGAGAGTAAACTGTTTGGTTGTGCTAACTCTATTCGGAATAATGTTTTTGTCTTGTCTTTCTTGTCCGTTGCCTTTTCGTAAAGATTAACTTTGAAGTAACCTCCAAGGAAGCAAACTTCGTACGGAACAATTGGCTGGTTTGGCATTGGAACAGTTGTTGCCTTTTTGAATAGCTCTGAATTCGACTTTCCCGAGATCTTTCTTTGGCGTGAGTCGCCGAAGCTTCGCCGACTACTAGACCCTGTAGCATGCTTCACGTCGGAAGTTCGGAGAGTATCAACACCAGAGTCTTCTTCGAACTTAGAAAGTTTGGAATTAGTCCGTAGAACTCGTGGCGGGTCTGTTTCTCGAAAAGATTTGACTGACTCAATGCTGATTGTATCTTGACTTGGAGGCCTTGTGAATAGAGATGGGTTGAAGTCCACAACGCTACTATGCGAAGATGATACAGAAGGAGCTAATGGTACTAGTATTTGAACAATATTTGTCAGCTTTCGTGATATGACACAAGCTAGTCGTAATTGATCGAGATCTAAATCTATTAGGAGGTCCGACATGCAGTTAAGTTCCATGGCTTGACCACAAATGAGAACATTTTTGTATATAATACAGGGTGCGTAGATAACAGAGAAATTGAATTCTTTGAAAATGGTATTGACAACAAAGTCGGTTGATCGCTGAACATCTTGCAAATTATTCCATTCGAATGCCGGATTATCATGATGTGCTGATGTAGATGTTTGATTTTCGATATAGGCTACAATATCCGACCAATTAGCAGTACTTAGAGAAATGTTTTTCATAATCAGTTCGTACTGTCGATCCTCAATCTTTGATCCTGGAACATTAAGAATTCTCATTTGTGCTGCCTTTGTGTAAACGTCGGGACGCAATGGGACTCGACAAAGCGGGTTTTCTACATTATGATGTATTGTAATTGAACTGATTGTAAAAATGTATGCATTGCACGTTTCTGTTGAACCTCGCACTGGAACAAATAAGCGTAACCCTTTGCTTGTGAACAGGATTAACGGAAGGTCTTTCACCCCTAGCACACTTTGCGAAACCTCAGTATTGTCCTTTGGATAGAAAATGGTTAACACTTCTACACATTGCTCCATGAGATCAAGATCAAGTCGTAAATCGATTTGCTCAATTTTCAAAATCATCTCTATAAGGGTATCGTTTTGTTCCCGGTTTTTTCTAATCGCGTCCCACTTCGTATGTACGTTGGTCGTCTCCGCTTTAGTAATTGTTACGTTCAGAAAGGCATCGTTGCCTGATTTATTTGAGCCGCTCGATTCTGTTTGAACAGTTAATGCTAAAGCTTCATTCTTGATCCAATTCCCTGTCTCAGTGACGAATTCGTAACACTGACCACTCAAACTGCCAACCTTCGCTTTAAGTTGCATGTATACATTTTGCATATCTAAACTGTAGATAATATCTTCGAGCTCAACGATAAATTTTACTTTTGGTCGCCCACTGTCATCCATTGCAACACAATTGAGAGTTACTTTAGAGAACGTCCATTGAAGCCAAACTGATACAGACGAGGTGTCTTTTTTACATTTTACTTTTAGCGTTTCGTCGGAGGTTCCACTTGAATTTTGAGTAATATCCATGAATTCTCTCAAGTCGGTGGCCACTGCGGTACCTCCCGCTTTAAGTGAGATTTCCAACAGTTGTGGCTCTTCTTTGTCACCATGTTCTTGAGAATACTCGAACATTGGTAATGAAAGTATTCTCTTTAAAGAAGAACTGAGCAATCGTATCTGATCCCTGATTAGGTTCAACTTTAGTGGAGATGTGTCCACATGAAAGCACGTCGACCATGTCATGCCGTCATCTTTAAAATTTAAAACCAGCGAAATGTTCGTGGTAGTTTCTTCGAGTAGTTTGTTCATCCGTCGATTTTGGTAGGTCCAGCTGGATGTGTTGGCTAGCGAGATGGTCCATGGGAAACTTTCTCGATCGTCCGGCCACACCGACTTTGCAAGGCTGATTGGAAAACGATAAATACTGGCCGAAAGGCTTGTTGACTTAAACGCCGAATTGATGGTAACTAGGGGAAGCCTGAACAAAATGAGATAAACAAGAATAGAACATTAGTTTATAAAAAAATGGATGGTCGGTTTCTGATGACTGTTGTTTTTAATAATCATTCAGAAATATCATGAAAAGAAACTCACTTCAACATAACGATCTCGTTGTCGCCGAACTCTTCATTTGGTTGGCGCTGGTAATCAGCAGGTTCCTGCACGATGCTTTTCTCCGGAAAGTACACCGTACAGTGGCATATCTCCAGATGAAAAATGATTCGGCGTGTTAGCTGTTTCCAAAAGTTTAGATCGTCACTGATTCCTTTTCGAGCGTCTTTTTCCTCTATATTATCTTCAATGACAGTGGAACCTAACGCTGGGCGAACGGCTGGTTGACCTGTAGTCGTGACTTGCGTATCGACTTTATCCGAGCTTGAGTGTACCGAAGTGATCGGTTGTGATTGAGTTTTTTTCAGTGGTAGTAGTCGCTCTGAAGATTTACGTGGACTGAATGAATGTCGACTATGCGTTTGCGCTAGAAAGTTATTACTTCTGAGTACAACAAGCTGCTGCGATACTATTTCGAGATAGTGTAATAGAATGGGGTCCACATTAAGAGTCAAATCCAAGAACCGACCATAGAATAGTGGGGGATGTTCAAGGTTTTTCAGGCTTCGGTTTATGGGAAGTTGAACGATTACGGTAAGAAAGTCTTCTTCAGTAAGATGATCTGGCCAAAGAATCGTTAGAGATTGAGTGTCGGCCGTCGACTGAATATATGAGAGACAGCGTAAACTACGCGCTGTTAATTTGTAGCAAACAGTGCTCTCGGAAAATATTTGACGAAGGTGGGCTTGTGATATGGAGAGGTCTAACGACGGAGCTGATGGTGAGCATGAGCCTGATGAGAGTTCCGGCGATGGATAAAAGGAAGACTGGCTGGCTAGCGAAAGTCCAATATAGTAAACGGTGAGAAGCTGTTGCGGATTTAGAATTAATTTCATATCCGACATACCAAAGTTGTGTTCAATTTTGTTTAACTCAATATTCGGCCATAACTCGGGGAATATCAAATTCCGATGCTGATGGTTAAGGTTGATAGCTGTTGCGAAGGGTGTTTCCAAGTCACCGCATTTAACTTTTGCTTGTAGCCTTTCTAAATTTCCAGAAATGGAACGAAAGCAACTGTCGAATAGCTTAGAGGGTGGTTCGGGCAGCTGACAGGTTGTGTAAATGAGTCGACTTGGGTATAGAGGGGTCAAAATGTTGCATTCGATGCGGTTGAATTCAATAGAGGCTATTGCGTAATGACGATTGTGCATAGCTTTACTTGAACTACGTTTTCTACCTGTGTTTAATTTGTCGTGATCGAACGGATGTAGATCTATACAAGGTGTTGCAATGGTAATATGCACTTGTTTCAATGGAATTTCGTTCATCAGAGCGTCGTAATCTTCTGCTGAAGGTGGAGGAAGCTGTTGGAGGCATGGAGTTGGTTTATCCTCATAGTACGGAGAATACTCATAAGCCTCTCTATAGGATATTAGGGTCGCCATTCGATGCAGAGTATCTGCACCAATTTTCAGGCGAAATTTACCGAGAAAAGCTCGAATCATATATTTCTCTGACAGGTTGCTAAATTCCAAATCACTTCCAAACTCTGAAGTTCGTCGATCGTCTGGAACCTGTACTTCATGTACGATGTCTAACGCAATTGCAGGTGATCTGGTCAGCAAAACTTCCGAAGTATTCATTCCTAAATGGTAACTCCAATTGACATTGTACTTCTTGCTTTCACTCGAGTTATCATCGAAGAAAGATCCTTTGATGTGCTGATTATTATGGACGTTTTCGGTTTCACTTGCGAAGATATCCTCCACTGTTAATGGATGCCCGCATGGACAATCTTCTAGTGAGCGAATTCCTATAGTAGCTACTCCTCCTTTGAAATTGAACCATTTTAAACCACACATTACAACTTCTCCATAGACACCATTTAAATCCAGTTGAAGGAATGGATTATATTTAATCCTTCGAGCGCTTCCGACTATGCTATCCTCAACCAGATCTTGGGTCTTGAAGATCATTCTTAAACGATCCACGTAGCAACCGGAATGAAAGACGTGAAACTCATGGTCTTCGGTGTGATCTCTTTCATTTTCTTCTGGAAAAAAGGAAGGCAGTAAGTTCCAGGCCCATGAAAGTAGCGACTCTTGCCCCGTTTCGCTGTCTCCTTCTGCGCTGGATTCCGGACTAAGAGAGGTTTCACTTTTTATTTTACCCTGCTTCAGAGCCATGCCCAATTCAAACAATCGCATTAACATAGGGAATTGTTGCGAAGAAACATTAAAATCAAGGAAGTTGCTGTGTACATCTATTCTGGTTATAGATGATCTATCCTGAGTCGAGACATTGTTGTACCTCATCAGTACTCGTGCTTGCAGCGTACTTCTATATAGCACAGGCTCCTGGCACATCTCAATTTTTCCGGCTGAGTTTCGCTTATCCAAACAAATTGTCAAATCCACCACATTGATTAATTTTCGCAGGGAAATTCTTGTGGGAGAGATATCAATAAATGCCGGGTTCCAGTTGCTATTAACCGATTCCATTGACAATTGCTGGATGTTCATTGATACAACAATATCCTCTTCCACGTATTTGAGAATTACATTGTGGCACCGAATCGTCACATTGTTCGCTATTTTATTAATCAAGGATGCCATATAGCCTGGTGGAGGTACTTCTTCGGTGTTTTGTTTTTTCCTGGTCGCATCCTTTCGGAAGCCAGTGCGGTTTCCTGGCTCTTGCAGCTTAAGAACGAATTCTATAAAGTTTTTTTTTTATATGTGTTAGTTTCGGAATAATAGACATATTTACCAATCGTATTGATAGTAATTACAATTGGTTCCGATGCAATTTTCGTCCATGGAACTCGAATAGCTAATTCGTGAATATGACCAGACAGGAACTGAAAGGGTTGCGATAGTTCTTCCTCTAGAACGTCTAACTTCAAGTCCAGGTTCTGGAATACAACCTCTCCTCCCCATAGTGAAACCTGGGAGTCTTCTGGACGGATATTTTTCACATATTTTTCAACATAACTCAAAATAATAGGGGTGATGTACGATTCAATTTTAAACATTATTGGCAAGATTTGGAATTCACGTTAATAACATAACGGGATCAGGTTACAGTTTTTGCTATGATTCAACTACCAACTAACATACCTTCACTCGTTTAACATTACAATCTTCTAACTCGAGAGTTTGACATGGTACTAGGGGATTTTTTCCTGATTATGTTAAGCTAATAGATAAAAAATACCGATAACGCAAAAATGAACTGCAAAACTCCACGGAGACGTTTTTTTTCCTTTTTTTACTGGCCACTGGTTAGTGAAGATTTGTTTCTACAGCGAATTTAATGCAAATGTCAAAACCTACAAAAAAAACAGTAACTGGATTTAGGTTGCCGGTAATCGAAAAACTTTTTAGTCGAAAAAAATCTAGCGAACAATGGCTGCGTCAGTAGAATGAACACAAAGAAAAATAAAACTGAAGTATTCAACGACTAACCGATTTTTTTCAAACAATATTTTTGGGTAGTGGTTGCAACTAGCAATACTTGAGCCGGTAGTACACTCTTTGTCTCATGGTCAAATATTTGACCTTCTGACATAATAGTTAAATTTATTTGACATCATGGTTGTTGTTCGCCCGTGTTTGCCCCATGTTAAAATTGGAGAGTGACAAACAATTATCTTTGACCAAATTTTTATCTGTCAAAAAGTGACAAATATTTGGCGCTTGGTCAAAGAGTGTAATACAGGCTTTAGAGAGAGATATGTGGAGAGAATGTTGTGAGCCAAACGAACAATTTTCTAGCATTTGTCCTGATTTTCCTAAAATATTTAATATTGCAGCGTGACATGCATAACTTTTCAGAAATTGATTTTTTCCGATTCCGGGATACAACGCTCACTGAGATCGATTTTGGTGGTTGAATCTATTTGTATTTTTAGCAAAACTGAGCTTTTGAGAGGAAATGGCAACTTACAATGTATATATAAGGGGATATCCGGAGTGATTCGCGTTTAGGGCGCAACTAACAAAATGTAAACAAATCGTTTTATTACACTATTGGTTTCGAAAACACTCACACAATTCATGGCAAGAATCCTTTATTTTGTATAAATCGATAAAATTACTTAAATCAAGTTTAGTAAAGCGGGCAATGTATGTAGTTTCGCGGGAATGCGAACATGAACGGGAATAGAAGGTGTGACTAGAATTAGAAAAAAAAATTTCCCTCGTCCAGACGGGACACGAACCCGCAATCTCCGTTGTCTCCGGCAAGGTGTTTTGGCCAATTAAACTACTGGGTAAGGTTAACTCTTCCTAAGACCAATGTCGAATCACTCTCTACTATTGTGTTCCCGTATCTCAGCACGCCGCGATGGAACTGCACACACTGCCCTGTGGAAGTTTATTTCTGTAACTGAGAGAGTGGTCTCTTTACGCACACTATGTATAATGACTTATTATATCTACAGCGGCGCAAGCGATGAGACACGTCAGTTGGTGGCCAACTTCCATGGAAGGCGTATCACGGAAGAGTTCCGTTGTGCTAATTTTTCTTTACGAACTAATTTCATTTTTTGTCATATTGACTTACATTTTAAGTTTAGTAAAGCGGGCAATGTATGTAGTTTCGCGGGAATGCGAACATGAAAGGGAATAGAAGGTGTGACTAGAATTAGAAAAAAAAATTTCCCTCGTCCAGACGGGACACGAACCCGCAATCTCCGTTGTCTCCGGCAAGGTGTTTTGGCCTCCCGTCTGGACGAGGGAGGAAAAAAATTTTTTTTTCTAATTCTAGTCACACCTTCTATTCCCGTTCATGTTCGCATTCCCGCGAAACTACATACATTGCCCGCTTTACTAAACTTAAAATGTAAGTCAATATGACAAACAATGAAATTAGTTCGTAAAGTACTTAAATCAAGTTTTTAGTAAAGGGCGACAAAACAGTTTACCCAAAACAAAAGATACTTTGGAATTAGGCCCTTTACATTGTTTTGAAACAACGGGCTTACTTGCGAAATATTTCGTAAACAGGTGACAGAAAAGGGCGGATCAATATTGTTTTCAAAATAAAGGCGCATTTAAAGGGGCGCAACTGAAGAAAAAATAAAAACAAGGCGAAAAAAATGTGGGTGTATCTCGTTGTCAAAATGCTTTCAGGCGAAATAGGGGTGGGCGAATCTCGTTGTCAGAATGATTTAAGGCTCATTTGAAAAGGGTTAGAAGAAAAGCGTAGATTTTAGCCATAAATGCACAAATTTAATGTAGTAGTGCACGAAGCCATTTACAATAATAATTTACAATCGCAGTAACGGAATGAAAAACGTAAAAATTTTGTAACGTAGCGTAGCTACTTTGATAAATAGTTTTGTTTATTTTGATCCGCGCATGTGCAAGACGAACGACAACTCTTCAAACAATGGGCATGTTGTTATTTATTTGTTTATTAAAGTTGCTATGCTACGTTGCAAAGTTTTTATGTTTTTCACTCCGTCAATGCGATTGAAAACTACCCGACCTACGAAAAACGTCAAAATAGGCTGCGTGCACTGGCTGCCATTACCGCTCGTGGAAAGCTGGATACAAAGTTTCAGCCAAATCAAAATTGACAATTTAAAGTAAATAATAAAACTGTGACATGTTTTGTGGAACTGTTCCATAGTATTATCGCAGTGTTTTTTAACCGGAGAATAGCAAACCTTTTGTATGGTTGATGTAACAATGATCAATTGTGGTGAAAGTGTATAAAATTAAACATAAACATAAAGTTTAACACCTTCACAGTTTTTGCGGTACATTTTATTGTTTTCCATGATCCCCCAGCTGGTCTCGAGGTACGATGCTGGCCTAACAAGCCAGTCGTCGTATGTTAGAGTCCCGGCTCGGGAGAGACTGTTAGTGTCAGTAGGATGGTAGCGCTAGTCCCGCAATTGTCCTGTACACTTGACAGTCGGCTGCGAAGCCGAATTCCGATACGGAATGTAGCACCCAAGGCTTTGCTTTATTGTTTTCTAGGACTTCCAGCGTCACCACCGATTCTACGAGTCGAATGAAAAAGTCAAGGAAAAAGTTAGTCAACATTGCGCTTTGAGAAGAGACCTGGCACCTCTTGGATTTTATTGCCAAAAACTCAACAGCTGATAAATTCAGCGAACTGTTTTACAAGCTTTCGGTAGAATTTTCATGAACTTCGGCAGACGAGATGTCATTACTTGCTGGTTCACGGTAAATCGATATATTTGCTGAATGTTCGTCGAAATATATTGCTGATACAGTGAGGAAAATTCGTTTAAACGCAGTCTTATATTTTACCGTTCTGGTGAGTTAGTGTACATTATTAAAATTTATCACTGTTGCATATGTTGGCTTATCCAAAGCATAGTTTCTTGCACTATTGATTTTAATCATAAGTTCTAATATGACTGGGTAAGAGAAAAAAAATAAGTTGTAATCAGGGAAATTCGTTTAAACGCACGCATTATTTTTCAATGATAACAAAGAATTTATTTACATTAAAACATTAACCAATACTCAATATTTAGTTTGCTTTCCGTTCATACGAATAGTTTCGAAAATTCGGTTCGGCATCGAATTTACGAGATTTTCAAGCGTTTCAACAGAAATTTAATCCCAGCGTCTCTCACAGCGGTTTCTAATTCCTTAACTGTTCTGTACTGCTTTCCACCTCGGTATACACGTCGAACGAGGATTCCCCAGAGGTTCTCTATCGGGTTTAGGTCCGGGCTACGTGCTGGCCAGTCCAAAACCCTGATTTCCCGCTCCGCAAACCATTCCATACTTCTTTTGCTGACATGAATTGCCGCATTATCTTGCTGAAAAATGCAGTTTGTTGGCATATAATCCTCGATAAATGGAATCAGAACGTCATCCAGCAGTTCCACATACATTTCCGAGTTCATCCTGGTAGAAATGGTACAAATCGGAGTCTTTCCGTGAAGCGAAAAACCACCCCAAACCATGAGTGCTCCGCCTCCAAAGTTTCGGCTCAGTTTAACCTCGGTTTCCTTTCTTAAATCATGCCAATAGTACGCGCAACAGTCAGGGCCATCTAGATTGAATTTCTTTCCATCTGAAAATATCACAGTATCCCATTCATTTCGCCATGTCATATACCTTTTGGCAAAATCCAGTCTCATCTGAATATGACGTTGCGTTAGATTCGGTTTCTTGACCTTTTTTGTATACCTAAAATGTCCAGATCCACGCAGTATCTGTGCAATTCGTTTATTGGTAATCGGGAGTCCAAGTTCCTTCTTAATATCCGACGAGTTGAACTTTCCAGTGCCAGCCAGCTCCAAAATGCGGTTTCTATCACGATTACTTATTTTGGTATTCCCCTTAGTTTTTTTCTTAACACCGTATTTATCACCTTTTTTGAGCAAATTTCGAATCACTGTTTCGGATCTATTTACTCTCCTCGCAATTTCACGGTTACTCATGCCTGTTTTTTTAAGTTTCATAGCAACTTTTTGCTCTGACTCACTCAAGTAAGGTTTTTTCGCCATTTCGTAACCTCAGATCAACAAAAAAGCCAGCATCAACTTGAGCTCCGCGTACTAACACTACTACAATACTAAGCTGACAGATCATCAAGGTTTTCGATATTGCAGGTGAGCCTGTTGATGATTCTTAATGGTGTGCGTTTAAACGAATTTCCCCCCCTTGAAACCTGTTTTTGTCTCTAACAGCGCCGAATGTTAATTTGAAATTAAAATCAGTACTGCAATTAACTATGATTTGTGTTAGCTAACATATTCTAATGTCTTAGTTTTATTATTGTTCGTCAAATTATCGGAAGAATAAAATATGATGCTGCGATTAAACGAATTTTCCACACTGTATTTGTTAAAAAGTTCGCCGAGCTGTTGGGAAGTTTGTCGAGATGAATTAGGTGTGTATCTCTCTCTGCGTGTCTCTAGGTGCAACGCTTTGAGACGTCTACTAGTAAATTTCTTTATTCCACCAGCTCACCTCGTTTTGACTGCTGTCAAAATCTTTCTTTATTCGCTTGATTTGGACCCAGCATTAACCTGGCGTGCTGCTCGAAACGCACCGTGCTTAGTTCGGAAACAGTTATCTGGCATGCTTTCTTACTTGCGTCGTAAATCGCATTGTCGTTTCTGCATTCCTCGGTCAATTTGCCCTGATGCAGTGGAATGAAGAAATTCACTATACAAGAGATGTGAACCAGTTGGTAAAACCACAGAGAACAAACCTTTATATTTATATAAGAAAATTTGAAAATCGTGAAAATTTGAAACAAAATACGTTAATACACTAACGATATCTGTTTTGGGGTGCCCCAGTAGCACTGCATAAATATTGCCGTATAGATATTTTATCTATGTGCTTGGTTTGTCAGTTACGCGAGCGCCACATAACGGGAGCCTTACTACTTGCGGTCAAACAACGGTTGAAAGTTTTTACGCATCCTTTGAAAATAAGAAGAACGTCGAGGCGGGGTCCTAGCATGGTTGGTAACGTCTCCGCCTACCCCGCTCGACGCCTGGGTTCGAATCCCAACGTCGACATAGGTGTCGATGGTTGTGGGGTGGCGTGATCCACTCACAACCTACCAAACTGGGCTAGATTCAATCCCAGCCGACACCGGGAGATTTTCTGAGGCGAAAAATATGGGATCACGCCTTCTATCGCATGAGGAAGTGAAGCCGTTGGCGCTGGTCCGTTTATCAACGGGTCATAAGTTAGGGTTCTGGGTGGAGTCGTCTCCCGGGCGTCGGTGACTGGCACAACAACAGTGACGGAACTAGACCGACGGAAAATAAGCGAGAATAAAAAAAAAGAAGAACATCGGTTCTCTATGGTAAAATTCAACCTAAATGAACGATCTGTTTTCAAATCCTACGCATCTAATATTATAATATTCACCGCGAATATTGACTGAATATTGCACTGTATATGCGCTCTCACGCGTCAGGCATAAGAGTTAGAGCATTACACTATTCGACAAACTTGTAGTTCTACTTAGGGGCTACAATTTTGTCATACATTGTGTTTCTAAATTGTACATTTGAAGCGAGCTGTCGGCACGTGGCGAAAAAGTACCCTAAAATTAAATATGCAACCTTGCCTGGTACAACTCGTGATTCATGCGTCTGCGCCACACTCCATCTTCCAGTTTACCGCCAAGTATCAATCGCAGAACTTTACACTCAAAAACTCCGAGCACACGTCGATCAGCTTTCTTCAGCGTCCATGCTTCATGTCCGTAAAGGGCCACCGGGAGTATCAGCGTCCTATACAGCGTTAGTTTTATGCGAGTTTGCAAACTACGGAACCTTAGCTGGTTACGTAGTCCGTAGAAGTCCGTCCCTGTTGACAGCTGCAACTCGTCGTTTCACTTCACGGCTCATATCGTTGTCACATGTCACAAGCGTACCAAGATAAACGAATTCGTCAACCACTTCAAATCGTTCCCCATCTATCTCCACCTTAACTCCCACGCTCTCTGTCAGCTACCATGTACTTCGTTTTGGCAGAGTTAATTACATGTCCCAATCTGCATCCCTCTTAAAAGGTATGAAGGCCTCCTCCACGACCCTACGGTTAATACCGATGATATCAATGCCGTCCGCAAAACCAAGAAGCGTGTGAGATTTCGTGATGATCGTACTGTTTCTTTCCACGTTTGCTCTTTGTACTACACCTTCAAGTGCGATGTTGAACAGTTAGAGAGCGCATTCCCCTGCTTCAGTCTATCCAACGTTACTGACGCGGCTGAATGTCTCGCCAGCTATCCGCACGCATGATTTCGATCCCCTTAGCGTCATACGACTCAGCTTAATCAGTTTCATAGGGAAACCGTGTTCCAGCATGATCTGCCACAGCTCGTTTCTTTTCACTGAGTCGTATGCCGCCTTGAAATCCACAAACAGATGGGGAGTCGGTCGGGCTCCTGCTTACTTATTTCTTATCAAATGAGAGGTATTTAGAAATGGTAAAAAATGATATCGAACTCGACTGTGGCACTAAACACAATTACTTTCATAGACCAGGAAACCTGAATAAAAGGATTGCCTGAACCTTAAACAATTTAGGCTTCCATTTAGGCGGTAATGGCGGACAGTGCATGCAGCCCATTTTGATGTATTCTGAAGATCAGTTAATTTTCAATCGCAGTAATAACCCGTTAAGTTTGTCGTACATCAAGTTAGAAAATTGTACTTGTGGAGCGAGCTGTCGTCACGCGGCAAATTGAATGGAATTGACACCCCGAAATTGAATATGCAACCTTGGTACCAGGTATACAAACATGCTGATATAGTGAAGGTAATACAGCGGGACAGGCTTCAGTGGGCTGGACATGTAGCCAGAATGCCTGACGAGAGAGCCGCCGAAACTGTCTTCAGTAGAGAACCACGAAGAGGCCGTCGACTCCGTGGTAGGCCTCGCACGCGTTGGAAGAAGATGCACGATTTGATGGTGTACGAGGAGACTGGAGAACGGCTGCCCAAGACAGAAGAAGCTGGACATCTCTTATTCTTTCGGCCCTAGACCGATGAACGGTCCGTTAGCCAACAAAAAAAGAAGAAGAAGTAAGCGGGAGCCTAGTGTAGTTAGTTAAATCTCCGCCAACCACGCTCGACGCCTGGGTTCGGATTCCAAACCCGGCATAGTTGTCGATGGTTGTGGGGTGGCGTGATCCACTCACAAACCAACCCATACTGATCTAGATTTAATTCTAGCCGATACCGCGAGTTTTCCTGAGGCGAAAAATCTTTGAGATCATTCACGCCTTCCATCGCATGAGGGAGTAAAGTCGCTGACGCCGGTCCGTTAGTCAACGGGTCGTAAGATAGGGTCCTAAGTGGAGTCGCCTCCCCGGGCGTCGGTGATTGATACAACAATAGTGGCGGAACCAGATCAACGAAAAAATAAGCGAAATTAAAAAAACAACAAGAATTCTAGACTTTGTCTTAAGATTAAACTGGTAATTTACAATTATACATTAGGTGTTGTAATTAAAGTGTTTCGGGAATAGAAAAAAAATGCCATCCCAGATCGTTCTGGCATAATAACCTTCAGCGAAATAGTAGATACAGGCGTTCGTGGTAGCTTTTGAACAAAAGCCGTCCTAGAAAAAGTGACAGTGACAACAGTCAAAAATTTGGAAATCAGAAAGGTTGACCACCATCACTCCCAACGATTTATAATACTTCTTATATACGGATCGGTTGGTACGGATTGTGGGGCCATCCACATACCACGTGGACAGATTTTTAACGATTATTAACCCCCCCCCCCGTGGACAAATGCCCATATAAATCCTTTTTTTTGTAAGGACCGTGGACATTCCGTAGGCAACAAGCTCACATGGTGGCGCATGAGTGTAACGTTTCGAATGAGGACGAAGATTTTTCAGGATTTTTCTTCGAAGAGGCACGTCTGTTTGTCTGTGGTTTTAGGTTTATGTTTTAGTTTATTCCACTTTGTAGGCTTAAACTTTTTCTACAATTACATTCACTTGATTGTGGAAGCTATTAAAATCTATCAATATCTATCAATAAATCAATCTAATAATCAATATAATACATTATGTTTGATAGTGCCGGTATGTCACCATTGGCAGAAGATCACACATATAAATTCTGAATAAATATTAGTAAATAAATGAACCATTACAAATATCCCCCATATAAAAAATCAACCCCCCTTAACCACGCTCATGATATAGATTGATTGATTGATTTCTTTTGAAGGGACTTTAACCCCAAACGGTCATTCGTCCCTACTTATAATATAGAGCAAATCTAGTATGTCTATGATACTCCCCGCATTGAAAAACCTTTACGTGCATCTTTTACGACAATTGATTCAGTAGTTATTTATCTATAGACAGACAAACATTTGTTTTTAAAGATATAGAAGAAGAACACAAATCTACGCATTATATATACTAACCAGCTTGTACATTTTTTTTTTCAAACAATTTGTATATTATAAGTTTTGTTTTAGTAAATTCAACTGGTTTATGGTTATCAGTTCTTGAAATATTTGGTCATGCCAAAAACAATAGTTTTTAATAAAGTTAGGTCAAAAACATTTTTACATAATAGGAAAAAAATTATTAAATTTAAAAGCAATGTGTAATACATAAAACAAATGAGGCAGAACGCAGAGCTTTCACAAATTGTACACATTGACACATTCATAATTCATAATATAACTTCCTGTACATTCTTCTATTCTCTTGAAAAGCTCTGAACTCAACAAGGGTGCATTTTTTTCGTATTGTACCTAAATAAGTCGAAAAAGATGTCTCGTATCAGCAAACCAGGCCGCGTTTGTCAAATACCCTAAGGAGAGACAACTGGGTATAGATTTGCATCCACTTTGGGAACCATTCGCTGATTGGTTGAAATTGAAAACCCCGAGTGCGTTGAAATTTATCATCAGGCTTGCTGGCAGTGTTGCTGAACAACATGTTTCTTTGTGATTTATGTTTTTTTATGATGTTACCTGTTATAATCTAGAATATTTTCAAGTGAACATTCAAAATAAAGTACAAAGCGTACAAATACGGGCGAAGTAAGAGATCCGACTTGGATAATCACTTATATCAATTACCAAAAGATCTAAAAGTGCGCAAGGAGTTGATACACGTATTACACGTGAAGCATAAGAACAGCATACCGCTGCTCAATATCGGAAGTACACACTTAATTTATCTCGGGAAACTTCCGAACAGCTGATTGAGCTCGGCGAAGTTTTTAACGAATGTTAGCCGTATATATCGACGAACATACAGCAAATATATCGATTTACCGTAGACCAGCAAGTATTGACGTTCTCGGCAATAAAATCTAAGTGTGTAAATAGTGTAGTGTAAGCTTATTTTTACTTTTGAATCCGGTCTGGGTAAAGTTTGGAACATACCTGTTCAGGCATATTGCTTGTGCGGAGAGTACAATTCATATGGGTCAATGAATGAATCATAATTTTTTGATGGTAACACGTTTGATTTTAAGGATATTAAATATGCAGATTCTCCGGTAACCCTCAGATGGTAAATCAATCGCCTGCAGGAGGAATTGTGCTTAATGCTGATGAAAGCATCAAAACATTCAAGTATTTTCGAGTGAATGGCATCACTTACGAAAAATACAACAGGGATCATCGAGGTGGGTGAGGAAGAAGAGTAAGAAGCCAGATGTCTCTCCTTAGCAAATACCGTTTTTGAGGCTCACTAGCAGCTGATTTACTTAGCGGTAAATTCATATTGCGAACTCGCATTTTGGTGAGTATGTGAGTACAATTGGCAACATTCTCCTATGGAGGTCGTTTGAGGGACAATGACTTTTTTGCAGTGGGTGTGTCTGTAAAACAACGTGCGATGCGAAGCACAAGGAATTTAACCCCAGTCATACGCATATTGCATCATGTTTTTCCAGGTATTTTTACTGATATCGTTCGACTGGACTTGCGTCACATGTAACAACGTTTCGTTATAGTCTGTGGTAATTGAAAATATTGGCATTACTGTATGTGACAAGTAATTTGCTTATGTATTTATTTCGTCAACCGACATGCTGAACAACACTTGATATAGTTAACTAATATTCAGTGAATCAACTGAAGCAACATTATGAAACTTATCGATGACGTATATTGCTTCGGAATTTACGTCACTTGAACTGGTGGAACATGTTCAGGACGAAAGTAATATTTGTATTAGAGGAATAAAACGTGCTTCATTTCGTGCTTCCTTAGGTTAGGGGCATGTATGTATAAACGATAAATATATTGGATGCCAAAGATCATACATTGCTGCACATTTTACATCGGATGGAAGCGACTTTCATCCTGTTGAGGGATTAAGTAGACAGGTTACGTTTACGTACATTACTTGTTCGTGTTCATACCGACTGAAGTCTCGTTTCGTAGCACGTGCTCGTGTAAAAGGAGAGCAGCTACATCGAACCATTAGCTGTGCATGTTTGTGTGGGCAGTGGGTTCACATACAACTGTTTATGATACCAAAAAGAGAAAAAAGGAGGAGAAGCATCTCCAGCATCCTTGTTAGGTAAAACGGAGAGATAGCATGACGTCATTGATATCGTATGTATTGGTGCACACATAGCAGCATAAATATGGAAGAGAATAACGACCCTAATCCTCAGGCGGAACTATGTAGACTCGTTGACTAAAAAGGGAGAAAATCGATCATTCAGAAGACTACCCTTATAAAGGACAGACAGTCTCAAAAAGGAGACACTTTTTAGTAACTTTGATAACAAGAAGGTAGTATATATTAGTGCAATAGTTACGGGTTCCGCAAAGCGAGCTTTGGAGTCGATCGGTTGGTAGTTTATACTTTTTTAAAGTGAATATCGAAACTTGTTCGTAGAGTGCATTGAACAGTGATTGTAGTCGGCTCGACGGTACGATTATAGCTACATTGTTTAAAATGATGTTACATAATGAATACTGTTTGGGTCGAAATGAAACAGTGACAGTTTTCTTATCTGGCCGTGGATCGGTTTGAGTAGAATTTGGCACGTGGTTGTCTTGTATACGTTTTTACACGATGACATAATAACATGTCAGCCGTAGCGCTCAATGATATAATATCGGGTATCGTTTTCACCGTAAACACAGTATCTAAATGTGTATCATAAGAGCCGCCAAAAACTGCTGCTCCTGTACTGTTGTGTTCCGTTTAATGTGCGTTTGTTGAGTTTGGGTGAAAGCAGTTTTTTTATTCAAGCTGAATCATAATGCACGTGGTTTCAACGCTCTGATTCAGAATTGGATGAAACAAGATGCTATACGAACGGCTAGTCAGCGGTGTATGAAATACCAACACGTTTAATACCAATGAATAAGAGCAATGCGATAATGCCGACTACCGTCACAATTGCCGGTGCTACTGCCAAAAAGAACTGAGGTGACCAGAGTTCAACATAAACCGTTGAACTTTGGTAAAATGGAAGCTTGAAATGTTGAGATAAAAATTTCTTCAATAGAAAAAAATAAACTGGGAAGTTGCATTACTGGGCTTTAAAATAAGCAAGTTATTCTGTGAACAATATTCTAGAGTTATTGTTGGAAAAATTATAGATACATTGATTGGAACGTGGAAAACTTAAAACTGAAAGTCGTCGCCACTGAATTTATGAAATGATAAGTGCTTCAATTTTCTTATCGTCAGACGTGTTGGTTTAGGAAAATAACATCATTTGAGGACGACTGCAATGTACAGTTTTGAAACATTTAGTTTTGCTAGAATTTAACTATGTGCATTCAAAATTTAAAAATATACACACTTACAAAAGATTCTAATTAGCTCACCGACTTTACTCACAACTCATCTTCTACACCTTTTCCTTTGATGTTAGCTAGGCCCAGATTTTAGGGGGGGGGGTAAATACCCCGGGCCTTCCGACACAAGGGTCCCCCCTAGTCCTGGGCCGGACGTGAAGACAAAGTGGAGACGTTTTATTTTTTTTCGCTCGTCAGCTTTCAGCGAAGCGTTGTCATTCCAAAATTTAAAATTTTCTTGCCTCAAAAAGAAGGCCCCACGAAAATATCTGCCCTGGGCACCCCAGCGCCTAAAACCGGCCCTGATGTTAGCAATATGGGTATTTAACACTTATAGACCATTTTACGAGCTGACAGGATACAGTATATTTGCCGATATTGATGTAACGTCCACGTGTGTTATGTTAGTTGTCCATTGCTTCACGTAAAAATTTCATCCATGAATTGAGTAATCAACTTTTGCGGAACAATGGCTTAATTTCGAAATGTAATGCTTGTTATTTTATATTGGATGTTGTTGATAGTAACATAAAAACAATTTTGCCAAATCACGCACTGTCCTAACCGACGAAAAAATTGCAAAGTGCATCATCCGCAGTTTAGATTGAAGTTATGTTTCATTTGATGTTTATGTCGATGACAAGACCGACACTAAACCGAGAGCTGAGTAAATCGGCACCACACTGTACTGGAGATTCTAACAGAGCTTGGTTGAAATCCTGACTCAACGAGGAAGACGAAAACTGTAAAGCGGACGCTTGGTCATTGGCAATGGAAATGCATGAATGGTCTCTCTAGACGTCATCAGCTAACGTTTATGCTACCGCGTGGAAAAGGTGAACGGCGAGAGAAATGGAAAGTGAAAAAAGCATTTACCGCCCACCACAGTATGTAGCACTTTTCTGTGTGTTTGTGTGGCTAGATGGATTTTCATACAATGTAAACTGTATTCTTATGGCGCCTGCCTCCTTCATGTTGCAATTACTATCCGAATGCAATTGACCTTCTGCGTAGGTGATATGTTTATAGGAATAGAGTTGTATCCCACAAGTTATAAGCAAACTGAAAGTTTTATTCACAAACTCCGAATGTTTAAACGCAACTTTGTTCAAAATTTCGAGGTCACCTCCTACGTGATACGCTTTGTTATTTTCATAAAAATAACAAAGTGCGTTATATACCTACAGAGACCGGTATGCATCATTGGTCACAACCCTAAGCTTTGGTTGATATTATTTAAAAAAAAAAATCAACTTTGTATGACAGTTACAATTTAAAAGCTTTTAGTAAACTCTTTATGATAATCGATCTATAAATAATAACATACAATTATTTATTAACTTGCTTCATTTCTTCATTTCACCTTTCCTGAGCGAGCTGCAACGTCGTCTGATTTTTTTTTTCGTCCCACTGTATCCCGGGCCCAGTCTATCCCAGCCGGTTCTGCACTCCACTCCTGCCGATTCTCATTCCAATGTGTGTAAATACAGTCCATTATACGATATGTGTATACACAAACGCCTTTTACTCACATTTTCACGGACACCACGAGCGTAGCATCTACAATAGCCAAACCGCGCCAACAAGAGCCAGCAGGAGAGTTCGATCGGTCTGTATGGTAGTGTACACGGCACGGTCTCGAACGAATCGAGTTCACTTTAGCTTCAGTCGGCGGTTGACATTCGAGCGGATGAGTTTGGGTTGGAGTTTCCCGGCAGCTTTTTCTTCCAAAGTGTCTGCACCAGCTTAAGTGGTGAAAAGTGAAAAATCGGTACCAAACCTTAGAGCTAGGAAAAATTGTTCTATCCGAATCGGGTTGAGTAGAGTGTACCTTGAAAGATCGACTGTTTTGGAGTGGGTGGCAAAATCGGAGCTTCATATTGGTTCAAAGAGCCGGGTTTTCGAGTTACTAGCCGAAGGTGAGTTCTGTCCGCATGCCAAGTGCAGTGAGCAGAGTTTGATGATAATTAAAATAACAACAAAATAATTTACTGATCCACATGAGGGACAAGGTTATTACTTGGTTAAAATCTTCTGGTTGCATATCCCAAATTAGGCAAGATAGTTCAGATTTCTCCTTCGAAAACAGAATAGAATCAAGAAAGTACGCAAATGTTGTGTGTTCTACATGTGGTAACTGTGAAGCAACCGAAGCTGGACCGAAAACCGAGAACAAAAAATCGTGGGAGATACCCGTTAGTGATAAGAAGCCAAGAGGCCTTGAAGAAGATGATGGTGAGAGGCAGAACTGTGTGTTCGATAATGTGTGTCAAAAAGAAAAACATGCGTTCTTCATGTAGTCTGTAGGCGACCCTTCTCTGTATTACAAAGGCGTGAGAAGAGGTTGGATAAATATTTGCGCTTCTGATGCAGGAACTGTTCAATCGATGTAAAATGTTGATTAGATTGGCTTGTTATTAGTTATCCGATGAGTATTCTGCACTCAAAAATCGTACACTATTTTTAGAGAGGTTTCTGGTTTTAAGCAAGGATTGCATTTATACGAATATCATTCGGAAAATTTTTGGTTCAAAATTTAGACAAAAATGCTGAATCTATCAAGGTAGCAAAATGTATTTTCAAAAAAAAAAAAACTTTTATTTTGGTTTACGGCAGTCATTGGAGTGTTAAAATGTAGTACGAAATATGCTTACCTATATGTTTCAGTTTAAATATTAGACCCTGTTTTAATTATCGAATAATTCGAATTCACTAGCTACTGCTAGAGACACTTAGCAAGAGATCTCTTGCATATCACGCTAGGCAAAATAAAGTTGCATAACAAAGGTCATTGTTAGTAGGTGAAATAAAACACTCATCAACATTCAGCGTTAGTGACGAAACACTTCCGGGTTTTTTATTTTGAGCAATTTTACATTGGCTGGTGAAATATAATTGAAATGGCCCATTTCTAGTTTTGTTTGCGAGTCAACATACACTGGAGTAACTTTTTATGTGAGGGATACATGACGCCTGAAAAAAAAACGAAAACTTCGAAATCTACGTAGAAACCGATGAGTTTGGAAATGGGCGGAACAAAAAAAAACAGCTTTAAGAAGTTGTTTTTTACAGATATAACAACGTTAGTAAAGTCGTATTTTTGATTCTTGAAAAAGAGAATTGACTATCAAATGTATTGTATTCTACAATACAAAAAATGCTTGACACTTTTCGTGTTACGTTACGATATGGCTACGGATTTTAAAATAAGCAATAAGGTTTGTTCCCCTTGGTTCCACACGAAGAGAAATCTGGTATTCTGCGACATTGATAGACAGTGAGTGACCGACACTCAATATGGCTTATTTTGGTACCGTTGTCGGTATCGTCATGTTTTGCTTGAAGATATCAGCTTTGATTACATGCTAACAGCAGGTCACTAAATTGGCATAGAAAAAAAGGTTGTCACGAACTTTATAAAAAAGCTCCCAGGCATTAATTTGGTCCAGACTCATGGGAGCAAATATTAGTCGACCTATTAAAAAAGATAGTAGAATAGAGGATACAACAGTAAACAGCTGCCTTACAGAAATTTGATCTTGAAACTTTTGATTAATTTTCAATGAAATCACAATAACGTATCACGAAATTAATCAACATTGTATATATCCAATCATTTAAGCTCTCATATAGGCGGGTTTAATTTTGAGCAGCGCTGCAAACCTTCACTGTCATGAATTTCAACTTTCAACGAACGAGCTGGGAATGAAAGAGACTTTCAGCTCCAATCAGTTGACATTGATAGCAGCATTCCTGTAATTCCGCACACGCTGTGTTACTTCAGCGATGTTTAAGCGGTTGGAAATGTAGATGATTATATAGTTCATCGACTTCATGCAATGAATTGGCTCAAATCAAATAATTTCGATATTCAATCGGACATCTCATTTCTTTCAATGACCGGACATTCACTGAAAATTGACACCGCTGACGCTGAAGGTCGTTTCAACTTGAGACAGTGAAAAAGCGGTTTTTGTCACTTTCGTTTGCAGTGTCGAAACTTTGCAGCACTGATTTTGTGGAACAGATTAAATCAAGACCTGAACATTATCATGAAAGCATAGGGGACACCCCCAACGACAGGATTTTTTGTGTGTGTATTAGACACCTTTTAAAACGACAGGATTAAAGTGTCAAATATTACACCGACTAAAGACAATCACAGAACAAATAGCACTGGAAGACATTTCAGCTGAACTAATACTAACCCGATCATAAGAGCATAACTAAAAAATTACAAAATTCTATCAACGCGAGATACAAATAACATATTTTGATACAATTTTGTATTCATCTATTTAATTTTGATAACAAAATTGAATCTGAATGAGTTATAATAACAAAACCTGAAATGAAGTAGTTCTGAAACAAGTCTAACTAGTTTTTCGTTTTTATCAAAACCTGTTGTTTCTAACAATGTTTGTTATTATACTGTTCTATATACTATCTTATTTTGTTAGAAAGCTGATACATTAGTAACAAATTTTGATATGTGTTTGATACTAGTAGAATCATTTCTGTTATAATTTATGTTATTTTAACACCTAACGGGATTAAAATAAAAACACAGCCTGTAAGGTTTTTCCCGTAACAAACTAACAACTTCTGTTATATTTTTGTATTTTTTTTTCTTTCTGATCGGGAACACTCATCAATTATATAATTTTTGTACGCGCTTTGGACAGGAGTTCACTGGTAATACACGCTCTCTACTGTTTACGCTAGTAGTGAAATTGATGAACCGATAATCTACTTTAGGCTAGTTAAACGTATTTCCCGAATAATCAATGCCTTATGCTTTCCGAATTATCATTGAGCGGAATTAGTTCGAAACTTGCGATCTAGAACATAACAATTGATTAGGCAGCCTTTGCATACGTATTTCACTACTACATTGTCACCATACTCAAACTAGAGGATTCCTTACTGCCCGAGTCAATCACTTACAGCAACCAGTTGTAGGGATATCTGTTGTACCCAACAGTGACAAACCAATCAAAATTCACTGGCTGGGAGGTTTTTCGGCTGAATTACATGTAAATTGGTTGATTTGCCCTCCCATAGGCGACAGCTTGATTGATATTGGCCAACACTGTGTGGTTGAAGAACAACAATTCTTGCTACGACTAATACTCATACGGTCTTCACCCGCTGTTCCACGTGATGGGAGATTGAATCGCTATCCCAGCGGAGTTACGACCATTGCAAATAAATAGATTGACCGATTGGCTGGCACAATTGGGCAGTACTTTCCTCCATCGGGTGAGCTCCGCAGACAATCGAGGGTACTTTAATGTTTAATTGATGTCCATGTAGAATGCACTGCACTTCAATCAATTGGCTGATGTGGCCGTCAAGGAAAGTAAGAATACGCTTACTGCTCGATAATAAAAATGACCAATTGTTTCATTGGCACGCAAAAACATGCAGGGCTGCAAGTTGGTCACTTTTTAGTGACTTGGTCACTTTTTTTAAGCTGGTCACTCAAAAGTCACTTTTTTCATCAAAAAGTCACTAAAGTTACTTTTTTCCGAAAAAAGGTCACTAAAGTCACTTTTTTACCAACTTGACCAGCCCTCATCAGCCCTGCTTTTGAATAAAATTCTTGATGCCAAATATATCAGATATGCATGATACGTCGAGATCTGTTCTCTCAAAAAAAATTTTTTTTCAGGAATAACTGACTTTCTGGCACTAAGAGAAAATTTTCGAAACGGGAGAGCAAAGATGGAAAAAATCACTCACTCGGAGAATCACTTCCGATTTTTTATCGCATGGAATCGTTTTGTTAATTTTCATTTATCAACAATGATACGGCTGCTTAGTTACAGAAATAAAAAAGAATCGTTAATGATAATTTCAGGAGAATCAATAGTGAAAATTTTCGTTTCCTGAAGACGAAAATTCTCTCACCGATTTTTTTCAGTTCAATAGTTTTAAGCTGCAATTTTTGCAATACATTCAACATTGAATCAACGACATAAAATGATGCCACACTCTAAAGATTTGTCTCACAATGCAATAAAATTGGACTCATAAAGTATAAAGTATAGAGAGTATCAAACTCGATAATCGATAATTCTCTAATGTATTTCTTGGTTGAAACCTATAAACTATAAGGCAATTCAAATCTCAGTCTTGCATGTATTCCATGTAGGGTAGCGAACGGCTTCGTCAGTGGTTTTCTACAGCGATCTTATGCAGGAACCTGCCGAAGAAAACCACTGCCGAAGCCGTTCACCACTCTATATTACATGAAAGCTTGCATGTAATATACTTGAATACATGCTTTCTGGAAATCTGTTTGATGCGTCCCGGCCACAATACCAGTATCTTAATTCTTATTTCTAGAAGACAACACCCCGTAGAACATCCAGCTTTCATTCTTGTTTAATTATTTCAAAGAAAGGAAATTAGCTTCTCAGTTTGTGCGTGCTGCACGTGTGAAAAAAAATCGAAAGAGCGAAACGAAACAAACAAATCAAAGTAATCGCGAGTGAAAATTTTTCACCACATATCCTTTTGAAATTATCGGAAGCGATAGAGAATCAGTTTGGACTACTGATTAATTATCGCTTGAACGATTTTTCCCATCCTTGGGAGAGTGAATTGAATTCAACATAAGAGATTTGAATGCAATTCCTTATACGGCCAAATACCGATCGCCAACAGTGTTGCTTTGCAAAAACTTAAAGTTTGATAAGTCGCAAGCAAGGTTTCGCTACCATTTTTATTCTAGCCTGTGTCTCTGGAAGGGTACTTACCCCACGGTTCCCCTCGATAAATCCGGAACAACGGAAAATTTCGAAATGTCTTCTACTGTCCTAAAAACTATGATAAATTTGTGATCTTTTCAAAAAGGTTCGATCAAAATCAGTTCAAATCTCGTGGAATGGCAGGTAAAAGAATTTTCATTTTTTCGGCTGCGGAGGGGTCGGGTACACAAGTGTTAAAGTGCTCGATATCGGAACGGAAGGTTAGGTCTGGATTTTGGTCTTGTCCGGTCTGATTGAAAATCGGAACGAGCCTGGTCCTCGTGGTTCTGTGGTTAGCGATGTCGGTCGGCTAGCTCTCCCACACGGTTGTGATTTCGGGTTCGATTCCCGATTGAGTCGAGGAACTGGGGCACGGTGTATCGTTGTACTTATCCTACAACATGCAATATGTGCCAAAAACAATATCGATAACGAATTTTCTCAACTAATAATCTAGTTGATCGGGACATATTGCAAGTGATGCCCAAGCATCACTTGCAATATGTTTTCAAATGAGACTACTCAATATTTGTTGTTTTAAAACTTTTTCAACGCTGCAAGAAACTTTTCCGGTTACTCTAAAGAAATTTAAAAGAATTGAGCAACATTTTGTTATTTACGTGTATCATTCTCGTATCTGAACACTAGAAATTGCTCAATAGTTTTCTGCAATCTATTTCCAACTGCATATTTCATGATGCTTTTAAATAACGATAATGTCACATGATGTTGCATATTGTTGTTTCAAAAATGTTTTCTTCTAAGGAAAGCAAACTAGTAATGAAAATGTATAGCAACATCTTGTTAAACCATATATTTGCTAAAATTACCACACAGTAAACAGCCATCTTTAGTATAAATGAATGATGAATGGTTATTGTTGAAATATGGTTTTATCATTCCATATTTCGCATGATTAGCACTGCATATCCACTGAGCAAGGTATTCTGAACTATCGTTTCCCAAAACATTGTTTATAATTTGGCGAGTTTGAATCATGAAATTTCTTTTACGACACTTTATAAAAGGCGCGTGAATGATTACGAAGTAAAAACATTTTTTTGTGCGGTAAATTTCGAATCGCAGGTAGAATTACATACCTATCAGAAGCGTAAGTAGAGAAAAATTTCGATATATTTGTAGTTATATGAAACTTCGCGACACCATCACCAAAGCATAATGTGAGTAAAGGTAAACAAACTAAATTTTATTTCTCCTCTCTTTTCTTTTTATACTGCAGCGGCTATCGATGCAGATGATGATTTAACATAGCACTGTTAGTTGCATATAGGCTCCACCTCTTGCGCTTTTTCGGTTATTAACAAGTTGAATAAAAGTAACGGATGCGAATTATTACAATCTTTGAATGCTGCATTGAGAGTTGCATTTGCTTCATTGCAACAATGTGTGCAGCTTGGGAGCCCTCCAGGCTAGCGTGCGATATTTTTATTGTTCTGTTGCGGTCCGTTTAGGGTGCAGTTCGTTTGGTTTCGTTCCGGTTCGGCTCCAAGTCCGGTACGGTCTGTAATTTGGGAACGAATGTTGCCAATGATTTCAATAAACCTAAATTAATCCACCTAGCTATCAGACTCAGCTATTCTCATTCAAACTTATAATTTGTAAAAATAGATTTACATGAATGCTTAAATCCAATAAAGGGGTATATTCACTCTTTGGGTTCTAAAATATTGATGTTGTAATTAAAGTACAAAATATGAAATTCGACGTAATGTTAGTGTTTAAGAAATAGCGAAATAAAAGAAATGACTCTTAATTTCGAACAATTTAATCACGAGCGATACCGGGAACGTTCAGAAGTACGATACCACATTTAAATCATGTTGAGGCCATTTATACTGATCAAAGCAGGTACCGTGCTGGATCGAAACCCGTACAGTATCGAAATCCGTACAACTTGATGTTTTTTGTCAGTTTTAAGCATTATAAAATTGAATTTTCATTTTTATAATGCTTAAAACTAACGAAAAACATTAAGGTGTACGGATTTCGATACTGTACGGGTTTCGATCCAGCACGGTATAGTGTTGAATAGTCTTTGAATTTCTTTTCTTTCCAAAACTTTTGAACAGCATATCAAATTGTTATGAAGTTTGTTATTTGTAAGTTTGAGAGATGACTCGTTTGTAGGACACTAGTTATGTTCAAAAAAGTCTTGTAATACTTGAGATAATAGACTTTCGTTGTTTTGCAAATTAAAACAAAACGGTTGCTTAAGTTCGATTACAATCAAATGAAAAGGGAACGTATATGGCAGCCAAACTTGTAAACCACGTGTTCAATCATAATTCATCAGTTAACCCTTAACTAGCCCGTTCATCTGATATCAATATTGTTCATATCGCTTGTGTAGTTTCTAAGATAATGAATTTTCGTGATTTTCACATTTCGATACATTACAGATGAAGTTACAGTCCGATTACAGTTAAATTCAATAGGGTGTTATGAGGCAGCTAGACCTTTCATTTGATACTAATTCTATGGAAATCGGGTCAACCATCTCTGAGAAAAGTGAATGAGTCCAAGTAGTCTTCGGAATATGTTTTTTTTCATAGCTAGATTTCACATTTTTAAACATAACAGGCAAAGTCATAGTCCGATTGCAAAAAAATCAATAGGGTCTTATGGAACAACAAGACCTTCCATATGACACTGATTTTATGAAAATCGGTCCAGCCATCTCTGAGAAACATGAGTGAGATTAAATAGTCTCCAGAACACGTTTCTTTTCATAACTTCTGAACCACATGTTAAATCTTCATAAAATTCAAAAGTTAAGGGTTTCTTAGGTAGCCCGTTCATTTGAAACCAATTTTGTTCAAATCGGTTGTGCAGTTTCTGAGATATTGATGTTTCGTGATTTTTATATTTTAAATACATAACCTTTGAACTAGAAATCAGATTACAATAAAATTCAAAAGGTTCTTATGGGGCAACTAGACCTTTCATTTGCAATTAATTTCATTGAAATCGGTCCAGCCATCTCTGAGAAAATCGAGTGAGATTGGGAGAGCGTTACACACACACACACACACATGCAGAAAATGCTCAGCTAGTCGAACTTAGCCGAGTGATATACGACATTCGGCCCTTTTGAACACTTTCATACCTTTATTTTTCGCAGTGATTGCTTTACCTTTCTAGGAGAAAGGTAAAAAGTGAAATGATAGTAATGACTTTCAATTTCAACTTCAATCCCGAGGAAGGCCGCAAACATTGAAATGGTACAATATCAAATATAAATGATGTTGAGGCCACATATTTTGATCGCAGCTGTAGTTTTAAACAGTCTGCGAGTTACGTTTCTTTCTATAACTTTCAAACCACATGTTTAAACATTATGTAATTCATTGTTTAAGGGTTTTAAAGCCCATTGATTTGAATTCAACTATGTTCATGGCTTCTGAGATACAACAGCAATTTTTACATTCTGACGCAGTGCCAAAACTAAAAGTTTAATTACAATGAAATTCAATAGCAACCTAAACGGACCCTTCATTTGACACCAAGGTAGAAAGAATGGGTCAGACCATTTCTGAGACAAGTGAGTGTGAATAAAATGTGCACATACACACGTACACACCCCCACACAAACATATACACCTATACATGCATATATGCAGAAAATGCTCGATTCGTCGAACTGAGTGAAGTAGTATATGACATTCGGCCATTTGGATCACTTTTCTACCTTTTAATTAGCCAGTGATCATTAGGAGAAAGTCAATATGTTTACTTTCATTATGTGATTTCACATTTTTATAAACAACTGACAAAGTTACAATCCGATTGCAATGAAATTCAATAGCAACCTATGGGGCAACTAGACCTTTCATTTGACACTAATTTTGTGGAAATCGGTTCAGCCATCTCTGAGAAAAATGAGTGAGTTTAAACAACCTCAGGATAACTTTTCTTAACATAACTTTTGAACCATATGTTCAATCATAACGAAATTTAAAAGTTGAGGGTTCTGGAGACAGCCCGATCATTTGAAACCAGTTTTATTGAAATCGGTTGTGTGGTTTTTGAGATATTGATGTTTCGTGATTTTTACATTTTGATACATAACCTCTAAACTAAAAATCCGATTACAATGAAATTCAATAGCCACCTATGGCGCAACTAGACCTTTCTTTTGCAATTGATTTTATGAAAATCGGTCCAGCCATCTCTGAGAAAAGTGAGTGAGAAAAAAAAGTTGCACATACACACACATACACACATACATACATACATACATACATACAGAAAATGCTCAGTTAGTCGGAAGAGGTCGAGTGGTATATGACATTCGGCCATTGGGACCACTTTGATACCTTTGGTTTTCCCAGTGATTGCTATACCTTTCTAGGAGAAAGGCAAAACGTTATTTTAGTGAAAGAATCAATCATAAATTCATATATGCATGTTAGAAACTGTTTGATTCAAAAAGAACAACTCAAAACAGGTTTTACTATTTATTTGACTATTAATAACTATTTTCAATTTGATGTATTTTTTGATTAAACAAATTGAGGACTAAATAGTGACACACAAGGCTGACTTTACAGTTTTCCTAACGAATGAAATATTTGTCGAATTCTAGCTCTGCTTCAGGGGTTGCGATGTTTAGTGTTGAGAAATCACCATTTGTGATTGGACACACATACTCATTATACTAATATTTATCATGAATACCTAAACTACTTACAATCCCCTTATTAAAAAATAAATTAAAATAAAAGCTTGACGAAATTTGGACTTGATAAGCGACTGGAACTGATCTTGCGTTCAACTATGGAATCCAGGACTTTTTTGTACAGTTCTTGTTGTGTCAACTAAATTTGTTCTCTGTTCGAGTATGGAGCGTGTTTCTGTGACATTGACTTTGCTGCCATTCCAGAGGCGTGGTTAAGGAAAGCGGTCGTAAACTTTATTTGTTTTCAAACTGCTGAATCAATCACCACTGAATCTTGTACATTAGAGCTCTATAGTAGCTTGTGCTGAATGATTTTAATTTTCATCCATCTTATTAGAGTGCGCAAGGATCATTGACTTTGTTCTTTCTAAACATCCAGGTAGGTTCACCATGCCGATTCGTATACAAGGATACTCATACAAGAGGTATATTTCTGTGATATTGATATTGCTGTTGAGCAATACTAGCAACATAGGAAAATTTTAATATTCGTTCAATTGTCATTTTTGATCTGACTGGAACTTTGCACAGATGTTCCTATAGGCTAAACATATCATTCTGTGGTATTTTTTTTGAGTCACGACTAATTTTTGAAAAAAAAAAATTAGTAAAATTGGTAAATGGTAATGGATGATTAAAAATATTTCAAGAACCAGAATGGTTTTGGCTAAGTTGTAGATAAGATTTATTTCTTAAAAATACAAAAAAAATGACTGCAAATACGCCTCAGTTGAAGTCGTGTCGCATTCCAAACGTAATGTTCAAGCTGTACGGAAAATGTTGACTGTTTACACTTGCTAAAAACATATTTTTGCAATTTTCAACCTAAAGGACCACCTCGGAGAAAAATGAGGAAATCGTTTCAAAGAAAGATCACACATTAATATTGTCCTACGACGATATAGGCAATGATTTTAGCTATTGACTTCAATATTCAATCGAATTTAAAAATGGTTCGTTATGTACAATAAGTTAGCTATCATGATAAAATAATGTCGACAATTTTTAATTTTTTCCTCCTTTTCGACTAAAATTTGCCTTGCCCAGTTCTCAGTTTTTGAAAAAAGAAAATCAATTGCGTGAAATCAATGAGCATATTTTTCATGAGTGTCATCTTCATGGGTGCCATCAGGGAGAATAATCAAACTGTAAACACAGGTTTTGTTCAAATAGGAAAAAATGAAAGATTCTAGCTTTTCAACCATTTTTTCGAATTTTGATGTTCCTAGCAAAGATAACTTTTTCAGAGATTTAAATAAGTTTTCCCGTAAGCAACGAACGTAGAAGCGAAGAACTCGGCGCGCAATTATTCTGCGGCGTTTTGACGCACTTCTACATTTACTAGGGGCCTTAAAACTTTTAGGAACGACCAGAGGAGTGCCTAGAACAAAAAGCTATCCAAAATAAGAGAAAAGTTTTTCTAGGCTTTTTGGTGCCCCTATATATTTTTTCTGCAGCTTGAATAAATGCTTTACGAAATGGAATCACTCGATTAAGTTTTAACTGCATCTACATATGCTGAGAGTGCTGTTAACATTGACAAATTTTCAAGCTTCTATTTTGGGAATCGAATCATTTATACTAACAACTTGTGCCAGGCGTCAAAAAAATGACATTTGATCAATATTTTGCTGTAAATGAGTTCTCTATGTTCAATTCTATTCCAGTAAACCGGTTGATAGAAATTCCGGCACTAAAAAATTTTAACTACTCTTAGAAACTTTTCGAAATTAGTGATTTTTCTGTATTTTCAAGCTTTTTTAATATCAAAAAAATAATCCACCTAGCGGTCAGACTCAGCCTTTCTCATCCAAACTTATTTTTTGTAAAAGTAGATTTACTTGAATGCTTAAATCCAATAAAGGTATATTCACTCTTTGGGTTCAAAAATAATGATGTTGTAATTAAAGTATAATGAAATGAAATATGAAATTTGACGTAATGTTAGTGCTTAAGAAATAGCGAAATAAAAGAAATTACTCTTAATTTCGAACAATTTATTCACGAGCGATATCGGGAACGTTCAGATAGTACGATACCACATTTAAATCATGTTGAGGCCATTTATATTGATCAAAGCAGGTATAGTGCTGAATAGTCTTTGAATTTCTGTTCTTTCCAATACTTTTGAACAGCATATCAAATTGTTATAAAGTTTGTTATTTGTAAGTTTGAGAGATGACTCGTTTGTAGGACACTAGTTATGTTCAAAAAAGTCGTGTAATACTTGAGATAATAGACTTTCGTTGTTTTACAAATTAAAATATGACGGTTGCTTAAGTTTGATTACAATCAAATGAAAAGGGAACGTATAGGGCAGACAAACTTTGAAATCACGTGTTCAATCATAATTCATCAGTTAACCCTTAACTAGCCCGTTCATCTGATATCAATATTGTTCAAATCGGTTGTGTAGTTTCTAAGATAATGAAGTTTCGTGATTTTCACATTTCGATACATTACAGACGAAATTACAGTCCGATTACAGCAAAATTCAATAGGGTGTTATGAGGCAGCTAGACCTTTCATTTGATACTAATTCTATGGAAATCGGGTCAACCATTTCTGAGAAAATCGAGTGAGATTGGGAGAGCGTTACGACATTCGGCCTTTCTGAGCACTTTTTTACCTTTATTTTTTGCAGTGATTGCTATACCTTTCTAGGAGAAAGGCAAAAAGTGAAATGATAGAAATGACTTTTAATTTCAACTTCAATCCCGAGCAAGGCCGCAAACATTGAAATAGTACAATATTAAATATAAATGATGTTGAGGCCACATATTTTGATCGTAGCTATAGTTTTTAACAGTCTGCGGGTTACGTTTCTTTCTATAACTTTCAAACCACATGTTTAAACATTATGTAATTCATTGTTTAAGGGTTTAAAAGCCCATTAATTTACCTAAAGCAACCTAAATGGACCCTTCATTTGACACCAAGGTAGAAAGAATCGATCAGACCATTTCTGAGAAAAGTGAGTGCGAATAAAAGGTGCACATACACACGTACACACTCACACACAAACATATACACCCATACATGCATATATGCAGAGAATGCTCGATTCGTCGAACTGAGTTGAGTAGTATATGACATTTTTATAAACAACTGACAAAGTTACAATCCGATTGCAATGAAATTCAATAGCATCTTATGGGGCAACTAGACCTTTCATTTGACACTAATTTTGTGAAAATCGGTTCAGCCATCTCTGAGAAAAATGAGTGAGTTTAAACAACCTCAGGATAACTTTTCTTAACATAACTTTTGAACCATATGTTCAATCATAACGAAATTTAAAAGTTGAGGGTTCTGGCGACAGCCCGATCATTTGAAATCTGTTTTATTGAAATCGGTCATGTGGTTTCTGAGATATTGATGTTTCGTGATTTTTACATTTTGATACATAACCTGTAAACTAAAAATCCGATTGCAATGAAATTCAATAGCCACCTATGGCGCAACTAGACCTTTCATTTGCAATTAATTTTATGAAAATCGGTCCAGCCATCTCTGAGAAAAGTGAGTGAGAAAAAAAAGTTGCACATACACACACACACACACATACATACATACATACAGAAAATGCTTCAAAAAAATCAAATTCATTTTCGCTTCACAATCAAATATTACCCAAAATATTGCTAAATAGCAGCGAAAATAATTTTAGTCTGGTTTTCACTCGAGTTACTCTTCTGTAGAACGGTTGAAAAAGTTATATTTTTTTCATTTTTCCAGTTAAAGTTTAGAGAAATTTTTCTTCGCTTCTGTCGACCAGTGCAGTGCTATCAATTACCAATTGTCAATTGGAAACGACCGTGCTTACTCTACTGATTCTGATGATGTTAACGGACAATCTGCTGTTGCTATGCCAAGACGTGTCAAAATCGGCTAAAACATGAATTTGTATTAAACTGCTAAATGCTGTTATTCCCTTCCAGCTGTTCTTGAGATACGATGGTGGCCTAACAAGCCAGTCGTCACAGGTTCGAATCCCGGTTCTGGTGAGAATATTAGTGTCAGTAGGATCGTAGCGCTAGACCCGCAATCGTCCTGTACACTAAACCAGTTGGCTGCGAGATCTATGTAAAATAAACAGAAGGTCGAGTTCCGATACGGAATGTAGCACCAAGGCTTTGCTTTGCTTTAAATGCTGTTATTATTTCATTTGAAAATATAATAAATTACAATTACTGGTTACAAGATGATTTTACTGCAACGTGGAGGGAGGGTGTTGACTTGCAAATTTTCCGCCCGGGTGTTACCCAGCCGTTTTGCTACTGATTGTCATGAATATCTCAGAAATTTTGGATGAAGAAAAAAAATCTCAGCAATTGCAATCAAATCCTCCATTCACTCTCCCAGTTCGATAATTTTTTAAGTACCAAGTCAATTTATTTCAGAACCAAACATTAGAGACGAAAATCGACTTTCCGAAGTTAAAAAATTTGCATGAATGTGTCGAAATATATTTTTTATGCTAAATGTCTTGCATTAAAATAATATAATTATTAAAATGTCTATGAGTTTTTTTTAATTTTTTTGAAAAAAATCGAATTTCTGGGAACTTTTTAGCTGAGGCCAATGGAATGTCTGAAAAAAATACAGTCCTTCGAGTTTCGTTTAGCGGTAGAGCTAAAAGTTTCGTGTTCTCACCTTTGGATGCAACATTTCAGCTCAATTGGATTTTTTCACGCTCGTAGTGATCAAAGGTTTATTTTTTTGACCGATGAAAAAATTCGAAGCTCAATTCGTTCCTATACATTTTAATGGTATGTAATCGATCGGCTGCTTCATGAAGAGTTGTTTGTATGCGCAAGTTTATGCAAGTGTTAGCTTTGCAATTTCCCTATTCAATGTTTCACAGGGTTAGGGTCCTTAAAAAACATGAGAAAATCTGGAAGGTGTTCATTAGTTAAGGAAAAAAATTTTTTTTCTCATGAAACAATAGGGAACCTATACATTAGAGAAATGACAAGACACTCACCGTTAAGGCAACTGTCAACATCAAAACGGGCGAGTTGTATCATTTTGCATTGCCGTTATCCGTTTTGATGTTGACAGTTGCCTTAACGGTGAGTGTCTTGTCATTTCTCTAATGTATAGGTTCCCTATGAAACAATAAGTAACTCATCGGAAAACAGTATTAAACTACGCTTTAGCGGATATTTTTTTATATATTATTGGCAAAGGATATTGGCAAAGCAAAAACAGCTTTTTCCTTTGTGTTGGATTCGATTCTCTTAGCTTTAAGTTGGAAATGCTCTATAGTGTCTTTTATCTCTGTTTTTTTATACTGAGATGCCTCCTGAATTGTTGAATTGTCATCACCGCTCTTAGCTTTATCGAATTATCAACGTTTTTCATATTTTAGCGTAATGTTCTGTTATGCAAATATTTATTCTAATTACTAGAAAAATTCCACATGATTTTTGGAAAAAAATGTTCCATTTCGAACGATTTATGCAAGACAATAAAAAAAACCTCCGGTCACTTTTTTTCAAGTTTTTAAGTCACTTTTTGGTCACTTTTCCAAGCTTTGAAGTCACTTTTTGGTCACTTTTTTCGAAATTTCGGTCACTAAAGTCACTTTTTCTTACCAGTTTGACCACTTTCAGCCCTGCATTCTCATTTAGATACGGTAGCTTGGTCGTTCAAGGTTATGTGACAATCGCATTTGAACGCTGAATCGTTTAGAATGACTGTCAATAATATACCCGAAATATTTAAATAGCATCCCCCTTGCCGAGAAATACATAAAATGAGCCTTGATAAAGAATGGGTTACATTTTTTCTTATCAAAACGCTGCTTGTTGGTTTTCCAATTTCAAATGTCGTAGAACAGAAGAATGAACGAGAGATAATGTGTCTCATTTGGCTCGGTTTGAACTGTTACATACATCAACCGATGCAAGAAAGATTCCGATAACGAAAAGTATTGAGTTTCAGCTGTACAATTAAATTCCAGTTTGCTACCATGGACTCTCAAAAAGTAGTATGTTACACAGTTTGGGCTGTTGGTATTATGTGAACATTTGCTCGCCTGTGTACTCAAGTACCGACTGAAAATGTGTTGTTCAAAAATGAATGGGTAGTATTTTTCGCGATGATGTATGTGTTTTTCGAATTAGCGGTAATGGATTGATCAATTAAGGACATTTGAAAAATAATAATCTATTGGTTAAAGATTGATGATTATAGTAGGTACTTCCATTTTTTTATGGAGTGCCTTTTCGATTTTATCACGGTTAAAATTTGGTGAAACCGTGAATTTGGCGAAATGATAAAAACCTTTTTTTTGTGGATTCAATTGAAATTTATGATATTTTGAGTACATGATGCACTTTCATAATTCAATGGAATATAATTTCAAGGTACAAACGAATAAACAAAAAAAGTTAGTTTAAAATTTTTTTCTCCATAGCATTGCCGCGAACTTTCTCAAGGAATTTATGCATGCAATGTCAATTTGATTTGTTCTGTCAAATCTTTAGCATAGTTAAGAAAGTCTCATATTTGTTTATGTGAAACTGTGGAACCACTAGATTTTATGATTTTTAAATCGACAATCTATGAACGACAAACTTTTAACAATTTTTTTTTCCAACTGCTCGAATATACGTTATTTTTGCTCTAAAATCAATGAAATACGCTTTTTACGATATTACGATATCATTTTACGATGTTAAGGAAATGTTGCCAAACCTTTCAACACAGATTTCGTAGCATGCATTCCAACTCTAATAGTTTAGTATCGAAACTTTTAGCAGTCAACTGTTAGTTCTCTCAGATTCTAACAAATTTCGCTAACAAAGTCTTGAAGTTAATCTGGACGCATGGAACAACCTGTAATTTGGGACAGGAGTGTCACAAAAAACTCATAAGCATTTTTATTTCAAGTTTAAAGGTATTACATGATTGCATCTCTCCGGTTCTGGCCAAACCGCGACTTTGTTTCCTGATAAAACTTGTTATATCCTACACAGTTGTAGATGCGACTGAATAAGCATGTTTTGTCCACTTTGAATACATTTCTTTAACACTGTTAACAGTCCTTCAGTTTCGTTGAAGTCGTTGTTTGACAATTATCAAAAATTCTTCAATGGGTCGAAATTCCGGTAGTTTGAAGGATTTATCTCTTTTGGCACAAAATCGACGTTATCACTAAGGCGCCATTTTAGAGTAGTGACAGTCTAAATCAGTTAAAAACATGAGGTTACCTTTATACTAACAAATGAATGGCATAATATGTTTCCTGAAGCATTCTTTCATGTTCACTAGAGATGGTCGGGTTTGAAGTTTTTCAAACCCATACCCGACCCGAACCCGATTTTTTTTCGGTTGAAACCCGAACCCGAAACTTTTCTTTTCGCTCAAAGCCGAAAATTTTCTTTCTGTGAAACCCGATCCCGACCCAATCCCGAGGTTTTATAGATCTTATGGTCTCGGGTTTCGGGTTTTCAAATCTAAACCCAACCTGAGCCCGACATTTTCAAACCCGTACCCAATCCGAACCCGAACATTTTTTTTTTCAACCAAACCCGAACCCGACCCGACACTTTCAAAAATTTCTCTAGTATACACTTGATACACTTGATGTCATTGTTGAGCACGTGATCTTCAGTCCACAGTAACGTATTCTTTAAAAATTTATCAGCAAACACGAACTTATACTTGCTAAGCACTCGACCAGGCAGTGGCTTGAAATCTATTTTAACGTAAGTTCCGTCGTGTATCAAAAATTATTCGTTAAATCTCGTCAAAACTAGTACGCTGCTTGGTTACCACATTCTGCGTCAAGTGTCCATTCGAATGTTTACTGGTACTCGCACTGTAAGATTTATAGTTTTCTCGAGCGAGGACATAGTGGGTGGTTTGATAGTATAGCCTTTTCTGGATGTAGATGCCAAATTGGACTTAACGCTTATGATTATGTCCCTCTTCAGCTTTCGGTCTCTAGTTCTAGGCTTTCTTCATAACCATAGTAAAAAGTTGATTTTGAAATTTTTACCACGTTAAGCAACTTTGATCCAGATTTTTCAGGTGTTTGTGCATGATATTTCACGTCGAGTTCCGTTCTGTACTGCTCCTCATCGTGGTGAAATATAATGACGAAACTTGCACTTGTTGTGCTTCATAAACAAGTAAACATAGATATGTCAAATGTTTCCAGTCCCTACAACCAGGCTTGTTATTCTCCTCAATATGTGGAAAGAGCAGAGTTGATGTTCAGCATTCACAGAGCCGGATTTAAGGGGGGGCCCAGGGGGCCCGGGCCCCCACATTTTTGGGGCCCCCACAAAACGAGAAAAAGTTCTTTTCTCTATCAAAAATGAGATTCAATCAAAAGTTCAATTTACAGTAAGAAAATTTGAACAGACCATTTCAATCTGAAACTTTCCTTCAGTGTTATTTTTTCGCGAGCGCCAATATCACAACCACATCCATAAGATTTCACCTTCGATTCTCTTGGAATGACACACATTAACACACCATTTGAATCGAACCAGCGCGCATGGGAAATCAAGCAGGAAAGAAGATAATCCACAAGTTTTTTTAATACATTGCTGTTGATTCCGAAAATAAGTTCACCTATCCGAATCAGGGATACTAGATTTGCGTTGCAAAATGCAGATTTTCAGAGTCCGTGTGCAGATTTTATTGACCTGCAGAAGTGTGTAGGGGTAAACAGGGTAAGACCGCCCTGCGGGGTAAGACCGCCCACTGTAGTTTTACTACCAAGTTATAAAATAATTGAAAAATTTCTTTAACGTGTCTATCACAGTATAATTACATAACATTTTGCACGTTTTTCTGTTTTGATAGTGCGCGAACGGTCGCAGAAATAATCAAAAACAACCTTTCAGCTGGCAACCAGTCAATGCGCTATTGTTTTGCGGCAACGGGACTTAAGGTTTTTCAGTCTAAAAATCTATTGTTTTGTTCGTGAATATACGTTTAATCGCTTGCCTGAATCTATCTTCTTTCGGGAATATCGAAGGCCGTGAGTAATCTTGTAGTTTTGACTACTTTTTCGGTCAAATATGAAAATGTTCCACTGGGGGTAAAGTCGCCCACTATACAAGGGGTAAAACCGCCACGTATCCAACTGCTTGTTGTTTTACTTCACGACCCAAATGCCTCGACACTACAAAGGGAATATTTACAGGATCAGTAAAGCAACTTCAAGCCACGTAAGACATCGATGTTAATCGACCATTTTCGATTTGGTTGAAGCTTTTCTAGTAATATATTTTAACAAGACTTATTTTTGAAAAAAGTAAACCTGTGTGAAAATGGTGTTAATGAACCAGAATCATTTTAGAGCCATGACGGTTTGTTTGATTGGTATGACGTCTCCGGCAGAATTGAAAATAGTAGTTTTTTACTTCCGAAAAAAATACATACTCTAAAAAAATTTAAAGAAAAGATATAAAAATAGAATTAAAAAAATTTTTTTTTTTTCAAATTTATTTGAAAAAATATGTTTTTGCCTGTAAAATCTACAAAAGGTAAGCTAAAATTTTATGGTTGTTGGATCATGGAGTAATAGAAATAATAATAGCTAAATTTTTGTGAAGAATTTTTATTTTTGGACGGTTTGTTTGGTGTATAGAGTCGTTGATAATTTTGTTCTTCAAAAAAAAAAAACATAGAAAATTGAAAATATAAATAAACGAAAGAAAAATTATTAGTATTTTTCTATACATAATAAGTCTTCAAAAGAATCATACAGACAGGTTTAATGAGTTTTAATTTTTAGCTTAAAGATAGGTATATTATGAATTCAATATCTTGAAAACCCCCAATTCTGAAAAATCTATTTATTTTGAAAACCAAAAAAGTTACCTAAACATTGATCTGAACTTGAATAATCAGAAAACAAAATAAGTTGAAACTTAGAAATTTTTTTCTCAGATTTTTCACAGTGTATATTTTATTTAAAAAGAACAAAAAATACCATCCACAACTTTGTCAGAGACACTATACCGATAAAATCAACCGTTTCGGCCCTAAAAATATTGTTTATCCTCAAAAAATGGTGGGCGATCTTACCCCGCTGGTGGGCGGGCTTACCCCGCATGAAAAAGATCTGCACATTTTCAATGAGTTTTTAAAAATTGAAAAAAAACTTTTTAAAAATTGAAAAATAAACAAAAATATTTCAGTTCTTATTTTTTAAATGCGGGTATTGAATAGAAGAACCTCTTAGCGAAGAAAAAATGAAATTGCAGCCGCAACTTTTTTTTCTATAAACAGAATTGCTTAAGGGGGCGGTCTTACCCCGCTTACCCCTAGTTATTTCCTAGGTTCTGTAGATTATTGCCAGCGTAGCCTTATATTTGCGCAGTCTTTCTCAAATTGTGTGCAAATTTTTGCTTGCGGATCGCATTTTTTTCGAATTGCGGTAGGTTTTTATTTTTCAGATATCAAGAAAAAAATTCCGGATTTCGAGCAGTTGCATACATTTATTTATTTGAGCCTAATGATCTCGAACGCAACTGGAGAAAGGTCTTTATCAAAGATGAAACTGATTGAAAATAGGTTGCGACTACGACTATGAAGAGTGAAAGGCTGTCAAACTTAGCATTGTTAAGTTGAGAGTACAATATTCTGAAGGAGCTGAATGTTGATTATTCAATCAATAAGTTCTCTGCAAGAAAAAAACTCGTAAGAAAAAATTCTAGCAAATTTTTGGTAACTTTTCAATGAGAAATAAGTGTTTTTAACTCGTACGATAAAAAAACGGGTTTGTTTTATTCTGGGGCCCCCACTGTAAACTGGGCCCCGGGCCCCCACAATCGTAAATCCGGCTCTGAGCATTCATTTCTCACCCATCGTGAGTCCCGCGTATAGCAATTTTCTGCACCAAATTTCTGCTTTCTGATTTTTGCTGTGTTTTTGCCGCTCGCAAAAAAAACTTACTGCTTACAATACAGCTGAGCGAAACAAGAGTTATGAATCACTCTACGGAGAATACACAGAAGTACACCTCGGTGTTCACTGCTGACATAAATTCGCTAGCATTCGAAGAGCAAACGTGCGTAACGGGATGCTGGATTTATTTTATTAAGTATTGAGATCCAGTTTGTTATCTCTCTGGAGAGATGTTTCAGATTCCACCGTACAGCGGTCAGAGGCCGGAAAACAACCTGGAATTTTCATGTCAATATTTTTGATGTTTTATATTTTTCCTAGGTTTCGTACCAACTTAACAACCTTTTCCAAAAGTTTTATGACAATCGGTGGATATATCGATTTTTGGCAGTGCTCTGAATGTTGCTGTTTCAGGTAATTGCGGTGATTTTTTGTTCAAAAATCACCATTTTAGGTTAAACTTCAAACACCTGTAACTTCCTCGAATCTTATCCAATTTTGGATTCACTAGTTTCGTTTTGAAGGGAAATTTATGTATTTTTCTATGTCATTTTTACACGTTTACCAAAAATACAACCAGTTTTTAAATCAGGTCACAAACGTTTCCTGGGAAAACGTGTACTTCAGAACTCATGTGAACCGTACAGTCTTGTGAAACAGTTCAGAACGATCGGATGGCCAACAACCTATGGGAAATTATCGTAATTTTTGGGGCCCAGGTTGTTTATTATTGCTCCAAGGGCTGAATAATGCTTAATTCCAACATGTTTTTTATGAGTCCCGTTCAAGCAAATCCCAATAATTACTCTTGAGAACTGTTGATCAGTAAAAACCACAAGTTTTTCAAAAAAAAAAAAAAAACTCTTGATAAGACTTGAGATATTCAGAATTGCTTTGATAAAACTACTATATGGCATAAATAAAACCAATTCGCATTTGGATTGTTACTTGGGAATCCATATATGTTTTGATTCTCAAAGTATCACATTCAAAAACAAGTTTCTAAGTTCGAATGCACTTGTAATCGACATGAGCGATTGTATTAAATTTAAATGTTGCGTGAGCAAAAAAAAGAGCGATTGTATAGATAACAGTGGAAATTCTATTCTATTTGTTTAGTTAAAGTAAATAACAAAGGAAACACCCAGATGTCGATATTTGTTCTGAAGAAAACAACAATAAAACACGAGCTGCTTTGCTATGTGCAGTAATTTTAAAATTTCCGAAGTCTCAAGTCTCGATAGCGCACTGGCAGTGCAGTATTAATTAAACGTCTTCCTATTTGAATGTAAATCTATAGTGTAACCCATCGAGCAAGCAGGTTTCCGCAAACTGTTTGCGCCGAGTTGGAACGCTAAAATTAGGTTGTTTGTGGTTTTATGGTCTGGGTGGCGCTAGCCGACAACGTTAGTTTCCAGATGTTAAACGAGAATATCCACAGATGGAAAGGATCATCTTTCAACGAACAGAGCGCACTAAATTCGCTTCATTTTTCCTACAGTTCTAGAAAGTTTTACAATCTGTGGTTGAATAGTTACGTGATACGCTGTGATCAAATCATTTTTCCGGTTTGTTTCATTTTTGTGCCAAATTGATATTTATTGTGAACAAAGCTTGTTAGTTTCGGATTTGCAGCCACTGTAACAAAATCCCTTGATCAATAATATTAGCAAAACAGAAGGTATGAATTCTTGGGTGCCGCACCAACGATCGATGTGTCCTCCAGATGACCTCTACCCTGTGATGAAAATTGGTCGGACGGACGGAAAATTCATAGTACTCTGACGATACGACGGAAAACAGAACGTTCGGTTTCTGTTTATGTGTCACGTTTTTTTTGTTCACGAAGCTCTCGATTAATATTCTCTCTCTCACAGACTTCTCAATTTCCCGTGAGTTCGCTCTGTATGGTTTTCGCTTTGGTGAAGTGTGGTAAGGGAAGTTCGTTTACTGGCTGGGAAAATTACGTCAGACGAAGTTATTTCGTCCGATAAACCGTTTTTGAACGACAAGGAAAGGAAGAAGAATGGTTGGGGCTCTTCGTGTGCAGCCTGATTAGGTGAACGGTTGAAGCACGTGAATTGCAACAGGTTGCATTGAGCGCTCGTGTGTAAGCTGTCGAACGATTATATTTTAGATTAAAAACTAGTTACAGAAGCGTGTGATAAGCCACTATTCTTTCCAGTTTGTATATGTTTTCTGATAAGCTTCTAGAGGCTTACAACTACTTTAAGTTGATAGTTTTTGTGATAATGGGCAGTGAGTGAATTGTTTTGAAACTGTGGCGCCTTTTTGATAATCAAAGCTCTATTCAATGACTGCTAGACACCAAACACTAGTTAGGAACAGTTTGAATTTCCAATTTTTAAACAAATTCTTAATTTGTAAGTACTGACATTGATAACCCAGATTGCTACCGTTGTGGGCAGGTTATCGCCGTGACTGGTAGATTCACTATAGATTATTTCCAGTAAGAGTTGCTGGTTGTTCTCATTAGTTCTCGATTAATTCTGAATAAACTGTTCTGGGGTGGTCATCTGGACATTGACAATTCCAATTGATACGAGGAACATTAAATTGCACTCTTCTATCCTGTTGTATATTGGTATGGTTTATATTGAAAAAACTTTAATAAAATACATAGGTATATGAATTTTAGCGAGATTAACAGCGATTTGAGATTAGTTTGTGAGAATTGCTCAGTAGGTATCAACTAATCGATAGCAATTGTTTAAAATTCAAATCACTCGACTGAGGCTATCAATCGCAAACTTTTAGCAATTCACATGTGCGACTTACGATGCGGTGAAATTTCATAGTGCGAAGTAAATTTACATATTTTGCTTGCTTTGCGTTGTCGGTTTTTATCCATGCTGGCGTTCACTCGTTTGGCAGTTTAGTGTAAACAGACGCTTCGTTGTCGCGGTCGCAAGTCATAAAGACCGTTAACGGTGGGTCACAATCCGGTCAGGAAGCTTGCGGTGCCCGCGTAACGAATTCCCAAATTCAATTTCAATTAAAATTAGCTACTGGGGCATATAAATAGCCAAACTGTTTGCTTTCGACTGGGATATTCTGTTTGGCTTGCATGGCGTGCGCTACTGTGCCAAAAATTTCACACAATCAATGGTAGACGGTAGCCGAAGAACCAACCAGCCAATGTCTGTGTTTTTTTTTATCAAGCGTTAAACACGTGAGAAGTTGTTTCATTGGCATGACGGAAATGTGCAACGCTGTTAGTTTTTTTGTCGTGCGAAGAAATGACGTCTATATTGTTTACGGTGGGTGTGTACCATGCTCTTCTGCAGGCACCACTCCAGGGCGAGGTTGTTTACTGTGACGTTACGTTAATATTTATAAAGAAAAAGAATATACTAATGGAGGCTCAAGGTAACCAAACAAACAACTGGTGCAACTTTGCGCATTTGTTGTACTATAGGCATATCGAATTAATGTGTGAAGCTACAGAGGAGTGGTAATATATGTATTAATTATATTTTTGCAGGCAGCACTGAACGATGAGCAACAATGGCCCAGGGGTTACGAACCCCATGTTGTATGATCCCCCGGAGGGTCAGGCGTCCAATAGTAAGCTGATGCAGTTTGTGGCCGGAGTAGGAGGTAGGTTCTGTGTAACTATCGAATAGAAGAAAAAATACTAGCAAATATTGTTTCACAGTTTCGATAGCGGCCATCAGTGCGGGTACTGCTCTTGGCTGGACCTCTCCAGTTCTACCACAGCTAGCGCTAAGCAATTCGTCGGTAGCGGGCGGCGATGGCAACGACACCTCTGATGATTCGAGTTTTTATCTGACATCGGATCAAGGTAGGCACTCGTAAAAATAATGTTATCTTTGTTCTCTTATCCGTATTATGTGGCAAATCAATCATATCGCTCGAACACCCATAATTGTGGCTATCACCGTGAACGTTGATATTCATTGTGAATATTTGGTTTTCTTTTTACCCCGTGGGAACGAAATCCATTGATAACTGTGCATGCATCTAGTTTGTGATCAGGAGTTATTGCCGACACGAGCGATTATTGCTAAATCTGCGAAATTTGTGATTTTTATTATTTCATAACCAGTCTATTTGGATGATATTTGCAACATTGCAATTTGTTTATTATCAGAAAAAAATCACAGGAGGGTTGTGTGCAAAGCCACGACGGCAAAGTTGAAGTAGAATACTTTTATACAGCTCTACTTACGGCTGTACATTAACCCACGGCCGGGCGAATCGGTTCGCGCCGCTTTTCGCGTTTAGCCTGGCAGAGGTCTAATGCGCACGGCCAACACAATAGAAAGGTGTGTTCACTTTGAAAATTAGACACGGCTTTACTGGAGTAAGTGTTGACAAATGCATCTTCCGCTAATACCGTCGCTATCGTACGAAACCGCGTCGTTTCATGTGGGGAATAATATCAACAACGAAAAATGACGCGCGTCTAAGCACACCCGAACTTTTTCGCCGTGCCGTTTCCATTTACTTCCTTATAACATCGGCCTCAGGGAAGTACCGGCTGCACCTACCGCTGAGGCTGTTACCATACTGCTACTGGTACCCAAAGCTATTTACTCTTAAAATCAAGTGTTTTATTTGTCCTCAAAAGAACAATTGTTCAATTACATATCGGATATAATGCAATCGCATCTCTGTAATATTACCGACAGTGTTTTTTTTTCCTCAAAAGAACAATTGTTCAATTACATATCGGATATAATGCAATCGCATCTCTGTAATATTACCGACAGTAATATTCTTCTGAACAAAATGATCCAAATTTTCCATTAGAGGAAGTGCCGGCTGATGTACGGCAAAAATCTCGCCCGATCGCTCGCGTTGGCGTTCAGCCTGGCAGAGGCCTGAGAAGTGGTCACCAACCACAGGGCAAGTGATTTATTTAATTTGAAGGCAGCCACAGGCACAACCTGCCGCTATCCTCTGTTACTGCTGAGTGCTGATATCTGCTGCTACTGCTGTCAACGTTGTGGACAGTCCATCCAGCTCACCATCCGACTAATGAATGTAGCTAGTTTTCCCAGAAACACTCTTTTATAGCCGAAGGGAGCTACGAAATAGGCCACGCCTATCAATTCAGTTTTTCCATTCCCTAATGTTCTTCAGACGAATTATTCCACAATTCGCATATGATTTTTGTATCCAGCGAATAAACACCGATGGTGCTCTCACACACGCAACGGTTTTAACCCGTATCTTATAGCGATTTGTAATATCAAGCGATTTCGTTTGCTCGCTATTGCGTGTTGCATCATGTTGCAACTTGGCAGCTGGGAGACGACGAAATTCTGTTTATGCTGATTGATTGAATCGACTTCATATTAGCTCTGCATGGTCGAACTAACTGTCTTTGTGAATGTGTTCTAACAGGGCAGTTTGTTATTCAAAGTCGGTTATGCTGATCGCAGCCTTTCCGCTGCCCCTACAGTGGAGGGTTTACTAAATAAAGTAAAAATTAGACAACTACAACAAAATTTGACTGCATCCCGCACAGAATGTCTGCTTGTGTTGATGCCAGAAAATTATTAACCTTCAATTATTTGTTTATTTGCCTTGAAAAAGGCATTTTGCGGTTCAAATTCGGTTGCTGATCGCAACTTTTGAGCTGCTCTAACAGTGGGGGAATTAAGATACACGGACAACATGCACTGTGGAAGCTATTTCACATTCAGTAAGTAAGACGGGTGCGACAGATTTGAATTGCTAGGATCCAACACAAAATGCTTGCTTGCGTTGTCAAAAATTATTAACTTTCAATGACTTGTTTATTTGCCTTGAAAAGGCATTTTGATTTTCAAAATTAAATTTCCTGATGGCAATCTTCATGCTGCCCCAACACGGGGGGAATAATGGCTGTCTGGCGACACACGCTGAGAAAAACCGCGCTGCTCCTGAGACGTGGTGACCAACCACAGGGCTAGTGCTGCTGCTAAGGAAGGACGACTGCTGTTGTCGCTGTCTAAAACTATTATGAGCGGCTCCGGCTGAAACAGGCTCTTATATAGGCCAAATAGCATGTTTTCAATTGCAAGGTATATGATCCTGTCGACCGTGCTTGGGAAGCAAGCATGTAACGACCAATCAGAGGTCGAATTTTTCGTTTTGACAAGGCTTGACTATTTTCAATAGTACAATAGTGTGAATAATAAAATTACAATTATCTTATTTTGGGAAGAATCTTAGAAGATTTTCCAATCTATTGCTGCAAGAACGAAGGAAATCCATCGAATACTAACCGATTTATTAGCATTTGAAATTGGACATACTTTTCACTTTTTCCGGTTTTAGATTTTCATTTCACATCCCTATGTAGCCGAACTCCCTGAGAGAAGTATTCTACTTCAAAACTATTTATAGTACGAAACGGATTGACAGTTTCTCCATTGATTAGACGACTGGATCCAGCGAAATCCAGTTTCAACGAAACTTCGCCGAACCGAGGTCAATCATTCAAAAGCGGCAAGCCGGCAACCAAAATGTCGTTGATCTTCGGCAACCGTCTTGAATATCAGAGCTAATAATTGACTTGTAGTGACTGAGGTTTAATGAATCTCAATTAGACATACACGCGATACCATCTTGCACGGAGGCTGCAGAGGCGATGCTGTTGACTTCGGGCTGTCAGAGTGTGATAAATATCTTTGCTCGCTGCCAGTAGCAGATATACAGGCACACGCAAATTGATAAACAAACTTATAAATACCAGTTGGTTCTAGTTTTGTTTTAATTAGTTGATCGATCGAAGAGGCAAACTAAAACCAAGGAATGGGCGTGAATAAATATTTTTTGGGTCAATCCAGAACTAAATCATTGAACACAGTTGAAAGGCCTTTGGAAATGCCGGTAGCTGAATAATCAGTAGAATAAATAAATATCCACAAATCACTGTGAAAAGCAGAATTTGTATTTAGAGACACCATACATTCAAGTTTTTTAGTTGAAACCATGAACGTGTTTTAATAGAATCAATAAGTAGCGTTTTTTTCATCTCCCAGATGGTCTCGAGGTACGATGCTGGCCTAACAAGCCAGTCGTCGTAGGTTCGAATCTCGTCTCGGGAGAGACTGTTAGTGTCAGTAGGATCGTAGCGCTAGCCCCGCAATTGTCCTGTACACTAAATAGTCGGCTGCGAAGTCTGTGTATAAATAAACAGAAGGTCAAGTTCCGAATCGGAATGTAGCACCAAGGCTTTGCTTTGCTTTTAAGTAGCGTTTGCTCCACAATGCAACCAATTTTGTTCAAATTATTTGACCCAACGTGAATGAGGTAAGAAATTGTTACACCAGCTATGAAGTGGGTAGGCAATATTCATAAGCTGGATAATAATTTGACATATGCTAACTGACAATATTACTTTTCAAATAATTTCAAATAATTAACGTCTAAAAACATGTCGAGTATTACATGCCAGAGCTTCTATACCCTACTACTTATCACGCGCCTCCCTTACTAACATATATCCGCGTTCAAATTTTGAGCTACATCTGACCAAATATTGTTATTTTTATAAACACCAGCCAAGGTGAAAATTTATCTACTGAAGCGAAATTCTGATATTCTGGCAAGGTCGTTTACTGCACAGGAGAACGGTTTACTTGCGAGTTTGAATATTTATTTGCACGATCCATTGCGTTTATTCCGTGAAGAATGACAAGCTAAGGCGCTCAACACCTCGCAGCTGGTGGGCAAATAAATTTATGATCAAGCTGCTGGTTGTTGGCTGAAATAATCAATGGAACTGTAATAAATGCCACCACTGTTATTGGACATTGAAGGTATCCGTTGTATATTGATATCGATTATCGTGTCTAAAATTAATCAAGATGACTATTACCGTTCACTTGAATTGATAAATAGTCAGAGCCATCCCTTACTTACATTTTGGAAGTGTTTGCATGGTTTGCATTCAAAGTAGTGAGTGGAGGCTAAATTTAGATACATCTGCGCTACTGGCGCTAATAGAATGAGAGTAATCCGGTATGCAGCGTCAAACTATAACTGTATCTGGAACGTAACTGTTCATCGATTCATTATATTGAGCGTAGGAGAGTTACGAAGTTGAGCATTTACGTGCTGAAGAGACCACCAGATTTTCTACTGTTCCGATGAAGACCAAAAATATAATTGCTCATATAAGAGGACAGATATATATATATATATATATATATATATATATATATATATATATATATATATATATATATATATATATATATATATATATATATTTATATTATTAGGACAGATTGCAGCGCTATGATGATGGATCGTTAATAACTTGTAATTGGGATACAGGCAAGTCGGTCAGACTTACACGACCGGTATGTTCAACAACTTTATAATTGGCATTTGGCAAACGTCTGAGAAATGTATGGGAACTGATAGAAAGCAATAACATAAATTAAACCTACCCTAATGCTTATATATCATATACTGTCCTTCTAAAGTGAATTCCCGTTTCAACCTGGTTTGTTGGACCTTCTAACATTGATTCTTCGGGTCCTTCAACCTGGTTTTTAATAATTAAACTAAAGTCTTTTTACGCGGATTCCGCAATTTGCGCGGATTTCCCAGAAATGTCGTTTTTACGCGACATGTTTTAATGGTTTTTCATTTTCAAATCATTTATTTCAAGAGTCCGATGAGTTTACCTTATCCAAATATGAAATATCACTGGTCTTAATTTTTTTATATTTTTTCCTGATTGTCGAATCGACTCGCAAGTGGAATTAATACTGCTATTGATTTTTTTTCGAAAGTATTCAGCAGTAATGATTAAATTTTTTTACATGGATTCCGGAATTTTCGCGGTGTTTCTACCCGTTTTTTATGTGCTACGTATCCCCGCGTTAAAAAGATTCTTGTATCTAACTACTTATTTATGTTGGTTGAAGCTTGCGATGTATCGAAGCTTGCTCTCTCGTCAGGCATTCTGGCTACATGTCTAGCCCACTGAAGCCTGTCCCGCTGTATTACCTTCACTATATCAGCATGTTTGTAAATCTGGTACAACTCATGATTCTTGCGTCTGCGTCACACTCCATATTCCAATTTACTGCCAAGTATCGATCGCAGCACTTTACACTCGAAAACCCCGAGCACTCGTTGATCAACTTCCTTCAGCTTCCATGCTTCATGACCGTAAAGAGACACCGGGAGTATCAGCGTCCTATTCAGCGCAAGTTTTGTGCGAGTTTGCAAATTACGGGACTTTAGCTGGTTACGTAGTCCGTAGAAGGCCTTGTTTGCAGCTCGTCGTTTCACCTCACGGCTCATATCGCTGTCACCAGACCCATGTCATGACCGCTGTTTCCTGAAGCCACCGCCGATGATAATGGCGCTAGTGTTGAAAATATGGTCTTAAGCTTCGTTCATTGTGTCGCATGTGTTACTGCACGAATTTTTTGCGTGCTCCTAACTATTTTGAATGTAGGGTTATCTGGAACGTGTTAAAACATGTTTGAACGTGATCAATTATGTTCTGCGCAAATTCCAAAAAACGTTTAAAACGAAACAAACGATCTTCGCTTTTAGAATTTCTTCACACCACTTGCAGCAACAGTTGATCTCGCATGGATGGAGCTTATTCGGCTCTTTAGCAAGCACTGACAGCTTTTTGACGTATAATCGAACCAGAGAAAAACGGCTTCAACCTGAATGTATGGGAATGATGTTCGTGACAGGTATGTGGTTGTCACATGTCACAAGCGTACCAATTTAAACAAATCCATCAACCACTTATAATCGTTCCCCATTTATCTCCCCCTCAGCACCAACACCATGGGAGCTCCCACGCTCCCTACCATGTACTTTGTTTTGGTAGAGTTAATGACAAGTCCCATCCACCCCTTAAAAGGCATGAACAGGCTTCGTTTTGCTCATCTTCATCCTAAAGAGAAAATAGTTTTCTCCCCTCTTAACAACTATGAGCTTAAATTCAGTGTGTATCACACCATATGCTGTAGAGAGAGAGCGCTGAGTAAAAGTTTCTCTTGCGAAAAAACTCGCCTATTTTAACAGAGCAGAAGCCAAGTGAAACTTTTGTGAATAGCTCATCCGCGCACGCAAGATAAGTGAAATAAATTGCTCAACGAACAACTGAGAATTGCGTTACCGTTCTCATCGCTCTGGGGTGCGGCAAAAACAGTATAAAATCGAACGTTCTGTAGAATACGCACTCATGGCGAGTTGTGAATCTTCCTATAACATTGAATTCAAAAACGGTTAGGAAGTGGATTTGATGTAAACCTAAAGGTTTTGTTTATTTGGCCAACTTCTCTTTTAGAAGCTAACGAAAACTGCTCCCTCTTAAACTGAGAGAGAAAACGATTGTTTACCCCCCGTACGCGATGATTAAGAGTGAAAATGAACTCTACGACTGAAATGTGGATAGTTATAGTTACTCACTCTGTGTGAGAGAAAGTCTAGTTCTAGGCGTTTGACAGGTAAAGGAGGAAATTTGAGCAAAAATAAAGAGAACGGCAGAAGCCTGGGCACGAAGGCCTCCTCCACTGCCCTACGGTCGATACCAATGATATCAATGTCGTCCGCATTATCTGTTACGCTGAAATCTACAATACCTTTGCGTGATTTCCTCTTAACAAAAAATAAGTCCCTCTTATCAATAAAACTGGCCAGAAAGACGCACGACGAAACTTCTCCAGAATTATAATTGGTGATATTTGGCAAGAGGAACGAGTATCGGTATAGTAGAACAGTAAGCGCGTAAGGAAAAGTATCTTGTGTGTAGCACTGATGAACAATAATAATAAGCATGCCACTTTTTAATAGCGGTATTGCTATTAACAGAAGTGCGGGATACAGCAGACACCCGGGCATATCCCACAATAGATCTACGATTCTTGTCGTAGTGAGGAAGGTCCATACAGGAAAAAAAGTGTCGTACGCAAAACCAAGAAGCATTTGAGATTTCGTGATGATTATACCGTTCCTTTGCACGTTTGCTCTTCGTACTGCAAAAGCGATGTTGAACAGGCCCTTTTAAGGGCGATATTGAACAGTAGGTTAGAGAGCGCATCCCCCTGCTTCAGTCCATCTATCGTTACGAACGCGGCTGATGTCTCGCAAGCTATCCCCACGCATGATTTCGATCCCTCCTGCGTCATACGAATCAACCAAATTAGTTTGGTCAAAAAAACCGTGTTCCAGCATTATCTGCCACAGCTTGTTTCTTTTCACTGAATCGTATAGCGCCCTAAAATCTACAAACAGATGGTGGGTCTGCAAGTTATACTCCCGGAACATATCGAGGATCTGTCGCAGTTTGAAAATTTGATACGTCGTGGAACGCCCCTGTCGAAAACCAGCCTGGTATTCACCAGCAAAGGATTCCGTTAACGGTCTCAATCTGAAGAACAAGATACGGGAAAGCACTTTATATGCGGAGTTGAGCAACGTAATGCTTCGAGAGTTGCAACAATCCAATCGATGATTCTTCTTATAGATAGGGCATATGAGGCCTTCCAACCAGTCGTTCGACATTTGGAATACTTTTCTCACTGGGATTTCAGAGTTGTTTTTGCTCTGCTCATGTGACTCCTCACCGTTCAATAGTGTTTGAAAATGCTCCTTCCACCTGGCTGCAACCCTCGATTTATCAGTAAGCAGGTTTCCGTCCTTGTCATTGCACATAACCGGCACAGGAAAATTCCGGCTCTATCTACTGTTTTATTCACTGTTCTATAGAAGCTCCGCACGTCGTTTTGAGCATAGCTGATCTCTGCGCTGGCGAACACCTGCTCCTCGTATTCGCGCTTCATCCGAAGGTGGACTCTATTGTCGGCAGCTCCTTCTCCCTGTATCTCTCTCTGCTCTGACGTGTAGCCGCAGTCAGCAAGCAGCTCCTGGCACGGTTCTTCTCATCTGTCGCTCTCTGGCACTCGGCATCAAACCAACGCTGTCTTCCACACGTCGTACCTACATCCTCTCTCGCAGTCGTTTCGATGGCACCGTGGATACTACTCCACAGTCCGTTTATGTCTTCCACTCGTTCCTCCTGCTGTTATGCGATCCGTTGATCCAGCTCTCTGGCGTATTCTGCTGCCACATCAGCTTTCAACTGCTGAATGTTGAAACGCGACGTCCTCTCTGTGCAACATTTCAGCACGTTCGACAACCGTGTGTGGATCTTACAAACGAGAAGATAATGGTCAGAGTCAATGTTTGGTCCCCGAAAAGACCTAACATCAGTTACATCCGAAAAGCGCCTACCGTCAATCAGTACGTGATCGATCTGGGACCTGGCTTCTCCATTTGGATGCCTCCAGGTATGCTTCCGAATATTTAAACTTTGAAAATAGGAGCTACATAAGGCTATTCCTCTGGCCCTGGCAAAGTTTATCAGTACTCTGCCGAGTACATAACGGTTGAACATTTTTTACATTGCATTTTTACAGAGCTTCTTAAAAACAAAAAGCTTTTTTTGCCCATAGAAACATCTATGCAAAGTTTCAAGCAAATAAAAAATGGGCGATTGAAATGCTTGCCCGTTTTTTGTGTGTCGAAAAAACGAAACTTCAAGTAAATTTGAAAAAAAAAACCGGTAAACGTCTAACGTTATGCAAGCAACCGTAGGTTCATCAAATTTGTATGAGCATTTTCATACCTCGCTGCACTTCTCGCTTGCTGCACTGAATCATACACTGCTTTGAAGAAACTACTCCAACAGATGCGAGTCTGTTAGTTGCGTAGTACTTCTGGAAGTCATCTAGGATCTGTGACAGTGTAAATCTTGATATCCACCAAAAAAGATCTTAATCTGAAGAATGGGATATGGTTGAATGGTATTGTAAGTATTGTAATCTAATCGATGGTTCTTTTCAAGTAAAGGCAAACTAGAGCTTCCAGCCAATCTTACAGGGTTTGTTTTCCTGCCCACATTCCGAATATGGTGGGCAGCATAGCTCAAGCGTTATCCTTTCGCTTCGAGAACTTCTGCAGTATTTTCGTTCGTCCCTATCTGATCTGTCATTGATGCTAAAATTTCTGGAACAGCTGAAGATTCCATAACAAAATAATCATTACCGGCATTCGTCATTACATGAGCATAACAAATTTATATGATAATGTGGTATTTTGATTTTTACTGGAATATTCTTTTAATATCGACATATCAGTTCATTGAAACGATGGATTCTGCCAGTCTTTTTGCCTTTCTCCTAGAAAGGTATAGCAATCACTTGCAAAACCGAAGATATAAAAGTGCTCCAAAGGGCCGAATGGCATATATCACTCGACTCAGCTCGACGAGCTGAGCATTTTCTGTATGTGTGTCTGTGTATGTGTGTGTGTGTGTATGTGCAGATTTTTATTCTCACTCACTTTTCTCAGAGATGGCTGGACCGATTTTCATGAAATTAATTGCAAATGGAAGGTCATGTTGTCCCATAGGACCCAATAAAATTTTATTGTAATCGGATTTTTAGTTTAGAGGTTATGTATCAAAATGTAAAAACAATGACACATCATTATCTCTAAAACCACAAAACCGATTTGAACAAAATTGGTTTCAAATGAACGGGCTAGCTGGAAAACCCTTTACTTTTGAATTTTATAAAGAATGGACATGTGGTTTAAAAGTTATGACAAGAAACGTGTTTTTAGGACTGTTTAATCTCACTAATGTTTCTCAGAGATGGCTGGACCGATTTTCATGAAATTAATTGCAAATGGAAGGTATTACCCCATAAGACCCTATTGATTTGTTTTGCAATCAGATCATTACTTTGCCTGTTATGTTTAAAAATGTGAAATCCAGCTATGAAAAGGAACATATTCCGAAGACTAATTGGACTCACTCACTTTTCTCAGAGATGGCTGACCCGATTTCCACAAAATTAGTGTCAAATAATAAGTCTAGCTGCCTCATAACACCCTATTGAATTTTACTGTAATCGGACTGTAATTTCGTCAGTAATGTACCGAAATGTGAAAATCACGAAACTTCATCATCTCAGAAACTACACAACCGATGTGATCAATATTATTATCAGATGAGCGGGCTAGTTAAGAGTTAACTGATGATTTATGATTGAACACGTGGTTTCAAAAAATTTTGGCAACAACGAAAGTCTATTATCTCAAAGATTACATGACTTATTTGAACATAACTAGTGTCATACGAACGAGTCATCTCTCAAACTTACAAATAACAAACTTCATAACAATTTGTTATGTGGCTCAAAAGTTATGGAAAGAAAAGATATTTAAAGACTATTTAAAACTATACCTGCTTTGATCGATATAGAGGCCTCAACATAATTTAAATGTGGTATCATACTATTTGAACGTTCCAAATTCATTGATTCTTTGCGTGTTTAAAATCTGCAAATGCACGACGAATCGGCCATAGGATATGATCAAAGACTAATAACAAATCGTATAAAATGATTGGTTTTATCGAAATGACAACATCCTTGACTTTTGGCTTCTGTACATCGTTTTAATTCTGAATATATTCATATTGGGTGGTATTCGGTCATTTTCTGCAGATTTTCTGGCATCAATCTAACCCCAGAAATACCCATATTGGGAGGTATTTAGTTATTTAGGTTGTTTTCCAGAAACTAAAAGTGGTCGTCTTTACACTAGTAAGTAAGAGCAATAAGTGTTGTTGTCTGGTCCCGTTTACGTGTCTGTTCTATCAGTGTTGTATGGTCGTCTTTAAGTTCAAAATGGTGTCCAGGGTCAAAGTAAATATCCATATTGAGTATTATTCGGTTATTTTCAACAGTTTCCTAGAAGTTGCCATTTAGCAATTTAAAATGGCGCCTGAGGTCAATTGTTAGCTCCTTGCATCATTCTGGTTCCAGAGATACTCATATTGGATAGTATTTGTTTATTTTAGGCTGTTTTTCACAAACCGGTAGTCGCCATCTTTGATTTCAAAATGGTATTTAAGATAATTTCTGGCCTCTGAGTGTCATTCGGGTTGAAGAAACACCCATATTGGGTGTTATTCGATTATTTTCGGCTGTTTCCCAGAAACCTGAAGTCGCCAACCTAGAATCCAAAATGGGGTCTGTGGTCGATTCCAGCTACTGTGTATCATTCTAGATCCGGAGGGAGATACTCATGTTAGACGGAAATCGGCCATTTTTGGCTGTTTTCCAGAAACCAGAAGTTGCCATCCTGCAATTCATAATGGTGCCTGAGGTCAATTTTTAGCTTCTTGCAACATTCTGGCTCCGGAGATACTCATATTGGGTGGTATTTGGTCACTTTGGGCTGTTTTTCAGAAACCGAAAGTTGTCATTTTGGACTTAAAAATTGCCTGTGAAATCAATTTCTGTCATCTGGGCGTAATTCTGGTTCCGAAAACATTCATATTGAATGTTATTTGGTCATTTCCGGCTGTTTGCCAGACACCGGAAGTGACCATCTTAAAATTCAAGATTGTGTCTGTGATCAATTTTTAGCTTCTGTCCATCTTTAATGGGAATCGTCCATTTCAGGCCGTTTTCCAGAAACCGGAAGTTGCCATCTTACAATTCAAAATGTTATCTGAAGTCGATTTGTGGCTCCAGTGCATCATTACGGTTCCGGAAATACCCATATTGGATGGTATTTGGTCGTTTGCCGCTGTTTTTCAGAAACCGGAAGTTTGGATTTCATGATTTTGACTCCATTTGGGATTTCATGATGGCATTTGAAGACAATTTCGATCGATTTTAGCTCTTGTGTATCATTTTAGATCCGGATATTGTTATATTGGGTGGAAATAGGTCATTTTTGTCTGTTTCCCTAAAACCGGAAGTCGCCATCTTACAATCCAAAATGTTGCCTGAGGTCGATTATGGAACAAATTTATTACCACTAAAAACATTCACCTGCCAAATATGGTTCCATTTAGTTGGTTAGCTCTCGAGATGTGCAGAAATTTGTGTTTCATTTCCACTTCCAGAAAAAGGAGGGGCGTCCAACTATAATGGACATATTTGTTACCCCTTAAAACATCCACATGCCAAATTCGGTTTCATTTGCTTGGTTTGTTCTTGAGTTGTGCTGAAATTTATGTTTCATTTGTATGGGACCCCTCCCTTCCAGGAGTGGGAGGGGTCTCAAACTATCATAGGAACCTTTATCGGCATTATAAACCCCTACATACAAATTTTCACGTCGATCGGTTCGGTAGTTTTTGAGCCTATATGGATCAGACAGACAGACAGACAGACCGGACTGCATTTTTATATGTAAAGATAGATACAACATCCATGTTTTAGAACCTAAAGAGTGAATATACATTTATTGGATTGAAGCGTTCATGTAAATCTATTTTTACAAATAAAAGTTTGAATAAGAAAGGCTGGGTCTGACCGCTAGGTGGATTAATATAGGTTTTTTAACGGCAATCAATTTGTGCTTGACACAATCAAAGTGTGACTGACTTCAACCTCGATGGGATTCAGTAACCATTTCTCTCGAGTATGTGCAGTAAAACGTGATTTATAACACAATCGCCACTGTTTGTACAAAGCTATTAGAAACTTGACATTGAGTGTCTTTTATTTAATCTCAAATCAAATATTTTACTAATGATCATTGACGTTTGTTTTGTTGTTTTTTTTTTATCCAGGATCATGGGTTGGCTCTTTTTTGGCGGTAGGTGCCTTTTTTGGTGCACTTCCGACTGGCTTTCTGGCAGAGAAAATTGGCCGCAAGTACACCACTATGTCACTAGCACTACCATACCTGGTCAGTTGGGCCCTCATAATTTTTGCCACAAGTGCAGAAATGTTATACGCGGGAAGATTCCTCATCGGTAATCAGCCAGGAATTATTTTAGAAAAAAATGCTATACATTGACAATTGAACTTTTTTTTTTAGGTATTGCGACTGGTGCTAGCTGCGTGGTTGCTCCTATGTTCATCTCGGAAATTGCCGAAACGTCCATCCGCGGAGCTTTGGGTGCCTTCTTTCAGCTGTTTCTCACCGTTGGCATTCTTTTCGTGTACGCCATCGGTCCGTACGTATCATGGACTACGTTGAGCATTTTGTGCGCTATTTTCCCAGTACTATTGATTGTCGCCATGCTTATCGTGCCAGAGAGCCCTACATATCTTGTGAAACAGGTGAGTTCTTATCGTGAAACGAGACACTATAGTAGTATCGATTATTGTTATTATTGTTGATTTCAGGGTCGGCGTAGCGACGCCGCTGTTGCACTCAAGTGGTTCTGGGGACCGAACTGCAATACTCAAAATGCGGTTGAAGCAATACAGTCCGATTTAGATGACGTGAAGGGCGAGGCGAAAGTGTCGGATTTATTCACGAAAGTTACCAATCGGAATGCACTGTTCATTGCATTGTTACTAATGTTTTTCCAGCAGTTTTCTGGCATTAATGCGGTCATCTTTTACACTGTGCCAATCTTCCAATCTGCTGGGAGGACGATGGATCCAGCAATTTGCGGCATTGTAGTCGGAGTTGTCCAGGTATTAATGACATTTGTCTCCTCGGTCCTGATTGATAAGGCTGGCCGTCGAATTCTTTTGCTGCAAAGCAGCTTCATCATGGGCTCCTGCTTGATTGTTCTTGGGGTATACTTTAAACTGCAGAATGATAAAGCGGACGTATCCGGAATCGGATGGCTTCCATTGGCATCGGTTGTGCTGTTCATAGTCAGTTTTTCGCTCGGATTCGGACCAATTCCGTGGATGATGATGGGTGAACTGTGTGCTCCGGATGTAAAAGGACTTGCTTCGGCACTAACAGTAATGTTCAATTGGTCTCTGGTTTTCTTGGTTACTAAGACTTTCGGTACGATGCAGGAGTATTTGGGATCAGATTGGACATTCTGGTTCTTTGGTTTTTGGATGATGGTTTGCACATTATACGTCTTCATTAAAGTACCCGAAACCAAGGGCAAAACAAATGCGGAAATTCAAGCCATTTTGAGCGGTAAGAACTAAAGCGCTAAATGCAGAGCAGAGACTGGTAATTGAACATACACAAGCCAATAGGGATTTTACATTGAGAGCGCTTTATTTGTAATGTAAGTGTTTAGTTTAGAGGTTAAAAAAAAAACAATTTTGTACATACTTAAATTTTACGTTTATAAGTGGCAAGTCAATTCGGATACAATTAGCAGCATCTTCCGCAGTGAAGGGCAAGAATCGCTAAATTTATTTATTGTTTTTTTAATTTTTCGTTGTCGTTTGACGCATGTGAATTTTAAGGCCAAACACAATATTTGTGCTTGTTTTGTGTCTTTAGTGTTACGTGCATGTAATCATCGGCTTGATGATGTGGCGTATTTCCGCGAATACTTTCAAAAGCAAAAGCGAATAATCCTGTACAACTAATCAGTCCAGTTGAAAAGCAAAATTATTTCTAATCGTTATGTTTAGAGTTTACAAATTTTAGGCAGATTCAAAATTATATAATTCAAATGCAAGTTATACTACACTGGTAGCTAGCTTAATGGGAAACAGTACAATTATATTAGAAAATCCACAAAACAGAGCAGCTTACTAAATTAGTGTGAAATTGTTCTACAAAGATCCTTCCACAGATTGGTCATATCAATAACAACATACACAGCCACAGTACCAAACTAAAAACAATCATTATGTCTGTACTCAAGAAATGAAAAATACCTCCAAAATAAAAATCGAGATTTTATGTTCCGGATCATGCCTTCTGTTTATCAGATCGCAACGGTTTTCAACTTCTAACATACCTTTAATTAAGTGCCATATCACAACGAGTTAAAAGGGATATAGTTTCCTACAACAGATATCGTTCAGACAGGCTATTTATTACAGTATACAGCTTCAATTGAGTCATTAACGAAATTAGAAAAACATAAGCTTGTTTGGTGCCGGTTTGAGAGGAAACAATACGTACATACGATATTGGAATTTACTGATAATTGATGGTAGAGTGGCGTCAAAAGTGTTAGGTGCGGCTCAAGTTTTCTACGAACGGAGAGAAAATTATCCGCAGAGATGTGTCAGATGAAATTTCAGAAGAGTAAAATTCATTATATATTGGCTCTGTTATTGTAAGAGAAAGAAAATAAATATAGGTGTGCGTGCTCCATTACTTATGCGTTTAACATTTATAGGCAGTTTAAAGTTCGCGCTTACTAGGGGACGAATCTGAAAGTTTACTTCTGGTTAGTTCGGTGTACGCAATTAACGTCGTTAATAACTGAAGGTTCAAGATTGATTCCTTGTTCACTCGAATACGAATTTAAAATTTCAGTTCCTAAAACAAGCAATTGAATTTAAAAGATTCGTCTCCATCCGAACTTTTTGCTGCTCCGAAAACTGATTGAACATCTCAAAAGTATCGATTCGAAATGTTGGAGCGCATAAAAACTTAGAACCCAAAAAATTGACATTCTAACTGAGAACTGTAGGTACGTGAAGGGCATACGAGAAGAAAACATTGTTATTTAGATTTGTTATTGGATATACACTACACACATATACCCGCCATATGTACTATGTAGAGTAAGATATTTGCAGGTCAGTGGACCGTGGAAAGTAAAACAGAAATCATTGACGTGAAATAAATGATCATGGAAGATAAAGACTAATTTGAGCTTCATTTTCATTATTGATATTTTATAATATGCGTGTTCGCGGCGGAGCGAAAGCAGAAACAGCCGTGCTCAAGAACTGACAATATCGTTGTTTGGTATAACCTTAGAAGGTCCCCTGGGTGTACACCCCACCAGGTCCGGTAATCGTACGAAGAAAATCAATCCTCTGTCGACATTTTCGTGTCAAATACCTAATATGACAAGCCCAGGTGCATTTAGAGTCGAACCTGACCCCGAGATATTTGGCGACTAAAAGCTGAGAGATCGTTTTACCCGTTAGTAGGAGCCGCAGCTGAGCTGGGCTATGTTTCCTAGAAAAAACAACCAGTTAAGTTTTCCCCGGATAGAATTCGACACCCAGCTTAAGAGCCCATTAAAATAAATTGTCTAAGGTATCTTGCAATAGGCCTTGCAGATTAGCTCTGCTTCCAGTTATGGATACAACGCTATCGTCTGCAAGCTACCTTAGCGTGCATGAATTTGCAAGACATTCATCGATGTCATTGACGTAAAAATTATGTAAGAGAGGGTGTTTGGTTTGGTGCACATCATTCAATTATAGCAGTAGTACTAAATTCTTTTAATCCACTGAACTCTAAATTTATACATCCTCTTCCGAGTTCTTTGTTCTAATAAAAAGGAGAGGTAATAGTGCTAAGGGAACTCTAGCTATAAGTCATTTCAAATCGCATCGTTAAATAGAAAGGACCTAATCTTAATGTTCTCGCGTTTAATTCAATCGTCCAAAACCTCGTGGTTGCCTCGCAATACTTTCGTGTCTATCTTTCGTTTCGTTGAGCCACATTTATTGCGAGTGGCCGGTCAGAGTAAAGACAAATATCAAACAGAGGTGCCGAAACCCGGAAATTCGTATCGCCCGGTAGAAATAACGTCGCGTCGTGCTTGTCGAAGTGTGTGAAAAAATAGTGTCGATAACACATCTGCCAATTGCTCTGCTGCGTTAATCTTGTCGGGCTCAGGATCGCAATCTTCGTCTCAGGGATAAGACGAAAACCAGCACCCACGTGCCAAGTAATATACGAGGTTTTATCTCGTGTCGATATCGCTACACGTGCATTGTACAATATCACCACATCTTAAAGAGTTCATCGGTACAGGTAAGAGTACGCGAATAACATCATTACTTCGATTTTATATCGTAGTTTCGAAAAAATGACCCCAAAACGAAAGGGTCGTCCGGCAGGTAGTCGGTAGGTTGTTACGTAAAAGTGCAACTATATTAGGTTCCGCTAACCTAATAAAAATCTTTAATGATAATTTTGAGTTCGAATAAGCTCCCCAAGTTAAAATCCGTCTAGAATTGCTAGACGATTTATGGAAACAATTTTCTGATGTGCAGGATGAAATAGAATCCTTAGAAACCTTCGATCAATATGACGAACTAGAACTGTCAGAAATGCGCGTGGTTTTTCATAATACATATGTGGAATTAAAATCATCGCTCGTTAGTAAATTGCCCCCCGAACGTGCCAATGATAATTCTCGTGATTTCCAACCTGTTACTCAGGTATCTCTCTCTGTTCGATTACCAGAAATTAGAAATTTCGATTACCAGCAATTAGAAATGTGGATAGAATTTAGAGACATATTCAAATCGCTTGTACACGGCAATCTTCATTTGACGTCAATCTAAAAGTTACATTATTTAAAGGTAGCACTCAAGAGTCAAGGGTGAAGCACAGAGAATTACTTCCGCTCTCGAAATGCCCGCAGACAATTATATCGTCGGGTGGAGATTTTTGGAAAATCGGTATAATAATCCAAACCTACTAATAAAACCTAAATTAATCCACCTAGCGGTCAGACCCATTATTTGTAAAATTATTTGTAAAAATAGATTTACATGAACGCTTCAATCCAATAAATGTATATTCACTCTTTAGGTTCTAAAATATTAATGTTGTAATCTTTACATATAAAAATGCAGTCAAGTCTGTCTGTCTGTCTGATCCATATAGGCCCGAAAACTACCGAACCGATCGACGTGAAAATTTGTATGTAGGGGTTTTTGGTGCCGATAAAGGTTCCTATGATAGTTTGAGACCCCTCCCTTTTCTGGAAACTAATATGTCCATAATAGTTGGATGAAACACAAATTTGTGCACATCTCGAGAACTAATCAACCAAATGGAACAAAATTTCACAGGTAAATGTTTTTAGTGGTAACAAATATGTACATAATGGTTTGAAACCCGACTCCCTCTTCTATAAGGGAGGGATCCCATGAAAATGAAACACAAATTTCGCACAGCTCAAGAACCAGTCAAGAAAATACAACCAAATTTGGTATGTGAATGTTTTTAGAGGTAACAAATATGTCCATAATGGTTTGACGCCCCTCCCTCTTCTGGCAGAATATGTTTCTTCACAAATTTCTGCACATCTCGCGAACTAATCAACTAAATGGAACCATATTGGTAGGTGAATGTTTTTAGTGGTAACAAATATGTTCCATAATCGACCTCAGACAACATTGTGGATTGTAAGATGGCAACTTCCGGTTTCTGGAAAACAGCCGAAAATGGCCGATTTCCACTCAATATAATAATATCCGGATCTAAAATAAAACACAAGAGCTAAAACCGACCACAGATAGCATTTTAAATTCTAAGATGACGACTTCCGGTTTCTGCAAACAGCAGATAATGACTAAATAACACCCAATATGAGTTTTTCTTTAACCAGTATGCCGTTCAAAATCCAGAAATTGTCTCCAAATGCCATTATGAAATCCAAAATGGCGACTTCCGGTGTCGGAAAAACAGCGGCAAATGACCAAATACCACCCAATATGGGTATTTCCGGAACCGTAATGATGCACTGGAGCCACAAATCGACTTCAGACAACATTTCGAATTGTAAGATGGCAATTTCCGGTTTCTGGAAAACAGCCTGAAATGGACGATTCCCATTAAATATTAGTATTTCTGGAATCAGAAAGATGCACAGAAGCTAAAAATTGATCACAGACATAATCTTGAATTTTAAGATGGTGACTTCCGGTGTCTGGCAAACAGCCGGAAATGACCAAATACCATTCAATATGAATGTTTTCGGAACCAGAATTACGCCCAGATGGCAGAAATTGATTTCACAGGCAATTTTAAAGTCCAAAATGACGACTTTCGGCTTCTGAAAAACAGTCCAAAGTGACCAAATATCACCCAATATGAGTTTTTCTTTAACCAGTATCCTAAATACCATTTTGAAATTCAAGATGGCGACTACCGGTTTGTGAAAAACAGCCTAAAATAAACAAATACTATCCAATATGAGTATCTCTGGAACCAGAATGATGCAAGGAGCTAACAATTGACCTCAGGCACCATTTTGAATTGCTAAATGGCAACTTATAGGCAACAGTCGGAAGTGACCGAATATTACTCAATATGGATATTTCCGTAAACGTAATGATGCATAGAAACCAAACATTGACCCTGGACACTACTTTGAATTTAAAAACGACCACTTTTAGTTTCTGGAAAACAACCAAAAATACCTCCCAATATGGGTATTTCCGGTGTTAGATTGATGCCAGAAAATCTGCTGAAAATGACCGAATACCACCCAATATGAATATATTCAGAATTAAGGCGATGTACAGAAGCCAAAAGGCGAGGATGTTGTCATTTCGATAAAACCAATCATTTCAAACGATTTGTTATTTGACTTTGATCATATCCTATGGCCGATACGTCGTGCATTTGCAGACTTCAAACAAACCGCAAGGAATCAATGAACTTGGAACGTTCAAATAGTACGACACCACATTTAAATTATGTTGAGGCCACATATATCGATCAAAGCAGGTATAGTTTTAAATAGCCTCTAAATTTCTCTTCTTTTCATGACTTTTGAGCCACATAGTTGTTATGAAGTTTGTTATTTGTAAGTTTGAGAGATGACTCGTTCGTATGACACTAGTTATGTTCAAATAAGTCATGTAATCTTTGAGATAATAGACTTTCGTTGTTTTATTAACAATTTAATACATAACGGTTGCTTAAGTTCGATTATAATCAAATGAACTACGAACGTGTAGGGCAGCCAAACTTTGAAACCACGTGTTCAATCATAACGCATCAGTTAACCCTTAACTAGCCCGCTCATCTGATAATAATAGTCAAATCGGTTGTGTAGTTTCTGAGATGATGAAGTTTCGTGATTTTCACTAGTCGGCACATTACAAATGAAGTTACAGTTCGATTACAGTAAAATTCAATAGGGTCTTCTGAGGCAGCTAGACCATTCATTTGACATTCTTCAGAACACGTTTCTTTTCATAACTTTTGAACCACAAGTTCAATCTTTATGAAATTCAAAACTTAAGGGTTCTCTAGGTAGCCCGTTCTTTTGAGATCCATTTTTCAAGGAGAAAGGCAAAACGGCATATATCCGCGCTCTTCTCGGTTTCTACTCTGAAACGCGAGTCATCGACTAGTTTATCGTATTTATTAGATCAATTCGATCGTCATGTGAGTGTACTGAACCAGCTCGAAAGACCCAATCAATATTGGAATTCGGTCCTCGTCGAAAGTTAAAGTGGATCCAGTCGTATTGAAAGAATGGGAAAAACAATGTACAGAGAATGAACGTCCTACGTATGAGACACTCGTCGCGTTTATACACAAACAAGCTCGAACACTACAATCTATAAAGCTATTGCATTCTGAAATTATATCCCAAGACGCAAAAATAACCCAAAAACCAAGACATGCGACAAGTTTCGTTTTTACTGAACCATCCAATGATGCCCTATGTGCAAACAAAGCCATCCTATCTATCGTTGTGAACAATTCAAATGTCTATCTCCAAAGGACAGATTCGGTACAGCTAAACGGTACAAACTGTGCATTTATTGTTTAAACGGGTATCATTTAGCTAAAAACTGCAATTCCGCGTGCTGCAATGTATGTTCGAACCGTCATCATACATTTTTACATTTGCCATCGAATACTGAAAGGCTAATCGACAGTGGAACTAGTGTGATAAATTCGAACAAAGTAGTGAGATCGCCGCATCTAATCGACAGTGGATTGTCGCAACAATCACTGACACATGCCGGTCAAACAAAACCCACCGCATCGTGCGCGCACACTTTTTCAACTCTACACGCTACAAATGAGTTACGCGATGAATTCAATGAGATCCATCGCGATGAAACCACACAGATGAGTAAAAGCTCATCCAAGCTTTCGTCTCAACACTCCGCTCTAGATAGCCGTGAAGTGTTTTTTTATCTACGGCAGTGGTAAAAATAAAAAATGTTTCGGAATCGTTTTGTTACGCTCGCGTTGTTCTCGATAGTTGTTCGCAGTGTAATTTTATTTCGGAGTCTCTGGCTAAAAATCTCGGTTTGAAACGTATTTAAATCAACATGGACGTTATTGGAATCGGTCTCGGGACAATGCGAATAATAAAAATGAACGAAGTAAATATATCGTCGCGTGCTAAGGCATTCAGTATGGTCGTGCGATGCCTGATAATTCCAAAAATACCTGCGATTTTGCCCAGTATAAATATCAATATTTCAAATTGGAATTGGAAAGATCACTTTAAAAGAACCGTGGCGAGGGATGATAGTGGACGCTACGTAGTACGTTTGCCGGTGAGAAAGGAACGATGGCCTTTGCTTGGCGATAGCTATTCGATTGCACATCAACGAATACAAGCAATGGAACGGCGGTTTAGGGTTGACGCAAACATTCGTGACGACTATCGACGGTTCATGGACGAGTATGCAAGATTAGGTCATATGGAATCCAATTACATTCCAGGTAAATTAAATTTCTTTTTACCACACCATGCGATACAACGCCCTGATAGCTCCACCACTAAAACCCGCGTAGTTTACGACGCGACATGTAAGGGATGCAATCAACATTTAATAAATGATGTGCTCCATGCTGGTTCTTCTGTACAACCATCTTTATTATCAATTGTAATAAACTTGGAATGCCTATCGCAGATATTGAGAAGATGTTTAGACAAATGTGGATCGATCCGAGAGATCAAGATTTGCTCCAAAGCGTATGGAGATCCGATTTTTCTCACAGTATACAATCTTATCGTCTTACCACAGTCACATATGGCACAAATTATGCACCATTTCAAGCGACACGGGTCCTTAATCAATTAGCGGAAGATGAGGGGTCGAAATTTCCGCTTGAAGCGAAAATTTTGACAGGAAGAACCCCAAGTAACACACAAAACATGTTAGAAAATAAGTAACAACGAAAGTAGTCATATAAGTGTACTACAAGCGCAATTGAAAACTTGTGTTACTATATTGTGTTTGAAATTGTTTTTCATCGGTAATACAACCGCATTTCTAAAACAACCTCGTTTCTTCTTGTTTTGGAGATGTTTTCAATAACATGAGTTCAAGAATGACAATCACTATCACTTAGTCTTTTCGTAAGACATTACACCATCTAATAACAACACTACGTACCTGTAAAATACTTTTCCTTAGTACAATAGTCGTAGCATTCAACACCCAACTTAAATTACTTGATCAAAATAATATTTAAATTATATAAACGATTTCTATATTTATTCGAAGCGCGTCAAAACGCGCCATCAAAAGATAAACAAAACGCTTGCAGTGTAACCAATATCACTTCAGTTTTTTGTTATTGTATATTTAACAACGTTTTCTAGTTTTGTTAGATTTTATATCCAGATAACTTTGAAACTATGCGAAAATAATTTCAATATTGTAGCGAAAGAAACAACTCTTTTTGAAAGGTTGAATATTATTTTTTGTCATCATTTTATAATCAATTAAAACTGCCACTGATAAAAGCAGTTGTCGATCTAGTTGCACTGCGCAGACACAACAAATTTGCGCATGCGCTGGTTAAAAGTTGTAATAGCAACAGATTTGCGCATTGCCGTATTAGTACTTGAGATGTATTTTGCCACTTAATTATATCAAGTTGGCTTGCTTTCATGCAGTAATCGGTAGGGGAGGATTGTACAAAACGCACCAGTTGAGCATTTTCGCGATTTACAGCGCTTTAAATCAATTCAAAGCGAAATTGAACGTGCAGGATGATTTTAGGATCTATTTATTGTATGTTTATGACAAAGTTTATTATAAAATACTCGATTTCAATGTCTTTTTTGATAAAAATTACCATTGCCGCCAAACAAGCCCGTGACCAAAACGCACTACAACAAAGGTCAGTATGCTCCTAAGCAGGTGGCTAATATGCCACTAGCAGAAATCAGCACGCGGAGTAAGAAGCGCCTGAAGTCTTGAAAGTAAAATCGAAAATAATGGAACATGCTCTAAGTTGTCAAGCAATCTCCTGCAAGCTCTTCATAGTGCATTCTGCCCCAATTTTAATTTTGATTGTTTTTAAATAAAAGTTGACGAAACTTAGTGAAATAATTTGAAATACTCATAGTATTATAAACTCCAAAAGTGTATAGGTTAGGTGAACCATAGTTTTTTGTATTATTTACTAGTCAGTTAATCATAAAAGCTTAAATAAAATTCATGAATAATTACATGTTGGACAGAGCCACAGCCAATTGCACAGTTTTTTTTTTGAGTATTTTAGTCGTTATGGCACACTTTTTTATATGAGAACTGCAGAGAAGCTGGGTTTTATGAGAAAAGCGAGGAGTTTCGTCATAAAAAGCCACATGTGTAATTATTTTGTTGAATTAATAGCATGGGCCATCTTACCCAACTGGTGCGTCTTGTACGGCTCTCCCCTACTTGTTCTACTAGCCTCCATGTTTTGCGCTTTTCTGGTGATATTGATGTCATGGAATAGGTAACGTCAACTATTCTATACCATCGTGTGTTACTTGGGTATCTATGTCGATGATACGCTGACCGGCTCAGCTCAAAAATTTACTCCAGTTATGAGGTTTTAATTTGAGTAAATGGTGCACGAATGATATCAGAGTTCTTCGTCTAATTTCTTCCGAGTTAATACCTTTACCTAAAGCAATAGAAATTGATAGATCCCCAGCGGTTAAAACACTTGGTTTATTTTGGCATCCTCTCGAAGACCAATTGAGTTTTAAAGTAACACAACTGCCAGAATTATTCACTGTTACCAAACGTATCGTGGTGTCAGAAATGGCACAGCTCTTCAATCCATTAGGTTTAATTGGTACAGTTGTCGTTTGCGCGAAAATGTTTATTCAAAAATTATGGGCATGCAAACTTGGGTGGGATGAGCAGCACAGGATATGGCCAATTGGTGGATGAACTTTAAATCAGAAATTAATAGTTTGGTCAATCTTATCTTCTGAGCGGGGTTATGGTTGCTGGGTACACGTCTTGTCAACGGATACTAACGGTAACAGCACAAGTCAGTTACTAACATCTAAATCTCGAGCAGCCCCTCTCCGAGGATTTACTATACCGCGGTTAAAGTTGTGCGCCGGATTAATAGGAAGTCGCTCAATAGAACAGCTGTTAAAATCAACACAATTTTCAGGCAGTGTAACATTTTGGACAGACTCCACCATTGTACTTCAATGGAAAACGTCTGCTCCGCCTGTTTGGAACATCTTCTTATCAAATAGAATTGCTGAGATATAAAGGCTTTCGGAAAAATCATTGCTGGTGGCATGTTCCATGTGAGCATAACCCAGCTGATCGAATTTCTCGTGGCGTTAGCCCGACAATCATTATCAATGACAAAGTGTGGAGGTATGGCCCGAACTTTCTTTCTGAGCCAAAGAAAAAGTTGCCAGATATGAAGGTAGTTGAAGTAGAATACTTCTCTCAGAAAGTTCGGCTACATAGGGGTGTGAAATGAAAATCTAAAACCGAAAAAAGTGAAAAATATGTCCAATTTCAAACGCTAATAAATCGGTTAGTATTCGATGGATTTCCTTCGTTCTTGCAGCAATAGATTGGAAAATCTTCTAAGATTCTTCCCAAAATAAGATAATTGTAATTTTATTATTCACACTATTGTACTATTGAAAATAGTCAAGCCTTGTCAAATCGAAAAATTCGACCTCTGATTGGTCGTTATATGCTTGCTTCCCAAGCACGGTCGACAGGATCATATACCTTGCAATTGAAAACATGCTATTTGGCCTATATAAGAGCCTGTTTCAGCCGGAGCCGCTCATAATAGTTCTAGACAGCGACAACAGCAGTCGTCCTTCCTTAGCAGCAGCACTAGCCCTGTGGTTGGTCACCACGTCTCAGGAGCAGCGCGGTTTTTCTCAGCGTGTGTCGCCAGACAGCCATTATTCCCTCCGTGTTGGGGCAGCATGGAGATTGCCATCAGGAAATCCAAATTTGGAAATCAAAATGCCTTTTTCAAGGCAAATAAACAAGTCATTGAAAATTAATAATTTTTGTCAACGCAAGCAAGCATTCTGTGTTGCATCCTAGCAATTTAAATCTGTCGCACCCGTCGAATTTACTGAATGTGAAATAGCTTCCACAGTGCATGTTGTCTGTGTATCTTGGTTCCCCCAATGTTAAGGCAGCTCAAAAGTTGTAATCAGTAACCGATTTTGTACCGCAAAATTCTTTTTTCAAGGCAAATAAACAAATAATTGAAGGTTAATAATTTTCTGGCATCAACACAAGCAGACATTCTGTGCGAGATGCAATCAAATTCTGTTGTAGTTGTCTAATTTTTACTTCTACTTTATTTAGTAAACCCCCCACTGTAGGGGCAGCGCAAAGGCTGCGATCAGCATGACCAACTTTGAATAACAAACGGTTAACGTTTATTCACTAAAAATTCATCCAATTCAAAACAGGTTTTTGTCTGAGCACAATAATTTGCACAAAAAGACATTAAAAATTTTACCGCATTATCAGACGCGTTTCTCCAGTCATGCCTCGTGAACGTGAAGGTTTCCTATCACAGACATAGATTTCGTGCTCCAGCACGTTACAACACGTGGAAATTGTCTTTTGAAGTAGAATACTTCTCTCAGGAAGTTCGGCTACATAGGGATGTGAAATGAAAATCTAAAACTGAAAAAAGTGAGATAAATTTCAAATGCTAATAAATCGGTTAGTTTTCGATGGATTTCCTTCGTTTTTGCAGTAATCGATTAGAAAATCTTCTAAGATTCCAACCAAATGCATGAAATTGCAATTTTATCATTCGAACTATTGTACTATTGAAAATTCTTGAGCCTTGTCAAAACACAAAATTCGACCTCTGATTGGTCGCATTCCCAAGCACGGTCGGCAGAGTTATGGACCTAGTAAATTGGGAATGCATCATTTGGCCTATATAAGAGCTTCATCAGATAATAAACAAACATTTCATCGGATATTAAATTGAGCAACTGAAATTTGAAGAACACAAATGAATATTTGAAGAGTTAATATTTTCTCGTTTTGCGCTATAATCCAAAGTTGATTATCTTCATCTTCATGCATACTCTGACTATTATTACGTGTTTGCGTCGCTTAGTGTTTTGCTACGGTCATGCAGAACGCAAATAACGGCGCGATGCGATTCGGCAAGACGAAATCTGTTGAAATGTATAGCTCTACTTCGCCTTAAAAAGAGCTGTACATTTCACCACGGTAAGGCGAATCGCATCGCGCCGGCATTCGCGTTCTGCATAACCGTAGCTTTTGTTCCATTCCCGTTTAATGATTTCGTAATAAATGTGCATATTACAATTCGGCAGCACTTCAACTTCTCATTTGCACAAAATTTAAAAATATTAAATGAACTTCATTCAAAATATCAAACAAAAAGAAATTACAATACTGCCAATGAACGGTCAACGTTTATTAACTAGAAAAAATGACTGACACGCAAGCAGCCGTGTTATTATTCTTGTAAAAGTATTCTACTTCAACCTTGCGGTCGTGGCTTTGCATACAACCTTCTAGTGATTTTTTTTTCCCTCGTCGGATGAATTCGAAATAAATGAGCGCCGCTCAGTCTTATCACTATTATCAAGCATAGGAAACGAACACAAATTTAACCATTTCGATAGTTTCTCTCGTCTATCCACACTGTTGAGAGTAACAGCATATTGTCAGAGGTTCATTAGTAATTGCTAATTGCTATGACGCAAGATATCCCATATTGTTGGATAGAGATCACCCACTTACCACTTTGATTGCTCGGTCGCTCCATTTCCAAGCGCTTCATTCGGGCCGAACTTTACTGTTATCAATATTAAGACTAATTGGGAAGGTGGTTACATTCCATAATCCCCAAAGTATCGACGAACCCGTGGTTCAAGGAGTTGGATGTAGGTCGGGATTTCATTTGATGCCCCGGCTTATGTCCAATCACTATAGATTTGACGCGCATCTCCGTCGTGTTGGGCTCGGGGAAAGTGGTATCTGTGCCTGTGGTGAAGGTTATCACGACATAGAGCACGTTGTTTGGTCATGCCCTGTACACCGTGACGCCAGGTCTAAATTAATAGTTTCCCTTCAGGGCGAGGGTAGACAGCCGGCTGTTCCTGTTCGTGATGTCTTGGCGAGCCGTGACCTGTCCTACATGTCCTTTATATACATCTTCCTGAAATCCATCCACGCCCCAGTTTAATCCTATTCCCTTCCGCCTACATCCAACCAAACGACAAGTACACGTTAAGACCCCGGATCCGGAAACAGCAACTAGACCCGCCATATACTCTCAGGGCCCGAGGGAGACAACCCAATATGCCAGTCCGTAATATCTTGGCCCAGCAGCGGAATAAATTTAATATGCTGCTTACCTATGGCAATGGAAAACCATCAAGCATCAAATCAGTGCTTTTAATGCAAAACATTCTAGCTTTAAGTTAGGTTTAGTTTCAGCTCGTAGTCGGCAGCGAGGATAAAAAATTTGCTTTTAGTTATTTAGATACTTTAGAAAGTATGCTACCAGATATAATTGGCGCCGTTAAACATTTGTGCCGTGTCAAATAAATTATAGATGAAGAAAAAAAAAACATTAAGACTACGCTACTGGCTACTACGAGGCAGAGAACTAGTTCGAAGAGTAGGGTAACGGGGGTATTTTGGCCAGCTTTGGGAAGTGTTCGCACAGTTAATTAAAAACAAATACAATTTTTCAACATAAATACCTACTCTATTATACCATTGTTAAAAGCTATGTGTCTATTTTAATATACACCGTTCAACAATGTAATATATTGAAAAATATCCTAGAAATATCAAAATTTCTACGAAGTACTAAAAACATATTTTGGTCCACCAAATTTTTACTTTGGCCCTCCTTTGTATCTACAGACATATATGGAAATAATTCGGACTAATTATATTAAAGATAATCATCGGTATTTTTAGAGCAAAAATAGTGGGTTTGAGGAGAACATCCTTCTGCTGTGAATTTTTGTAAATTTTAGGAATCTGAAAATGAAATGATTTGGCTTATAGCGGTTTGACAGGCATTCTCATCAAATTTCATTCGTTAAATGTGATAAATAAAGAAGTAATTACCTGTAAATTGTCACAAACTGCTTCTTTGTTCACGTGCAACGGCCGAACGGTAATCAAGGGAGATGTCAAAACTTGGCATGGCCAAAATATGTTTGCCTCAGAAAGAGGCAAACATATTTCGGCCATGCGTTTAACCACATTTTCAACTTTTTCCAGCATGTTAGAGTATACAAACTGTTTTTATGACATTTTATTGATGTTACTACAACAACGAATTGTTTCAAAAGCATACATGTTTGTTACAATAGCTTCCGGACGTTGACTTGTATATTACCACTTCCTCTTGACTTTGGATTGACTCAGCCATGACTTTGAATATGTATGAACTAATTCCAAAATAACACTACCTAGAGCCAGTTTTTCGCCGAAAATTATAGTGTAGTATGATTCTTAGGTGTGTTATTCAATGTTGCATGCATAGTTTTCTAATATTCATTGAATTTATTAGATAAAATGCGTAAAATGTTACCGGGTGGGCCAAAATATGCATGTGGGCCAAAATACCCCCGTTACCCTAGTTCACAATTGCATTCATTGTTTCCGTTGCAACACTCGAAGTCAAGGGTTCATTACCAGCTGTTAGAATAACACCGGCTAGGGTCTTCTCCAATGCGGGATTAGACTATTGTGGACCATTTTTAGTTCGACCGGTAATAGGTATAGGTAGAGGGGCTTCTGTGAAGGTATATGTAGCTTGCTTCGTGTGCATGGCAGTCAAGGCAATTCATCTCGAGATTGTTCACGATCTGACAGCACAGTCTTGCACAAATGCAATCAAACGTTTTGTAGCAAGACGAGGACATGGAATAATTTTTGTTGAGAGCAAGATATCACCTTCCATCACATTCCAGCTCGTTCCCCTCATTTCGGTGGGCTCTGGGAAGCAGGAATCAAATCCTTTAAATATCATTTCCGCCGAGTTCTTGGATATAAGAACTACCGCTGTTGGCGTAAACAAAAACCCCGTCTTCATTTCCCTTAGTGCTTAACCGGTTATTCGTCGGACATAGAAAAAAAAGCCTATTGTCGGACATAAACTAAACTGGCAACCCGATCTAAACTCAAAAGTGACAGGCATAGATCAGTTGCAACTAATCTATCTATCTAACTAAACTTCACAATGCATTGCGTGCTCATCTAGGCACTCGTGTCTTCAACGCAATTGACTCACTCATCAGAGGACCGTTGCTGGTGATAATTTTGTTCAACCTAGAGATGTAGGAAATGACGCGACCTGCTCTGCTCTGGTAAACACTTCTGTTAATAATGACTCTCATTCTTTAGCTTCTACACTCGAACACCCCACCACTACCGAGATCTCTGTATATTGCCAAAATTTAAACCGCATGCGAGGCGCTCACAATATTAACGAAATTCAAAAAAATGTACTATCCTGTTCATTTTCTGTTATTTTAGCAACCGAAACCAGCTGGGATGAGGGTGTTCGCAGCGAAGAAGTCTTCGGTTGCCGATATAATGTCTATAGAAATGACCGTAACTATCAATTATCTGAAATGAAATCCGGTGGTGGTGTGTTGATTGCGGTGTCAGTAGACTTTAATTCAGCGCTTATCGACACCATTCAGTTTAAAGAGTTCGAACATGTTTGGGTGAAAGCAGAACTAGCAGGAGAGACACACGTATTTGTCTCTGTCTATTTCCCTCCAAATAATGCGCGGAATGAAATCTTTGAAAAGTTTCTTCATGTTGTTGAAAATATTGCATCTAAGCTGTTACCTGAAGTAAAACTCCACATATACGGTGATTTCAACCAACGCAACATTGATTTTATTCCGGACATCGATAACCATAGCATTTTACTTCCTATTATTGGCGAAAATGAAACGCTGCAACTTCTTTTTGATAAAACCTCTAGTCTTGGTCTTAATCAAATAAATCATGTGAAAAATGGACAAAATTGTTATCTAGATCTGTTAATGTCCAACATTAGTGAAGACTTTTGTGTGACGAATTCATTACAACCATTATGGAAGAACGAAGTTTATCATACAGCAATAGAGTTTTCTTTATTTGTGCATGCGAATAAAAGACCTGACGAATATGAATTCGAAGATGTTTTTGACTTTCAGTCAGCAAACTATGATGAATTAAAACATAAACTAAATAGTATCAACTGGCAAGATGTATTGTTTGAAGACGGAAACGTCGATTCGGCTATAGAAAATTTTTATAACATGTTATCTGATTTATTTATTAGCGAAACACCATTGAAAAGAATAAGACGTCATGGCAATTCCAAATACCCAGTCTGGTACAATAGACAAATTAAAAACTTAAAAAACAAAAAACAAGAAGCACATAAAAAATACAAAACTCATAAAAATCGTGATGCTTTAACAACTTATCTTAACATTTGCGCGAATTAAACGATGCCATTAGTAACGCGTTTGAAGAGTTCACATTAAAGACTGAGCTTGAAATCAAATCCTGTCCAAAAATTTTTTTCAAATATGTTTAATCAAAGTTAAAATCTGAAAATTTTCCTTCAAAAATGCAACTGCATGACAAAGTTGAAGAGAACCCGGCATACATCTCTGATCTATTTGCTGATTTTTTTCAACAAAATTAAACAACTTTCTCCGAATCTGATCGTGACTATACATTCTTCACCAACTTTCCTGAGTTTACCAACTATTTCAATATTGAACATGTCAGCGCACGCGAAATTGAAGATACTTTAAAAGCTCTGGATGCGTCTAAAGGTCCGGGACCAGACGGAATTCCGCCAGCATTCATGAAACATTTAGTTAAAGAGCTAACTTCCCCACTGTTCTTGATTTTCAATATGTCGCTGGAATCCGGTTGCTTCCCGAAATTCTGGAAAAACGCATATCTAGTGCCTGTGTTCAAATCTGGTAAAAAAACCGACATTAGCAACTATCGAGGCATAGCCATTCTTTCCTGTATACCTAAGCTTTTTGAAGCAATAATAAACAAAAAGTTATTCCACCAAATAAAAAATAGAATTACCCCAACGCAACACGGTTTTTTCAAAGGGCGCTCAACAACAACTAACTTACTCGAGTTTATTAACTTCTCTTTGAACGCAATGGATAAAGGTAATTATGTTGAAACCTTATATACTGACTTCAGTAAAGCTTTCGATCGCATTGATATACCCCTGTTTCTCTTCAAGTTACGAAAAATTGGAATTCATCCACAATTACTCAAATGGATTGAATCGTATTTGACAGATCGTCAACAAACAGTCAAATTTAAAGGTACAATATCGAAACATATTCAGGTTACCTCAGGAGTTCCTCAAGGCTCTCACTTGGGCCCTCTACTATTTATATTATTTGTAAACGACATCTCCTTTATTCTAAAACATGTAAAAATTCTTATTTATGCCGACGATATTAAACTTTTCATTGAAATTAAAAACGCTGATGATGTAAATATTTTTCGTAACGAGATAAAATATTTTTACATTCGGTGTAAAAAAAGCCTTCTTCAGCTAAACGTTAAAAAATGTAGTTCGATGGCTTTTGGTAGAAAAAGAAACATGCCAAGCAATTTGATTTCCTTAGGAGATCAGGTAGTAGAGAAAAGTGAACGAGTTAGGGACCTAGGAGTCATACTCGACTCAAAATTAACATTCACTGATCACTACAATACAATTATTAATAAGGCTAGTAACATGCTCAGTTTTATAAAACGTTTCTGCTATAATTTCCAAGATCCATACACAATAAAAACACTTTATAATTCCTATGTCAGGTCACTTTTAGAAAACGTAAACGTAAACGTAATCTACGATGGACGTCATTTCCCCTACCATCATATGACGAACGCTGCAGACTTATTGACATCCAATCATTAAAAGCCCGTCGTGAATTCGCAATGATGTCATTTGTTAACGATATCGTATCTCAACGTGTCGACTCACCCGAAATATTATCAAAACTCAATCTTTATGTACCTTCTAGAAATTTACGAACTCGGACTTTGTTTTCTTTAAATCATCAACGAAACAATTATGCTAAATACGGGCCAATTAATCAAATGATGTTAGTGTATAACCAACACTGTGAAGCAATTGACTTTTCTATGTCGAGAACTAAATTAAAACAATATTTCAACTCAACGCGCAATTTAAATCGATAGAAAACATTCATTGTAATAATCCGTCAAGTGAAGAAATTATTATTCAATTATGTATAAACTCTTTTTTTTTTGCTCCCACTAGTATAAATAGCATATAGCATGTAAGTTAGTTTTTAAACATATGTAGTCTACTTTTGTTTGACGAAATAAATAAATAAATAAATAAATAAATAATGATTAGTGAGCTAGAGACGTTTTTTATTTCCATCCATTCCCCCAATTGCAAATTACTTATCTGCCACACTAGGCAAAGAAGAACATTGTTGCGGAACATGCATCTATACACGTTGAAGACATTATTTGTAAGTACATTTATGTTAAAGTACACCTAAAATTAAGCAATTAAAAATTACAGCTTGAAGCTTACTCCGATAGAACAAGGAGTTCGACTCTGAGAGGTCCGAAACAATTTCCGTTCCAGTAACAAACTTCAAGAAATAATTAATTCGCATTACCGGCGTTATTGCGTTAATAAAACAAAATGGCGGAATCACACGTTAATGCCACTGATCCATCTGATGCAAGCAGCAATGATCGCCATTGCAAAGTGTGCAACCTGCCTGACGAGCTGGACAAGATGGTCCAGTGTGATGGGTGCAATGCCTGGGATCATTTCTTTTGTGCTGGCGTGACTGATAGCATCGCTAATGAAAGTCGAAGCTACTATTGTCAAAATTTCGTTCCAAGAGCTCCTCGTTCTTTGTCCACCTCGAGATCAACCACCGCTAGTACCCGTGAGGCACGAATTCAACTCGAATTGCAGCGCCTAGCTGAGGAGAAGGAGTTAAAAGCTCAGGTTATGACAGAAAGAGAGTCTCAGGAAATGCAGGAGAAGGCCCTAAAGTTGGAAAGAGAGAGGAAAAATAAGGCAATTGCTGACAGGCTATCGTTGGAGGCAGAATTCATCAAAAGGAAATATGAACTGCTCCAGTTACAATTGGACGAAGACAGTGAAAGTTCAAGTGTGCGCAGTCGGCGTAGTGCAGTACTAAACACCGGCAAAGTTCAAGATTGGGTTAACAGTAGAACCGATGTGACCCTGGGCACCAATACTGGTATTAGTCAATCCACTGGGCCCACGTCACAAGCTGTAGAACCCGCGGCACTAGTACCGACTTCCGAAAGCTCGAATAACCTATGCGGCGATCATCTGGTTTCTCCTTTAGTGGCATCGATCCCAGCCCAATCGACTCCACATTCCAACAAGGTTAATGAAGAAGTTACACAACATCAGTCGGTTGTGACAGCTCTCACCGCGATCATGGATACAGTTGCTGCTCAGCCGACGACACAAAGCACAATCGGACGTGGTGCCTCCCAGCAGTTGATTGCAGAGACCGCTACAACGTCACCGGCAATGGCGCTGTCTACAGCAGCAAACAATCAGTTTAGTGGTGGTTTAAAATTACACAATGATATTGTACACGAAAATTACACGAGTATAGGGCCTGTAGGTTATCAAAACGTAGCTACAGATTATAGGGCGAATTATGTGTTTAACAATACTGGGTTACGCTATAATACACAACCGATTTGGCCTGCTCAGTCATGTTATACTGGTACTGGTTCAGTTCCTCCGATGGGTTGGAACTGTAATTCTGTTACGGTTTCAAACACTCCGTTGACTGCAGTTGCAGTATCCGCCCTTCCCCCTTCGTCGTTACCCTCGATAAACGCATGGTCGAACAATACGTCTCTGAATCGCCCGTTTGTTACAAGTGTTCCGAGCTACCAAACTCCCATATTTTCGGTTCCCCAAGCTACTAACCCAGCCACGCGATCGCCTACAGGACCGACCGCTCAGCAAATAGCAGCTCGACAAGTCGTCTCGAAGGACCTTCCCTCGTTTTCTGGCGACCCAGCCGAATGGGCACTCTTTTGGAATAGTTACATAGGTTCAACTGAAATGTGTGGGTTCACAGATGCTGGAAACCTCGTACGATTGCAGCGATGCATCAAAGGAGAGGCTAGGAAAGCTGTCAGCTGTTTTCTACTTCATCCGTCACATGTGCCTGAGGTGATTAATACTTTGCGAACACTGTTCGGTCGCCCGGATGCCATAATAAATTCGTTACTTAACGAAGTTCAAGCCACTCCAGCTCCCAAACCGGAAAAATTAGCAACGCTAATAAATTTCGGACTTGTTGTAAGGAACCTTTGTGCCCATCTGGTAAACACTGGCCAAGAAGCGCATTTGGCAAACCCCACTTTACTACAAGAATTGGTCGATAAATTGCCAGCCAACATGAAGGTCGACTGGGCATTGACTAAGCAGCGGTATCCAGTTGTAGACCTCCGTATCTTTGCGGAATATATGAGCGTGATTGTTTCGGCCGCCAGCAGCGTTACGTCCGTAGTGGAGCCGTGTGCACAACGCACAGAGCGACATAATGGAAAAGCCTTTGTCAATCCCCATACGTTGGAAAACGTCACCGATCGGGAATATACAAATGTCGATGAATCATAAAGGCAAACGGCTAGAAGCGAGCGCCCATGTATGGTATGCCAGGATGTTGGTCATAAGCCAAAAGACTGAACCGTGTTTCATCAAAGTTGCCTAGCTGATCGGTGGAAGATCGTAACAGACTTACATCTCTGTAGACAGTGCTTGTTCCCTCACGGAAGGTGGCCTTGCAAAGCTCCCCTTTGTGGCGTAAATGGATGTCAGCAACGCCACCATCGTTTGCTTCATTCTACCGAGCAAGCAGAAAATGTGTATGCCAGGGCGGGAACAGTCGCCGTCCATCATAATGCGCCTCTACAGACACTCTTCCGTATGATTCCGGTAACATTACATGGAAATGGAAAATCTGTCGCAACTCTAGCCTTTCTGGACAGCGGATCAGATTCTACTTTAGTAGAAAAGTCGATTGCCGACAAATTGGGACTAGCCGGTCCTGCAGACCCCCTCTGCATGCAGTGGACGAATGGAGTGAAGCGAACCGAAGTGAACTCTCGTCGTGTGCGACTTTTTATATCCGGAAACGAATCAGGCCAACAGTACGCTTTGAATGGTGTTCGTACGATAAATAGCTTGGGTTTACCTCGTCAATCAATCAAGTTCGAAGACTTTGAACGCGTTTTTCCTCACCTGCAGGGATTGCCGATAAAAAGTTATAACGAAGCATCTCCTGGAATTTTGATTGGCCTGGATAATACCAGAATGAAGACTACACTCGAGCTACGAGAAGGCAGGAAGAATGAACCGGTAGCGACGAAAACGCGGCTAGGGTGGGTATTATTCGGGAACGCCAACAAATTAGATAACCCTGTACCTTCACACATTTTTCATATATGCGCACACACGTACGATCAGCAGTTACATGAACTGGTAAAGCAATTTTTTGCTGTAGAAGGTGCCGGGGTTTCGCACGACAATGCAATAGAATCGGCAAATGACAAATGTGCCAGGGCTATACTTAAAGCCACCACAACCCGAACCTCAAGCGGAAGATTTCAAACTGGCCTTCTGTGGAAATTTGACCAAGTGGTACTCCCGAATAGTAAAATTATGGCGGAACGACGGTTATATTGCTTGGAAAAGCGATTGGCGAAATTTCCAGAGCTTTATGCTAACGTGAGGAAACAAGTTTCAGACTACCAGTCCAAAGGGTACGCGCATGTTGCCTCGGATGGGGAGCTAGCCAATGTCGGACAAAACCCTGTATGGTATCTTCCCCTTGGAGTGGTGATTAATCCGAGAAAACCGGAAAAGGTACGTGTAGTCTGGGATGCGGCTGCCATGGTACGCGGAGTTTCCCTGAATTCAGTCCTTCTGAAAGGACCCGACTTGTTAACATCGCTTCCAGCAGTTTTGAGTCGGTATCGACAAAGACAAATCGCTATAAGCGGGGACATCAGAGAGATGTTTCACCAGGTATTGATTCGACCGCCAAGCTCAACGCTTTTTGTGGAGGGATAACCCATCACTTCCCATCAAAGTTTTCGTGATGGATGTGGCCACATTTGGATCTTCATGCTCACCTTGTTCCCTCCAATATATCAAGAATCTAAATGCCAACGAACACGCCCAAACTCATCCTGTAGCGGCAGCCGCGGTGGTAGCGAACCATTACGTCGACGACTATCTCGACAGCACAGACACGGTTGATGAAGCAATACAACTAGTCTCAGATGTAAAAACTGTCCATGCTAATGGTGGATTTGAAATTAGACACTGGCTGTCCAGTTCTCCAGAAGTCCTCGAGCGAGTGGGGGGAGAGAATTCAGATAAAATGAAACCCTTCGTACTAGATAAAACCAACGCTATTGAACGGGTTTTAGGCATGGTCTGGCTGCCTCAAGAAGACGTATTTTCCTTTTCTATCGAGCTGCGAGATGGACTAGCACAACTATTACTAGGTGAGAGAATCCCTACGAAAAGAGAAGTCCTGAGCCTCGTCATGAGCGTGTTCGATCCGTTGGGGCTAGTGGCAGTTTTCCTAATCCACGTCAAAGTAATGCTGCAGGATATATGGAGGGCTGGAGCCGATTGGGACGATCGTATATCAGCGCAATTACTACCACGATGGAAACAATGGATTTTGCTGTTACAGGATCTGCGAAGCATCAAAGTGCAAAGGTGTTATTTTCCGGGATACCGCCCCAGTACGTATGATACGTTAGAACTTCACGTGTTTGTAGACGCCAGTGAGACATCATATGCTGCAGCAGCTTATTTTCGCGTGATTGATGGTGATGAAGTTCGGTGTACCCTGGTACAAGCAAAAACTAAAGTCGCACCACTAAAACCGCTGTCTATTCCACGCTTGGAATTACAAGCTGCGGTTATTGGCACTAGGTTGATGAAATCTATCGTGTCGAGCCATACGCTACAGATCAAACGTAAAGTAATGTGGAGTGACTCGAACACCGTCTTGGCTTGGTTGGCGGCAGATCCCCGAAAAAGGACGCAGTTTGTGGCCTTCCGAATCGGAGAAATTCTAGAAAATACAGAACTCGGTGAATGGAAATGGGTGCAGTCGAAATGGAATGTAGCGGATGAGGCCACCAAATGGGGCAAAGGACCTTGTCTGAACATTGATAGTCGGTGGTTTAAGGGCCCAGAATTCCTGTACAAAGGTGAAGAATGCTGGCCCAGAAATAAAATGAACGTTCCAGACACTACTGAGCTACGACCAATTTACGTTCATCCGCATGTTGTTGCGAAACCAGTTGTGGAATTTTCATGTTTTCAAAGTGGGAGCGGTTATTGCGCGCTGTTTTATTCAACGATGCCGATACCCTAGTGATTCACCAAACACAGTATCACTGCTAATAAACCGGGAAGAACTTGTTGGCGCAGAAAATGCTATTTGGAGGCTAGTTCAAGCAGAAAGTTTCTCCGATGAATGGATAACCCTCCAAACAAATCTAAACCTTCCTGTTAATCAGCAGACACAAATATGGAAAGGAAGTAAACTATATAAACTTTCTCCTTTGTTTGGCACGGACGGTGTTATAAGGATGAAACGACGCCTGGGAGAAGCACCTTGGATTTCAATTGACGTAAAATTCCCCGTCATACTACCTAAAGAGCATTACGTTACAGACTTATTAATCGATTGGTTTCACAGAAAATTTGTTCATGCTAATAGTGAAACGCTTGTAAACGAAATCAGACAGACATATCACATACCAGCACTGAGAGTGCGAGTGCGAAATGTTGGCAGGCGCTGCGCATGGTGCAAAGTATATCGAGCAGCACCGGAAATTCCGAGAATGGGCTCACTCCCAGCGCCTCGGATAACTCCCTACGTTAGACCATTTACATTTGTGGGGTTAGACTATTTCGGTCCCATTATTGTGCGACTTGGTCGCAATGATGTAAAACGGTGGGTGGCATTGTTTACGTGCCTCACTGTGAGAGCCCTTCATTTAGAGATTGTTAGTAGCCTCTCAACTGAGTCCTGTAAAATGGCAATTAGAAGGTTCATCGGGCGTAGAGGTGCACCGCAAGAGATCTACTCGGACCAAGGAACCAATTTTCAAGGATGCAGCCGCGAACTGTCCATAGAGTTAAATGCGATGAATGAACAACTGGCGCAAACATTCACAAATACTACCACTCAGTGGAAGTTCAACCCCCCCTACGCTCCTCACATGGGTGGCGCTTGGGAAAGGCTCGTCCGATCGGTGAAAGCAGCCCTTAGTACTCTTTTGATGCACAAAAAACCTAATGACGAAACCTTATCAACTGTACTTATAGAAGCCGAGTCCATCGTTAACTCACGCCCTTTGACTTACGTACCATTAGATGATGCTGAGCAAGAAGCGATTACACCAAATCACTTTCTGCTACTATGTACGAAAGGAGTGAATCAACCAACCACGTTGCCGACCGATGTGCGCTTCGCGTTGCGTTCAAACTGGAAATTGGCCCAAGTGATGCTGGACAATTTTTGGAGGCGCTGGATTCGGGAATATCTACCTATTATCGCAAGGCAAACGAAATGGTTTAATGCAAGAAAATCACTGCAGGTCGGTGATCTCGTCATCCTAGTCGATGAGGGTGTACGCAACAGTTGGACTAGAGGCAAAATCTTGGAAGTATATCCTGGAAAAGACGGCCATGTCCGTCGAGCCAAAGTGCAAATGAAATCGGGAGTTTTTGAAAGACCAGCTACCAAGCTAGCGTTAGTAGACATACGTGAAATGAATGGTACAGCAGAAGAAACTTCGAGCCAAACGGGTGGGGCATGTTGGCGTAAACAAAATCCCCGTCTTTATTCCCTTAGGTTATTCGTCGGACATAGAAAAAAAGCCTATTGTCGGACATAAACTAAACTGGCAACCCGATCTAAACTCAAAAGTGACAGGCATAGATCAGTTGCAACTAATGATTAGTGAGCTAGAGACGTTTTTTATTTCCATCCATTCCCCCAATTGCAAATTACTTATCTGCCACACTAGGCAAAGAAGAACATTGTTGCGGAACATACATCTATACACGTTGAAGACATTATTTGTAAGTACATTTATGTTAAAGTACACCTAAAATTAAGCAATTAAAAATTACAGCTTGAAGCTTACTCCGATAAAACAAGGAGTTCGACTCTGAGAGGTCCGAAACAATTTCCGTTCCAGCAACAACCGCCTATATGAACTGAATACTGTCGTAGCTCAAATCGAAAGCATATTCAATTCGCGTCCGTTTACTCCACTGACAAACGATCCTCGGGATTCAACCGCATTAACGCCAGGACATTTTTTCAGGAGAGCCAATGTTTTGCATTCCAGAACCAGACCTAACAGCTTTAAACTTTAACAGCTTATGTCGTTTCCTGAAAATGAGGCGCAGCATGCAAATTTTATGGAAACGATGGTCGCGCGACTATATCAGCACCCTACATCAGCGACCCAAATGGCGGGACGAATCCAGCGTTCGGCCCTAGTTTAACTCAAACAAGACAATTTGCCACCTCTTCAGTGGAACCTAGGCAGAATTGTTGGCATAATACCAGGGCAAGATGGACTAATTCGCGTAGTCACAGTGCGCACGAGCAAAGGACTATTCACTCGGGCCGTCACCGAAGTATGTGTACTACCAATCGACACAACAGACACGAGAGACGATCCAGGAGATGCAGCGGAGAAGCAGGAGACACAAGCAACGCTGAGGCACAACGTGAAACCTTAAATTCAAAACGTTAGAATTTAGCTAAGATTCTGCAAATTTCTTTATATTCGATTTCCATTTCTTTTTTCTGAAACAATAGTTTCAATTGGGGGCTTGTGACCATTTTATATACAGTCTTGGTTTCGTGCACATCATTCAATTGTAGCAGTAGTACTTAGGGGTAAGCGGGGTAAGACCGCCCCCTTAAGCATTTTTGCTTATAGAAAAAAAAGTTGCGGCTGCAATTTCATTTTTTCTTCGCTAAGAGGTTCTTCTATTCAATATCCGCATTTAAATGAGCATGAGCATGAGCATGAGAATGATTGACCGCCCGCGGTTGCTACTCCGTTATTGCCAGATCAGCTGTAATTACACAGAGAACCAATGGATGATGCTTGGGATTAACATTCATCCTCAATGTGTAAAAACTGGGGACCTTGATCTTTATATTAGGCAATACCAGCGCCGGCCGCATCCGAATGCAGGTCAAAGAAGGAGTGTGTATGGGAATATGTTGACGTGATACTCGCTTTATTGGAAGCCGAGAACACCTCTGCACTTCCGCGAGAAATCACTGGGATGTTGGAGGAAAGGGTAAGGTTTGCAGCAGGTTTCGTTTTGGTAAACGATGCGCTGAGTTCTAATACCGGGTTCATAATAACAAATATCGTGGTACGAGTTCATTATATCTTCTACGGAAATCATAACGCGATCCGGTTGATGATGTAACACCGCAAAAATAAAGCGCACGCGAGGATACCGGACCTATAATCTAATCAAGACAAACTCCAATATTCGAAAATATGTTCATGAAGTCATTATGCACTTACCGAAACGTATCTCTCATTGATTTATCTCAGCTGACTACACAATGTTACGAAGCAACCAGATATGCATTAACCAAAAACAAGAAAAAAGTAAATATATAGACATATGCAAGCGGTCAGCAAGCGAGCTTCAAAAACGGCCTATTTGCTTGGCCATCGCCGTTCAAATCGAACGAAAAAAAAAGAAAAAGAAAAAAAGATGTGTGCGTTGACAGACGAGTCACGTATAATCCTGATATTAATTGCAAATAATTGCGATATTTGGTGGCGATTAATTACAATGTTTTGTCGCGTTTAATTATTTACGATATTTATCGAACGAACGGAACCTACTCTGAATCACTGCGTGCTGGAATAGAACCTACGGGTGGACAGTAGAGATAGTCGGGTACGGGTATTTTTACCCGAAACCCGTACCCGACGGGTTCGGGTCGGGTTTCGGGTAGCGTAAAAAAATATTTTACGGGTTCGGGTCGGGTACGGGTAATTTAAAAACCAAGGCTTCGGGTTCGGGTCGGGTACGGGTTTGAAAAATTCTCAATTGGTCGGGTACGGGTCGGGTACGGGTAATTTGATTTTCGTGCATTATGAGAAATTAATTTTTAACATTTCAAACCTAGGTGTTTTCTTAGTGTCGATAATCGGAAAGATCGAACATGAAATTGCCCATTCTCACTCAACGAGAGATCGGCCAATACCTATTCTGACAGTTGTCGGCAGTGTTTGCACCAAGGGAATGACATCATGCTATCTCTTTCTAATGTGAAAGTCAATAGTTCTTCCTGCAACCATTTTGAGTTAAACGGAATTTTGCCAGGCTTTTTTCATATTTGTGAGGAAAACCGCGGAGCATTGCACAGTAAGGCAACTAAATACAAGGGCTGGTTAAGTAAAAAAAGTGTGGATAAATGCAACAAAAATATGGTATTTACTTAATTTTGGGGTGCTGAACACCAATCTCCATTCCATTTTTTATTTGGGGCCGTCCATAAAGCAGGTGACCTAATTATTATTGATTTTGGCACTTTTCCCCTTAGTCACAGGGCGTTCTCCTCACAGAAACAAATTACGTAGCTTTTGCACAACACCTCAAATCCACCAAATTTTGCGAAAAAAAAATTATTTTTTTAAATTAAAACAAAATAGGTAATACATACAAACTAACTACGAATCAACTTTTTCTTTGACACCAAAAAAATTCAAGCTATCATTGAAGCTGTTTCAAAGTAATGAATTTTTTTTAAACACATGTCAAAAAACGTCAGTATGCCAAACTTCGAAAAGTTATAAAAAAACAGATCTCATGATATTGCACCCACATTTTGGATTTAGGCACTTGAATATTATAGCAATAAAGGAAAAATATTATGAAACAGCTGAAGTAGGGGAGGATTGTACAAAACGCACCAGTTAAGCATTTACGCGATTTACAGCGCTTCAAATCATTTCAAAGCGACATTGAGCATGTAGTATGGTTGTAGGATCTATTAATTGTATGGTATATGACGAAGTTTATAATGAAATACTCGATTTCAATGTCTTTTTTGGTAAAAATTACCATTGCCGCCAAACAAGCCCGTGACCAAAACGCACCACAACAAAGATCAGTATGCTCCAAAGCAGTATGCTAATATGCCACTAGCAAGATGTCTCGAAAGTAAAATCAAAAATAATGGAACACGCTCTAAGTTGTCAAGCAATCTCCTGCAAGCTCTTCGTAGTGCATTGTGCCCCAATTTTAATGTTGATTGTTTTTAGGTAAAAGTTGACGAACGTTGGTGAAATAATTTGAACTACTCATAGCATTATTAACTCCAAAAGTGTAAAGACTAGGGGAACCATAGTTTTTTGTATAACTTACAAGTCAGTTAATCATAAAAGCTTAAATAAAATTCATAAATAATTACATGTTGGACAGAGCCACAGCCAATTGCACAGTTTTTTGAGTATTTTAGCCATTATGGCACACTTTTTTATATGAGAACTGTAGAGAAGCTGGGTTTTTATGAGAAAAGCGCAGAATTTCGTCATATAAAGCCATATGTATAAGTATTTTGGGGAATTAATAGGATGGGCCATCTTACCCAACTGGTGCGTCTTGTACGGTTCTCCCCTATATGAGATTTGACAGCGATAGCATAGTCTTTGTTTGCACTGTGACCAGGGATGTACAGAAATATCTGTGTTATACCGATTTTTAGATTGAATCGATGACACCGAATCTGTACTAAAAAATTACAGGTTTTTGGCAAATGCAAATGAATTATTAAATTTTTCTCAAGTTATAAACAATATAAACTTTGACTTTATTATAATATTTAGATTTCAGGTTGCTGCGATGTTCACATAAAACTCGTCGCTTTTTTAACTTTACCAGACATGCACTTTTCATAGTGGACCTCTTCCTTATAGTGGACAATCCGCCTGGAACTCTGGGTTCATTAACATGCGTTCACATTCACACTCGGTTTTTGTCTAACTCCGGCCATCATCTCGAGAAACCACATATGACAATTAGTGCATATAACGTGCGAGGTACCCAGGTATTTTGAAAAAAAAAAATCCAGGACGGGTCGGGTACGGGTCGGGTTCAAGCAATTTCGGCGTTGTTTTCTTTCGGGTACGGGTCGGGTACGGGTAGTTGGAATAGATATTTTTCGGGTTCGAGTCGGGTACGGGTATTTTAAACAAACCAGACTACGGGTTCGGGTCGGGTACGAGTTTGAAAATTTTCGATTAGTCGGGCACGGGTCGGGTACGGGTAACGAATTTCCCATACCCGACCATCTCTAGTGGACAGTCTGCGAATAAATGGTTTGGTACACCTCGGAAGTCACAACACACCGAAAATCTATATTTGAGCAAAGCTCACCTGGGCCGAAAACACGTTTACCCCGGAAAGTTATGCGCGACCGCTCTATTCCCTCTTACCGAAGCGACGCGCGGAGACACGGTATTTCGCGTTGATTACCACTTACTTCTTGAATAATAAAGCGAAGATACCTACTGAGTATGAAAAACTGGCAAAGTTTCATGCATTCATAGCTAGAAAATTTTTAAAAATGCAAATATGCATATCTAACAAGACCGAGTACTAATTAGATTTAACAAAATGCCAAAACAATCGCAATCAAAATTTATTTGCCATGCTGACCGACAAGATTTCTACTTAATTAAATTTAAAATTGTCTATGTGTTTCAGTATTTACTCAAAAGCTAGAAAAATCATAAAACAAGGGCATAAAACTGCTCAAAATGTTCGCAACAGCGTCTCCGTTCACCTGAGGAAATAATATCAACAATGAAGACTGACGCGCAACTGTTTCGACGCAGTTAGCGCCGCATCGGCCCAATCGGTAGATTAAAAAAATTCAAAACCGGCTTCGACGAAGCCGCGGTCACAAGCAGGGATGCCACAAACACAGACCAATCTGTGCAAAACAAAATTCCCACACAAGTATATGTACATACAGAACTGCAAACGCGCCCTTCAAAATACAGGCCGATGTTAGGCCGACGCCACACTGCAAAGGACGCGGCGCGAAATACGCGAGGAGAAAAAACAACAATGAAAACTGACGCGCGTTAAAACACATCCCGAACTATTTCGACGCAGTCACCCGAACAGCATCGGCCCCAGTACGCACTGTACCTACTGTAAACGATTGAGTGAGAAAATTCCAAAACCGGCATCTAAGAAACCGCGATAACAATCAGAGATGCCACATATGTAAATTTAAATTTATCTGTGAACTATAAATTTCTCATCCATACAGTTTACAGTTTACAGATTTGTAAAGCCATAAAGATTCCTACGATTTTCTACGAAATTTACAAATTTTTATACAGACTTTTATACTGGAAATCTGTAAAACATTTTCGATGTTCAGTATACAGAAATGTAGCATCCCCACAAAAGGAATTGTGAAAAGCAGAAAAAAAACATTGGTTCCCTTTTGCCATGCAAATCAAACTAAAAAAAAAACACAGGCAAAACGTCACCAACACTAATACTTATCCTTTAATTCTCGCGTCCTCTCTGAACCTTCATGCTGGTGCGAGAACGTGCCGCACGCAAGAGCAACCTTGCACTTACTCACACACACTTATGGCAAGGCAAGGGCTAGCGGGAAACGTGCTCCGCCACCGAAAAAGAAATGCAGCTCTCACAAATTAGCCACAAAATTGCACGAATCTTTCACAGATTTCAACATTGACGTCACTCTCACCGATAATACGAAACCGCCACATTTCGTATTACCTTTTACTCCACCCTTTGCACTTCAAATATAACGATTGCGCGACGGGAAGGCTAAATAAAATACGTCGACATTATTGCACTATCCTCAACCGTACACGACAACCCTCGGAACACTTCATCGCGATTCAAATCAAACACTTGGAATTCACACCGAAACAACAGCGGCCTTCATTCAATAAACGTAGATACATCCCTTTTCCGGATAGAAAATAAATCTTATAAAAACTTGAAAAAACGATAAAAAATTCCGACGAGAAACATTTTCACGTCCGTTCTTGATCACAGCTTGCTTCGATCTCTCCTATTCAATATCCGCATTTAAAAAATAAAAACTGAAATATTTTTGTTTATTTTCCAGCCTTTTTTTCAGTTTTAAAAATTCATTGAAAATGGGCAGATCTTTTTCATGCGGGGTAAACCCGCCCACCAGCGGGGTAAGATCGCCCACTATTTTTTGAGGATAACAAATATTTTTAGGGCCAAAGCGGTTGATTTTCTCGGTGTAATGTCTTCGACAAAGTTGTAGATGGTATTTTTTTCTATTTTAATAAAATATACACAGTGAAAAATCTGAAAAAAATATTTTTTTTTCTAAGTTTTAACTTTTTTTGTTTTTATGATTATCCAAGTTCAAATCAATGTTTAGGTAACTTTTTGTGGTTTTCAAAATAAATAGATTTTCCAGAATTGGGGTTTTTCAAAATATTCAATTTATAATAAACCTGTCTTTAAGCTAAAAATAGAAACTCAGTAAGCGTCTCAGGTTGCATCTATGTATGGACGTGTCGCTGCATGATTGAGCTTTTGCATTTATGAGTATCTATGCTCCATTACGATCCAGATTTTTTTTGTAAGATTAGGACCTCTGCGACCATTGTTCTGATTTCTTGTGGCTTACGATCCAGATACAACACTGGATAACAGTGTTTGAAAAACTCCAATGAATGAATCTAGTGATATGATTACGAAGAACATAATTTTAAAACTCATGTAATAACAAAAAACATGCAGATTATTATTTTAACTTTCTTTCGCATCGCAAAGCTTAGTTTCAAATTAGTGAATAAGTTTAAAATTCGTAGAAAAACACTATTGGAAACTGTTGAGAAGAGTATATGAATGAAGTAAAAAAAGAAATCACGATCAGACCAGAATTTACTTTTCACGAATCCGAATGAATCGAAGGTAAATACTTCTTTATTCTGCTCGATGCTCTTTAAACAGTTCGTCCAAATTATTTATTATTATAATTATTTTATTAACTTTAGCTCCTGATGGAGAAACGAAAAATGTGGCATATGAACAAGTTTGTAACTGAAATAGAAATAAATATTCGAAATGAGAGGTTGGTAAAAAATATATAAAAATATAGAAAATGATAGAAAAAGCAGAAACTTTTACACGAGTAAGGCCGGATACATTCAGCTAGATGCTAATAAAAGCCCGCTGCGATACAGGCGACGAAGCTTTGACCATGCTACAGGCTACAGCTATTTAAATTTCACTTTTTCAAGGAGCAGTAATTTTTAGGATGAAAATTTTCATTGGTTGATTATTTCATCCTGTGAACACTTTGTATCAACAAAAATAAATTCCTAATCCAAATTTTATCTATTCATTTATATTTATTTATTATTTTTAAATAGCACCAAATGAATAATGACTTGCGTATTTTCGCTGACATGATTGTGATTACTGCCTCAAACTATGATTTTCATAATTTGTAGTTAAACTGGTAGGTTTAAAACCCACGCGTTGCCTCTGTGAGTATGAATGTGTAAAGAGATTAGCTGTTATACTTAAACAATGAATGTGTTGCTTTATTGATATGAAGTTTTTTGACATATTATCGGTACACACAAACACATCGTCTGAATCCGAGCAGATTGTTAGAAAATAACAAAAATTGATACATAGGCAAGGGTTAATTAATATTTAATGTTGCTTCTGTCTAAATGTATTTATTATACAGGATGTTAGGGAGCTCACATGAAATCCTTTAAGGGGCAATAGAGGACCATATTTGATAAGAAAAAAAATCCCTCTACACATATGGCCAACATTCAACTACTGCAGAGTTATTCACTATTTTCAGTTTTCGGTTATGTTTGCCTTTAACGAGCAGAAAATTGTGAATTTTTGAGACACTATTGATTACGAAATTTTTTTCAGCTCTCCAAAAGAACCAACATAACTGAGCTAGCTATCATACTTCTTGTGATAGACCTCGTTGAGATGAACATAACCAAAAACTAGAAAAAGAGAATAACTCTTCAGTAGTTAAATTTTGACCATATGCGCAGAAGCATTTTTTTCATTAAAGGATTTAAAGGATTTGATTGAAAGTGAGCTACCTTACACCCTGTATACATCAACATGTGATTTGTAACGCTTACCTAAGTGAGTAGCATTCATTAGCCTAACAATGATTTATGAATATTGTGACAAGTTTTTTTTTCAATTTAAAGAAAAATACCGAAAATACCGGTTTTTTCGCCTCTCCAATACCGGTATTTCGGTACTGAAAAAAATATCGGTTTTACCGGTTTTAACGGTTTTGGTTTTACCGGTAAACCACCTTAAGTAATACTAATAATTATAAATTTTTTATTCATATTTTCAATTTTTTAATGTTTTTTTTGAGGAAAAAAATTACCAACATACATCAAACAAACCGCCCAAAAAAATTCTTTGCAAAATTTGAGCTGTTAATATTTCTATTACTCCATGATATAACAACCATCAAATTTTAGCTTACCTTTTGCAGATTTTGCAGGCAAAAACATGATTTTTTTTAAATAAATTAAAAAAAAAAATTTAATTCTATTTTAATATCTTTTCTTTAAATTTTTTTAAAAGTGTATACTTTTTTCGGAAGTAAAAAAACTGCTATTTTCAACTCTGCTGGAGACGTCATATCGATCAAACAAACCGTCCTGGCTCTAAAATTATTTTTGTTCATTAATACCATTTTGACACAGGTTTACTTTTTTCAAAAATTAGTCGCGTTAAAAAAATATTACTAGAAAAGCTTCAACCAAATCGAAAGTGGTCGATTAACATCGATGTCTTATGTGGCTTGAAATCGCTTTACTGATCCTGCATATATTCCCTTTGTAGTGTCGAGGCATTTAGGTTTTGAAGTAGAATAACAAGCAGTTGTACACGTGGCGGTTTTACCCCATGTATAGTGGGCCACGTTACCCCCAGTGGAACATTTTCATATTCCATCGAAAAAGTAGTCAAAATAACAAGATCACTCACGGCTTCCGACATTTCCGAAAGAAGACAGATTCCGGCAAGCGGTTAAACGTATATTCACGAATAAAACAATAAATTTTTAGACAGAAAAACCTTAAGTCCCGTTGCCGCAAAACAATAGCGCATTGACTGGTTGCCAGCTGAAAGGTTGTTTTTGATTATTTCTGTGACTGTTCGCGCACTATCAAAAAAGAAAGGGGTGCGAAATGTTATGTAATTATACTGTAATAGACATGTTAAAGAAATTTTTCAATTATTATATAACTCGGAGGTAAAACTACGGGGGGGCGGTCTTACCCCGCTGGGCGGTCTTACCCTGTTTACCCCTAATTCTTGTAATCCACTGAACTCTAAATTTTTACACCCTCTTCCGAATTCTTAGTTCTAATAAAAAGGAGAGGTGCTAACAGAACTCTAGCTATAAGTCACTTCAAATGGCATCGTTGAATAGAATCCTAATCTGAATCTTTTCGCGTTTAATTCAATCGTCCGAAACTTCGTGGTTGCCTCGCAATTCTTTCGTGTCGATCTTTCGTTTCGTTGAGCCACATTTATTGCAAGTGGCCGGTCAGAGTTAAGAAAAATATGAGAGGGCTTAAGCATGAGCCCTGGAGAAGACGCGTGTAACTAATTCGGGAAGCTGTCGCATCACCATGCGAGAAATACATATGCTTTTCTGACAACAAATTGAGCAAAAAGCAAAAAGTCCCTGCAAATAAAGTTTCTCGGTTAAAACTTCTACAGAGACAGAGTCAAGAGCCCCTTCGATGTCCAAGAATGCAGAAGCCTTTTGCTCTTTTCGGGTAAAGGCAATTTCAGTAGAAAGCAATGCTAGGCAGTCGTTCGTTCCGTTGCCCCGGCGAAAGCCAAATTGAGTATCCGAGAGTAAACCATTTGTTTCGACCCATTTGTCTAACCGTAAGAGGATCATTTTCTCCATTAGTTTCCGAAGGCAAGAGAGCATAGCAATCGGCCGATAGGAATTGTGGTCAGAGGTAGGTTCTCCTGGGTTTCGATAGCAATGACTTTTACCTCCCTCCAGTCGTGCGGAACGATGTTGACTCAAGAAACTTGTTCGACAAGCGTCTTTTTGCAGAATCATGTAGATTCTTCAACAAGTTGAATTTAATTCTATCAAACCCTGGAGCTTTATTGTTGATGTTGCACGAGAGGAGTGCCAATGAAAATTCCAACATCGAAAATGGAGGCTCTTCCGTAGCTACTAAAAACGCGTCGCGAAAGGTTCTCTGTTCCGGAACAGAGTGCGGACAAACCTTTTTGGCGAAATCGAGTATCCAGCGATCTGAATACTCCTCGCTCTCATTCGAAACGTTACGATTCCTCATGCGCCTGCCGGTATCCCAAAGAGTGCTCATCGCTGTATCCCTCGACAACGCGTTTACAAACCTCCGCCAGTATCCGCGCTTTTTCGCTTTTATTGAGCTCTTCATCTGCCTGTCTAGTACCTCGTACTTTCGAAGTAGATTAACAGAGCCGTACTTTCGGTAGTCCTTATATGCCGAGGACTCTCTGTCCCACCACTTGGTAGGAGGACGCCGTCTGATCGTTACCCCAGGTTTCTATTTCGTCTGAGCTTGAGTCGCGGCGTCGATGATCAAGCCAGAAAGGAACGCGTATACGCGAGGAAGTTCCTCGTGAGACTCGATGGATTCCGCAATAATCGTCTCATGATATTTCCAATCAATATAATGTGTATGGTCGTATGAAATATTGATTGGATCCGGGGGAGTTGAACCAGTAGCAATTGAGATAACGATTGGGAATCATTGATTACTTTCCACTGGCAATCCAACGCTAGTGATGTCGAGCAAAGGGACCCGAGCAGGAGAAAATATCATTATAATAACACAACCAGATATTGGAAATACACCTCATTTTGATCTCAATATGATTTACATTGTTGGTAAAATAACAAAAAAAATAATACCAAAATATTGTTCCTCCAAGACTATATAAATAACAAAGCTTAATATTCCAAAAACAAACCAATAATTTACATTAAAAGTCACGAAAATGACCGTTGCAAATATTTTCAACTTATTTAACACTGAATGCATAACTGAATATATTATAAATAATCGATAACGAACAATTTTCACTTAAAAACTTACTTTTAATGAGATATTTTAAAATCAACTCAAATATCTTATCGGAAGCTTAGCGAGATATGATATCAAAATTTTATGATATTTTCATATGCATGTTTGAAACGTGAATATCTTTCGAATAACACGATAAGTCCTCATAGCTGAATATGAGCCGTTGCGGAACAGAGTGGTCTATGTGTTATCGAGCAAATTTGTCAGGAGAAGCAATTTTCGAAACATCTCTGAATAAAATTCTGTTCAACGGATTCTTTCAAACAAAATGTTCTAATATAAAGGTTATGAAGTGGCTTAATATGTGAATACACAAAATTTCCATTTTTTTGGTGAAATTAGTGGTTTTACCATACCAATGTACATAGACCAATCTGACATCATATATATTTTACTGGAAACCTCGTATCGTTTCGGAACAGACTGGTCTATGTACAAAAACATAAATAAAAATGATGTAAACTCGTACAAAATGGCTAGTGTCACATGTTATATGATGTACATGGCATGTCACATGTAACATGTGACGTGTAACATTACATGTAACACAACATGTTACATATTACATGATATTTGACATGTTGCATTTTTCGTGTTACATTACATGTAACATGTTACAAATAACGTGTAACATGTTACAGGACAAGTGACAAGTTACATATCACATGTAATATGTTACATGTCACATGTTACATGATGGTATTACCTCGATTTATGTACATAGACCACTCTGTTCCGAAACAGAATGGGCATTCTGTTTCGGACGAAATTTCAACATGGTATAAATCAGCTTTAAAGTTCGAGTTTTCGAAATTTTTCTAGTCTCCTAACTTCAGCTTCCCAAGTAGATGCGGTTTATGTAAAAAACTCATTTTTGAAAAAAAATGGTCTTTAGACCACTCTGTTCCGCAACGGCTCATATGTTATTGATGAGTTATGATTTTGTTATGCTCTCCTGCCGAAGGACGCTTTCACGTGCTGGAGGATTAGGTACACGTGTCGCTTCCCAAGTATTCAAAAGTGTCATATTGAAGTCGTCGATCAAGTTGCAAATTGAAGAAGATCGGTTGTCGTCGTACAGTGACCCCCATAGCGAACAGTGAGAGTTAAAATCTTCCAATATCAAAAAAGGCCCGGTAATCAACTCTGCTATATCAGTAAGTTGCTTCTGTTCAATCCGCGCGGATGGGGGAATATATAACGAAACAAGGCAAAGGTCTTTTCCATTCATATTCGTTTGAAGGGCAACGACTTCAATATTCGAGATCAAGGGAAGGTCGATTCTGAAAAAAGAATAGCACTTTTTGATCTCTAAAAGTACGCCTTCACCGTGGGAGTCCCGATTTCGACAAATAATGTTAAAATCGTGAAAATTGAGTTGATCGTTTGAATTGAGAAAAGTCTCACAGAGCGCAAACGCATCACGGTTGTATGTGTTTATCAAATGAAAAAATAGATCAAATTTCAGGATGATACTTCTGCAATTCCACTGTAATACGGTGAGAAAATAACTAACATCTTTCGACGTATTAGTCATCGAAAGATATGATAGCAGAAATGAAGGGCCAAGTTGCTGCTAGTTGCTTCAAAAAGGTTTTCACTGTAGGGAGAAGGGCAAGAGGAATATTTTGAAGGGGGTCTGGTATGTTGAATGTTTTAAATGTCCAATCGACCATTTCAGAGAAATTTATGAACCCTGTTTCTTTTTTTCTGATCTAGAAATGGATGCACGAGGGATTTTTGGTGCCCCAGGAAGCGGTAGGTACACTGCAAATATTTTTTCGTTATTTCACTCACGCACATTTCGTAAACATGGATTTCGTAGAGTGTACAGCACTTTTGTTTTTTTTTTTTTTTTTTTTTAACTCTAATATTTATTTAGGCCCTACCGCGAAGCATAACGGGGCCGAATATCTTTTGGAGTAGGGAAAAGCCAGCTTGAGTAGAGCCTGTATCCCGACTGCTCCTCCTCAAACAGGCATAAAAACCCTCTCATCTTTTCTCTTTCAAAAATACAATTTAAAAATACATGTCATTTAAGCCTACGACTAACATTAACATCAAAGTTTTTCTCTTTATAACTAAATACTAATCCTTACTACTATTCGTTGAGGGTGATGGTTCCTTATCTCTTTGAAATCAAAACTTATATCTAAGTTCGGTGGATCATGTCTCTCATGTTTCTATAAAAAAGATGAACGAAAGAAAGAAGAAAAAAAAAACAGAATTAGTGTGAAACTTTTTAAGATTGTTGTGTTGGGAGAAATTAGGAGAGAAAGCATAGAGATAATCAAATTCGATACTTGATATCTCTTAAAAAGTCGTAAATGGGTATTACAAGCGCGGGGTTGCGGCTAGCAAGCACATCCCGTACTTGCATTGTAAACGTCACTTTCTGTTTCCGGAGAGAATCTATAAGCTTGGCCCTTGCTCTGTGGTACTTAGGGCATACGAAGACTATGTGGTCAATATCTTCGTACCCTCCACATTCGCACAGATTACTATCGACTAAGTTTATTCGATAGAGGTGTGCGTTTGCAACATAGTGATTGGACATTAGGCGCGAAATAACTCGAATGAAATCACGAGTTAAATCTAACCCTTTGAACCAAGCTTTTGTAGACACTTTGGGCGAGATCGAGTGCATCCATCGCCCAAGGTCGTCTTTATCCCACTTTTCCTGCCAGTTTTCCAGAGCCAGTTGTCGGGGCAGATGAAAATACTCGGTATAGGTGATCGGTCTATCAAATATCTCTCCTTCTATGGCACCCCTTTTTGCTAATAAATCAGCTTCTTCATTGCCTGGGATTGAGCAATGAGAGGGGACCCACACAAAGCAGATAATGAAAGACCGATCAACCAGCACTTCTAATATCCGTCTAATTTCCGGAAGGAAATAGGACGGGTGCTTGACCGGTTTAATCGATCGGAGAGCTTCGATAGAACTGAGGCTGTCCGAGAAGATGAAGTAATTGTCTGGTGTCTTGAGCTCGATAATTCGCAGCGAATTGTGTATGGCAGCTAATTCAGCTACGTATATGGAGCAGGGCTGTGCCAGTTTGCGAGATATGCGATGATCTGTGTTGAAAACGTCATATCCGGATTGTCCATCCATCACAGATCCGTCCGTGAAAAAGGAATTCTGTTTTGGGAGGTGGCCAAATTTTGCCGAAAATATTGATGGCACAACTGTTGGTTTGAGGTGATCGGGAATTCCATGGATTTCTTGTTTCATCGTCAAATCAAATACAACAGAAGAATTGTTGAGCGATGTTGAAATCTCATGGGATGGAGCAACAACCGAAGGGTTTATCTCCATGGACATGAACCGCTGGTATACTGACATACAGGGTTTCTGAACAACTGCCAAACATTTCTCATAGTTCGCAATAAGCATTGGATTTGCTATTTCCGATCTAATGAGGAAACGAAAAGCCAACTCAAACAGCCTCTCTTTGAGTGGTAGTATTCCAGCTATGACCTCTAGGGACATGGTATGTGTCGACTGCATGCAGCCTAGAGCGATACGCAAACAACGGTATTGTATCCTCTCGAGTTTCAGCATGTGTGAAGCTGCGACACCTCTGAAGCATATGCTGCCGTATTCTATTACGGGCAGAATCGTGGTTTGATAGAGTCGTATCAAATCCTCTGGATGGGCTCCCCATGATGTTCCTGTTACCATTCGAAGGAAATTGATCCTTGGTTGGCATCTTTGCTTCAGGTAATTGACATGTTTTTCCCATGTGCACTTAGAGTCATACCATACTCCGAGATATTTGAAGCTAGGTGACTGAGTGATGGGTCTTCCGGACAGAACTAGCTCAAAACGAGGTGGTGGTCGCTTTTTTGAAAAGACTACCATCTCCGTTTTTTCAAGCGAGAACTCGATTCCAAGACAACTGGCCCAAACGGTCAGATTGTTTAGCGTGTTTTGCAGGCTGTTCTTCATGTCTGCGGCTAGAGACGCCGTGACTGAAACTACATAGTCGTCAGCTAACTGGCGCATCGTGCAGCCGTCCGTCAAGCATGTGTCGATGTCACTGATGTAGAAGTTGTACAACAGTGGACTCAGACAAGAGCCTTGGGGGAGACCCATGTAGCTTGTTCGTGTTATTGTTGAAGAACCGTGGTTGAAAAGTAAATGCTTTTCAGACAGCAGGTTGATCAAAAAATTTGTCAATATAGGGGAGAATCCTCTTTGATGCAGTTTCTCGGAGAGAATTTCGATTGAAACTGAATCAAATGCGCCTGTGATATCCAGGAAAACCGAGGTCATTTGTTGTTTGCTACCAAGAGCCATTTCCGCTTCTGTGGCTAGCAATGCCAGGCAATCGTTAGGGCCCTTGCCCCTACGAAAGCCGAACTGGGTCTCTGAAAGTTGGTTAGTTGACTCTGCCCAGTTGTCAAGTCTACGAAGGATCATTTTTTCAAGCAATTTGCGTATGCATGAGAGCATCGCAATCGGCCTATACGACCGGTGATCTGCGGCAGGTTTATCTGGCTTTTTGATTGCGATAATCTTAACCTGTCTCCAAGCTTTCGGGATCATATTGTTCCTGATAAGCTTATTAAACAGTTTAAGAAATCGTATCTTGGCCGAGTCCGGCAGGTTTTTCATCAAATTAAATTTGATCCTGTCCGGTCCTGGAGCCTTGTTCTTGCAAGACGCGAGGGCAATTGAAAACTCCAACATGGTAAATTCTGGTTCTTCAAAAGCCGTTGTATCGCTGAATTTTTGCTGTGATGGGACAGCGTCTGGGCATACCTTTTTTGCGAAATCATAGATCCAACGTTCAGAGTATTCATTTGCCTCATTACTGTCGGACCTATTGCGCATTTTTCGAGCCGTATTCCAGAGATAGCTCATAGAAGCATCTCTGGGTAACGTGCTTATGAAACTTTGCCAGTATGATCTTTTTTTCAGTTTGTGCAGCTTAGACTGTTTTATTTCCAGCTCCCTAAACTGATCATAAAGCTCAATTGAACCACCATCCTTGAATGCTATGTATGATGCTTTTAGAGCTTTTTTCATCTCGGTGCATTCTTTGTCCCACCATTGCTTGTTGGGACGAATTTTCAACTTGTTCTCAGGGGCAGGTCTCTTCTGAGATTGCAACGCGCTATCTAGCACTAATGTTGCAAGGAAGTTGTATTCGTCGGATGGGGAAAGCTCATCCGTTGTTTCGAGACCCTGGGATATTGTGTACGAGAATTTTTCCCAATCAATATTCCGGGTAAGATCATACTCTACTTCGACTGTGGTAGCAGAATGGAGCCTGCTCATAATCGAAATACTGATTGGCAAATGGTCGCTACCGTGGGGATCATGAATAATCTCCCATTTGCAGTCCAAAGCCATTGAGGAGGAACGCATCGACAAGTCTAATGTGCTCTCTCGTATTGGAGGCCTTGCAATTCTCGTAGCTAACCCAGGTATGTTCAATAAGGTCATATCGAAGTCATCGAGAAAGCTTTCAATAAGAACAGCGCGGCTATCATCCCTGGATGCGCCCCACGCCGTACCGTGAAAATTGAAATCTCCCAGGATGAGGCGTGGAGTCGGAAGAAGTTCCGTTATTTGCGACAGCTGCAACCGGTTAAAAACCGCTCTAGGCGGAATGTAGACTGATGCGACAGTGAGGCCCTCCCCAGCAATTGTTATATGGCAAGCAACAATTTCTATTGCATCAATTGCTGGGAGAGGAATACGGAAGAATGGGTAGCATTTTTTGATACCAAGGAGCACTCCGCCATAAGTTTCCTCGGTCTAAACGGATTATATTGAAGTCTTGAACGGCTAGTGTCGTATCAGTTGACAACCATGTTTCAGATAGCGCGAAAATATCGCATTTGCTATCGTGAAGTAGGAGTTTAAATTTATCTAATTTGGGGATCAAACTTCTACAGTTCCATTGTATGATCCTTGTTGTCGATTCGTCACTTCGGCTGTCTGAATTAGACATCGAAGGATACGAACGCGAGGAGGGGCCATTTGGTGCTTAGTTGCTTACCCAACATGCAAATTGTTGGAAGCCAAGCCGAAATCATACTCTTGAGGGAATCAGATAGACCAAAAGTGGTAAATATTCATTCAACGATCATTTTGAATGAGATACGTCCATCAGTGGCCGGGATTTCAGATTCCGATGACTGTGTTTTGGCGGAAGCAGATTGTTTTCCTGGTAATTTGGGAAACTCTTTATCGAAATTGTTAGCCTCAGCATTAAGTTTGAAACCTGGAGGTGACGATTTTGCGTTGTTTTGCTTAAGAGGGGTTCCTCTTGGAGTGTCTGTAAGCGTCTTTTTCTGCTCCTTTCTAGGAAGTTTAGGAGAGGACGCGTTGGGCCGTTTTCGCACTGCTCCGCTTGACAGAAGCGGTTGATATGTCTCTTGATCATCATTGGATTCGTCATTTTCCAAGCTGGAGTATGGATTTTCCTGTTGCTGTAAGGCAGTCTTTAGCATCTGTGCAAATGACTGCTTACAGCGTTGCTTGGTCGCTTTTTTCAACGCTTCTGAGCGTGATTTATATGTTGGGCACGCTTCTGTTTTATGTGGTTCACCTCCACATAGACAGCATTTTACGTCCCGTTCGCTACAAGTGTGATTAATCTCGGAGATTTCACCACACTTGGAGCACTTAGATTTCTTATTGCAGTGGGTTTTCGTGTGCCCCAACTGCAAACAGTTCGTACACGTCATGACTTTCGGAAAAAAAAGTCTTACGGGTAGTCGAAGCTTGTGGAGCTCGACAAAATCCGGGAGTACTTTTCCCTCAAAAGTGACTCTAAACGAGTCATTTGGGGAATATTTGCCCGTATTATCCTTGGAATACATTCTCCTGCATTCAAGGATCTTTATTTCAGGAAGGGATGGATTTTTAAAACATCCAACACCTTTCATGACATCTTCTTCAGTGAGGTCAGCCTCGGTAATAACCCCTTCTATTTCAACAACGCGTGCCGGTATATAAACGCGGTACTCGATGTTGAAATTTGGATCCTGGACGACAGCATTTGCTTGTCGAGGATCGGAAAAAGTTGCCTTCAGCTTGTCCGTTTTGACTTTAAAAATCTCAGTCAAGCTGGTGTAATCTTTCTTCAGAGTTTTGCATATCTGCATAACTCTGAGAGGTTTATTTTTGGGTCGGAAAAACACGACCCAACGAAGACCGGGTTGGTTCACCTGGTACTTTTTGACCCGTATTGGCACATCATCAGTGGATGGGACAATCGGGGCAGTTTTACGGGGCCTTTTACGCTTCTTTACTACATCAAAGAAAGCGTTGTTGTCATTTATGGGAATCTCGGCAAAGTCCATGCCGGACTCTTCAGCCTCTGAGGAGGATGAAAGGTCCGGTGGGGTAGCCAGACCCCCAACCGCCATTCAACGGCTGCGCAATGTATCAAATCTACTATATAAAAAAGGAATTCCGTAACGCTTGATCTTATTGATATTATTCCCTCCGTTTCTGTGGTGTACAGTAATCATCATCATTTTGAATCGTTCCAAATCAAAAATAATAAGCGGTGACATGTAGGTTTTTTAACATGAAAATGTTCGCTGATGCTCAGGAAAGACATTAGTTATAAAAAAATAGTTATCTAATGACTAAAACTTGAGATATTATTCACCAAACTACGTAAAACATGCAAAATTATGACTTTCTGTGCTAAATTTGCCTCTAAATCAAAATTCAAAGCGATGACATATGAGTCTTTTTTCACTAAAATGTTTGTTAATGTTCAGGGAAGACATTCGAGGAAAAATAGTTAGTATCTGATTACTAAAACTTGAGATATTATTCACAAAACTACGTAAAACATGCAAAATTATGACTTTTTATACTTAATTCGTCTCCAAATCAAAATTCAAAGCGATGACATGTGATTCTTTTTTCATTAAAATGTTCGTTGATGTTTAAGAAAGATATTTGAGAAAAAATAATAGGTATCTAATTACTAAAACTTGAGATATCATTCACGAAACTACGTAAAACACGCAAAATTATGACTTTCTATGCTAAATTTGCCTCTAAATCAAAATTCAAAGCGTTGACATATGATTTTTTACACTAAAATGTTTGTTAATGTTCAGGGAAGATATGTGAGAAAAAATAATTAGTATCTGATTACTAAAACTTGAGATTTTATTCACAAAACTACGTAAAACAAGCAAAAATATGCTGAATTTGCCTCTAAATCAAAATTTCAAGCGATGACATGTGATTTTTTTTACATTAAAATGTTTGTAAGCGTTGAGAAAAGACATTTAAAGGAAAGTAACAAGTATCTGTTTACTAAAACTTGAGATTTTATTCACAAAACTACGTAAAACTTGCAAAATTATGACTTTTTATGCTGAATTTGCCTCTAAAACAAAATTTAAAGCCATGACATGTGATTCTTTTTTCATTAAAATGTTTGTTAATGTTTAGGAAAGACATTCGAGGAAAAATAAATAGTATATGATTACTAAAACTTGATATATTATTTACAAAACTACGTGAAACATGCAACTTTATGAATTTTTATGCTGAATTCGCCTCTAAATCAAAATTTCAAGCGATGACATGTGATTTTTTTTACATTAAAATGTTTGTAAACGTTTAGGAAAGACATTTGAAGGAAAGTAACAAGTATCTGTTTACTAAAACTTGAGATTTTATTCACAAAACTACGTAAAACAAGCAAAATTATGACTTTTTATGCTGAATTCGCCTCTAAATCTAATTTCAAAGCGATGACGTGATTTTTTTTTTTCATTAAAATGTTTGTCAACGTTCAGGTAAGATATGTAAGGAAAAATAATTAGTATCTGATTACTAAAACTTGAGATATTATTCACGAAACTACCGAAAACACGCAAAATTATGGCTTTCTGTGCTGAATTCGCCTCTAAATCAAAATTCAAAGCGTTGACATATGTTTTTTTTTCACTATAATGTTTGTTAACGTTCAGGAAAGACATTTGAGGAAAAATAAAATGTATATGATTACTAAAACTTGAGATATTATTCACAAAACTGCGTGAAACATGCAAAATTATGACTTTTTATGCTGGATTTGCCTCTAAATCAAAATATAAAGCGATGACATGTGATTATTTTTTCATTAAAATGTTTGTTTATGTTAAAATATAAAATGTATGTTTGAAGATGATTTTCTGTATACAGCACAACAATATTGCAGCCTTCTAATAGCGCTCTCGATCAACCAGATTAGTTGAGAAAATTCGTTATCGATATTGTTTTAGCACATTTTGCATGTTGTAGGATAAGAACAACGCCATAAGATAAGAACAATTCGCCTCTGAATCAAAATTCAATGATTTGTTTTTTTTTTGCAATAAAATGTTCGTTGTTCTTTCATCTACAATTTTTTTTTGCAGAATAACCCATATCTCGAGCATGAACATTTTACATTTCTGATGTTTTCGTAGTTTTGTGAATAGTTACATTTTACGGCATTCGATTTACTTTTGTACTTTTGAATTTGAATTTGATTTTTATTAGAGAGCTTTTAACCAGAAGGTCATTCAGCTCTTAATCTTACTGTTTTACTTTTTTTGCGATAATCCAAACTAGAACTCACATCTAGCTGCAGGAAAGGTTACGATTCATTTGTTTGAATATCGATTAAGAGGCAGCTTAAGCATTAAAAATCTTTTATTTTCTTATTTTCTACAAAGTTTTGTGGATTAAAAAATGGCGACTTCCGGTTTCAGGAAAATAACCTTAAGTGATATATGGCCAACAATTTCAATACTTCCGAAAGTGGACCTCCATACGTCATTTTACAGCGATGACACATTTTTTTTCATTAAAATGTTTGTTAACGTTCAGAAAAGACATTTGAAGAAAAATAACAAGTATCTGATTACTAAATTTGATATATTATTCACAAAACTACATGAAACATGCAAATTTATGACTTCTAAAGTGATATTTGGCCAACAATTTCAATACTTTCGAAAGTGGAACGCCATACGTCATTTTGAAATCCAAAATGGTGACTTCCAGTTTCTGTAAATCAGCCCAAAATCCCAAAAAAACAATCCAATATGGGTATTTCCGTTCTGCGCGTTCTCAGAATATTGAAGTAGGGTATCGAACGTCTTCGTCAGTGGTTTTCTTCGGTAGTTTTATTGGCGCAATCTTATGCAAAAAAGGTCCGAAGAAAACCACTGACGAAGACGTTCGACACCCTACTCAAAGTGATGATGGAAGTATAAGATGTAAATTATATTTATGAAGTGAGTTGAGCTAATCTGCCCATAATCGCATATTTGTAACATTTGCAAAATTGGTTGTTCGAGCAAATAGCACTTTTATATTTTGAACTTAAATGCTTTGTTCCCAATATATTCTTGCAAATAGACACTTCAACTAAACTTGGTATCATGAAGAAAGCACTACTTTACATTCTGTATACATTAAACATTACTTTTGAAGTCAAATTGGTTGAAATTTTTGCAACGATACATTTATGCCGTCACTTTCAAGCTACTTTTGAAATATATCACAGGGAAAATAAAGTTTTTCATGTATTCAACAAGCATGAGCTGAACATCAGAAACGGGTCACCGGTGGTTGGTTACCGGACCAGAATAACTTCCGAGTTCCAAAGAATGCAGATGTGGATTTGGATGAAAGCTTTTTTGATAAAAAAGTTGAAAAAATTAAGTAGGGTGACAATTATGCGGTTATTTACGCTATGTGACAAAACAACTTGGTATTTTTTACGACTTTTTTCACACAAACATGGGCATATTTTTTCAGATGTAAAAAGTACATACTATTCTAAGCATTTCCCAATAAATAGCACGAAATCCATAAAATGTCGAATGTTACAATTATGCGATCACAGGCAGTAATGCAGCAATGAAATATAAAAAAAATCTATCTTTGAAACCTTTGATCCCGAGCATCGCCGGGAATGTTCAACTAGTATAAGAATATGTAATATACTAATGCTAACAAGGTAAAAAAAATAAATATATGTATGTATAAAAAGAATGAAAGATGGATCAGTTATGTATATACACAAGTGGGAGAGAGAATAAATAAAAAGTGTCACTTTTCTTTGTATGTAGTTGTAATCAGCACTAGCGGTTCGAGTTGCATCGACTGCAAAACGGCGCCGCCGATTTTTTCCTCTGTCAGCGTACGCGCCAAAAACTAGCACGACACCTTCCAGCACAGTTGCGATGTTGCACCGTCTGAGAAACGGCGTCACCGCCTCCTTTACCTCGCCGGAGCTTCGATCGAATCGCCCTGTTCTTCTGGGAGAAGAAGCAAACCAAAAAACAAGCGCCGCACCTTCCAGCACACGCGCCAAAAGCAAGCACTTCACCACTACCACACACTGTTCTTCACCAGCGAGCGCTAGAAAAAACGGTAAATTAATTTAAGCGAACTGCGGAGCGCACAAGAAAATGAACTTTCCTCTTCGGCTGCCGAATAAGCAATGAGCACTTTTGTTGATTTTATAGAACATTCGTATTGCAAGTTATCGAATAGAATTGCAACTTACGCATAATTTGTCCAATTCACGAATGTACTTTCGTATGAACGTGGATAACAACGAGTAATTACTTGAAGGTGTTCTGTGATTTTTGATTTCGTATAAACAAAGCTGGTAGCTACACGGTTACAGAGTCCGCTTTTGATAAGCAGATTGTCGTGAGTTCCACTCCTTCTTTTCACACTTGGTCCGAATCTGTTGCTTTCCCACGATGAGGTAGAGAACATTTATACGTTTCTGAAACAACATCACTTTCGCATCGATAGAACCGCCGCGATACATATATAATACCCTTCGCTCAGGTTTCGTATTGAAATAACTTTCGTGAGCATTTGTACGTCTCTGGGGTTAAGTTGGGAAGGCTCGCGTCGTCGCTCTCTCGCAATCGATAGAACCTAGAATCGCGTTGTGGCAAACCGGTGATGATCAATCAAGCTCCTTCAAGCTCTCTCTTTCTCTCTTTTATTCTTGATTCCGTATAATGTATACATTATTGCGTAAGCTTACTAATTTTTCGTACTATTTACATTATGCAGCGTTATGTGTACGAATTATTTGCGTAAACTTATTAATTTTTCGTACTATTTACATAATGCGGCGTTCTTTGTACGAATTACTAGTGTGAGCTTACTAATTTTTCGTACTATTTACATTATGCAGCCTTTGTTTGTACGATTGATTGCGTTTATTTTTAGAACCTTTCGTTACGTTTACGAATATAAATCTGTAACAGTCTTGACAGTTCTGACGAAAGTACCTTCATGTTTATTACGCATTGGTTTCGTTGCAGAAAACAACAAATGGTTTTGTATATAAAACATACGTTTTCGTGGAATAAACTAAAATATATTTTCAGTTTATTCCTGGTTAGATTTGAAATTAAAACCGAGAGGTACTTGCTTCGGTTTTCTTCACCGCTTCCTTTTTGAGTTGGTTTATTGGTCTTTGGTTTATCTAACGATCTTTGCAAGAAAGACTAGGAGAGTTAATTATTCTCTTCTTCCTAGATTCTTCTGGCGAGACATAAGAACACCCTTCGACGGGATTGTCAGATATCCCCTCATCGGTTGGCAAAAAGGAAAAAATGTTTCATGTCGAAGGTGGCTCAGCCCTCTTAAGCATTTCTGCAAAAGAGCGCTTTGATCGTTCCTTGAGAGAACGCTTAATTTTTTCCTCGCACTGTTTGTACGCGGGACATGCCGAAACAAGCGTACAGGCAGGCGAACCTCGTCCAAAGGTTTCCGTAAAGGGCAAAGTGTACGAACAGCGGCTCTTCGTGTACATGATACTATTGCGAATACAGTCGACAAGAAAGGTAGTGCTATACTACTGTTATTAGATTTTTCTTAGGCCTTTGACACCATCCCACACCGAATGCTTTGTCGAAAGCTGGAAAACCAATTCAACTTCTCCGAGTCTGCTGTGAACCTAGTAGAGTTCTACTTAGAAGAGCGAACACAAATTGTATTTTGCGATGAAGCGCAGTCTGAGGTCGGTAATTGCACTTCTGGTGTACCACAAGGATCGGTGATTTGACCATTGTTGTTTTGCTGTCACGTAAACGATTTACCTGCTGTCCATCGACATTGTTCTATTCAAATGTTTGCAGACGATGTAGAACTATTTATAAACCGATTGGATGCTTGTTCGCGTGACTTAATTGCAACGGTAAACGCAGATTTGGAAAGGATTGCGGAGTGGTCGCGGCACAATCAACTGCTCGTCAACCAAGCGAAGAGCAAACCGCTGTTTATACGAGGACGACGTAGAGCTATACAGCACGACCCACTGCCAAATATTGTTTTTTTTTTTAACTCTAATATTTATTTAGGCCCAACCGCAAAGCATAACGGGGCCGAATATCTTTTGGAGTAGGGAAAAGCCAGCTTGAGTAGAGCCTGTATCCCGACTGCTCCTCCTCAAACAGGCATAAAAACCCTCTCATCTTTTCTCTTTTATAAATACAATTTAAAAATACATATCATTTAAACCTACAGTTAACAATAACAATAATAAATAAAGTTCTTCTCTGTATGAGTAAATATCAATTCTAAATACTTTTCGTTAAGGTGTGATGGTTCCTTATATCTTTAGAAATCAAAACTTATATCTATGTTTGGTGGATCATGTCTCTCAGAAGGAAGCGATGATTCATGTGTCTCTAAAAAGATCAATAAAAGAAAAAAAAAAAAAGGAACAGAATTAGTGTGAAACTTTTTGATGGAGGTTGTGTTGGAAAAATAAGAAGAAGAAGCAAGGAGATAATCAAATTCGATACTTGATATCTCTTAAAAAGTCATAAATAGGTATTACAAGCGCTGGGTTGCGGCTAGCAAGCGCATCCCGTACTTGCATTGTAAATGTCACTTTCTGTTTTCGGAGAGAAGCAATAAGCTTGGTCCTTGCTCTGTGGTACTTAGGGCATACGAAGACTATATGATCTATATCTTCGTACCCTCCACATTCGCACAGATTACTATCGACTAAGTTTATTCGATAAAGGTGTGCGTTTGCAACATAGTGATTGGACATTAGGCGCGAAATAACTCGAATGAAATCTCGAGTTAAATCTAACCCTTTGAACCAAGCTTTTGTAGACACTTTGGGCGAAATCGAGTGCATCCATCGCCCAAGATCGTCTTTATCCCATTTTTCCTGCCAGTTTGCCAGGGCCAGTTGTCGAGGCAGGTGAAAATACTCGGTATAGATGATCGGTCTATCAAATATATCTCCTTCTATGGCACCCCTTTTCGCTAATAAATCAGCTTCTTCATTGCCTGGGATTGAGCAATGAGAGGGGACCCACACAAAGCAGATAATGAAAGACCGATCAACCAGCACTTCTAATATCCGTCTAATTTCCGGAAGGAAATAGGACGGGTGCTTGACCGGTTTAATCGATCGGAGAGCTTCGATAGAACTGAGGCTGTCCGAGAAGATGAAATAATTGCCTGGTGTCTTGATCTCGATAATTCGCAGCGAATTGTGTATGGCAGCTAATTCAGCTACATATATGGAGCAAGGCTGTGCCAGTTTGCGGGATATGTGATGATCTGTGTTAAAAACGCCATATCCGGATTGTCCATCCATCACAGATCCGTCCGTGAAAAAGGAGTTCTGTTCTGGGAGGTGGCCGAATTTTGCCGAAAATATTAATGGCACACCTGTTGGTTTCAGGTGTTCGGGAATTCCATGGATTTCTAGTTTCATCGTCAAATCAAATACAACAGAAGAATTGTTGAGCGATGTTGAAATCTCACGGGATGGAGCAACAACCGAAGGGTTTATCTCCATGGTCATGAACCACTGGTATACTGACATACAGGGTTTCTGAACAACTTCCAAACACCTCTCATAGTTCTCGATTACCATTGGGTTTGCTATCTCCGATCTGATGAGGAAACGAAGAGCCAACTCGAATAGCCTCTCTTTGAGTGGTAGTACTCCCGCAATGACCTCTAGAGACATGGTATGTGTCGATTGCATGCAGCCTAGAGCGATACGCAAACAATGGTATTGTATCCTCTCTAGCTTCAGCATGTGTGAGGCTGCGACTCCTCTGAAGCATATGCTGCCGTATTCTATTACGGGCAGAATAGTGGTTTGGTAGAGTCGTATTAAATCCTCTGGATGCGCTCCCCATGATGTTCCTGTTACCATCCGAAGAAAATTAATTCTCGGTTGGCATCTTTGCTTCAGGTAATTGATATGTTTTTCCCATGTGCACTTAGAGTCATACCATACTCCTAGATACTTGAAGCTAGGTGACTGAGTGATGGGTATTCCGGACAGAACTAGCTCGAAGCGAGGTGGTGGTCGCTTTTTTGAAAAGACTACCATCTCCGTTTTTTCAAGCGAGAATTCGATTCCAAGACAACTGGCCCAACCGGTCAGATTATCTAGCGTATTTTGCAGGCTGTTTTTCATGTCTACAGCTAGAGTCGCCGTGACTGATACAACGCAGTCGTCAGCTAACTGGCGCATTGTACAGCCGTCCGTCAAGCATGTGTCGATGTCACTGATGTAGAAGTTGTACAACAGCGGACTCAGACAAGAGCCTTGGGGGAGACCCATGTAGCTTGTTCGTGTTATTGTTGAAGAACCGTGGTTGAAAAGTAAATGCTTTTCAGACAGCAGGTTGATCAAAAAGTTTGTTAATATAGGGGAGAATCCTCTCTGATGCAGTTTCTCGGAAAGAATTTCGATTGAAACTGAATCAAATGCGCCTGTGATATCCAGGAAAACCGAGGTCATTTGTTGTTTGCTGCCAAGAGCCATTTCCGCTTCTGTGGCTAGCAATGCCAGGCAATCGTTAGGGCCCTTGCCCCTACGAAAGCCGAACTGGGTCTCTGATAGTTGGTTAGTTGTTTCTGCCCAGTTGTCAAGTCTACGCAGGATCATTTTTTCAAGCAATTTGCGTATGCATGAGAGCATCGCAATCGGCCTGTACGAGCGATGATCTGCGGCAGGTTTGTCTGGCTTTTGGATTGCGATAATCTTAACCTGTCTCCAAGCTTCCGGAATCATATTGTTCCTGATAAGCTTATTAAACAGTTTAAGAAATCGTAGCTTGGCCGAGTCCGGCAGGTTTTTCATCGATTTAAATTTGATCCTGTCCGGTCCTGGAGCCTTGTTCTTGCAAGACGCGAGGGCAATTGAAAACTCCAACATGGTAAATTCTGGTTCTTCAATAGCCGTTGTATCGCTGAATTTTTGCTGTGATGGGACAGCGTCTGGGCATACCTTTTTCGCGAAATCATAGATCCAAAGATAGCTCATAGAAGCATCTCTGGGTAACGTGCTTATGAAATTTTGCCAGTATGATCTTTTTTTCAGTTTGTGTAGCTTAGACTGTTTTATTTCCAGCTCCCTAAACTGATCATAAAGCTCAATTGAACCACTATCCCTGAATGCTATGTATGATGCTTTTAGAGCTTTTTTCCTTTGGGTGCATTCTTTGTCCCACCATTGCTTGTTGGGACGTATTTTCAACTTGTTCTCAGGGGCAGGTCTCTTTTGAGATTGCAACGCGCTATCTAGCACTAATGTTGCAAGGAAGTTGTATTCGTCGGATGGAGAAAGCTCATCCGTTGTTCCGAGACCCTGGGATATTGTGTTCGAGAATTTTTCCCAATCAATATTCCGGGTAAGATCATACTCTACTTCGACTGTGGTAGCAGAATGGAGCCTGTTCATAATCGAAATACTGATTGGCAAATGGTCGCTACCGTGGGGATCTTGAATAATCTCCCATTTGCAGTCCAAAGCTATTGAGGAGGAGCACATCGACAAGTCTAATGTGCTCTCTCGTATTGGAGGCCTTGCTATTCTCGTAGCTAACCCAGGTATGTTCAATAAGGTCAGATCGAAGTCGTCTAACAAACTTTCAATGAGAACAGCACGGCTGTCATCCCTGGGTGCTCCCCACGCCGTACCGTGAGAGTTGAAATCTCCCAGGATAAGGCGTGGAGTCGGGAGAAGTTCAGCTATTTGTGTCAGCTGCAACCGATTAATAGTAGCTCTAGGCGGAATGTAGACTGATGCAACAGTGAGGCCCTCACCAGCAATTGTTATATGGCAAGCAACAATTTCTATACCGTCAATTGCTGGGAGAGGAATACGGAAGAATGTGTAGCATTTTTTGATACCAAGGAGCACTCCGCCATAAGAGTTTCCTCGGTCTAAACGGATGATATTGAAGTCTGGTACGGCTAGTGCCGTATCAGTTGATAACCATGTTTCAGATAGCGCGAAAATATCGCATTTGCTATCGTGAAGTAGGAGTTTAAATTTATCTAATTTGGGGATCAAACTTCTACAGTTCCATTGTATGATCCTTGTTGTCGATTCGTCACTTCGGCTGTCTGAATTAGACATCGAAGGATACGAACGCGAGGAGGGGCCATTTGGTGCTTAGTTGCTTACCCAACATGCAGATTGTTGGAAGCCAAGCCGAGATCATACTTTCAAGAGTATCGGATAAACCAAAAGTGGTAAATCTCCATTCAACGATCATTTTGAATGAGATACGTCCATCAGTGGTCTGTATTTCAGGTTCCGATGCCTGTTTTTTGGCGGAAGCAGATTGTTTTCCTGGTAGTTTGGGAAACTCTTTATCGAAATTGTTACCCTCAGGATTAAGCTTGAATCCTGGAGGTGACGGCTTAGCAATATTTTGCTTAGGAAGACCACTTGGGGTATCTGTATGCGTTTTCTTCTGCTCTTTTCTAGGGAGCTTGGGGGAAGATACGCTTGGTCGTTTCCGCACGGCCCCGCTTGACGGAAGAGGTTGATATACCTCTTCATCATCATTGGGATCGTCATGTTCCAAGCTGGAATACGGATTTTCCTGATGCTGTAAGGCAGTCTTTAGCATCTGTGCAAATGACTGCTTACAGCGTTGTTTCGTCGATTTTTTCAACGCTTCTGAGCGCAATTTATATGTTGGGCACGCTTCTATTTTATGTGGTTCACCTCCACATAGACAGCATTTTACGTGCTGTTCGCTACAAGTGTGGTTAATCTCGGAGATTTCACCACACTTGGAGCATTAAGATTTCTTATTGCAGTGGGTTTTCGTGTGCCCTAACTGCAAACAGTTCGTACACGTCATGACTTTCGGAAAAAAAAGTCTTACGGGTAGTCGAAGCTTGTGGAGCTCGACAAAATCCGGGAGTACTTTTCCCTTAAAAGTTACTCTAAACGAGTCGTTTGGGGAATATTTGCCCGTATTGTCCTTGGAATACATTCTCCTGCATTCAAGGATCTTGATTTCAGGAAGGGATGGATTTTTAAAACATCCAACACCTTTCATAATATCTTCTTCAGTGAGGTCAGCCTCTGTGATAACACCTTCTATTTCAACAACGCGTGCCGGTATATAAACGCGGTACTCGATGTTGAAATTTGGATCCTGGACGACAGCATTTGCTTGTCGAGGATCAGAAAAGGTTGCCTTCAGCTTGTCCGTTTTGACTTTAAAAATCTCAGTCAAGCTGGTGTAATCTTTCTTCAGAGTTTTGCATATCTGCATAACTCTGAGAGGTTTATTTTTGGGTCGGAAAAACACGACCCAACGAAGACCGGGTTGGTTCACCTGGTACTGTTTGACCCGTATTGGCACATCATCAGTGGATGGGACAATCGGGGCAGTTTTACGGGGCCTTTTGCGCTTCTTTACTACATCAAAGAAAGCGTTGTTGTCATTTATGGGAATCTCGGCAGAGTCCATCCCGGACTCTTCACCCTCTGAGGAGGATGAAAGGTCCGGTGGGGTAGCCAGACCCCCAACCGCCATTCAACGGCTGCGCAATGTATCAAGTATAAGAATATGTAATATACTAATGTATACAAGGAGAAAAAAAATATGAATATATGTATTATAAAAAGAATGCAAGATAGATCAGTTATGTATATACACAAGTGGGAAAGAGAATAAATAAAAAGTGTCACTTATCTTTGTATGTAGTTGTAATCAGCACTAGCGGGAGTTACATCGACTGCAAAACGGCGCCGCCGATTTTCTCCTCTGTCAACGCACGCGCCAAAAACTAGCACGACACCTTCCAGCACAGTTGCGATGTTGCACCGTCTGAGAAACGGCGTCACCGCCTCCTTTCCCTCGCCGGAGCTCCGATCAAATCGCCCTGTTCTGCTGGGAGAAGAAGCAAACCAAAAAACAAGCGCTGCACCTTCCAGCACACGCGCCAAAAGCAAGCACTTCACCACTACCACACACTGTTCTTCACCAGCGAGCGCTAGAAAAAACGGTAAATTAATTTAAGCGAACTGCGGAGCGCACAAGAAAATTAACTTTCCTCTTCGGCTGCCGAATAAGCAATGCCAAATATTGTTCTTGATGGCCAAATCATCGACTGGGTGGATTCTGCAAACAACCTTGGATTTGTGTTCCAATCGGACCTCCAGTGGGATGGCCTGATAAACCAACAATGCGGAAATTTTTTTGCATGCTTACGTTCGCTTCGTGCTTGTGCTACCATTGCCCTACTTGATACGCGGCTTAAACTTTTTAAATCTTTAGTTCTACCCCACTTCCTGTTTGGAGACATACTGCATGTTAGCCCAAGCGCAAGATCGATGGACCGACTACGTGTTGCACTCAATAGCTGTGTACGATTCGTATACGGACTAGGACGCTACGCACATGTCAACCAGCTGCAAAAAACCTGATTGGCTGTTCTCTTGAGCATTTGTATGCTTATCGTTCTTGCTTGTTCTTATGGAAGCTTATTTCATCGCGGTCACCGCCAGTGCACTTTCAAAAGCTATTACCGTCTCAAGGGCGCCGTCTCCAAAACATGATTATCCCGCGCAACAACACAAGTAACTACTCAAATTCATTTTTCGTTCGGGGTGTGGTAAATTGGAACTCCTTACCAACTGTTATCAAACAATCGACATCGGAAGCAGTTTTTAAAAGGGGCTGTCTAGAATTTTGGAATCGTCTTTAAATGTAGCAAAATTGAATGTTGAGATAAGCTAGAACTAGTCTACTATATAAAAATGGAATTCCGTAACGCTTGATCTTATTGATATTATTTCCTTAGTCTCTGTGGTGTACAGTAATCATCATCATTTTGAATCGTTCTAAATCAAAAATAATAAGCGGTGACATGTAGGTTTTTTAACATGAAAATGTTCGCTGATGTTCAGGAAAGACATTAGTTATAAAAAAATAGTTATCTAATTACTAAAACTTGAGATATTATTCACAAAACTACGTAAAACATGCAAAATTATGACTTTCTGTGCTAAATTTGCCTCTAAATCAAAATTCAAAGCGATGACATATGATTCTTTTTTCACTAAAATGTTTGTTGATGTTCAGGGAAGACATTCGAGGAAAAATAATTAGTATCTGATTACTAAAACTTGAGATATTATTCACAAAACTACGTAAAACATGCAAAATTATGTCTTTTTATACTTAATTCGTCTCCAAATCAAAATTCAAAGCGATGACAAGTGATTCTTTTTTCATTGCAATGTTCGTTGATGTTTGAGAAAGATATTTGAGAAAAAATAATAGGTATCTAATTACTAAAACTTGAGATATTATTCACGAAACTACGTAAAACACGCAAAATTATGACTTTCTGTGCTAAATTTGCCTCTAAATCAAAATTCAAAGCGTTGACATATGATTTTTTACACTAAAATGTTTGTTAATGTTCAGGAAAGACATGTGAAAAAAAATAATTGGTATCTGATTACTAAAACTTGAGATTTTATTCACAAAACTACGTGAAACAAGCAAAAATATGCTGAATTTGCCTCTAAATCAAAATTTCAAGCGATGACATGTGATTTTTTTTGCATTAAAATGTTTGTAAACGTTTAGGAAAGACATTTGAAGGAAAGTAACAAGTATCTGTTTACTAAAACTTGAGATTTTATTCACAAAACTACGTAAAACTTGCAAAATTATGACTTTTTATGCTGAATTTGCCTCTAAAACAAAATTTAAAGCCATGACATGTGATTCTTTTTTCATTAAAACGTTTGTTAATGTTCAGGAAAGACATTTGAGGAAAAATAAATAGTATATGATTACTAAAACTTGAGATATTATTCAAAAAACTACGTGAAACATGCAACTTTATGACTTTTTATGCTGAATTTGCCTCTAAATCAAAATTTAAAGCGATGATATGTGATTCTTTTTACCTTAAAATGTTTGTAAACGTTTAGGAAAGACATTTGAAGGAAAGTAAGTCTGTTTACTAGAACTTGAGATTCTATTCACAAAACTACCTAAAACTTGCAAAATTATGACTTTTTATGCTGAATTCGCCTCTAAATCTAATTTCAAAGCGATGACATGTGATTCTTTTTTCATTAAAATGTTTGTTAACGTTCAGGAAAGATATTTGAAGAAAAGTAGCAAGTATCTTATTACTAAAACTTGAGATATTATGCACGAAACTACCGAAAACACGCAAAGTAATGGCTTTCTGTGCTAAATTAGCCTCTAAATCAAAATTCAAAGCGTTGACATATGATTTTTTTTCACTAAAATGTTTGTTAACGTTCAGGAAAGACATTTGAGGAAAAATAAAATGTATATGATTACTAAAACTTGAGATATTATTCACAAAACTGCGTGAAACATGCAAAATTATGACTTTTTATGCTGGATTTGCCTCTAAATCAAAATTTAAAGAGATGACATGTGATTCTTTTTTCATTAAAATGTTTGTTTATGTTAAAATATAAAATGTATGTTTGAAGATGATTTTCTGTATACAGCACAACAATATTGCAGCCTTCTAATAGCGCTCTCGATCAACCAGATTAGTTGTGAAAATTCGTTATCGATATTGTTTTAGCACATTTAGCATGTTGTAGGATAAGAACAACGATACACCGTGCCCCAGAGCTGAGTCGAGAAAAATTGCAGTTCGAAAAGATTCTCGACCTGATCGGGGATCGAACCCGATATCACAACCGTGTGGGAGCCAATCGACATCGCTAACCACAGAGCCACGAGGACCACATACAGCATACAGAATACAGAAAATTACCGAAAATATTTTTTTTTAATTTATACGTTTTTATACGATTCCATGCGAAACTTTGACTTTTTATGCGCAATTCGCCTCTGAATCAAAATTCAATGATTTGTTTTTTTTTTGCTATAAAATGTTCGTTGTTCTTTTATCTACAATTTTTTTTGCAGAATAACCCATGTCTCGAGCATGAACATTTTATATTTCTGATGTTTTCGTAGTTTTGTGAATAGTTACATTTTACGGCATTCGATTTACTTTTGTACTTTTGAATTTGAATTTGATTTTTATTAGAGAGCTTTTAACCAGAAATTCATTCAGCTCTTAATCTTACTGTTTTACTTTTTTTTGCGATAATCCAAACTAGAACTCACATTTAGCTGCAGGAAAGGTTACGATTCGTTTGTTTGAATATCGATTAAGAGGCAGCTTAAGCATTAAAAATCTTTTATTTTCTTATTTTCTACAAAGTTTTGTGGATTAAAAAATGGCGACTTCCGGTTTCAGGAAAATAACCTAAAGTGATATATGGCCAACAATTTCAATACTTCCGAAAGTGGACCTCCATACGTCATTTTATAGCGATGACACAATTTTTTTTTCATTAAAATGTTTGTTAACCTTCAGAAAAGACATTTGAAGAAAAATAACAAGTAGCTGATTACTAAATTTGATATATTATTCACAAAACTACATGAAACATGCAAATTTATGACTTCTAAAGTGATATTTGGCCAACAATTTCAATACTTTCGAAAATGGAACTCCATACGTCATTTTGAAATCCAAAATGGTGACTTCAAGTTTCTGTTAATCAGCCCAAAATCACAAAAAACAATCCAATATGGGTTTTTCCGTTCTGCACGTTCTCAGAATATTGAAGTAGGGTATCGAACGTCTTCGTCAGTGGTTTTCTTCGGTAGTTTTACTGGCGCAATCTTATGCAAAAAAGGTCCGAAGAAAACCACTGACGAAGACGTTCGACACCCTACTTAAAGTGATGATGGAAGTATAAGATGTAAATTTTATTTTTTAAGTGAGTTGAGCTAATGCAGCAATGAAATAAAAAAAAAATCTATCTTTGAAACCTTTGATCCCGAGCATCGCCGGGAATGTTCAACTAGTATAAGATAAATATTGTACCAATAGTGACATTCGGAGGTAGCAGTTTACCTTACGCTACCATATTAATAAAGGGATGTCCAGGCAGCCTGCCCCTACCAGTTGGCAGAAAATGCTTCTGCTGATAAACTGCAGGCTATTGTTGTCGCACAGCACAAGAACGGACCGATGAAACAATACCCGTACGACAACTCGTGTGCCGTATTGTTATTTTGCGAATCAAGCGGAGTAAAATAACTTGCGTCTATTCGAAATAAAAGCTAAACAACAAATGAGATTCAGCACCTTATCTACTTTCAAATAAGCATTAGCGGTGCCCCTAAGGATTTTTTTCATTTTTGAAAACCTGGTTTTCCGGGGATATGTACTGAAATTTAGAAATTCTTCAAATATTTGAATATTTCAATAGGTTATTTCTATGGTTTTGAGTATTTTGTTGATATACCATCAAAATGGTCCTTCCGGAATAGATACTAAATGGCTAAAGAAACAAATAAATAAAACCATAGAAATGTGGGTATTAATATTCATGAATTGATTCCAACGAGATGTTTTTTTACGGTTTTAAGGTGACTTGATGATTTGTCTTAAAACCGGCCATTTCGAGATAGATCTGAGGACAAATCCATCCCATTGAGGGGATATGCATATCACCTAAACACGCAAAATCATTAGACAGGCCTGTTACTTTCATGAGCTTTGAACTAATTAATTTGAGATTCTGGTCAAATGTTCATAGGATAGGATGAAGTATTCAGAGGAATCAATTTCGGAAGACAACTCGGGAGTTATTCGATAGCGTAAACAAACAAGTCCAATGACAGTGAGTGTTTTGTCAAAAGGGAACATTCGTATATTACGTAATGCAAAATTTGGGAGGGCGGGTGTTTATAAAGTTGCATGTCCACATTGTGAGAAAGTTTACATTGGCCAAACAAAAAGAAATTTAGACATCCGGTTTAAGGAACATACTTCAGAACTTGTAAAGGCTAAGAAAGACTCAGAAAAAGGAATAACTCACCATTTCAGATCCAAAATAGCCGAACATATATTTCATGAAGATCACGCTATGACTACCGACAACATTAGTCTAGTTCGATCAGTAACATCCCCTTGGAAATTAGATGTCGCAGAAAGTTTAGAAATTTTCAAACAAAACCCAGCTACCCTTCTTGACAGAGATCAGGGTAATCATTTCTCTTGGCTTTTTAAATTTCTACCGAAAACTCCCCGACAAGGCATGGATCACCAGGCCGCACATTCCTCTACCTAACTCAAGTTGTTTAAGTTTTCTGAGTTAAAACTTGCCCCAGTCGTTTACCTAATTAGGTATAAAATTCTTGGGGTTTCGCAATTTTCTCCACAGTCCAAATAAGCACTGACGAAGGCACTATGTCAGTGCCGAAATACGTATTTGCAAGTGAAAAGTGAAAAGTGATAGAATTGAATAGTGAAAGTGAATAAAAAGTGAGAAGTGTAGTGAAAATTTGGGAATTTTCAATGCCCCCCACCCCTACGTAACGCAATTTCTCAAGGTGATCTCACGCATTATAACACTTCGCTAAACAGCCCCCATCGCCCCCATACGAATGATAATTACTTTGTGGCTCTACCTTGCCTAACTATGATAACCTTGGACATAAAAACAATTCGAAAGTGGTGCTTCTGACGTAAACCATTATTTTGTTCGAAAATTATGTGCAATATCAATCAAATTTGCGTGGAATATTCTGGAATTATCTATCATAAGCGATGGATGCAATTCTTTACATGTGATTTTTTTTTTTTTTTTTTTAGTATGTAGTCATGTTTATTAAATTATTATTTACAAATACATTTCAAGTGTAGCCCTTAGATCATTTGTATCTATTGCGTTATTTTCACTTATAATATAGTCTATATAAATGGATACCAGCTTCAGGATTTTAGTTTTCACCATTTTTGATGTTCTCGTCATTGTTGGTTTTTCGATATCTGAATACGTTACTCTCCGTCGACCAGATAAGTACCTTGCGATGAACTGCTGTAGTGTTGCCCAAGCGCTGATCACCCGCGGGCACTCCGTTAGCTTATGCTCCAACGTTTCGATTGGTGTGTGACAGTGTAGACACTGTTCGCTATCCACACGGTGCATAATATGCATCAGGCGACGGTGTTCTGTTTTACCGTTTACAAACAGAAATAGTGTAGTTTTTTGTTGCGATGTTAAACAACGGTTTTGCAAAATGTTGGACCAAATTAGGCGCCAGTTTGTTGTTAAGTCCTCCCGTTCCACTTTCGGTTTTTCAGTTCCCTCTACAAAGTGTCGGTGTATACCGTCGGTGGACAAATTTTGCAGGACTATCGGCGGAAGCAAAGCGATATGTTGCCGTATTTGTTTCAGACACGGACAGTTCACCGGTAGTTGTAGTCGCGGGGTGCCTTCAATGAACGCTTTATAAAAAGGCATGTATTCGACATAAAGTTTTCTTACTGTGTACCCACAACAATAAATCGAACAGAAAACATTGCATGACGTTAGTAATAATAAACAAAAATAAGTAGTTGTACTTGGAACTATCGAAGTTTATTGGAGATAACAACTACTCAATGGAACAGGAAAGACCTATCAATCGGGTAAATCCACTTCACAGCAGCTCGACGCGCGTATTGAAGTGAAGTTTTCAGTCTTTTAAGTGTGGCACACAATTATTAAATCACTGCAAATCTTTTTATGGTTATTCCTTTCAAAACATCGTTAGTTTACAATTGAAAACACTGCTACAGTAAACAAAAAAAAGTTAGGAATTTAATGATTTTATATTGTAAAAATATATCTGATTCCAAACAGAAAAGTTTAAGGGCAGTGTCAACAAAACTGTTCTGTTCAAGTAGCTGTCAAGAAATCTGATCTGGAAGTCGTGTGACTTTTAATTTAGTTTTCTGCCAATATAGGCTGAATATCTCTAGGAAGTCATCTGGATTTTTATTTCCGTACTGTGCTTCAACTGGACTGATTTTTCCATTAAAGGCCCACAGACCTAAAATCGTTTTGAGGATTCGATCATTTAGGGATTCCAATTTTGTTCGACGTCAATCAACGTGGTTGAGTGGTTAAAAAAATTTAAAATCCTACTGATGCCGGTATATCTCTTTCCGACCGGGCCTATATAATTGCGTAGGTAGAAGGTGACTTAAACAAAACCTTCTCTCTCGCTTTTTGAACGTCCTATTCGTTGTTTTATATTTCACACCGCTAGTGTCAACATCGCAGCTGCTACGAAAAATAAAAAAAGGAGCAAGCAAGTGTTTTCATATAGGACTTGCTTCGATTCAGGTTTTGTTTTCAGTCGTTTTTTACCTACACAATCGTGTGGGCTCGGTCGGAAAGGGATATCGGAAGTGTTGGCGGGAAAAAATGATATTAAACTTTTTATTGCAAATACTCAACTTTAAACAGCTATAGCATTTCTAGGAACATCTAAGCTCTTCAGCTTAGTTTTTAAAAATCGATCACTTCACTCCACTCTAATACCTAGATGAATACACTGGGATCTTTTTTTTCGCGGGTTATTTTTATGCGTTTTTAAACGCAATTTTTTTACAATAACACGGATTATTTTTTCGCAATTTGGCAGATTGTTTGAGCGCGGTATCCAATAAGTTTAGTATAAGTAAATGTATTCTAATCTTTAAATGTGGTACAATCAACCGAGTAAAAAAGACCCCAATGTAACTTAGGAAGTAGGACGATCGGCGAACGCTTGGAGTATTCGAGCGTAGAATTCTGTTATCAATACTGTTAAGCAAGAAAAATGGGTGTGGCGAAGGCCTATGCATCACAAGCTGAACGAAGTGTACAAACACGTATTGTCAAGCTACTGAAACACGGCAGGTTACCGTGGATGACCACGTAGCACATAGAGCGTATGAGCGACCGGCAACGATAATACTCAGCAGGAACCCGGATAGAGGCCGACGACCGCAAGGAAAACTTCAGCCCGTTGGATATGTGCGGTCGACGAGGATGCCCAGTAGTGATTGTAAGCGGCGAGGGAGGCGGAGCAGCACGAGACCGTAATTTGTGAAGGCGTATTACACTGTGCTACAGCGGTTTAGAACTTCTGAAGTGACCTAGTGTAGGTTGTAGGTCTTGTTGAGTGTAACATTCGCTCATACTAGAAATTTTCCAAACACCCCCAAAATCTGAAGTTATGGTCAAAATACGGTTTTTTGGACCTCAGTGCATGCAATTTTTTTAACTCAGTCATTTCTAAACCGATTTTCAATATTGAGTCAGTTTTGAAAAGAAGATAAACAGAGCTTTCAAAACATCTACTAGTTTGTACTAATATCACTAAAACATGTTGAGTTATTTGAGTTTGAATATATTTTTTTAGTTTTTTTCACGCAATTTTTCAATTTAATTTAAAATTTGCCACCTTTTTTTGTGAGAACGATACTACAAATACACTAAAATTTTGAAATTATATTTAATGACGAAACAAACAAAAGTGGTTTTGTGTAAATCGGTGACTGAGTTATATATTTTTTAAGAAAACTAGAATTTTTGGCTTCTATCCCACAATTATTTCGCGGTGCTACAAATGGTGAAAAAACACAAGAACTTCTGAAGCGACCTGCCGTAGGTTGTAGATCTTGTTGAGTGTAACATTCGCTCACACTAGAAATTTTCCAAACACCCCCAAAATCTGAAGTTATGGTCAAAATACGGTTTTTTGGACCTCAGGGAATACATTGTTTTTAACTCAGTCATCTCTCAACCGATTTTCAATATTTAGGCAGTTTTGGAAAGAAGATAAACAGAGCTTTCAAAAAATCTACAAGACCTACAACCTACACTAAGTGACTTCAGAAGTTCTTGCATTTTTTTTCATTTGTAGCACAGTGTTATAGATTCGGTATAGTAGCTCCAAGATTTGTCACTATACAAGTAAGGCGTCGTACACAAATTACGTAGCGCGAAAAATCCAGATTTCAGACTCCCTCCCCCCCTATGTAACGATAAGTAATGTTCGATATGACTCCCCCACGTCAAATTACGTAACGCTGAACAACCTGACCCCCCTTAAAATTTTCAATTTCTAGCCAACATCGTAGTTACGTAACTGTCCCTACTACACCCCCCCCCACCCCACCCCCTATGTAACAATAAGTAATGCAAACTCAAATGCACTGTGCACTGTTTGAAACTACCTGATGATGATGTCCGCGTTAAGGAAATAGGCGAATGTTCAAAAACAACGTTAAGGTAAATTAACATTTCTTCAGAGTAAGAAAATACAAAAGAATTAGTAAGACAATAACAATGATAAATATCAGAACTATCAATGTTAATAACTGGTCGATATGAAAGTGATGTTCAAAAATTAAAATTTCTAAAGATAAAAGACCAGGTCAAAAAATCAACAACAGGTATGACTATTCTTTTTGAATTCCAAGTCCTTTAAAAAAGATCTATGAGTTTTACTACACCGACATTACGTTCACCATTCTAAGTCGAAGAGAGTTTTTGCAGAGAATAGTGAGTTTAGAAGTCTGTGTAAGCACCGGAAATGAAACATGAAAAAAAGGTTTGTTATGCCTATTTTGGTGTTTTGTAGGAAATTAGGCGTGACTGTGTGCATGCCATGAGGCTTGTGTTGGAAATAAGAGAAAGTGGACAGTAGTTCATTGCTCTCAACGAAAGTATCGGTTTCTTTCAAATATTTCCCATCGTATATTTGGATTTCGACTCGTGAAACGGACCACAAAGATATGAAATATGGACACGCTGTGTTCCCGGCATTACTAGTTGACGAGTTGGATTACGGAAATTTGATTCGCAATGGCGAAAGCATCCATAGGTTCCATATTCATTGTTATAGGTAATAAATAACGCAAAAGAAATTTTGTGGAGTTTATTGAAGCTCACATTTCCTTGAAGGTTAGTTTTACTTAGATAAATTTACTGTTGGACTTCCCATCACATCAGTTTAGTACTTCGCTGCTTCGCTAAAGCAGTATCTCTAATGATGGATCTAACTAATGGTAGCAGTGGTCATAAGCTTCTTCAGAAAAAAATAAGCTACTTTATTTGTATGTGTTTTGACCGATCAATTTCTTCAACAAAATTCATCCCTGAAATAATAGACCCTAATATGTTTTTTACTTCATTATTACGTGATAACAATACTAAAGCGCTCAAATTTGCCACTGCTCGATTGGTTCGACATTTGATAGCTCTAACTAATTCTCGAAATCCAATTCGCCAGACTCGTGTATTACTACTACACAGTACACTGACTACAGATATGACATTTTTGCATCACATTTTATTTAGAACCGTTTGCTCACGTAAATGTATGTAATTGACCATTCTTTTCATGTTTTGAAAAACATATTACGTTAAAGTAGAGCCTTCTGGTAATCATCAATAGTACAGCTCGATTATCTCTATGTATTAAATGACAGAAGGTTGGTGCTGCATCATCTCAGCGAGAACGCTTATCAGCGTTGCGAGGCGTTATTTAAATTTTTTTAACGGCTACGATTGTTAAATACGCCGGCAGATCATAATACCGAGATTTCAATACTGATTAGTCAAAAATGTCCTAGAAGATCGATTCGGATCGAGTTTATTCCAATTCGCATTTCCTCGTCAGTAAATGCTAGCATTTTGAACTAGCCAGTTAATAGTGGACAGAGTTTTAAGATTACTTTGTTATTTTTCTTTTTGTAGTCCAGGTACCCTAGCGAGGTGAGTGGTTTGAAATGCATCTTTTGTACCCTACTTTGTTCTCGTTAAGTTTTTTGAGAAATGTTGTTTGTGGCTCTACTGTTTTTTTTTCATTATTATATTATTTCAAATAAACAACTAAATCTGCGAATACGATTATATTTTAAATTGATGTAAGGTCTAGATGGCACCCAGACGTTGTAAACAATTAATTTTCTTCATGTGAGAATTTACTTTTTCAAAATATTTGTTCTTGCTGCAAAATAGCTAAATCAATTTTCAAAATCATGATATTTTTCCTACAGCACTAATGCTCCATCAAACCATTCCAAGTCCAAATACTGATCTATACTGGTTTGTTTATTCACAAATTCCGGTATATTGTTCTCGAGAGGAAGCTTTGTGTGGCTCTAGTTGCAGTTCGTGAGAGAATTTATGTTTTTTATTGTCCAACGGAAATGTTATCGTCACTGGTGTTGGTCCGCCGATTTAGATGATCACTCAGCTGGGCAGTTACCGCTATGTCGGAGTCGCCTCCAGTCAGTCGGTAGTAGTAGGAAGTCATTAGATGCGATAGTAATCACTCTGTGAAAGTGCTATAGGCAGCACAGGTGTAACTTAGTTGTTTACGCCGCTGAGCTCCGTTCTCAGCCATGCGGCCAAGGCTGCATTTCTGGACAATTGATCGATTGAAGAGGACGGTTTGCTGGATTTTACTGCAAGTTGTATTCTGAAATCTAGTGCAAAAGTGAAATCAAACATAATTTAAAGGATAACTAAAGTGTATGCTTAGAACAAATCCAGTATTGATCTATTGTAATTCATAGTGAGGAAAGATAAAAAAATGTGTATAAAAAACGTTACCAGAAATAGCAGCAAAATGAAGCAGTTTAGGTAATTCCACATTTGATTATCTTGGACCCCCTCACTTTTCCTGAAACAAAAAGTACTCAGTACGATTACTAGTCTATTCGTAGTCATTGAAAATGTTTCTCTAGAGGGTATCGTCGTTCGCATGTTCATTTGTATGATTGACCCAAGCGAAAAATTTCATCACGTTAGAAAGTGTTATCGTAATATTTTCTTCATCATAGTGTGAATATATTAAGTTGAAGTTCACTTTTCCAATGTTTGAAGTTCACGAAATACATGGGTCATTACAATTTTATAACAACAATTAGAAGATTAAACGTCTCAGCTTGGCAAAGATTAGTTTCATTGCGCTTTTATATTTTTCGTTTGTGAATGCACCATTATATTGAGAATTACCTACAACAGCACTTATATTAATAATCCATTTTGAACAATTGCAAAGGTGTAGCCAGAATGGCAACAATTTGCTGGATACATTTGGTTTTTGTTAAATGTTATGTAACTAGAACTCAGGTTGAGCGAGTTTTCGTAAACAGAAATAGTTTGTGATTACAGTGATTATCGAATTTAAAAAAAGAGTCGTTAGAAACTATAGAAACCTTTTGCACGTGTTGATTGATGATCTTGAAATTTTACTCGCAAGATCACTTGGGTAGAAAAATGCAAACATGAAAAAAAATCAGCCGTTCTCCAGTCACCTTGTACACCAGCAGATCGTGCATCTTCTTCCATCGCGCCCATCCACCGAGTGCGAGGCCTACCACGAAGTCGACGGCACTTTCGTCTGGCATGCTGGCAACATGTCCAGCCCACTGTAGCCGGCCACGCTGTATACAACTCGTGATTCATGCGCTGGCGCCACACTCCATCTTCTAATTGACCGCCAAGTATCGATCGCAAGACTTTACGCTCAAAAACACCGAGCACTCGTCAATCAGCTTCTTTCAGCGTCCGTGTTTCGTGTCCGTAGAGGGCCACCGGGAGTATCAGCGTCATATACAGCGCTAGTTTTGTTCGAGTTTGCAAACTACGGGACCATAGCTGGTTACGTAGTCCGTAGAAGGCCCTGTTTGCAGCTGCAACTATAGTCATTTCACTTCGTGACTCAAATCGTTGTCACATGTACGCTTGTGGACCAAGATAAACGAATTCATCAACCACTTCAAATCGCTCGCACCAACACCAATGGAACTCCCACGCTTCCTGCCAGCTACCGTGTACTTTGTTTCGGCAGAGTTAATGTTGAGCCACAACCTCGTCGCTTCCTTCCTAAAAGGCCTGAAGACCTCCTTAACGGCCCTACGGTCGATACCGATGATATCAATGTCGTCCGCAAAACCAAGGAGCATGTGAGATTTCGTGATGATCGAACCGTTTCTTTGCACGTATGCTCTTCGTACTGCACCTTCGAGGGCGATGTTAAACAGTAAGTTGGAAAGCGCATCCCCCTGCTTCAGTCCATCTTTACGTTACGGCCAGCTATCCGCACGCATGATTTCAATCCATCCAGTATCATACGACTCCGCTTAAGGGGGGACCCTACTCTGAAAGGTCGAAAAATAATGAATTTTCGTAATATTTTTTCAGATGTTTAAAGTATAGTGATGTGTTCGTGTGTTTTGGCTATTGATTAAGGTATATTTGGTGATGTATTTTGCATGTCCTGGATTATCTATTATTTTGTGCCAATTGATTATCTGAATGTTAAGTCTATACATAAGGTGTTGGATCATTTTTTTAAGGTGGAAATAAATGTAACACCATTTTGAAAAAAACTTTTCTAACCAAATAATTCTCGTTAAAACTCAAAAACAAATATGATTTTTTTTCTCTTCATCTATAGTTTATTTGAAACGGCACAAATACAATTCAATGTTTAACGGCGCCAATTATATCTAGTAGCTTACTTTCTAGAGTATCTTAATAACTAAAAGCAAATTTTTTATCCTCGCTGCCGACTACGAGCTGAAACTAAATCTAACTTAAAGCTAGAATATTTTGCATTAAAAGCACAGGTTTGCTGTTTGGTGGTTCTAATTGCCATAGGTAAACAGCATATTAAATTTGTTCCGCTGCTGGGCCAAGATATTACGGACTGGCATATTGGGTTGTTTCCCTCGGGCCTTGAGAGTATCGTGCGGGTCTGATTGCTGTTTCCGGAACCGGGGTCTTAACGTGTTCTTGTCGTTTGGTTGGATGTAGGCGGAAGGGGATAGGACTAAACTGGGGCGTGGATGGATTTCAGGAAAACGTATATAAGGGACATGTAGGATAGGTCACGGCTCGCCAAGACATCACGAACAGGAACAGCCGGCTGCCTACCTTCAGCTTGCAGGGAAGCTATTAATTTAGACCTGGCGTCACGGTGTACAGGGCATGACCAGACAACGTGCTCTATGTCGTGATAACCTTCACCACAGGCACAGATCCCACTTTCCCCGAGCCCAACACGACGGAGATGCGCGTCAAATCTATAGTGATTGGACATAAGCCGGGACATCACGCAAATGAAATCCCGACCTACATCCAACCCCTTGAACCACGGGTTCGTCGATACCTTGGGGATTATGGAATGTAACCACCTTCCCAGTTCCCCCTTGGTCCAAGAATTTTGCCAACTGATGATCGTATTCTGACGTACAAATGCGAAAAATTCATTAAAGGCAATTGGTCTTTCATAAATATCACCGTTTGTTGCGCCCACCTTAGCCAAAGAGTCCGCTTTCTCATAACCCGGTATCGAGCAGTGAGAAGGGACCCACGCTATGGTAATCTGAGTAGATATTTCGGATAAAGCACTCAGATGTTCCTGTATTTTCCCCAGGAAATACGGAGAGTGCTTAACATCTTTCATCGATCGGAGAGCCTCAATGGAACTGAGACTGTCCGTAAAGATGAAATAATGGTCCGTGGGCATTTTTTCGATAATCACTAGGGTGTACTGAATTGCAGCTAATTCTGCGACGTAAACAGAAGCAGGATTATCGAGCTTATGGGAGACGGTTGAATTGTTATCGAAAATACCGAAGCCAGTGGACCCATCAAGAAGTGACCCGTCAGTGTAGTACATATTGTCGCAGTTGATGTTTCGATATTTATTGTAAACAATTTTAGGGATCTGCTGCACGCGTAAATGATCCGGGATTCCACGAGTTTCTTCTATCATGGATGTATCGAAAAACACAGTAGAATCAGAAGTATTTGATAAGTCGACACGATTTGGAATATTCGAAGAAGGGTTAATATTTTGGGACATGTGATCGAAATACAATGTCATAAAACGGGTTTGAGAATTAAGTTCGATTAACCTTTCAAAATTTTCAATCACGGGACGGTTCAAGACCTCACATTTGATAAGAATACGAGAAGACAGGCTCCAGAAGCGGTTTTTCAATGGTAGTACTCCAGCTAAGACCTCCAACCTCATCGTATGGGTCGATTGCATGCAACCCAAGGCGATACGCAAACAACGATATTGTATTCGCTCCAGTTTGATCAAATGTGTGTTTGCTGCGGAGCGGAAGCAGAAACACCCGTACTCAATAACAGACAGTATCGTTGTTTGGTAAAGCCTTATAAGGTCTCCTGGGTGGGCTCCCCACCATTGTCCGGTTATTGTACGAAGAAAATTCACTCTTTGTTGACATTTTTTCATCAGATACCTCACGTGACAACCCCAGGTGCGTTTAGAGTCGAACCAGACACCAAGATATTTGTGTACCAAAACCTGAGAAATCGTTTTACCCATTAATTGTGCTGAGCAGGTTCATGCTTCCTAGAAAAAACTACTATCTCAGTCTTCTCCGGAGAGAATTCGATACCTAGCTGTAAAGCCCAAGCAGACAAATTGTCCAAGGTTTCTTGCAATGGTCCTTGCAAATCGGCAGCTTTGGCTCCTGTAACAGAGATTACACTGTCGTCTGCAAGTTGTCTTATCGTGCATGAATTTGCCAGACATTCGTCGATGTCATTTACATAAAAGTTGTAAAGAAGGGGGCTTAAACATGAGCCCTGGGGCAGACCCATGTAGCTAATGCGAAAAGTTGCCAAATCGCCGTGCGTAAAATGCATGTGCTTTTCGGACAACAAATTGTGCAAAAAATTGTTCAAAATTGGAGAAAATCCTTGTCGGTGAAGTTTACCCGAAAGAATGTCAATAGAAACGGAATCAAAAGCCCCCTTAATGTCCAAGAACGCAGACGCCATTTGTTCTTTGCGAGCATACGCCAGCTGAATATCTGTTGAAAGCAACGCAAGACAATCATTCGTCCCTTTGGCACGGCGGAAGCAAAATCTATAACTATCTGAGTATCTGAAAGCAGACCATTTGATTCGACACAATGGTCTAAACGACGGAGTATCATTTTTTCCATCAATTTCCGGATACAGGATAGCATTGCAATCGGCCTATAAGAGTTGTGATCAGAAGCTGGTTTCCTTGGTTTTTGGATGGCGATCACCTCCACTTGCCTCCAATCCTGCGGTACAATGTTTTGCTCCAGGAACTTATTGAACAAGTTCAACAAGCGCCTCTTGGCATTGCCGGGTAGATTCTTCAACAAGTTGAATTTGATTCTATCTAACCCAGGCGCGTTATTGTTACAGGACAGGAGGGCAACTGAAAATTCTGCCATCGTAAAAGGTGATTCTATCGCGTCGTGGCCCGGAGACGCATCGCGAACAATGTTTTGCTCAGGAACAGAGTCCGGACCTACTTTCCTGGCAAAATCAAATATCCACCGACTTGAAGACTCCTCGCTTTCGTTGACCGTTACGCGATTCCGCATTCTTCGGGCTGTGTTCCAAAGAGTGCTCATCGATGTCTCCCTCGACGTCTCGTTCTCGAACCGACGCCAATATCCGCGTTTCTTTGCTTTGGCCAAACTTTTAAGCCTGGTATCAAGCTCCGAATACCGTAAATAGTCGCCAGGTATACCTCCCTTCTGGAAGGCCAAAAACGCGTCAGATCTTTGCGTGTAGACATCGGAGCACTCTTGGTCCCACCACGGAGTGGGAGGCCGTTCTTTGATCGTTATGCCGGGAAATTTATTCGTTTGGGCTTGCAACGCGGCGTCTAGAATCAAGCCCGCGAGGAGGTTGTATTTTTCAAGTGGTGGATGATGTTGAATCGACTCGACCGCTTTTGAAATCATTTCCTCGTGTAACTTCCAATCGACATTTCGTGTGAGGTCATACGGAATGTCAATTGGTCGCATGCGAGTTGACCCGTTAGTAATTGAAATAAGAATAGGCAGATGGTCGCTACCGTGAGGATCGAGGATTACCTTCCATGTGCAATCCAACCGTAGCGACGTCGAACATAAGGATAGATCCAAAGCGCTTGGGCGCGCTGGAGGTTTCGGGATACGTGTCATTTCACCATTGTTTAAAATAGTCATGTCGAAGTCATCGCAAAGGTTATAGATTAAAGAGGAGCGGTTATCATTGTAAGGGGAACCCCAAGCCACACCATGAGAGTTGAAGTCTCCCAAAATCAAACGTGGCGAGGGAAGAAGTTCTATTAAATCAAAGAGCAGCCGTTGCCCAACCTGTGCTCTGGGAGGAATATATATTGAGGCAATACAAAGCTCTTTACCTTGTATTGTCATTTGACATGCGACAACTTCGATGCCTGGAATTGAGGGGAGGTTAATACGATAGAAAGAATAGCACTTTTTAATCCCTAAAAGTACTCCTCCATGTGGGGTGTCTCGATCAAGGCGAATAATATTAAAATCATGGAAGTTGAGATCAATATTTGAAGTAAGCCAAGTTTCACAAAGGGAAAATGCATCGCATTTGTTTTTATTTATCGAAACTTTAAACGAATCAATTTTAGGTGAAATACTTCTACAATTCCACTGTAAGACAGAGATAGAATCCTTCATATACGCAGTTGAACTAGGCATCGAAGGATACAATCGCTGCAAGGAGGGGCCATTGGGCAGTCAACTGCTTCAAAAATGATCTAACTGTTGGGAGGAATGCTGTAAGAAAAATTATAATTGGATCGGGTACATTGAAATTTTCAAAAATCCAGTCCACAATGTCAGAAAATTTCACTAATCCAGAGTTTGTTTCATCAACTGGATGTGCAAATGGAACAACTGGGGTTTTAGATTTTCCTGGCAGTGCTGGGAACTCCTTCTGGGACTTTAAATTTGCAAGCCCAGGAGGAGTTTGCTTCGGTTTTTCCGCAGCACTGTTTGGTTTTTTCGTACTTTTCATTACACTCTGGGAAATCTTAGGACCTTTACGGGGAAGTTTAGGAGAAGAAACATTTTTCCTCTTCCTAGACTCCCCAGGATTGGCGTAAGATGTTCCCGCTGGTGAATCGTCAGAATCGGTTTCATCAGAGGACAACAGAACAAAGGGGTTCGATGTTATGGTAGAAGTGGTCACGGTCTTCTTCAGCATCTCAGCGTAAGAACGCTTTGAACGCTCCTTAAGTGACCGCTTGATTTTATCTCTGCGCCGCATGTACACCGGGCATGTGGAGAGCTCATGCTGGTTTTCCCCACAGTGAATACATTTTTCAGCATTAACACTGCAAGAATCTTCCGCATGAGTCTCCCCACACTTGCTACATCGTGCCTTATTGCAGCAGTAGGCGGCTGTGTGGCCTAACTGCTTGCAATTGGTGCAATTCATAACACGGGGTACATACAATCGCACAGGCAGACGAACCCGGTCGATCGAGACGTGGCTAGGGAGTGCAGATCCGGCAAACGTAACGCGAAACGAGTCTGACGGAGTGTACACTTTTGTGCCGCCGACGAGAGATTCAGACCGCAATTGCTTGCAGTCGAGCACCTTCACATCGGGACATGTGCTATTCTTGAAGCACTCTTTAGCACTTTGCAAAATACACTCGACGGACAGACTCGAATCGGTTATGACACCGTCGATCCCCACGTCTCGTGCGGATATGTAAACGCGATACTCGCGTGTGAAGAGCTCAGAGCAAGCGATAGCATTGGCCTGTGCCAGATCACTGACCACGACACGGAGCTTGTTAGGTCGGACCTTGGAAATTTCGGTCACGGCCTTGTACCCCTTCGTCAGGTCTATAGAAATTTGCAGTATGTTTAATCGCTTTGAATTCACTCCTGCCTTTGGACGAAAACAAACAGTATAGCTGCCCTGTTGAGATCCGTCCGGGTAAAGCCTGGGGCGAGGGGGGACTGGAGAATGAACAGGGGAGGGGGTAACAGAAGGGTCAGGGTCAGGGGGGTTCGGGGATGGTGGCGCGGGAGGCGAGGGATCTATATCCATCGCGCTAAATCTAGCGCACTAGCGCCGACAAGAACACGTACCTCTTTACTTCTTCCTTCCAGCAGTGGTTGTCCGATCGTTCGAAGCTGCACCCAAAGCAGCCACCAGCACCAATACAGCCACCAGCAGTGAGCCGGGTGTGAGATAACTCAGCACAGCGACACGACTCGACTGTCAACTGATGGCCTTGAATTAGAAAGATCTATTCACTGTGCACAGATCAAAACTGCAGCTGGTATTTTGCACCAATACAGCCAAAGTTGCGAGCCGGGTACAGAACGTAGCGACACAACTCACAATCTAGTTGGCCTTTAGCGCGAATAATATACTCTTTTGTTTGGCTATTCGTACACACGGACCGGATTGTGATAGAACGACCACTTGCACGTCCGTTTCTGTCGAGTGTTCGACGCGGAATGCAAATATGATTTGTAATGTGTTGTTTCGCTTTTATTCTTTATAACCTCTTGAAGCCGCCTTGGCATAGCATTATTGAGAGATTTTAGCGTATTGGGAGTATCTTTAGCCTACTCGTGAATAATAGCTTTTTTTCTGCTGATTAACAGTTTCGAATTCCCTGCCCTGCGCAAACATATTTACTGATAAAATTCCCCATTAATTCCTAAATAGATTCAAGCCCGGAATACACGATGACCCACCCATTGAAGGAAAATTATGGGCCTCTAGCATTTTTTTGGTATTACCGGCTGTTTGAAATAATGCAATATATTGCTGAAAAATAACATTTTTGATCACAACTTTTTCCGTGAAAAAAATCAAAGCTTCCTTTTTCAGTACTTCTCGGAATTTATTCTGGTTTTTATAAAACGTATTGGAGTTTTTTAGTGTTATTATTGCCTGCCCAAAACATAACGGCACCTCCTTCAAAGTTGCGTGATTCTCTCGTCTCCAGAAACATCGGAATCGTCAAGAATAAACTTGTTCATCACTGGAAAACTCTCTAGACCATTCTGCATATCAGAATTGATATTTCTAAATTCTTATTTATCAAACAGCCGGTTGCTTAAGTTTGATTAGAATCAAATGAAAAGGGAACGTATGGGGGAGCCAAACTTTGAAACCACGTGTTCAATCATAATTCACCATTAACTATCCCGTTAATTCGATATCAATATTGTTCAAATCTGTTGTGTAGTTTCTAAGATAATGAAGTTTAGTGCTTTTCACATTTCAATACATTACAGACGAAGTTACATTCCGATTACAGTAAAATTCAATAGGGTGTTATGAGGCAGCTAGACCTTTCATTTGATACTAATTCTGTGGAAATCGGGTCAACCATCTCTGAGAAAAGTGAGTGAGCCCAAGTAGTCATCAGAATTTGTTTCTTTTCATACCTGGATTTTACATTTTTAAACATAACAGGAAAAGTAATAATCCGTTCGCAAAAAAAATCATCAGGGTCTTATGGGGCAACAAGACTTTCCATATGACACTGATTTTATGAAAATCGGACCAGCCATCTCTGAGATACATAAGTGAGATTAAATAGTCTTCAGAACACGTTTCTTTCTGTAACTTCTGAACCATATGTTCAATCTTCATAAAATTCAAAAGTTAAGGGTTTTTAGGTAGCTCGTTCATTTGAAACCAATTTTGTTCAAATTGGTGTGTAGTTTCTGAGATATTGATGTTTCGTGATTTTTACATTTTGATACATAACCTCTAAACTAGAAATCAGATTACAATAAAATTCAATAGGGTCTTATAGGGCAACTAGACCTTTCATTTGCAATTGATTTCATTGGAGCGGGGGCCTAGTGTGGTTGGTAACGTCTCCGCCAACCACGCTCGACGCCTGGGTTCGAATCCCACCGCCGACATAGGTGTCGATGGTTGTGGGGTGGCGTGATCCACTCACCACCAACCCAACTGGTCTAGATTCAATCCTAGCCGACACCGGGAGATTTTCTGAGGCGAAAAATCTCTGGGATCACGCCTTCCATCGCATGAGGAAGTAAAGCCGTTGGCGCCGGTCCGTTAATAAACGGGTCGTGAGTTAGGGACCTGGGTGTGGAGTCGCCTCCCTGGGCGTCGGTAATTGGCCACAACAGTGGCGGAAATAGACCTACGGAAAATAAGCGAGAATAATAAAAAAAAAATTGATTTCATTGAAATCGATTCAGCCATCTCTGAGAAAATCGAGTGAGATTGAGAGAGCGTTACACACGCACACACACACACACACACACACACACACACACACACACACATACAGAAAATGCTCAGCTCGTCGAACTGAGTCGAGTGGTATACGACATTCGGCCCTTTTGAGCACTTTTATACCTTTAGTTTTTGCAGTGATTGCTATACCTTTCTAGGAGAAAGGCAAAAAGTGAAATGATAGAAATGACTTTCAATTTCAACTTCAATCCCGAGCAAGGCCGCAAACATTGAAATAGTACAATATTAAATTTAAATGATGTTGAGGCCACATATTTTGATCGTAGCTATAGTTTTAAACAGTCTGCGGGTTTCGTTTCTTTCTATAACTTTCAAACCACATGTTTAAACATTATGAAATTCATTGTTTAAGGGTTTGAAAGCCCATTTATTTGAATACAACTATGTTCATAGCTTCTGAGATATAAGAGCGTTTTTCACATTCTGACGCAGTGCCAAAACTTAAAGTTTGATCACAATGAAATTCCACAGCAACCTAAAGCAGGTATTAGACGACGCAAATATTTGCTATTTTTGATAAGATTTTTATTTGCACAAAATAAAATCTGTATTGAAAAATAGCAAATATTTGCTTCGTCTAATACCTGCTTAAGCGGCAAATAGACCCTTCATTTGACACCAAGATAGAAAGAATTGGTCAAAACATCTCTGAGAAAATTGAGTGCGAAAGAAAGGTGCACATTCACACGTACACACCCACACACAAACATATACACCTATACATGCATGTATGCAGAAAATGCTCGATTCGTCGAACTGAGTTGAGTAGTATATGACATTCGGCCATTTCAATCATTTTTCTACCTTTTAATTAGCCAGTGACCGTTAGGAGAAAGTCAAAATGTTTACTTTCATTATGTGATTTCACATTTTTATGAACAACGGACAAACTTACAATCTGATTACAATGAAACTCAATAGCAACCTATGGAGCAACTAAACCTTTCATTTGACACTAATTTTGTGAAAATCGGTTCAGCCATCACTGAGAAAAATGAGTGAGTTTAAACAACCTCAGGATAACTTGTCTTAACATAACTTTTGAACCATATGTTCAATCATAACGAAATTCAAAAGTTAAGGGTTCTGGGGACAGCCCAATCATTTGAAACCAGTTTTATTGAAATCGGTTGTGTGGTTTCTGAGATATTGATGTTTCGTGATTTTTACATTTTGATACATAACCTCTAAACTAAAAATCCAATTACAATGAAATTCAATAGCAACCTATGGCGCAACTAGACCTTTCATTTATTCATTTTCATTAATTTTATGAAAATCGGTCCAGCCATCTCTGAGAAAAGTGAGTGAGAAAAAAAAGTTGCACATACACACACACACATACACACATACATTCATACATACAGAAAATGCTCAGTTCGTCGAAAGAAGTCGAGTGGTATATGACATTCGGCCATTGGGACCACTTTTATACCTTCGGTTTTTCCAGTGATTGCTATACCTTTCTAGGAGAAAGGCAAAAAAGGTGGCTTTATGAATATTCCAACCAGTGTATAGTGAGTATTACGCTGTTGGCAGCATTTCTCTCGAAACCATATTTTTCAACTTGTGGTACGTTTTTATCAGTATCTACTGAACCGATTAAGCTGAAATTTTTTATATAGCATTTAAAAATAGATTATCTAACTTGTTACATAGCCGTTTTTGAAAATTCCAAAAATTGCCAAATGGTGGCCATAGAATTAAAAAAAAAATTTTCATGAAAAATAACTATTCAAAAATTTACAAGACTAGATAATCGATTTTTACATGCTATGAAAATTTTCAATCAAATCGGTTCAGTAGATGCTGAGAACATGTACCACCAGTTGAAAAAACATGGTTCGTGAAAACCGCTGTCAACAGTGTAATATTCACCTTAATATAGTCCACGACATGCAAAAAAATCTTGAAATATACCCTATTCAATAGCCAAAATACCCCAACACTTAGCCTTTCTCTAAACATCCGAAAAAAAATCACAAAAACTCATTATCTTTCGATTTTTCAGAGTAGGGTCCCCCCTTAATTAGTTTCGTCGGGAAACCGTGTTCAAGCATGATCTACCCCAGCTCTTTTCTTTTCACTGAGTCTGTCGCAGGGGAAAATTTAATCCGTCGGAACCAGCCTGGTATTCGCCGAAAAAGGATTCCGTTAACGGTCTCAACCTGGAGAACAGGATACGGGAGAACCCTTTTTACGCGATTATTTTATTAAGCAACGTAATGCCTCGATAGTTACTACAATCCAGTCGGTGGCCCTTTTTGCAGATTGGGCATATGAGGCCTTCCATTCAGTCGCTCGGTCTTTGTACATCCGCCCAGATCCTAAGTATGGTCTGATGGACCGCTGAGTACAGCCGCTCACTTCTCGATTTTAGAAGTTCTGCAGGAAATACATTTTTTTCAAGCGGCTTTGCCGTTTTTCAGCTCCCAAATCGCCTTTTTGACCTCCTCCTGTGTTGGTCCTGTCACTCATAATCATCATCCTGTTCATCCTTCGCTCATCCTGCCCCTTACCATCAAGAGCGCCTGAAAGTGCTTCTTCCACCTGGCTGCAACCGTTGGCTTATCCTCAAGCAGGTTTCCGTCCTTGTCATTACACATGACAGGCGCAGGGAAATTTCTACTTCGAACTCTGTTCCTAGCAAAATTGTCCTGTGCGCTTGCGAGCACCTCGTGCTCGCGCTTCTTCCAACGGTGGACTCTTTTTTATGCAGCTCTTGCCTCCCTGTTTGTATCTCTCTCTGCCCTGACGCGTAGCCGCAGTGAGCATGCGGCTCCTGGCACGGTTCTTCTCGTCCGTCGCTCTCTGGCACCCGGCATCAAACCAGCTGTTAGGCTGTCTTCCACTCGTCGTACCTACCACTTCTCTCGCAGTCGTGTCAATGACACCGGTAAAACTACTCCACAGCCCAGTTATGTCTTCATCTCGCTCCTCCTGCTGTTCTGCGACCCGTTGAACCAGCTCTCTGGCGTATTCTTCTGCTACTCCATAGCCTTCAACCGCTGTATGTTGAAACGCATCGTCCTCTCTGTGTGAGATTTCAGCACGTTCGACAACCGTGCGCGGATCATACCAACGGGGAGATAATGGTCAGAATCAATGTTTGGTCCCCGAAACGATCTAACATCAGTAATATCCGAAAAGTGCCGCCCGTCAATCAGTACGTGATCAAACGTGGAAAATAAGAGCTACATATGGCCATTCCTCTGGCACGGAAGAAATCTTCCCTCCCAGCCTGTGCGTTTGCATCTCCGATGACGACTTTTACGTCGTGTTTTGGGCACTCGTCATAGGTTCGTTCTCGCTTTTCATAGAACTCATCTTTGACTTCATCGGATTTGTCGTTTACCGGTGCGCAGGTATTGATTAAACTGTTGTTGAAAATTTTGCGCTTAATCCTCAACACGCATATACGGTCATCTACAGGCCACCGGATGACTCTTGTTTTCTGATTTTCCAGCACTACGAAACCGACGCCCCGTTCCGCCGCTTTGCCGTCATTGTAGTAGATGTAGTACTTGGAAGAAGTGTGTGCAATAGGGTCTACTGAGAGAAATTCCCTATTCTCCGCAATTTGGCCACCGAACCTCCTGAATCGCTGCGATTTTGACTCCCTGCCGCTGTAGTTCTCGAGCAAGCCAGCCAGCTCGCGCCGGCTCATTGAGAGATCGGACGTTCCAAGTACCGTTACCGTTTTCGGTTTCCGTCCCGTGAAGCCAAGGTCTTTGCCGATTGATCCGTTCTGTATTTCTGTTTTTGTTGTTCGTGGTAAGGAGAGATTTCGGTATGCCACCTTATCAGGGTCGCGATACCTACATCCTGCTGATGGGGCTGCCATCTTAGGTGTAGCCGGTGGGATACAGCATTTCATGATTCAACCGCCCGCTCCGGGCCAGACGCTGTATACACCGCCCCTAACATGGGTACAGCCGTGTACGTACCCCTCTTCCCAGTCAGCATACGACCAAAGTTTCAACCGGGGGTTGATTACCCGATCTCCGCTAAGGTTACTTGTATCCCGGTCGGTACCTCCCGGAGGTTGGGATAGGAGTTGCTGGACAGAGATGAATGACCACACTAGGGTCTCAAGTTACACGTGTACAGCCGTTTAACAACCGCATTAAACTGTTTGAAATAAAATCAACGCATTCAATTGTTAGTAGTGTACAAAGGAGTTGCTTGGCCAAGCCTACGATCCTATTTAACACTAACAGTCTCTTCCGAGACGGGATTTGAACATACGACGACTGCCTTGTTAGACCAACATCGCATCTCGAATTCAGCTAGAAGGTTTATCTCAATTACAAGTAGCGCAGCGGAACGTAAGCACGGTATATTTTGTAGATTGCAGACTAATGACTCAAATTGCTTGAGGAACAATGTTCATGAGTAACATTTGAACCAGTCGGATCTAAGCTGAAGTAGGCCTGACAGTTATCGTTGCTGGCCACGCCCATCTTTACCGTAGCTTGGAAATATTAGAAAGGATATTGATTATGTGGTACTTACCTAATAGGAAGCCACAGACTCAACGACATTCCCGTATGTTACGGAATTGGAGGATTAAATGGGATTCGCATCAAACAAGCGATTGTTAAGTCCATTTAGTATTACCCAAGTTGCACCACGAAGAGGCGTACTCTTTTGCAACCCAGCTGGGGCTGGGAGGTTTATCTTATTTATCAGTCCTTGCAAAAACTACTCGTCTCTGAATTTGCATATTACAATATTTTTTAGAGAAGCCATGCATACCACTACCAACAGCTATTTTGTGTTTTTAGTTTACCTTGGTAACACGGGAATCTGGTCACAAATAGACAAACCAAGACATTTCGTTATTTATGTTTTTCAAAGTAAACTTAATGAACAATAAAATTCTGTGAGAAGTATGTACTACAATATATATATATACACTAAGGTCACTTTTTCGCGGTTTTTTTACGCGGTCTTTTTTACGCGGCTTTTTTTACGCGGATTCCGGAATTTACGCGTTTTTTTACGTGGATTCCGGAATTTGCGCGGTTTTTTTTTACGCGGATTCCGGAATTTGCGCGTTTTTTTTACGCGGATTCCGGAATTTACGCGGTTTTTTTTTAACGCGGATTCCGGAATTTACGCGGTATTTTTTTTTGCCCGGATTCCGGTTCCCCTTCACTCGAAATGCAAAATTAACGATGGTTTTTTTTTACGCGGATTCCGGAATTCACGCGGTTTTTTTTTTACGCGGATTCCGGAATTTACGCGGTTTTTTTTACGCGGATTCCGGAATTTACGCGTTTTTTTTTACGCGGATTCCGGAATTTACACGGTTTTTTTTACGCGGCACGTATCCCCCGCGTAATAAGCGACTTTAGTGTATTATTTTCAGTTAAAAAACCAAATAAGATTCATGTAAATACTTGTTATAATAGGGTATCTAGAATCTCTAGAAATAGAAAGTTAGATGAATTTGCTTAGTTGTTTGAAGTAATATTTACTTAAGCAGTGGCCCGTTATAAAGTCGCTTAAGGTATATAGAAGCGTTTGTAAGCTAACGATCTTAAAATACGTAAAAATTAATTCAACTTTTTTTTTATTTCAATGAAACTTTTCACACATATTTGACTTAGCAAACTGAGTTTTTTCCGCGGGTGTACACATTTTTCAAACTCAAAGCATTTTTGCATAAGCTTTATTTAAGGCATTGTAGCTCAGAAATATTTGCTTGTACAGAAAAACTGTCTGGGAATGAATTGTAGGAAACTAATAGGTACAGGTTTACCAAAAAATATACATTGCTATTTTTTATCAAGATAAGTTATATTTTTATTTATAAAAGAAGGAGTTGATTCTTCTTTAGAAACTTATTAATACAAAAAAGAGTTTCCCTTGACATTATTTTTGTTGAAGCTTGACATTATTATTCCAAAACTTAAGGTAAAAAGTCAAACCTCCCAGTTGGTCTCGTGGTACGATGCTGACCTAACAACCCAGTCGTCGTAGGTTCGAGTCTTGACTCGAGAGAGACTGTTTGTGTCACTAAAATTGTAGCGCTAGCCCCGAAATTGTCCTATACACTTAACAATTGGCTGCGAAGTCTGTGTATAATAAACAGAAGGTCGAGTTCCGAATCGGAATGTAGCACCAAGGCCTTGCCTTGCTATTGTAAAAAGTTTAGGACGGAGGAATGAAAAACAAAATTTTCTCAATGGATAAGTTGTAGAGAAATTATTAATAGTAACCTTTAAAAGAATAATCCACTTTTAAAAAGCCAAACCAGTTGTGAAGAACAGGAAACGGATTTCAGTGCTTTTAGAGCAGCTTGACTTTCCGAAAGATACATATATTTGCATGTCTATAGTTGCACCGTAGACAAATTATGGTGCATTCAATTATTGCCTGTATTCCGGCTTGAAATTAGGTTGACTTCGGAACTTGTTAGCCCAGCCCCAACCCTGCTGTTTAGCTCTGAACCATCCGAGTGGAAAACTGTTGACTCTGAATGAATGCTAAACCTCCCTCCATTAGATGCGACTTTAGTCAATCACTTGGAACCTATCCTTAACCTAGAATCAAAATTCTATTCCAGAGATGTAGAATTTTAACATAGAAAGTTATTATAGGCATATGGATTATGTATATTATTTCTTACGGTACAAAAATTTAAACCATAGCAACGAGCTTGTTCCGTCGGCATCCGCATTAAAATGACTGTGCGTAAAAATCCGCTACTATAATAACGGCTTGCTGACTGCACTGAAATCCGATTGTGATCACTGTTTTAGTGTGAATTGTTGCTTTAAAATGCGTGATAATTTTTATCGCGAGCTATTTCCTCCCATTGAGCCATCCATGCAACGGTTTGTTTGATTGCGTGGAGTTCTCTGGCATGGATTTTGAATTTGCTCTCGAAACAAAACAATGTTTATACATGTGTTCTTCTGGCCGTCACCGTGTTGACCGGGGTCAGGCTGTCAGAATATGTTATTCCGCTGTTCAATGATAAGGCGTGGTGAAAGTTTTAATAATGTAATAATGGGAGGCCAAAACATTTTTTCTTCTTTTCTTTCACTTACACAGCAAATACTTTTGATACTCCAGAAACTCGGTTGGTTCAGCTCAAGAAAATGTTACAAAATCACTCCTTTTCCATCACAGGCGCCTTTGAAAATGTAATTACTGTCGCCACCTCGCCAGTAACCGGCCGTTGTTTGCTTAAATGTGCACCTTTATTAGTGCTGCACTTGGCCAAGCGCATTCCTGTGGGTGACGATTTGTACACTGCGTCTATGATAGCTAACAACATCGTTACTCATCAACGGCGAGCTCACGTGGTTGGTATGACCTGTCAATCCAAAGCGAGTTTTTCTAATCTAACATCATTTGAAACCGTCATAAATTCACCACGCAAACACAAAGCGAGAACTTTTCATGCAATTTACATATGCTTATTCTGGCTGACCATTTGAATGTTCTGTGTGTAGCAATGATCAACGAGTTTCTTCCGCCTTCTTTCCATTTCACTGGATGCACTTGCACGTATATAAACCTGACGGAATTTCTCCATTCCAAGGTCACCAGAGCCGGTTTGACAAAAGACCTGTGCAGTAACTGTATTTTACTCTTTTAAAACTGCTGACGCACTGTAGCATTCGGGTACACGACAAGCATACGTAGTCTCTAATAAATTTGTATATTTAATTAACCGCCCAACTCACGTACGCGATCTTTAATGTGGAAGCCTGGTCATTTACAAACAAATTGCCGGTAATTGTTTATAGCGGTCTGTTCTAAACTTGATATCCTGCAATTGATGAGCAGTTTTTTTTCACATCGACAAAATGTCCGGAAGCGAGGTTCAACTCACGTTCGGGATGTTCATTTACTGCACAGTTGCTCTGTCCGATGACTGTGGTGGCGGTGGCAGAGTGATTAGTGTTAAATATTTACAAGATTGCATTTCGGTTGTTGTTTGTTTACTCCCTAGTTCTGCGGACACCGGCCAGCAATCGTCGAAACGTTGGCCCTAGCGGGAAATCAGTCTTTTCTTGTCCGGTGACGGGATTGGTTTACTTCTTATAGTGCAGTGCATTTCGAGATCGTGGGCCACTTGGGGCCGATTTTTCTATAGAGGTGAGAAGCAGGAATATTGTATCAAATCGAATCGTTGTTAACCGTTCAACATTTCACTAAAATGGTTGTAATCTATAATCGGATTCATTCAACAACTACTGGAATCTGCTATCTGAAAATAGAAATTTGAAGTCAGTTACTGTGGCTCCTAAATAATTGAAGTATTTTTCTATGTCTTCCGAACCACATACCTAATCGGTATGAATTTAATGATTTAAGGATTTTAAGCCAGGTGTACGTTTCATCCAACAGTGCTTTAGAGTTTTTTTACAAATAATTGAGATGAGATAAACGTAATTCTTTTTGTAGAAAGCGGAAAAAATCCATCATGTTTTTTCTTGATTAGAGGAATACAAGCTTGCGTCATGAAAATCATATTACAGAAAAATTAGAGTCTATGTCCGGTGCATAATGGATTAAGGGCAGACCAGCCATTTGACGCTATGATTGTAGTAATCAATCCAAACATCTATAAGTGGAGTGAGAAAGATTAGCGAGTGTGAAGCAGTGACTCCTCCAAAGACTGGATAGTAAGAGGACTTTGACATTTGGTGGCCGGAGGGAAAGAATTCAAGAACAATATCTTGGAATTGGCTTGACTTAAGAAACATGTTAAGTACTCAAAATGAACTGTCAGAGAGAAATTTAAGAAAACTATTCTGCCAGTCATCGGATGAAATCTCGAACTTTCTTTAGAATTCGCGCCATTATTTTCTGCACACACCTGGTCCACCTCAGCGGCTAGTTTGTTCCAATTTCTCATCGTCAAGACAGCGTCCCACATTACCTTTCTAGTCTTCCTTATTTTCTTGTCCAGTACTTTTCGATTGAGCGAAATTGAGAGCAATTGGGTGAGTTGATATCCTTTATGATGAAATCCACCTTGTTGTCATGGTACCACCGAACCATTTTCCGGCTGTTGTGGAGCTTGGCAAATCCGGCCAAATCGTAATAGGATCTCTGTATCGCCTGAATGAACGGTAGAACTCGCTTTTTGAGGCACTCTTGCTTGTAAACCATTGAGTCCATCGTCTTGTTCGTGGTATAAACCTAGGTTTTCCGTCCGCAGCTACAAATACCTTGCCAGATCATCAGTTTTCTTGCAAATTCAGCAGCGAAAACAAACACGAAATTGGCGGGACATCACCCTAGTCTGGGACGAGATAAAATTTTTTTCCGGGAAACTATCTAAAATCCATCTTCAGATTCCTGACGTCCTGGGTTTACCTTGATTGCCCTCAATACCTTTCAGAGCTCAGTTGCTAATCGTATATTCGCTTACTCTGATGCTTCCGGAATTATATTTCTTCTTTCGTTTTCCATTCAGTACAACTTTCAAACTTCACGTTTCGAGATGAAACTTTCAGTACTGAAAGGCAAATAGTTTCGAAACAAATAGCTTTCAAACCATATCGATCACTAGGGGCGCTGCTCAACAACTGACTTTTTCTTGGATTCTCAATGAAGCAATCCAAAAAATGATGGTTAACTTCGTTGTCACAAATCCGCTATTTATCCTGTGCAAACTTTTGCTCTCAGTTTCGTTTCGAGCATCTTTGGCGTTCATTGCCAATATTTCTTTAGTAATTCTTGTATGCCTTGTACCATTTTTTCTCTGGTATCCAATTAGCTCTCTGGTAGTAACATCGTAACTTAAAAAAGTTTAAACACGTTTTTCTCCTGGTTGCAAAAACATGATGCAAACATCACGTTTACTGCGAAATTATGTTACACTAAGGATTTACCAATTGGTTTAATTTCAATAAAAAACCGCCAAACATGTCCAGTACAACAATTTCATCCTATAAATCGCCAACGTTTTTTTCATATGCTCCTTGGCTTTGAGGATGACATTCCCGAGCAGGAGAGCATAGCAAAATCATTACTCATGAATAACATATTTTGTTATGAGATCTTATCGTGCTCCATATCAAAGGAATGTCAAATTTTGATATCATACCTTTTTATGCCTTTCATAAGATATTCGAACTTATTCCATATACCTCATTGAAGACGCGTGTTTAAGTGAAAATAGTTTGTTATTGATTATTTATAACATGTTCAGTTAAGTGTTTGATGTTCAATAATTCAAATAATTTAAAAATATCAAAACCGATTATTGGTATTATATTTTGCTAATTTACCAACTGTATCAACCATAACCAAGATCAAATTGAGGGATTGTTATATAGAGTTTCCAATATCTGGTCATGATATCATGATACTATCTTCTGCTTGGGTTGATATCGTCGTTATTACCCGCAGAGCAGTGTGAGAGGCATTAGTGTTTTTCAAGAGGGAAGCAGCGAGATTTGGACTCACCATCAACTCTACCAAAACAAAGTACATGGGGGCTGGTTCTCCACCGTGGGAGTTCGTCGAGCCTTGGTACTGAGATTGTGATAGATGGGGGTATCTATGAAGAAGTCGTCGAATTTGTGTACCTTGGTACTCTTGTAACGTGTGACAATCACGTTAGCCGCGAAGTGAAGCGACGCAGCTGCAAACAGGACCTTTTACGGTTGACGTAGTCAGCTGAGATCCCGCAGCATAGTGTTGGTGTTGGTCGATGAAGGGACCGATCGGTGAACACCTGTAGCCTTCGAGCGTAGGATTCTGCGTTCATTAATTGGCGGGAAACTGGAGAATGGAGTGTGGCGCAGGTGCATAAACCAAGTACACTGGGGTCGCTTCTTACGCGGTTGGTTGTACCGCATTTAAAAGATTAGATTAGATATATTCATACTAAACTCATTTGGTACCGCGTACAAACCACCTTCCGAATCGAGTAAAAATAATCCGCGTTATTGTAAAAATATCCCGTTAAAAAAAAAACGCATAAAAACAACCCGCGTAAAAAGCGACCCCTGTGTACACCAACATGCGGATATCATCAAGCTGATAAACACCTTAAGCTGCAGTGGGCTGGCCACATGTTACGAATGTAGAGGGAGCGATTAACGAAGATAATATTCAATAGAGAGCCCGACAAAGGGCGGTGACTCCATCGTATACCCCGCACTTGTTGGATGTGTGGTGTAGATAAGGACGCTCGATCGCGGGTGTTAGGGGCGATTAGAAAAGACTAGCCCATGATCGATTGAAATGCAGGCGTAATCTGGATTCGTCAGTGAGTTGTTAACGACCTGTTGCATGAATGCATACAAGTACTATGGTCCCAGTGACCATAAATGTGGTTAAAATCTCTCAACAAAAAAAAAATCCGAAATTTCGGTTTCGTGAAATTGAAGAGTTAATAATTTTCGCGAAATTAAACTTCCAATTTCGACGATTACAAAATTTTGCGAAATGTCGAATCAAGTTCCCGAAGCTGCGACTATAAATTAGAATAAATATATCTCAACAGATTTTTTTTTCACTAATAAAAGTCAGACTTGAAGGAAGAAACTATCAACCGGTAATTTGTGTTCTTGAATAAATGACTGGCTGTCCCCAGCCCTCCAAGAAACATTGCTCTTTTTTTAGTACACCAAACACAAACGGGTAAGATTTTTTTACTTTTGAGCAACATTGCATTACCTTTTGTTCTTGTGACCGCGCATTAGCCCAATAAGTTGAAAATATTTGAATCATTTTCGTGAATTTTAATGCAAATTATTGGTTTGTTATTGAAATATCAAGCTTTGTTATTCATATAGTCTTGGAGGAACAATATTTTGGTATTATTTTTTGTTATTTTATCAACTATTGAAACCATATTAAGATCAAAATGAGGTTTATTTCCAATATCTGGTTATGATATTATAATGATATTTTTTCCTGCTCGGGTATTCATTCAATACTCTTCAAATATGGCGACCAATCTTTAGCTGAGAATCTCAGCCTGAGATGCGTCGCCATCCAATACTGTCGCACGAATGAGCGAGAAGCATACTGAAAGGTGCGCTGTAATTCAATTAACTCTTCAAATACTACTACCAATTTTCCACCGCTTGCTGAGATGTGTCGCCATCTAATGCTGTGGCACGAATGAACGAGTAGCACGTGAAATGGTGCGCTTATATGCAAGTAGCTTGGCAACTACTATTTTTTTCATCGCTTTATTGCTTTACTCTTCTATGCGGAAGCGTTCCCCTCACTCAGCGAGGCTCGCTGCTGAGTCGAAACATGTAGACAGTGGAATGGAGCAAGGAAAATATATGGAAAAGCTCGACCTTGAAATTTTCCATCCATTTTCACCATTAAGCAGTGAAGCAACAGTACTAAACATCATATAGAAAAAATACTTACATTTGACCTATCCACCGACATATAGATGACTGAGGTGTATTGAGTCGTTCGTTTGCTATAAACATTTGAAATCTGACGTAACGTTTGCCAATTTCATTTTCAATTTTACCAAATGTAGTCGAGTATAGAAAACAAAGACGTAGTCCCACGTCAAAAAAACTAGTAACATGTGCAACATATGCGACGGTATGTGTGGAAATTGTGCATATGGTTGAAACGGCCATTATTAGATAGTCGTACTCCCGTAACAAGTGCAAAATATATCAAAGTATGTGTTGTTACTTGACTGGAGAAGAACTTTATTGCTTTTTAAGTAACAGAATTGTTATCTAAAGGGCTATTTTGCGTTATTGTTTTTAAAGTAATAGGGAAAAATATTGCGTGTAGAGCAAATCCGTTCTAGTTTCTTTCCTAATGAATTAAATATATTGAAAAATGTTGATATTCTGGTTTTAATAAATTATAAATATAAACTAGTATTTCAATTATTTAAAAGTCCTGTAAGTTCAACGTATATCAAAATATGGTACATCGAGTTTTTTTCAGGGTTAAAGGCAGTGAACATTTATTATTTTTGCCTTTCTCTTAGAAGGGTACAGCAATTTCTGTCAAAACCAAAGCTCTTAAGCTATGTCTTACGAGCCAAAAGTCTTATGCCACTCGACTTAGTTCGACTAAATGAGCATTATGTGTATTGTGTGTATGGTGAGCGTACCTAGGCTCTCCAGTGTCACTCATTTTTTTGAGGAATTTCGACAATATCAGTGTCGAACCAGCGATCATGTTACCTATTAAATTTTATAATTATCAATGCAGTTATTATCTTAGTATTCGACATTTTTTCGATCTCATCAAGACGGGACTCGAACTTCGAGCATGGCGTTTTGGACAATTAAACTACTGAGAAGATAATTTGCCCTAAGAATTGTCCGCTTTAGAGAAAGTTGTTTTCAGCATTGTTTTGAATTCAGCATAGGTTAGTTTCAATACTGCTAGATATTTTACCAAAAATATTTAAAATCTGTTACCAAGAAAGTATAGTTTATTTATGATTGAATAAAATGAACATGGTCCGCTCCACTTGAACACATAACTCAGAAATTTTAGCCTTGTTTATGAGGGACACAAAATTTTTCAATTTCAAAAGCAAGTTCAGATTATTTATAGCAGTGATTCTGACTTTGCACTTCCTGATTTTATCAATAGATTTTATCATAACCTAGAGAGGTTAAAAAAGTAGCAATAAAGAGAACCAGGATGATTGCGCATAACTTCTTTGAGTAAAACAACTATTCGTTTGTTGCATTTCAGCATTCCATTACAATTTTTACAATTTTTGATTGTTTTAACAATTTTTGATTTGTTTTAACAATTTATATTTATATTGATTTATGTTATGTTGAATTTACAACACTGTTTCTTTTCCAATTGCCACACCACATGAGTTGAAAAGTAACTTTACCTTATATTAAAAAAATGCGCGAAAATATTGAAAACTTTGAAGTTCACAGAAGAGTTTGTTTTCCTCGAGTTGATGAAAATGTCACTTGGTCTGGTCTGACTTAACACCGACCATATCAAAGAAAATTCCGATAATATACAAATTTCTAAATGCTGGAATGCAATCTGTAATTTCATTAAGGGGTTATATACCTTTTTAGTTTTCAAAAAACCGGAAAAAGATTATTACATTATCTTCAAATACAATATCTGAGCAATAGGAAAAAAGTTATAGCGATTTGCAACGCGCCTCGCCACGCCCGCATAAGCTAAACTTGAAACTTTACACGCGATTATCTCGGAATATTTTTTTCCGGAAAATGACTTTGCCGTGATCCTGATTGCGGGAAAACTACTGAGCCGATTTCCTTCATCTTTTTTTTTTAATTTTCGTTATAAAATTCGCCGGTCCTTGAACGATCGCTTTTTGAAACATACAGTTACATTTTGCTGCAAAAAAATTTTCAATGCAACTTTTAGCGCTCAAAACCTGCATTTTTTGGGAAAAACGTTCCCATTTGAACTGAAAACGAAATACTCATAAAAGCGATCGTTCAAGGACCCGGATCACTTCTAAACTAATGAAATAATATGAGTTTTTTGATTTCGGTTGATCCGCTGAGTCTCTATCAGGATCACCGCAAGCCTCTGCAAAAAAAGCGTTTCGGGGAAACGGCCATTACTCCAATAATAATTGGTATATCTCAAAATCAAACGTATTTTATTGTTGTTGATAAACTGAACTTTCAGAAAAATACCACTTTGATGCAATGAAAATGGTGCTATGCACTTAAAAATAAATTCAAACTTCCCTCATTTTTCTCGACCAAAAAGGTATATAACCCCTTAACCCTTTATAAGTCAGTGGCAACTATATTGCCACCAACAAAATTTATTTTTTTCGCTGCACTGAGAATATTGTTTTTAAATTTGGCTTAACCAAAGACTTCTAAATGTGTCTTAGAACACTTCACTTTTTTTCTAGGACTGCTAGAAGTGTTCAATATTGATTTTGGGATCATTTTTATGTGAACAAACCGCGATTTTAGACCGTCTTTAGGAAATTCATTTTTAATTTGGTGAAAATCCAACAAATTGGTAAGTATTGCCACCAACGTTTGTGCGGTTAACGGGCAGTGGCAACTATATTGCCACCAACATCGTGGCGTTAACGAGCAGTGGCAACTATATTGCCACCAATGTTTATGGGGTTAACGGGCAGTGGCAACTATATTGCCACCAATTTTTCTATTGATTCAATAGTGAATTTTGTAACAAAGGTACATTGGTGTTGTTCCTTCCATAAAGAATCCGTTTTATTGAAGTTAATGTCGATTCCTTGCGTAGTTTTCACGGCCTTACAAAGGGTTAAGCAGACAATGTACGCAGCAGGGGAAGCGAAAAATAAGCGAACTGAAATATGATACAGATTTGGGAAAAAATACCGCATCTCGACGGGACGGGTTTTTTAGCTTCCCCTGCTGCCCACATTGTCTGCTCAATGAACTTGAATGTTAACAGGTGAAAGCCGTTGTTAAAAATAGAAATTTAGTTCGAAAGAATTTGTAAGTTGTGGAAAATATGAGCTCACGAGCTTCACTGAATTTTGGAACGATTGGAACCTTAAATATGAATGAATGTTGTTCAATTTCTTTGTAAATTTTATGATTTCTTTTTCCCAATCTCCACGGGTGGCATGGGATAAGGATTCACTTTACAAAAATTACGATTTACATAAAACTTTCTCTAGTGTCCTGCAAAATCTTCGCAAACGAGGTTAAGTGAGTGTGATCGTTCTCAATTCTGCGAATCCTTATCAATCCTTTGAAATCCGCTGGTGGTTTCTCATTACACGATTCTCATTCGTAACTTCTAGTTCCATAGAGTCCATGGCATATACAGGGTAGTTTTAAAGATTACCTTTTCAGGATCGCCTACGAATGTATGTGTTTTTGTATTTATGTATATATGCATCTATGCTACATATTTGTATTTATGTGTGCATTTATGTATGTATGTGTGTGTGTGTTCGTATGTGCGTATGCAGTGTATGTATTTGCGAATGAAAATTTGATCTAAATTTATTGATTCAAATGAGATTCACAATGAAGCCGAATTTATAATCATGATAATTTTTATATCAATGCACATTGTAAGAATACTTTCTTGTCAGACCAACTTATAATAACCCCATTCATCTCGATAACGAGACTATTGTTTGGCTTGAAGAAAGAAGCCCTAGTCTTATGGGGAAAAATTATCATTTGAGTTTTTCAAGCATTGGGAGAAATTTTCCACTTTTGCAAGTAGGAAGAAAAAATATCTAAACTTTTCTGCAATCGACCGCATATAACACGAGAACTTTTTCTTTTACGGAAATTTGATAGAGACGAAAAATTTGATAGACTTGTTTCAGAACAACTCCATTTGAGAATTTGTTGTTATAACTCATTCAAATTTAATTTTGTTATTAAAAGCATATGAGAAAATACAAAATCATATTAAAATTGGTTATTTGTATTTCGTGATTCTGTAATTTTTTGGCTATGCTTTTCTGATCGGGTAGCCCCGCAATTGTCCTGTACACTAAACAGTTGGCAGCGAAGTCTTTTTATAATAAACAGAAAGTCGAATTGGAATGTAGCACCAAGGCTTTGCTTTGTTTGTCTAATAGGATGATTGCGCGAATTTTACCCTACATATTCTCGTCGCGATAAAATCGAAATTTATAATTCATGTGTAGTTTGTTATCGAATGAGAGACATAACACGTTATCTAATGACATAATTGACATAATAAAGAGATCTAGCGAAAATTGGAATTACATTTTATATTGTTATGACTAAAACGAAATTATTTGCATCTAGTGATCAATTGCATTAATTTAACGATTCTGAGGCAACTGTAAAGCAATTACATGAACGTTAATAAATAGATTTGTGATTCAGGCTGAAGAAATAATTTTGAAATTAACACTGTGTTTCAGAGCGTTGGATGAGATCGTGATTTTTAACTCTTTTACGCATGAACATAAATTTTCGCTACAATTGTACCAAACACCGACGGGGAAATTTTTCCAAGATAATCAAAAATCGGGGTATAAAATTTACGGAATTCCAAACCTACTGTAAACTTTGTACATACATGTATTTGAAGAAAACGACAATTTTTCGATAACTTTCTAGTTGATATCGCAATTTACTGTGATTTAACAAAAACATTAAGGATGGAAACGATCATACTATAAATAAAAGGTTTACAAAGCTGTTATCTACTCTAAACAATAGATTGCTTTAGCCCAATGCTTTCATAGAGTTCTATGACAATTCTTTTAAAACCACGCTGCAGCGTTTGTTGCTAACTGTTCATATTGAATAGTGCTGTGGCTCTTGTTTTGCGGCAATACAGAATCGTATGAGCAAAATTAGTTATTTCCTAACTAAAGTGCAAGAAAAAACTAAAATCACTTAGAGTTATTTCCGGTGTCCTATGGCGTTGCATTCTTTCACTAGGAAAACTTATTGACAATGATGCATCTGCTAGATAACAGCTACGAAAAAAAGTTAATCATTTCAAAGAGTAGTGTACGAGTTTTGCCATACTAACTTTTAAATGTGTTGAATCAGGCTAGCACATACACTTTAATTGAGATGATCTATGAAACATAGGTTTTCACTCTAAATAGTTTTATGGATTATATGAATAGATCATAGAATTCATTGTTCAATTTTTTTGTGCAGGGTGATTGATACTTGTGAGTAGGTACTAGCGTTGCACCGAATAATAGGGTTGAGAAAAAGTTTTTTTTTGTAAAAAGTACCTAATTTTTAGTTCACAGAATAATGGTTTTAACTTGAGCTTGGTTAGATTAATTCACTTCAAGCCAGGAACAAAGAGGTTTTTATTTTTTCTCATCTTATCATCATGTTTCGTTGAATATTCGGCCATCTGTTCAGCCGAATATTCAGTAGGATCGTAGCGCTATCCCCCCAATTTTCCTGCACATTGAACAATTGGCTGTGAAGTCTGTGTACAGTGAACAGAAGTTAGAGTTCCAAATCAAAATTCAATAAATTTGCAACTGTTGCAGCTTTTATTACTAAAATGTTCTACTTTGTTTTGCAGAAAAATAAGTACCGATCTGGTGGACCGATAACTTCCAGTAGATGCTTCAATTCAGAGAATTGACAATATTTTATATCCTGACTGTATTTCATACGGCACGCAATCTTTCTGTAAAAAAATTTAGCTCTGGAATATTTTTCAGCAGTTTTTCCGCTGTAACTTACGTAACTTTTTTGTGTTTTAAACCATTCGGTTTTTAATGTTTATTCAGCCGGTGTGTAAAGCTCGAAACTATTTTTAGTGTACAACATCGAACGATCTCTTGATCAGTTTTTTGCGTTTCTTGGATTGAAACTACGACAAATCGGCCATTTCAAGTTCAGGATGATGTTGAATAATAAATTGAAGGTGCCATTCATATAACCAACCTGCATAGTTATAAATTAATCAAATCATCGCTGATAAAGTTCTGATAATACCAACATAGAGAAATCAACAACTATCATACCTTCATATCTAATTGTTTACTTCAGTGAATCATACTGCAGTTTGGATAAACAAGCTGAGGATTATAAACCGAATAATATATAAACCGTTATAAACCTAACTGACAATTTAAAACCAGCGAATTTCTTTCAAAATAATTAATCATTCGTAATATTAGCTGAAAGATATCTAATCAATTGCGAGTTTTGCAAAGACTGACTCCCGCGTGTAAGTCACTTCCACGCTATTGATGTTTGTATATTCACAGATAGTCGTACCTATCTCGTTTCTTTCAAGTGGTTTTTGTTGACTTCCCAAGCGAAAGATTCGATTGGGTAGCTGCTGCTGATTGCCGGTAGCGCCAGTTGCATAGTCTTGTTTTTTTTTTTTACTTTATTTGTTTCAACTCTTCGAATGTTTAGTTTCGATATCGGCACAGGGTTGTAGTCTGTGTTATATAGATAAGGTCTGCTTGGTCGGGAGTTAAAGATGAAAGAAGGATGGACTATCAGAAGGACAGATAAGCGAGCGGGTGGTTGTGGCACTAAAAGGTATTTAAAGATTCCGTGGGGTGATATCGGTGATAGTTATTGATCGATAGAATTGGTGAGATGCGGCTGTTGTGATGCAAGTTACCGTTGACAGTCAATTGAATCCAGTATTCAGATTTTTTAAACGTTAAAGGATAACTAATTTTGTCCCAGAAACATTAAAAGTATGGAGACAAAAGTTGAAGATTTCTTTCGAAAACCATACAAGTGTTCTGAACGCAATGTGTTTTATCTCGCAGGGAATTCGTGATATTAAATGAATCCAGCTGAGCTCAACTATCAACCAGTGGCGACGTTCGAGAAATACGAGAAGGAAAATCATAAAATGGAAAAAGGAAATCCTGTGTGGCAATTTCTGGCAGGAGTTACTGGTAAGTAGGAAAAACGCAAATTATTTGTTGTACACAGAGAAATCTGAAAGTGCGATAATTTTCATGCATTTATCTAGTTTGAAAACTCTAGTATTAAAAGATATCTTTAAGCAATAAAAGTAAAATATGAAGCTAGTTGCTAGGAAGAGTTGGTTGTTAGGAAGAGTGAAAATTTGTTTTGGAATTATTTGAAGAGTCTCGAAATCTACTACAGTGCTTTTTTCGCTTTTATCAACAGTCGTTTTTATCATTACTCGCCAAATTCACACTCAATTTTCTCACGGTTTTTTTTTTTTCGTTATTATCACGCTTTTTAAAACTTTAAATCAAGAATAATGTACTTCCAGTTGTAGAAAATGCATTCGAAACATCATTTTCACTTGTGCCTTGGGTCCTTGCATGTATATAGTTTTATGAACTCAATTTTTTTGATCAATTTTCTGAGGCAACCAAGTGTCATATCTGTTACAAATAATTTGTGTCATAATTTTGGGAAAAATGAACCGTGAAATACGTATTTCATTGACTTTGGAGCAAAAATTACATATTATTAGAGCAGTTGAGAAAAAAGATCTGTTAACAACTCAAAAAGCCCTACAGTTTGGTCCTGATAGAGCTTGGATTTAAAAATTATAAAATCTAGCGGTTCCACAATTTTACATAAACAAGCAATAGACTCTGCTTAGCTATGGTAAAGAATAGACAGTACAAATCATATTGATAATGCATGTATAATAGCCGGGAGAAAGTCCGCGAAAATGCAATGGAGAAAAATATCATAAACTAACCTTTTCTTGTTTATTCATTTTTATTTTGAACTTATATCCCCTTCAACCATGAAAGTGCATCATTTTACTCAAAATATCATAAATTTAAATTGATTCCATGAGCATGAGCATGAGCATGATTGACCGCCCGCGGTTGCTACTCCGTTATTGCCAGATCAGCTGTAATTACACAGAGAACCAACAGATGATGCTTGGGACCAACATGCATCCTCAATGTGTAAAAACTGGTGACCTTAATCTTTATATTAGGCAATACCAGCGCCGGCCGCATCCGAATGCAGGTCAAAGAAGGAATTTGTATAGGAAAATGTTGACGTGATACTCGCTTATTGGAAGCCGAGAACACCTCTGCACTTCCACGAGAAATCACTGGGATGTTGGAGAAAGGGCAAGGTACACAGCAGGGTTCGTTTTGGTAAACGATGCGCTGATTTCGAGTGTCGGGTTCTTTAGAACAAGTATCGCGCGAACAGGTTTATTATATCCGTCACGATATTCATAATGCGATTCGAAGTCATTCAGTTTGACAATGTAACACCGCAACAATAAATCGTACGCAAGGATACTGGACCTTTGATCAAATTGGGACAACTTCAAATGATATGATATCTCCTCGTAAGGTGATCCTCTTTACACCGAAATCAGTTGCGCGTTGTTCATCTATATTGGATAATTCGACCTCATGGAGGTACCGACGCGGAGTCTCTAGGGGTTCGGTCAACCGGACATTTTCTACCTAACAGATCGACCAACGACGTTTCTCGTATACACTTTGTCTGCTCCAAAATAACGATAAGATACCGCGAAAAACGCTTATTACGAAAACTAACCATGAGCAAATTTCTAGCCAAACGTCGCGATCCTCTGCGTACGACGCACGCGATGTAGCCCATGCTACTCGTAGCAATCAGCTATTTGTCGATCCCGAGTCAATCCCAATCCCGAGAAGAAACGAACGCACGTCGGCCGTCGCGATTCTTGGGAAGGTATATATCGCGTTTTCGTTAATCGCGATATTTATCGACCGGACGAAATCTTCGGTTAAACAGTCACAGTGAGACATGAACAAGTATCTGGGTATACCCCTCGAAATCATTATATTCCGAAAACGTTAATATAAGTAAAATTCTCCCGAGCCGGAAACGCGGTTTACATCGAAGCACTACGACATTTCACGCCGATTCTCTCTTAGTTGTCGATGCGAATGTTGCCTATTAAACAAAATGCCGACCTAGTCATTATTGGAACATAGTATACAAAACATAAGCAGCCCAAAAGCTAGAAAAATCGAAAAAGTGAAGCATAAGATTTCATGTATTATCCACAACAATTGCTTTCGAGGTGAACACATGTTTGGCTGAACCCTACTTGAAGATTGACCGTGCAAAAACGTGGTAGATGACGGATTCGAGGCATACTATGCGTCATGTAGGCTCATTACTAAGTTGAGCTACTCATTACCTTGGGTGTGATCCTGTTGGAAAGATAGAAAAATGGCAAAGCTTGGTGTATCTAAAACATTAAGTGCAAACATCAGGTGTAGATGTACATACTAATCCAAAGTCTTAAAATTATTGATAAGACCAAACCAATCATGATTATTTCAGGCTGACTAAATAGTCATCAGATGTCAAACTCAACTTTATTGAATTTTCTATTACCTGTCATGCGAGAGTCAGTGCGTTCAAAAATTCATTGCACACGACATATCAGTGAATACATATCAATTAATCTATTCCACCATAAATTCTAATAAACAATACTATTACACAAAACTACACGAGAAAAAGGCTCCAGGAAAACACCTCAATTGCACTCGGTTTCCAATTTGGACATTCAAAACTGTAACAGTTAAACATTCATGACGAGCACAATCAAAACGGCGTGCTACGTCGTTCCGCAAACTGGCAACTACGTGGTATTCGGTGGATCATCACATGATGTGAACCATATTCGAACGCGGACCATTTAGGAAAATAAATATAATACCAAACGCAAATCGTGTATGTCGTATCGAGCCCATTGATAAGTTAACTCACCTGACAATTCTTAGTGCTTTTACTTGTGGGAGAAAAAAGTAAAACAGTAAAACATCATCGCACAATCTGGTTTGCAAACAAAAAAAAAAACTACTCGCAGCCGAAAAGCTACCACACCTCGTGCACCCAACAGATCACACATTCACACTTCTGCCAAAGTCCAAAGCCCGCTAAAAACCACTACACACAGAGCCTATGCATTCTTGATACAAAAAAAAAACATATACTCATCTGTTTTATTTTGGTTATGCCTATGCCAGCGAAATAAACGCCGACTAGCACAGCGCAACGCTACTCTCTCCGCTCTTCAGGTAGTGCAATTCTCTTCGATCACACCACCATGCACTCCATTTTCGCACGTTAATAATGAACCGCTAGTCAGCGCGACGCACGAAGTTGGCACTCACACTCACGCAACCTAACTTGCCTTACAATTTTCAATTTGATTTCGTGGATAAATTATAACTTTCACTCAAGAAACACTGTGTTTTTCACAAAACCTTCACTTTTCTCACTTAGATGAAGCATCACAGATCACAACTTTACACTTTTTAACAAGTTTGACCCCTAAAATCACTTATAAATCAATGACTTTAACGGATAGCTTTCGGGGCACGTATTATCAGTAAGCCTTGTTGCCAGCCTCTCTCATCATAAATTTAAATTGATTCCAACACAAAAAATTATCATTTCGCTAAGCTCACGTTTTCGCCAAATTCACGGTAAAATTTTTTTTTTTGGCCGTGATAAAATCGAAAAAGCACTGTATCTACATTATTCAGCTGAACTCAATGTGGCATTATTGTCAGATTTTTCATCAGCATTGTGTCACCTTTTAATGGCACCCAGTTTGTAAGACAAAAATCTACTATAGCGCGTTATTCGACCGATAATTGACTTGAAACTCATTGGGTCAAAATAATTCATCGTTGTCCATCAAAATTTTTTTCTATAGGTACCATTTAAAAACATATGTTACGAATGTCGTTTAAAGTCTCTTGAGAATGATCAAGATGAGTGTACAAACTAAAGCATATTATTTTTTTCTCTTACACAAAACTCAGGAAATATTTTTTTTTCAAGCATAATGGGTTTGCGGCGTGTAATTTATATTCAGCATTCCCGAACGCACTCTTTCACAATCATATTCCTAACATTGTTCTTCCCCATATAATGAAAGGCGATCATAACACAGTTTTGTTGATAGCATGACGTTGCTCAACCCTTCTGTTTATTTATGAATTAATACTAACAAAACCAATCTGACTTTTGTTTTTCTGCAACTAGTCAATCTTGCTTCGGTGGCGCTTGGAACCTGCCTTGGATGGACATCTCCGATGGGTCCGGTGTATAATTCTAACGATACCAGCATAAATCCGCTGGACGTTCCTCCAACAACGGCAGAGGAATCATGGATTGGCTCGCTGGTTGCGCTGGGTGCTCTTATAGGTAATAAATGCTACTTTATTCCACTTCGATTTCGGTTTCGATATCAAGCATCCACCTAAAGTTGTACTCTGTCAACTTCAGCTCCTTTCATTGCTGGACCACTGGCAGAGAAATTCGGCCGCAAGTTAACCTTGCTCGGTAGTTCCGCTTTTTTCATTGTGAGTTGGGTCCTGCTGCTAACAACTACCACGGTCGGACAAATACTGGCAGCACGATTGATTCAAGGTTTTGGCGTAGGTTTCGTGATGACTGTGCAGACAATGTACATAGGTGAGATCGCCAGTAACGAGTACCGAGGAGCACTAGGTTCGCTGATGCAGTTGTGTATTGTTTGTAAGTATTGCCAATTTGCAAAATCATACCAGAAGCCAAACCCTAACTTAATCCTAAAACTTCCAGCTGGTATTTTGTATGTGTATTCAATCGGACCTTATGTGAGCTATTCCGCTCTGCAGTGGGCCTGCATGGCTTTACCAATAATATTCGCGGCAGCCTTCTTTTTCATGCCAGAAACTCCTACGTTTTACATTACTAAGGGTCGGTCAGAAGATGCGACAGCTTCACTTCGTTTTCTGCGAGGAAAGTCATCCGATGGGGTTCAGGACGAGCTAAAGGAAACAACGCAAAGCGTGCAGGAAGCGATGCAAAACAAAGCCAGCGTTATGGATCTGTTTAAAAGCAAGGGTAATATTAAGGCTCTGATCATTTGTGCAGGATTAATCAGTTTTCAGCAGTTGTCCGGAATCAACGTGATCCTGTTCTACAGTCAGATGATCTTTGCTAAAACGGGTAGCAGTTTGGAACCTGCTGTCTCAACCATTTTGGTTGGCGTTGTACAGGTACTTGCTAGTGGTGCAACTCCACTGATTGTTGATCGGCTAGGTCGCAAACCAATCCTGTTGGTTTCTGCTGCTGGCATGTGCCTTGCCCATGGAACCATGGGACTATACTTCTACATGGATTACATTAAGTCGGATGCAGTGGAGAGCATCAGTTGGCTACCGATTTTCTCCTTAATCTTTTTCGTCACGGTGTACTGCGTCGGGTTCGGACCATTACCGTGGGCCGTGCTGGGCGAAATGTTTCCGGCCAACGTAAAGTCCATCGCATCTTCGATAGTTGCGTCGACCTGTTGGGTGCTGGGTTTTCTCGTGTTGCAGTTTTTCTCGACGCTCGACCAGGCCGTCGGCTCCCATTGGTCGTTCTGGATATTTGGAATTATGTGTGCGGTAGCGTTCGCGTTTACCCTGACCACCGTAATGGAGACCAAAGGTATGAGCTTACAGCAGATTCAGGATAAACTAAACGAGTGAACGGAAAGATAACCTAGTTGTAAATGTTTTGTGAATTTTATGAACAAAACACTAACTCGTGATATGTGTTAAATTCAAATGTGTTATATTTGTATAGGTATTGTGCAAAGATTTCATTGTTCAAAGTTAATGTTTTTGCACACAGCTCACACCAATGTTAAGTTATGTAAACGGTTTGTTTAGAAACTAACGCGATTTAAAAATGTAATTTTATAGTCCCAATAAAAAAATTGAAAAAGATCTTGTGTTTAGACTTTAGTTCATATTTTACAGATATCTATAGTGTTTCGTAGTTCATATGAAGCGTGTGTACCTTATGCATATCTAAATTAGTTAGTATATCACTAGTATCGACTGATAAGTCGCGATTTCTGCTTCAAATGCGTCATTGGATATTTTCGTTCGTATATAGTGTAAAGGACGGGTTCAAAAGACCATTGAAAGTTCGAAATCGTAAGTTGAATGTTGATTTATTACAATTATCTGCATACTACACAATTTAGCCTTAAAATTATGCTTAACCCATTAAACATTATTTTTTAATCAAGCTTAGATTGATTTTGACTCAGTGCACGATAGCTTGGATCAGCAGTATCATCTTGTTCAAGGGGTTGTTGCTTGCGGTAATAACGATGGAAGTCCAGTAAGTTAATCTTGAGCTCCGTAGCTTGAGTGCAAAAAAATATGTTGGAAATATTGTTTCATTCTTAGGTCGTTGAGTACATACAAAACCTTGAGGCAGCGTTACCGGATGACGGAGAGCTCATCGAAGCCCCTAGAAGACTATGTTGAAGCAGCCATTAAGAGCGCAGCGGAAAGTGCTATTGGGCTCGTCAATTGAAGAATCGACGTAACGATTGGTTCGACAAAGAATGCCAGACGATTCTAGACGAAAAGAATGCAGCGCGGGCATCGATGCAGTAGCGAAGGACCCATAAAAACGTCATGCGCTATGGACAGAAACGAAAACAGCAGACAACTTTATTCGGGACAAAAAGCGCTGCCTGGAAGATTTGGAGTGTGAGGAAATGAAGCAGCTCGTTGCCGTGTTCTCAGGAAACACGTGAATTCTCCAAAAAACTGAACGCATCCCGCGCAGGCTTGGTACCGCGAATCTAAATGTGTCGGAATAAGGATGAAGGAATCATAACAGATGAATGGCGCAGAGACAGAGGCTCAAGACGCAGGAGGAACGACTTCGTCAGCACAGCGAATAAGGGAGACATACCGCCCCCCAAGGTTGCATATTCAATTTAGGGTACTTTTTCGCCGCGTGCCGACAGCTTGCTTAATAAGTTCAATTTAGAAACACGATGTATGACAAACTTGTAGCCCCTAAGTAGAACTACAAGTTTGTCGAATAGTGTAATGCTCTAACTCTTATGTCTGAAGCGTAAGAGCCCATATTCAGTGCAATATTAAGCCAACATTCGCGGTGAATATTATAATATTCACCGCGAATATTGGCTGAACATCCCGCTGAATATGGGCTCTCACACTTTAGGCACAATAGTTAGAGCATTGCTTTCTTCAACAAACTTGTAGCATTACTTTGGGACTGCAAGTTTGTCGTACATCAAGTTAGAAAATTATACTTGTAGAGCGAGCATATCAGCACGTGGCAAATTGAATAAAATTGACACCCCAAAATTGAATATGCAACCTTGCCGCCCTTCACACGATAAATGAAGTTAGGGATGCTATCAAGCCACTCAAGAATATTTGTATATTTGTATATTTTACTATAATTTATCTGACAATAGTCTTAATAAATAACAAAAATCAGATTCAAGTCATTTAACATATTTGACAGGTTTAACCTATGCACAAACTTTCGTGATGACTCGCCGAACTCAAACAAATCTTCAGCACTCAAAAAGGTTCTGATTGCGGCGGTGATTGGCTCCAAAGGCAACCAAAGGATGTACGATTATATGCAGTTTGCAGTAGGCCAGTCGATCATGGAAGTTTGGAAGTTTAACTGGAACAGAAGCGACGGTGAATCAATCTCGCCATTCAAAATTTTGGCGACAAATACAGCTTGCTGAATGTTCCTCTGGTGTTCAAGTGGATCAAGGGCCCGGATTAAGAGTTGTGGGGGCCCGGGGGCCAAGTAATATGTCGAGACCCCTTTTCAGTTGTCAAAATTGCAATTAAGGAACATGTCATACAAAAATAAAAGTTAAGAAAAGGTTATAGAAGGATTGCATAAGTATCGTCTTAATTTCAGTTTTTTTTTTGGAGTGTCACTAAATTTTTTGTTGGAAGTGAAATTTTGTGGGGGCCTCAAGATGTGGCTCCCCTGACCCCCCCCCCCCCTTCTAGATCCGGCTATGTATGATGTATCTGTCAATCTGTCAGTAATCGCTAAAGACGTGGATCAAGTAATCGACAGCGGTCAGGATACGGTGGAAGGATAACAAATCAGCTGGTAAAGATGGCATCTTAGCGGAGCTCATCAAGCTGGGCCCGGACAGGTTGACTTCCTGTCTGCAAAAAACAATATCGCACGCTTAGCCTGGGGCTAATAGCGGTCTAGATCAACTAGATTAGTTGAGAGAATTTGTTATCGATATTGTTTTTTGGCACATTTTGCCTGTGTAGAATACACCGATACACCGTGCCCCAGAGCTGAGTCGAGAAAATTTCCAGCTCGAAAAAGATCCTTGACTCGATCGGGAATCGAACCCGATATCACAACCGTGTGGGAGAGCTAGCCGACCGACATCGCTAACCACAGAGCCACGGGGATCGCTTCCTATCTGCACCAGCTCATAATCAGGATCTGGGATACAGTACAGTTACTGGAGGAGTTAAAGTAGAGAGTAATACAAGAAGGGTGAAAAGTTGGAACTACCAAGTGATCACCCAGCTAGCAAGCAGGTGCGTAGGAAATTATCAAGTCGGTTTTGTAGATAGCCGAAAGACAACAAACCAAATATACCCGCTGCGACTGATCCTCCAAAAGTGTCGCGAATACCAAGTCCCTTCGCACCTGCTATTCATCGATTTTTGGCCTCTTACAATACAATCGACTGTGTAGAGCTTTGCAAAATTATGGACGAAATGGTTTCTCTGCGAAACTAACAACATTGTACTGTGTGAAGATTTCGGGTGCGTTGTCAAGTCCGTTCGATAGTCTTTTTTGTCTCCTGTTCAACATTGCGCTCGAAGATGTTATAAACGTGCAGCCTTCAACATACCGGACACGATACTCAATAAATCCAGCCAGTTCATCTGCTTCGCTGACGGCGTCGACCTTGTCGGAAGGATGTTCCAGGCGGTTACTGAGTAGTACACGAGTATTAGCTAGACGTGATGCAGAAAAGGTTGGATTGAAGATGAATACGTCCAAGACCAAGTATCTGTTAGCCGGGGGAACCGAAGCTATAGGGCTCGCATAGGCAGTAGCGTAGTAATCGACGGAGATGAGTTCGAGGTGGTTGACGAGTTTGTGTATCTCGTATTATTTGAAAGGCCAGACAACAACTGCAGCAGAGAAATCCGCAGACTATCGTAGATGGAAGTCAAGTGTAATACGGACTTGAGGTGTGGTAAACCCGTACCACACATGTTTTGTGCGAAATCAGAGCAATTATCTTGCGGTTGGAGAGAATACATTGCACACTGGGCCAGAAATGGAATCTAGCGAAACGAAATTAATCGGTTTAAGATCTTCTACAAAGTTTCTTGGTATAGTTTAGGCGTCATTTTGGATGTTTGAATTAGTTCGGAATTTAGCCGTAAAGGTGGCGTTGCGATGCTAATTTCTTTTGATGGACAATTTTAAGAGATTTTTCGAAGGACAATTTTTAGAAAAAATCATGGTTTGCTAATGATTGCTACCCGCTGAGATATCTACTTCACAAAAATATGTATTTTTTTTATTTCAAATTTTGTGTAATATTTTTACTTAAGTACTTCAAAAACTTCTGTACTTGGAAGAAAACGACGTAACTATTCAATTCCTATCGAGAAAAAAATTGTAAGAAATTAATTCGAGTGAACTCATAAAATTATCACAATAAAACGTGAAATTCAGACAAAATTTATAAAAACTTGTAGATCTTTGAAACTTGAAGAGCTAGAAATTTTGTGAATTCTGTAAAGTTTCATGGAATTTAGAGATCTACAACTTTGTCGAGTACCGCAAAGCTCTAGCGTGTAAGGGAAAGAAGTTAGCATTGAAACGCCACCTTTGCGGCTTAATTCCGAACTAATTTAAACATTCAAAATGAAGCCCTAACTATACCAAGAAACTTTGTAGAAGATCGGAAATCGATTGGTCAAACCCTGAGAGCGCTATTAATTTCGTTCCGCTAGATTCCATTTCTGGCCCAGTGCAAGTGGGGAATCGCTGGCCATCAGCCAAAAAATTGTTTTTTCGTTAGCTGTTTCATAATATTTTTCCTTTATTGCTATAACATTCAAGTGTCTAAATCCAAAATTTGGGCGCAATATCATGAAATCTGAATTTTTTATGACTTTTCAAAGCTTGGCGAACTGAGGTTTTTTGTCTTTTTTTTTGAAAAAAAGTACATGACTTTGAAACGCTCTGTAGCTTCAATGATAGCTTGGATTTTTTGACGTCAATGAAAAAGTTGTTGTAAATATTATGCAAAACAAACCCTTTTCATTAAATATTGTAAAATTTGGTCATAATTAGCCTGACACTAGAAAAAAATTTAAAAGACGTGATTTTTTGTAAAAAAGTAGCTTAAAAGTTTAGTTGCCGCAGTTTGCCACGGTTGTGACTGCATTCAAAATTTAGGTAAAAACGTGAGCTTTCAAATGCATACTCTCCGCTGCTGCGCAAAGCTGCGCAAATTGTCACTTTAGTGAAAAAAGCGATAGCAGTTTTTTTCCTTCTTTTTTTTTTGAGGTTGAAATTTCATCCAGGAATAATTTTAATCATAACCATGGTACCCCAATAATGGAAATTTATGATATCGAGCTCAATCCGTAAGAATAAAATAAAAATTTGGGCAAAAATTACAAAATTTATCAATTAAAAGTTATAAAATAAGTGTTAAATAAGAAAATAGTAAACAAATCTTTATGAAACTTTTAATTATGTCAAACTTCATCACTTTCTGCAAATTTAAAACAATATTAAAAACATTCAGCCCTTTTCAATTTATGATTCAGAAATTCGCTAAACTGATTGAAGTGTTAAATACTAGCAGCAAATTCATACCATCAAACTCCGGCTAACAATAGCCCGTTTGAAGATTGCTTTTGCTTTGCACTCGTTGGCATACAAAAGAAAAGCACACATTTTGCTTTATGAGAAAAAAAAAACAAAGAACTGCCGTCCCCCTTTGCATCTTTTCCTATTCATTTAAAACGTTGTGTCATTCCAGTGTCTTGGTTTTCAAATTCATAAACTCGTTGAATTTTATTATGGAGCCTTCAACTTTAGCGGCACCACCTAATTCAATGTCTAGTAAGTTGTCAATTCATGGTGTTATACATGTATTTAAACGTCCTCTTTCAACCATAGAAACCGGGTTTGGAAGATTACATATGTATGAAACAATGAAACATCGAAAATTACTAGAAGAAATGAAAATTGCAGCGAAAGATATTTTTCCTGCTGATAAGTAAAATGAACTTCAAATTTTCTGGAAACAATTCAACACGAGATTTAGGCGATCACAGCGGAAGATGATGATGCTGATGATGATTTTTTCAATTTGTAAATAGTTTGTATTACTTATGTTGTTTTAGTTTATTAAATATATATATATATATATATATATATATATATATATATATATATATATATATATATATATATATATATATAAATATATATATATATATATATATATATATATATATATATATATATATATATATATATATATATATATATATATATATATATATATATATATATATATATATATATTTAGGCAAAATTTGTTTAGTTCGAGGGGTCGTCCATAAGTAACGTATATTTTCAATGGGGAGGACGCCCGGTGGCCCTACTTGTGGTCAAAGATCATATAATTCTATAAAAAGAGAAAAAAAAGTGCCAAAAAATATTAAAAATTGGATTTCGTGCTTTATGGACGGCCCCAAACAAAAAATTGATGCCAAATTCGTGTTCAGTGCCCCAAAATTATGTTAATACCAAGTTTTTGTCGCATTTATCGATACTTTTTTTGCTTGGCCAGCCTTTGTTTGGAGTCGCCCCACTGGGCAGTGTGCATTGGTTGATTAAGGTTGTTGTGTGTAGTTTGTTGATATAATATATTCAATATAGGCCATATTTTCAAAATATCTTTTAAGTTACTAGCCCAGTTGACTACAACTAAAGTGAGCAGTGACCTAAAATATAATTCACATAATTTTCCATTTGTTTTTATTTGTAGAATTCACTTCCTTAGCGTCTCCACGTCTTTAGCGATTACTGACAGATACATCATACATAGCCGGATCTAGAAGGGTGGGGGGGGGTCAGGGGAGCCACATCTTGAGGCCCCCACAAAATTTCACTTCCAACAAAAAATTTAGTGACACTTCTAAAAAAACTGGAATTTAGACGATACTTACACAATCCTTCTATAACCTTTTCTTAACTTTTATTTTTGTATGACATGTTCCTTAATTGCAATTTTGACAACTGAAAAGGGGTCTCGACATATTACTTGGCCCCCGGGCCCCCACAACTCTTAATCCGGGCCTGGATACATACCAGACTGTGTGTCATGTGGGAAAAAAGTGCTGGTGTTATTTTCTCGCTGAAATGTACTTTTCGTGCTCTTTATGGGTCCAATAATAACTGTGTAAATTTCATAGCATATTTTCATGTGTTAGCGAGGTAAAAGAAGGTTGTCAATTTCAGCGCACGATATTCACGAATACTAAAGTCCCAAAGACAATGGATACGTTTGCGTTGCGTTGACGTTAATTTGACAGAAAAAGTTTGGGCTAACTGTCAAATTGCCGCAAACGCAGCCGCAACGTATCCATTGTGCTTAGGCCTTAATTTTAACGACAGCAACGGCGATCAAACACTCTTCATTAACGCCTTCCGACACACAGGAAAAAGGTAATTTCAGAACAATGGCAAGCGCCTTTAGTTATACTTCTGGGAGCTGTAACGGACTGACTTAGTAGCTGGACAGTTGAAAGCAATCTAAACGACGGAACGCTGTCTCTGGAAGAGCGAACGGTCGCTTTGGAAGGTTGTCCGTGATCAAATGTCCGGCTTGATGGAGGTATTTTTTTTCATATGTTCGTTTTATATCGATAGGGCAAAGGTGTCATTGGGTAAGTTATTATAGGGTCATGGACATTGTGGGTGTAGAAGTAGTATTAACTAACTGACTTATTTAGCGAGTTCTTAACCCTTTCCCGCTCATGGTGACTCTAAAGCACCAAGAATTATAATCATCATATCTTGACACAAAATAGTTTGTTGTGCTTACGATTGTTCCATAAACTCTTATATGCTGCCTAAGAGCATCACTGGGCATTTTCTTCAAAACACTACAGTGGACAGTAATTTTAGTTAGTCTACAAAGTGTTCAGCTTGAATTTTCTCGTGAAGCTATAAATTTTAATGATAAACCTTGTGAGCGGGAGAGGGTTAAATGCGCACAAGACATAGACACGGTTCTTAAGCAGTATCAAACGGTTCAACAAGTAGCAATATAATGTGCTTGATAATTAAAGTCCACAGTGGTACAACGAAACACAAGCTGCAATCAATCGCTTTGCCGGTTAGTTCCACTTGACCATCCTGGGAGAATGGAGGGCGATTCAGTGTAGTCTCGAAAACTGATACGCGAGCATTGCAATATTTTGTAATACGGCACATACATTCAACAATATCGATCTGTTTAATTTGTTTGAAGTGTAATACGATAAATCAAAAGGCCTACAGTAATTGTTCTTGCAATTAGATACAGAGTGACAGTCCGTGGCTGTGTAAACATATAGCAAAAATGATGCAATTAGTGCTAAATGCCATTCGCGGGAAGAGGCAGTATTTGGCCGCATTAGTGGGTAAATATTCGTGCATTTTTCACAAACTGCACCGCAAAAGGCTCGCAAAGATGACCTACCTGATTACCGGTTGCCGAAACTAGAATAGCATTCGACGGGCCCCACGGTCAGACGATTAGATTAAAACGAGCAGAATTTTTGTGTTTTGGTTTGACTGACGATATGACTGAGTTGTGCGAAGAATAAGTGAAGGTAAAGTCGTTGGTTATTGGGTGCAGAGATGTGAGATTGTGCGATGAATAGCTCCTATGGATGATTTAATTAAATTGATAACACCTCTCCGGGGCGTAGAGTCTGTCAGATGGTGAAAGGATTCAATGGAAATTACACAAAATGATTAGTGTGAGATAGCGATCGTTGATACAATCAGTGGATAATTATAATGTAGTGACCGGAAGATGCTTAATTTTTGGTTTCTTGAAGAACACGAGTAGGCTTCAGAAATCTAATTATTATAATCATTATTTTATGATAATCATTGTTCGACCGATTTTTCAATACAACCGTTAACTTTCCTTTTGCGGAGTATCTAGTTTCTAGTTTCTAATAGAGTCTAACGGAAACTTATAATTCTCTCGTCTGATTTCTTTAATCACTCTACTACGCTCATTATAGATTTTTCAAATTTTGCGGAGTTATCAAATTCCAATTTGTCAACTCGAGTTTAGAAAAAATTTGAATAGATAGAATAATAGCACCATTACAAAAACTGTAAGGTATGAAATTAACTAAATATTTTACGAAGTCTAGTAAAAATAAACAATTTCACTCATTTTTTTGGCCTTTCGCAGCAAATTTAGCAATTGCCTGCATGGGTGCCAGCATGGCATGGACGTCACCGGTTGAACCGAAACTGAAAATCGTGAGCGAATCTCCTCTTCTTAACGTGCCGACATCGACCGAACTGTCCTGGATAGGCTCCATTCTGACACTCGGATCCCTCGCAGGTAAATGCTGCTCTTGAATGCTCCCTTGGCTTCGAAAAAGTTAATGCCTTTCGTTACAGGTCCAGCATTCGCCGGAATTGTAGCATACCGCTTTGGTCGAAAGATCGCAATGTTAGCTAGCGCTGCCTTTTTCATAACGGCCTATATCCTATTTCTCACGGCAACAACTGTAGTGCAAATTCTGGTAGGTAGATTTGTGCAAGGCTGCGGAATTGGATTCGCTATCACTATTACGCCATTGTATGTTGCTGAGATTGCGACAGCAAATCGTCGTGGAGCATTAGGGTCGTTGGTTCAAACCTTCATGACTCTCGGAATTCTGTTCGATTACGCGATTGGACCCTACGTTAGTTATACCGCTTTCCAGTGGATTCAAATGATTCTTCCGATTGCTTTCATCATCGGGTTTATACAAATGCCGGAGACTCCACATTATTATGTATCAAAAGGAAATTATCCAGCTGCAGCTCAGTCTTTAGCATACATTAGAGGGGAACCAATCTCAGAACTGCAGTACGAATTCAACTTGATTCAGCACTCCGTGGAGGAATCTATGCGCAATCGTGGAGCGCTGCGTGATCTATATAGCAATCATGCAAACTTGCAAGCACTGACCATTTGCACAGGGATTGTCGTTTTCCAACAGCTCTCTGGAATCAACCCAGTACAATTCTTTGCACAGACGATCTTCGACAAAACCGGAACGGGTCTGCCAGCAGATTTATCTGCTATTCTACTTGGAATATTTCAGGTAGTCGCCAGCGTTATAACAGCACTCATCGTGGATAAAGTAGGTCGGAGACCGACTCTTTTAGTGTCGGCGATCGGTATGTGCTGTGCATTATCCACCCTTGGTGCATATTTTTACCTGGACGATATAGGGTCGAAATCAATTGACAGTATATCTTTTCTACCGGTTCTGTCACTGGTGGTCTTCGTCTTCATGTTCTGTACCGGGTTTGGACCCATAACATGGGTATTATTGGGTGAGATGTTCGCTCCAAACATCAAGTCAATGGCTTCATCGATTGTGTCATCGATATGCTGGCTCACGTCCTTCTTCATTTTGTTCTACTTCACCGCTCTCGATGAAGCCGTTGGATCACACTGGTTGTTTTGGATTTTCGCTATCTGCTGTGCGGCAGCTTTCGGATTTACCTACTTATGTGTAGTAGAAACCAAGGGATTAAGCTTGCCGGAAATTCAAGCTAGACTAAATGAAACTACGCCCGTTATTAAAGGTTGAACGCGATTCGTTAGCGTTTACTACAATATCTATCGTTTTATTTGTTATGATGGCTGTCCCTCAAGAATTTAATTGATCCCAATCCTAGACAAAATACTCGTTGTACTGCACCGCATATAGTTATTCGAACTTACCAACTAGATCGTAAAAATTCATGGTTGTTTGGTGTTGCGTCATCATTTACCACAGGAAGGGATTTCCATCCCACGGACGGAACTACAAGTGGCTTGTAGGTATTAACGCTTCAAGTGGCAGAGCGGCATTTAGCAAAGAAAGAATTGGAGCCTGAAAATCAGTAGTGTGGGATTAGTGGAGTGTTAGTTTAGTGTTTTACTTATAACTATTGAACTTCACAACAAGGGGCTTTCATTGTGGTAAACTAGTTAATAAATATTATTACCGTCGCATGTGATCAACTGAAGTTTAGGTAATAAAAATAAAATAGACAGCGGCATTCTTAGTAAGACATTAAGTAATTCTTGTAACATTGCTAGTCGTTAAAATGCTTTACCTGCCGGCTCTCCACATGAAGGTAACATATGCAGCTGGTTTTAAAAAGCGAGCCAAAGTATTCGTGCTTAAAATTACCGGATGATATTCACAAAGTTGACACTTTTCAAACGCTGATTTTTAGTGTTTTCATTGGCCCCTATTACAGAAGATGAGTAAAACGGCGAGTTACTCGTCCGACCAATTTTGGTATTGCAGATGGCGAGTCGGGTGGATCGAGCAGCTCGTTTGTAGGGAACTCCCGTTTCCTAATACAACATTTTGTTTGCCTCGTCGGTGACTGCGGGCGAGGCGAGTTGCTCGCCTTGTCTTTTGTAATAGAAACCAGTGATGCTAAAATTCATACACTTCGATAGAAATAAAAATGGTTTTCCTTTGGTACAATATTGCAATGCCAATGATGTCGGAAGAGCATTGATTAGACCAGCGTTTTTCTCCTTGGGAGAAATTAAGCCGTTGGAGGAGGGAAAAGTAGTTGCGATTGGTAAAATTTCTCATGTATTACGCCTTTGTGACTAACAATATTCGCAAATATTGCAGTATTATTAGCAAGTTTGAAAACCACTATATTAGCACATAAACTTCAATTCTCAGCAGAAAAAGAGGTATAATAGCTTGATAACATCTACGCCATTTTTAGCTTGAAATAGTATTTTCTAGAAGAAGACAGACAGCAAGACAGCGCCCAAGGCGGTGTTGTCGCTCGATGATTGTAATGCGACTGAAAATTTGAAATGTTCGTTTATTGTGGCGATTGGGTTAGGTTCCAGTGTTACGTCTGTTAGTCTATGGTGTTACTATACAAAATATCCCATATAAATATGTGTTTTTTCTAGGGGAGCTCGTAGCCTCAAGGCTACAAAGTTCCCTTCAACAAGCGAATGATCTTGAATTGTTCTTAGTTTATTCTCAGGCTCTCTCCCATCTCACCGATCACGACTCTTCCCTCACGCTAAATTTCAGAAAAAAAAATCTCGAACAGAGTTGAATAAAATACCTCTCCAGTCAGTTATTGACATTAGAAACACAGAGGTAAACTCGGTCGCTGGCAACAATGGTTGTAACACTTCCTTCTTTCTTTCCCTAACGACCGTACGGACGTGGCCGGCGCCGTAATTGATCTTTACAAAGCGGAATATACTGAACCTTTCGACATACGACCTTATCACAAAGTACTCAAGAATTGTTGTTCATTTAAGGCGGTAAATTGATATGATTTTTTTCGTTTCCGAGGTGTATTATACCACAAAATAACCGAACATCCCCTATTATGAGTATTTTCGGAAACGGGATGATGCCCTGAGGTCAACATCTGACTTTTGACACCCTTTTTAAATCCAGTATGGTGGTTACCGGTTCTAGAATGCAGGCTGTTTCAGACTTCAGAATACCATCTAATATTCACATTTTCGGAACCAGATTATTATGCTAGCAGGACCCCATATATCAATTTTTAATGCTAAGATGGCAATTTCTGGACTCTAGCATGCAGTCCAAAATTGCCAAATACCATCCAGTATGCTTATTTATGAAACCGAAAGTTAGACCAGGGATGGGAAATCAATTTCAGACACAATTTTAAATTCTGAGATGGCAATTTCCGGCTTTTGAAATTGCAATTAAATTGACCAAATACTATCCAATACTTACACCCAACAACAACAATAATCCCCAGCCACCATTTTAAATTCAAAGTCCTGAGCATAGAGTAGAACTACCTAGGGTGGACCACTTCCTTCAGTAAACCACCCTGACAAACAATTTCCGATTTCTCCATGAGGAAATAACGTATAAAATTGGTAAAAATATGTTTTTTGGGTTTTTATTAATTTTCAAGGAAAAAATACAAGAAAATTATTAGTTTGCTGTTCTAATGAATTCTCGAACTGTTCATCGAATACCTCATATTAATTTTTGCACAGTGGCAACATCAACCGTAACGGTCCTTTTTCCCACCACTTCGCCATATCAGATGATGTTTCGATTAATTTGCCACACTTCTTCAATTTACGCTTGACTATTGCCCAATATCTTTCGACGGGACGAAACTGTGGGCAGTTTGGTGGATTAATCCTTTTTTCGAAAACATCAATATTATTCTGCTCGTACCATTCCAATACATCCCGGGCGTAGTGGCAGCTAGTTATATCGGACCAGAACTTCGCGGGACCTTCGTGTGAATGGATGAACGGTAAAACTATCTTCTGAAGACACTTCTTCTTGTAAACTTGTCCATTCATGGTTGCTCCAGTGATGAAAACTTTTGTTTTCTTTCCACAGCCACAGATGGCTTGCCAAATCATCAGCTTGCGGGCGTATTTATCCGCGAAAACTAATTTGAACCTACCTGGAGCATTCCCATTTTGACATATTTTCATCGTATATCGTATATGCTTGGGTTTTGGCAACCAGGTTCTCTTTCTGCGTCCTGTTGGGTTGTTTGCTGGCATGATACGACCGTAATGTTTCACGCACATAGATTCGACGAACTGTACTATGTGCTGCATTGAACCTTTCCGCCAAATTAACCTACTTCCTCCAAATACTAAAACAACTGGACAACTCTGGACGCTCAGGTTGGTCTTTACCGCATCAAGAATGACTCGAAAAGAGTCGTTTGAGCAAGACCTTCGGAAACAGTCTATTTCTTTTTGATTTCCATCGGAATCAGAAGAATTATCCTGAAAACTACACATTAAAACTTATTGAAACAAACATGCAGTGGCGAATATGTCGGTTGTCGCCACAAAAAAAAATTTAAATAAAAACAACTCCTAACAACTGACAAACAACATATATTAACACACTCGGGTATTAATGTACAAATTTGGATTAATTGCAAACGGTTTCCACTTGCTGAAAATGGGCATCGTCCCAAAAAAGTATTATTGAACGAATAAAGTTCACTACCTTTTTGGGAGAAGTCATCCATATCCATATATCTAATGGTTGTAAGAAGTATTTATCTGAACAGCTTTGTTGTAGCACCCGCTACCAATAACATCGAAGATAAACTCTGGCTGTATATATCAAGGATTCGGCCTGATTTCTCTTCGGAATCTATGTTAACAATAGCGAAGGCCTATCTCGAGACCGACGACGACCCTGTCGTTGTCAAACTCGTCCCGAAGGACAAGGACATTAGCACCCTTACGTTCGTGTCCTTTAAAATTGGAGTTGATCCTTCCCTAAAGGCCAAGGCACTGGATCCAGAAACATGGCCGGAGGGTACTCTCTTTCGCGAATTCGAGGATTTTAAAGCACCAAAATTTCGCGCACCGCTGAAAACCAAAAAAACAACGACACCGCTCTTGCTATCCCAAGTTCCGTCTCCAGCAACGCCCATGACGAATCTGTGCTAAACTCGGAACACTCCCTCACAACCGCTCTACCGAATGAGACAACAACAGATTACTCCGAAGGAACCATTGAATTCACCTATCCAACCCGCAGATGCCACAGGAACCGATCCACCATCTTCGATGTCCAGGTAACAACTTACTTGGATATACCGGGATGCACGCAACAAGGTTCAATGGAAGTCCCCTCTGACTCTGTTTCGGTTCTACCTTCTCCAAGAATTGACAATCTCTCCGTTTTTCATCAAAGTTCCTGCCAACAGAGCCGTCCCGGTACCGAACTCAGAGGAATAGAGGGGACCTTCCAGTCTGTTATCTCTGGCAAGTATTCGACACAAGCGTGTTTCGATTGCTTTTTGCTTTCCGATGTTATTTTAAATTACAGCGCTGAAACCGAGCCCTCTAATCTTGGAATGCAGCTGCAACCGGGACGCACTGTGGAAAGCAACATGGAAGCCCCCGGTTCCTCTGCCTCCAGTCGCGCCTATTGCAGCCAGCGCTCATCACAGTCGTCTCGGTCCTGACGGCAGACGGGGATTGGGGGTCTTCCAACCGACTTCAGCAGGCGAGTTTAACTTTGATTCATCACACTCGATGCCTGATACCGCTTCGCATTCTAGCTGCACTCCCAGCACTTCGAGCTGCACATCAACAATACGATCAACAAGCTGCCTGCTCTCTACCCGCCACCAGGAGGTCAACGTGTACTACCAGAACATCGGCGGTATGAACAGCGTTGTCGATGATATCCGCGTTGCTGTCTCGGATCTTTGCTATGATATCATAGTTCTTACGGAGACTTGGCTGGATTCGCGCACACTTTCTCGTCAGGTGTTCGGAAATAACTACGAGGTTTTCCGTTGTGATAGGAACGCCGAAAATAGTCGTAAATCTACTGGTGGGGGCGTTCTCGTGGCTGTCAATTCTAAATTTCAAGCTAGAACATTAGAGGATGACGCCTATTTGAGCCTGAAACAGGTTTGGACAGCGATCAAATTGGGCGATCGTAAGCTATTTCTCTGCGCTTTATACATACCTCCGGATCGAGTCCACGAGCGTGAATTGATTGTTGCCCACTGCCGTTCAGTCTTCTCAGTACTGGAAACCGCAAAAGCAACAGACGAAGTTATGGTGTTCGGCGATTTTAATCTTCCTCGGATTTCATGGAGAGAATATCGAGACGGGTTTTTCTTTCCGGACTTGGATCACTCGAGTATCCATCCGAACGCTGCTTCACTTTTGGATTGTTATAGCTCAGCCACACTCACCCAAATCAATCATATTACTAACCAGAACAACCGCATCTTAGACCTCTGCTTTGTGAGCGCCCAGGATACGGCCCCATATTTGTGCGAAGCCCCTGCTCCATTAGTAAAAATAGTCCCCCACCACCCACCTTTATTAGTAACCATTAATGCCGATCTGAAACGTGATCTTGACACTGCATCCGCTACCGTATCTTACGACTTCCGCATTGCCGACCACCAGAGTATCGCCGAGTTTTTCTCCGAGCTCGACTGGAACTCTATTCTAGACTCCGTCAATGCCGAAAACGCCGCTCAAACTCTCTCCAACGTATTGGCCTATGCCATCGACCGATACGTTCCAAAGAAGATCCAACATCCCGCGCCCCGACAGCCGTGGCTAACGAGAGAACTTCGACAGCTGAAATCTGAAAAGAGAGCTGCCTTGAAGAAATTCACTAAGCACCGTTCACTATCCCTAAAACGCCATTATGTGAGAATCAACCACACATACAAAAGTGTTGCGAAACGATGCTTTCTTCGTTATCAACAAGATCTACAGAGGAAGCTCAAGTCTCATCCCAAGCAGTTTTGGAAGTTCGTCAATCAACAGCGACATGAAGAAGGAATACCATCCTCTATGACATTTAACGGTAAGGAGGCAACCACCTCGCAAGACATCTGTCAGCTTTTCTCAAAGAAATTCGCCAGTGTGTTCACTGATGAGACACTAAGCGATCACCACGTTGAACGTGCCGCCAGTAATACCCCACGATCCGGTCAAGCTTTGAGCACCATTCATTTAGACGCGACAATGATTTCCAGAGCCTGCAGCAAACTTAAATCATCCCTAAACCCGGGTCCTGACGGGATTCCGTCGAAGTTTCTGAAAACGCAGATTGCTAACCTGATTTCTCCGCTTCAGCATGTCTTCCAGCTATCTGTCACTTCCGGTATTTTCCCGTCATGCTGGAAATTTGCTTACATGTTTCCAGTACACAAGAAGGGAAAAAACACGATGTGAGCAATTATCGTGGCATCACCTCACTCTGTGCTGTCGCAAAACTGTTCGAACTTGTCATCATGGAGCCTTTGCTCGCTCACTGTAAAGCTTTCATAAGCACTGACCAACATGGATTCACAGCCGGTCGCTCCACCGCTACTAATTTGCTTTGTCTCACTTCGTACATCAGTGACAGTATGGTGAAACGTGCTCAGACGGATGTCATTTACACTGACTTGACAGCTGCCTTCGATAAACTGAACCATCGCATAGCCGTCGCAAAACTTGACAATCTTGGAATCAATGGGAATCTGTTACTATGGTTCCAATCGTACCTTACCGGTCGCCGTCTAACCGTTGCTATTGGGGATTGCAAATCCTATTATTTTGACGCTACGTCTGGAATACCGCAGGGAAGTCACCTAGAACCACTCATCTTCCTGCTCTATTTTAATGACGTGAACCTAGTTATTAAAGGACCACGGTTGTCTTAGGCGGATGATCTCAAACTCTATCTTGAAGTTCACACAATTGAAGACTGCCACTTCCTTCAACGTCAGCTAGATATTTTTGCCGATTGGTGCCATCAGAACCGTATGGACGTTAATCCATCTAAATGCTCGATTATATCATTTTCGAGGAAAAAACAGACCTTACATTACAAATACGCTTTGCTAGGAACTGAAATCGAGCGCGTAAACCAAGTTAAAGACTTGGGGGTTATTATGGATTCCCAGCTAACATTCAAGCCTCACATTTCGTTTACCATCGACAAAGCCTCAAGAGTTCTGGGATTCATCTTCAGGACCGCTAAGGAATTTACAGATATTTACTGCCTCAAGTCGTTGTATTGCGCAATATCTCGCTCTATATTAGAGTACTGCTCGGTTGTCTGGACCCCTCATTACAACAATGGCGCGGAAAGAATAGAATCAGTTCAACGGCGCTTTTTGAGATTTGCTCTTCGTAAACTGCCATGGACGGATCGGTTCCGCCTACCAAGCTATGAAAGTCGCTGCTTACTAATACGTTTGGAGCCTTTGTCTGTCCGTAGAGACACGGCCAGGGCGTTGTTTACCACAGACCTTTTGCAAGGCCGCATAGACTGCCCCGCTCTTTTGGAACAAGTGAATATAAACGTGCAACCTCGTGCTCTGCGAAACAACTCGATGCTGCGATTACCTGCTCAACGAACTAACTACAGCATTTTTGGCGCAATAGTTGGTCTCCAAAGATTATTTAATAGAGTATCCGCTTTATTCGACTTCAATTCATCTCGAACGCTTCTTCGTCGGCGATATCGTTTATATTTTTTAAGATCTGACTAGTTGTAATGTCATATTGTTGTATTCCCGTTTCTTTATATGTATTGACTCTCTAAAGATATTTTTTTTATTGTTAGCTTTAAGTTACACCATTGGGGCACTTGCTCGCCTGTTGGTGAATAGACCAAATACACGAAATACACGAAATACACGAAATCAAAGAATTGCTTCCTCTTTTGAAAGAGTACTCCACAGTCACATAGTAAATGTTCTGAGGTTTCTCGATTCAAGTTACAAAAGCGACAGGCATCATCTTGTAATTTTACAAAAGCGACAGGCTGGGGATTATTGTCTTGTAATCTTGTAATGCCCGTTACATGGCCACTGAAGGCACACAAGTCCTTTTTCGAGATACTGAGCAATCGCTGGGTTACTGATTTTTGGGGTACTATAAATCTTGTCGATCAATTGAGTTATTCTGAGTGGTGGTCCATCCATGGTAATTTTACCCAACGAAAAGAGATTTCCAGAACACTTTCATCCGGAAACATCTTTTTTATCTAATCTGCTTCAGAATCACGAGAAACTTCTATAAATTCCGATTTTTATCAAGATTAAATTAAAATGATTCCAACGGGTGGTCAACTAAAGGAAAACGGTCCATCCATGACAGTTCTACCCTGCTATACAAATGGTCAAAAAGCTTACCGAGCAACCCCAAATTGGACGGGAATATCATGAATTACATTCTGGAAAGCAGATCTGCCTCTATTCTTACTTACAAATGTTCCTTGTTAAATGAATCCGGTTTGCTGAAGGCATAACTACCTTGGATGGACAACGTCCTTTAGTGGACCACTGGTCAGATTACCTGAATTAATGCGAAAACTCGGAGGAATTTCCACAAAACTTCCATCGGGAAACATCTTATCCAGCTAACAATATTTGAAACATTTGTAAATTCCAATTTGTATCAAAAGAAAGATTAACTTTTCGTCAGGGTGATCCACTATATTTAAGGTCATTGAGATAATATGATTAACTTGCAAGTTGAAAAAAGCAATTCCGTTTGACGTTAAGAATTTAATAGTGATTGTGCTTGTCAGAGAATGTACAAATCTCTAATGACTCTAATGATTTCTTAACACAAGTCGAATATTATTGAATGCAATAGGTCATTTCTTGCAACAGTAGTAAATCAATTTCAAAAATAAAAATTTGTATTTTTGAAAATAAAAAACAATATCGCACGCTTAGCCTTGGGGCTAATAGCGGTCTCGATCAACTAGATTAGTTGAGAGAATTCGTTATCGATATTGTTTTTGGCACATTTTGCATGTGTAGGATAAGTACAACGACACACCGTGCCCCAGTGCTGAGTCGAGAAAATTTCCAGCTCGAAAAGATCCTCGACTCGATCGGGAATCGAACCCGATATTACAACCGTGTGGGAGAGCTAGCCGACCGACATCGCTAACCACAGAACCACGGGGACCACAAGATTTTGGAAAATAAAATGGTCAATGATTACGCCCACAAAATTACTAATAACACAGTATGAAGGAAAAACAAAAATATTTTCAATAAAATATTTGTACCGTTAATACTATACGGGTTTTTTTTATTTTTTCTTGTTCATAAAAATATAAATTGATTTTCAACAGCCTAAAATACCCAAATTAGGTACTACCTAACACAAAAACTTGTAGAGAAATAGGAATTTTTGCCTTTCTCCTAGAAAGGTATAGCAATCACTGAAAAAACCAAAGGTATAAAAGTGCTCCAAAGGGTCGAATCTCGTATATCAATCGACTTAGTTCGACGAGCTGAACATTTTCTGTATGTGTGTGTGTGTGTGTGTGTGTGTGTGTGTGTGTGTGTATGTATGTAACGGTCTCCCAATCTCACTCAATTTTCTCAGAGATGGCTGGACCGATTTTAATGAAACTAATTGCAAATGAAAGGTCTAGTTGCCCCATAAGACCCTATTGAATTTTATTGCAATCGGATTTTTAGTTTCGAGGTTATGTATCAAAATGTGAAAATCACAAAACTTCATTATCTCAGAAACTACACAACCGATTTGAACAAAATTGGTATCAAAAGAACGGACTTGTTTTTCAAACCATTTGTAAAATAATTTTATAAGGATCGGACATGTGGTTCAAAAGTTATGTGAAGAAACGTGTTTCAAAGACTGTTCAAACTCACTCACTTTTCTGAAAGATGGCTGGACCGATTTTCATAAAATTAGTGTCATATGGAAGTTCTTGTTGCCCCATGAGACCCTTTTGAATTTTATTGTTATTGGACTTTACCTTTGTCCGTTATGTGTAATAATGGGAAATCAGGCTATGACAAGAAACAGGTTTCTAAGACTGCTTGAACTCACCCAATTTTGTCAGAGATGGATGGACCGATTTACACAAAATAAGTTGCAATAGAGAGGTCTAGTTGCCTGATAGGACCCTATTGAATTTTATTATAATCGGACTGTAACTTTGTCTGTTATGTATCAAAATGTAAAAGTTATAAAACTCCATTATCTCAGAAACTACACAACCGATTTGAACAAAATTGGTATCAAATGAACGGACTGTCTTCAAAACCGTTATGAAAAACAACGTGTTCAGAAAACTTTTTTAAATTCACTCGTTTTGCATGACTGATTTCAACAATATTAGTTTTAAATTGAAGGTTTAGTTGCTGTATTGGTACCCATTACATTTGATAATAATACTGGTTGACAAAATCGAAAAAAATGCTGCTCTAAAGCTCACAATAGTTGCCCTAGAAAAAAAGATTCACAGGAAAAGCTATAATTTTTAATTTTTTGCCTTTCTCCTAGAAAGGTATAGCAATCACTTGCAAAACCGAAGATATAAAAGTGCTCCGAAGGGCCGAATGGCATATATCACTCGACTCAGCTCGACGAGCTGAGCATTTTCTGTATGTGTGTGTGTATGTGTGTGTGTATGTGCAGATTTTTATTCTCACTTACTTTTCTTAGAGATGGCTGGACCGATTTTCATGAAATTAATTGCAAATGGAAGGTCTTGTTGTCCCATAAGACTCTATTAAATTTTAATGTAATCGGATTTTTAGTTTAGAGGTTATGTATCAAAATGTAAAAATCATGAAACATCATTATCTCTAAAACCACATAACCGATTTGAACAAAACTGGTTTCAGATGAACGGGCTACCTGAAAAACCTTTAACTTTTGAATTTTATGAAGATTGAACTTGTGGTTCAAAAGTTATGAACAGAAACGTGTTTTTAGGACTGTTTAATCTCACTCACGTTTCTCAGAGATGGCTGAACCGATTTTCATAAAATCAGTGTCAAATGGAAGGTTTAGTTGCCCCATAAGACCCTATTGATTTGTTCTGCAATCGGACTATTACTTTGCCTGTTATGTTTAAAAATGTGAAATCCTATGAAAAGAAACATATTCCGAATACTACTTGGACTCACTAACTTTTCTCAGAGATGGCTGACCCGATTTCCACAAAATTAGTGTCAAATGATAAGTCCAGCTGCCTCATAACACCCTATTGAATTCTACTGTAATCGAACTGTAATTTCGTCTGTAATGTACCGAAATGTGAAAATCACGAAACTTCATTATCTCAGAAACTACACAACCGAATATAACTAGTGTCATACGAACGAGTCATCTCTCAAACTTACAAATATCAAGCTTCATAACAATTTTTTTTCTTCATCTAAATAACACTTTGATGTGTAACTCAAAAGTTATGGAAAAAAGAAATTCAAAGACTATTTAAAACTGGTGGTGTCGTACTATTTGAACGTTCCAAATTCATTGATTCCTTGCGATGTGTTTCAAGTCTGCAAATGCACGACAAATCGGCCCTATAATATGATCAAAGTCAAATAACAAATCGTTTGAAATGATTGTTTTTATCGGAATGACATCATCCTCGACTTTTGGCTCCTGTACATCGCCTTAATTTTGAATATATTCATATTGGGTGGTATTCGGTCATTTTCAGCAGATTTTCTGGCATCAATCTGACACCGGAAATACCCATATTGAGATGAATTTAGTTATTTTGGATGTTTTTAAGAAACTAAAAGTGGTCGTCTTTAAATTCAAAATGATGTCCAGGGTCAATGTTTGCTTTCTATGCATCATCTCGATTACGGAAATATCCATGTTGAGTATTATTTGGTCATTTTCGACTATTTCTTAGAAGTTGCCATTTGGCAATTCAAAATGGTGCCTGAGGTCAATGGTTCAATTGTTATTTAAGCCTGTTTTTCACAAACCGGAAGTCGCCATCTTGGATTTCAAAATGGTATTTAAGATAATTTCTGGCCTCTGAGCGTAATTCTGGTTGAAGAAACACCCATATTGGGTGTTATTCGGTCATTTTCGGCAGTTTCCCAGGAACCGGAAGTCGCCAGCCTAAAATCTAAAATGGGGTCTGTGATTGATTTTAGCTGCGGTGCATCATTCTTGATCCGGAGATACTCATGTTAGACGGAAATCGGCCATTTTTGGCTGTTTTTCAGAAACCAGAAGTTGCCATCCTACAATTTATAATGGTGTCTGAGGTCAATTTCTAGCTTCTTGCAACATTCTGGCTCCGGAGATACTCATATTGGGTGGTATTTGGTCACTTTGGGCTGTTTTTCAGACACCGAAAGTCGTCATTTTGGACTTTAAATTTGCCTGTGAAATCAATTTCTGTCATCTGGGCGTAATTCTGGTTCCAGAAACATTCATATTGGATGGTATTTGGTCATTTCCGGCTGTTTGTCAGACACTGGAAGTCACCATCTTAAAATTCAAGATTGTGTCTGTGATCAATTTTCAGCTTCTGAGCAGCTTTCTGGTTCCGGAGATACTCATATATAATGGGAATCGTCCACTTCAGGCTGTTTTCCAGAAACCGGAAGTTGCCATCTTACAATTCAAAATGTTGTCTGAAGTCGATTTGTGGCTCCAGTGCATCATTACGATTCCGGAAATACCCATGTTGGGTGGTATTTGGTTTCCGCTGTTTTCCGAAACCGGAAGTCGACATTTTGGAATTCATAATGGTATATGTGATCGATTTTAGCTCCTGTGTATCATTCTAGATCTGGATATTATTATATTGGGTGGAAATCGGCCTTTTTTGGCTGTTTTCCAGAAACCGGATGTTGCCATCTTACAATCCAAAATGTTGCCTGAGGTCGATTATGGAACATATTTCTTACCACTAAAAACATTTACCTACCAAATCATGGTTCTATTTAGTTGATTATTCGCGAGACGTACAGAAATTTGTGTAGAAACATGTGCTTCCTGAAGAGGCAGGGGCGTCGAACCATTATGGACATATTTGTTACCTCTAAAAACATTCACATACCGAATTTGGTTGTATTTTCTTCATTGGTTCTTGAGCTGTGCGTTTCAAATTTGTGTTTCATTTGTATAGGACCCCTCCCTTATAGGAAAGGGAACGGAGTCAAACTATTATGCACATATCTGTTACCTCTGAAAACATTCACCTGCCAAATTTGGTTCCATTTAGTTGGTTGGTTCTCGAGATGTGCAGAAATTTGTGCAGAAATCATTTGTATGGCACCCCTCCCTTCCAAAAGAAGGAGGGGTGTCAAAACATTATGGACATATTTTCTACCACTAAAAACATTTGCCTCCCAAATTTGGTTCCATTTAGTTGATTAGCTCTCGAGATGTGCAGAAATTTGTGTTTCATTTGTATGGAACCCTTCCTTCCAGAAAAAGGAGGGGTCTCAAACTATCATGGGAACCTTTATCGGCACCATAAACCCCCACATACAATTTTTCACGTCGATCGGTTCGGTAGTTTTCGAGCCTATATGGATCAGATAGACAGACAGATCGGACTGCATTTTTATATGTATATAGACTACAACATCAATTTTTTAGAACCTAAAGAGTGAATATACATTTATTGGATTGAAGCGTTCATGTAAATCTATTTTTACAAATAACAAGTTTGAATGAGAAAGGCTGGGTCTGACCGCTAGCTGGATTAATTTAGGTTTTTTAGTTTGACCTTCGGGGCCACACTTGTGTTGACCAGTGTAATCGGACTTTAATTTTACCCATTATGTGTTAAATTGTAAAAATATTGAAAGTCTATTCTCTCAAAGATTTCACGACTTATTTTAAGAAAACAAGTGTCAAACGAACAGGTTGTTCCACAAACTTACAAAAAAAACCCAAAGGCTGTTAAAAAGCAGCTGCTTTGATCAAAGTTCGAAATTAGGAGTCATTATGATAGAAAAACTATTTAATTAGTACAAACATTACGTTAAATTTCAAACACTATGCTCCAATTATTCCTTCAAATGCAACATCAATATTCTAAAATCCAAAGAGTGGATATACCTTCATTGGATTATATTAGGTAATTGATAGATGTTTTCCAGAAACCGGAAGTCGCAAATTCGGATTTCAAAATGAAGTATGGAGTTGATTCCTGGCCTCTGAGCATCATCCCGAGTGCTGAAAAACTCACATTGCGTAATGTATGTCTTCTTTAGACTGGTTTTCAGAAACCGTAAGCTACTGTCTAGTAATTTAAAATGGCGTCTGAGATGATTTCTGGCCTCCGGGTATCATGCCGTTACCCCAAATCGTATTGGATGATATTTGTCACTTTAGGCTGTTGATCGGAAACTGACGCCATCCTAGCCATCGAAATACCCAGATCGGGCTGTTCGACAATTTTTTGCTGGATTTTATGATTATCATGCAACCAGATGTGGGCATCTGGATTAAAAATGGGGTTTGAGGTCGGATTCTGGCCACTGGCCCATTAATTGGATGCCCCTCAGAAACGATCAGTAATATCAACTGCGTTAAAGAATTTCATTTTCACTGATAAGATCATTCAAGTTTATGTATTTGAAACAACATTTAATAATACATTATTTGAAATCTACTGACTAAAGTTGACATAAACAATCTAAATATTTATACGCAGTATATGAGTACAAATCGATTACACCACGACCAAAAACAAACTTGTATCATATATTTGAAAGAATTTAATGGTATTTGCATGTATATGTGTTAATGTATGTTCATATGTGTGTGAATGATATATTTTAAATGTTTGATATAGTTGTGCTGTTGGCTTACAAAAATTTGTTGTTTAGAATGAATAATAAATCCAGCAGAAATTATCAAGGTGTATTTTTTAAGTGTTGGTGTGAATCTATTTCAATAAATAATAAGTTTGAATGAGAAAGGCTGGGTCTCACCGCTAGGTGGATTAATTTAGGTTTTTGTTTTGTTTTGTATAGTTACCATTTTTTAAAATGGCTTTGACTCACTCCATATGTAACTTGTTGTTCATTGCTATGATTACATACTTCTATGGTTTAGCGCCAAACTCGAAAAAGTAGAAGCAACCGATAGGACCGATCGATTTTTAACGTTATGTTGCAAAACAATAGGTATCTTGTAGAATTCAAAATTAACGGGGTCTAACCTCTAAATCAGTACGACTTTTCTTTTTTTTATCAATTCATTGGCTACATTTTGAACGGGTAGACCATAAAAAACCATACAAAATAACATTTTGGGTCATAGCGGGGGGCCTAGCGTAGTTTGTAATATCTCCGCCTCCGGCTAGTGGCTTGGGTTCGATCTCACCGCTAACACAGGTGTCGATGGTTGTGTGGTGGCGTGTTCACTCACAACCAACTTAACTGGTCTAAGATTGATGCTAGCCGACACCGGGAGATTTTCTTTGACGAAAAATCTATGGGATCACGCCTTCCATCACATGAGGAAGTAAAGCCGTTGGTGCTGGTCCGTTAATCAACGGGTCGTAAGTTAGGGTCCTGAGTGGAGTCGTCTCCCCGGGCGTCGGTGATTGGCACAACAACAGTGGCGGAACTAGACCGACGGAATATAAGCAAGAATAAAAACAACATTTTGGGTCTGCACAAATATTGCTCTTTTATAGATCACTTTCACAATTTAGTTTAACACTTATACCTATGTATTAAACGAAAATTTTGTTTCTATATCGGTGTTTTGGATATACCTTCGCAAACGAAAAACAGCTTTATATGAAATGCTTTTCATTTATTTATGAACATCATCGTTAATCTATAGAAACAATTCTATTGGATGAAAAAAAAAACATTCTAAAGTGCTTCCTTCGTAGATTTTCCACCGAGTCGTTGCTGTATTTCTTCAAGACTCAGCCCTTTCGTTTCGATGACGAATAACCATGTAAAAATGAATGCAGCTACACAAACCAGTGCAAAAATCCAAAACGCCCATTCGAATCCGATAGATTCGCTGATCAACAGGAAGAAGCGTAGCGCTAGGAAGTCCAGTATCCACGTAACGGAGACGTTTATCGCACTGCCGAGAGCTTTCACGTCATAGGCGAAGATTTCTGACGCAATTGCCCACGGTACTGGACCAAAACCAAAATTGTAAATAGCGATGAATCCGATCATTCCGGTCAGTGGAATCCAGCTGATGTGTTCTGTTGGAATCGCCATTGGTTCCATGACAAAGTATACCCCAAGCAGAGCTAGCGATATTGATAATCCTACCGCAGAATACATTAACACCGGTTTACGGCCAACAAGGTCAACGAAGAATAGTGTCACGATGCAACAGATCACTTGCACGGTACCAATGATAATGGTTGAGATATCCGGATAAAGAGAGATTCGAGCCTTAGCAAAAATCAACTCGCTATTGGATAATATGCAGTCTATTCCAGTCCACTGTTGAAATGACAGCAAACAAAAACTGATGAGGATGGCTTTCTGATTCGCTCGGTAAGTAAAGAGCTTTCGAAAAGCGTTTTCCTGTTGCAGATTCGTCAGCGTAGCGTCACGAAGGTACATCAGTGAATGAAGAGCTTTTTCGTGCTGGCCTTTAGAGATTAGATAGTGCGGAGTTTCCGGCATATAAACAAAGCAAATTCCAAACGCGATAGGGACGGCGCAGCATATCCACTGGAATGCGTAATAACCGACATAAGGACCGATGCAATAAACGTACAAAATACCAACTGAAACCGTAGGATAAAACCATTTGAAATGTGCTGTGTGTGTATGTGATTTCTTATCGAAAGGTACCTGTTTGACCAATTTGCAAAAAAGAACCTAATATTCCTCGGTATTCGTCACTGGCGATTTCACCTATATATATCGTTAGGGTGATCAAAATGTACCCATTGCCGAACCCTAGCACAAACCGGGCAGCTATCATTAGGGGTACCGACTTCGCAAGTAGCAACATGCTCCAGCCAGCAATATGGATAACACTGCTCAACAGATGAGCGGGTTTTCTGCCTACACGATCGGAAACATATCCCGCAACAAAAGGCCCAAAAAATCCTCCAATTGCTAGTACCGAGTTTATCCAAGATTGCTCACTTTCGACTATCACATAACCGATGGGATTTTCCACGAGGGTCTCTTCCGTAAGCTTTTGAAACATTGGTGATGGCCATCCTAGAGCCAACCCCATTGCGATTCCCGAAATACTGGCTAAAATAAGACTAACCGTTAGTAAACACAAGTAGCCAAATAATGTGAAAAACTAGAGGCTAACCAACAGCTGCCACCAGGAATTCACGAAACGTAGCCTTCGCTCGATGCATCCTATCGCTACAAAGGGGTATTATAAAATCGGATGCATGCCATTCAAATTGACACTATAGAATAGTAAGTTCATCAGATAAAGAGTTGGTAAATAATTGTGCCGATAGTCGGACGCAAATAGTGTACAATGTGTGCAACGTCACTCATACCTTAGTTCCAAACAACTATTTTTTTGCTATCTCAAGTGTATAAACAAAATAAAATTGAAGGAAACTTAGCGGAAATAGAATAACAACATACAGGAAGATGGCCTGCTCCGTTTTGTACATTCCCTATGAAAAATCCAAACTAATGTGGAACCATGCAGAGAATAATTATTTTGGGAAATTCGGAATAGTATTTGGGAAATTCGGAATGAGAAAATCCTCGTCTTTGAATTTGCTTTAATGTAGGGGAAAGTAGGTAAAGACGGACACCCTAAGGTTTAATCTAATTAATTACCTAGGTATTGCTATTTAGATCGCAGTAGTCATACAAATTGAAACTTAAGGTCATTCGTTTTCATAATCATTTTTGGTATTAGTGAACTTCCTCCAAGTTTTATGTGTTTTGGGTTTTCAAAAATAAGACTACAAATTGCTGTTTTTTGACATGGTTGGGAAAGACGGACACTTTGGGGTGGGTAAGATGGACACTACGGAGGTAAAGGTGGAGTAAGTTAAGTATTCTTTTGATTTATGTGTTAAATGATGGCCATACATTACTCTACGTTATTAGAGTCCATCTATACATCACGTGAACAGTTTGAGAGGATGGGTTTCGATGAAGGCGAAAATTCTCCGCCTATTTGGCCTGTTCTAACTGCTAAGTGATTAATATCTGCTGGTTTCTCTCGCGGATGTACTTTGTGAACATCTGTAGTACACAACAGATGCTATATGTGAAAATTGTTGGAAAATCCATGTCTATCTTTCCCTACCTTAGTGTGTCCGTCTTGCCCGACCTGGTTGTAAATTTCTCAAACGATCGTAGCTCTTAATCGGAACATCGAAAATCTGCTGGATTTTCACTAGAAAACCGAGGAAAGACTAATTTATCACTTTACTATTGTGAACAAATGAAAACACGTAAGTTTCACGAGTTTTTCACTATTTTCCGTGGAATAAAAATTACATCAAATTGCGCGTTCAAGAAAATATTCTCTGTTTTACTCACAAATTTGACAGTTTGCTTGCTGAAAACCGATAATGCAACTCAAAAGCATCAACACACTATAAAGAAGTAAGAGGTATTCGCATCACTCAACTATCATAATACATTCTAGTTTGTGAAATATTAAAAGTGTCCCTCTTACCTGCAGTGTCCGTCTTTACCTACTTTCCCCTACCATTGCTTGTAATATATGATTAAGGTTGGTTCAGGTTTCGAAGCATGATCCGTTCGATAGTTGGTTGCTTGTTACAATCTACTGATTTATTCACACAATATGTTGATTTCCAAACAAACTGGCAAATGACTGGACACGTGTAACTCAAGACCTTAATGTGGCCATTCACTTCTGTCCAGCAACTCCTATCCCAACCTCCACGTGGTGCCGAACGGAATACGAGTAACCTTAGCGGAGATCGGGTACCAACCCTCGGTGGAAACTATGGTCGTATGCTGACTAGGAAGGGGGTCGTACGCGGCTCTATTCCCATATTAGGGGCGGCGTCAACAGCGTCTGACCAGGAGCGGGCGGCTGAATTATGGAATGCTGTATCCCACCATCTACACCTAAGATGGCAGCCCCATCAGCAGGATGTAGGTATCGCGACCCTGGTAAGGTAGCATACCGAAACCTTTCTTCAACCACGAACAACGAATTTAGAAATACGGAACGGATCAATCGGCAAAGACCTAGGCTAAGAACAGGGAAAAAGATTAAGGTAAACGATTGGAAGTTGGATACTTGGAACGTCCGATATCTCAATGAACCGGTGCGAACTGGCTTGCTTGCTCGAGAACTACAGCGGCAGGGAGTCGAAATCGCAGCGATTCAGGAGGTGGTCAAACTCCGGAGACCCTATTGCACGCACTTCTTTCCAGTACCACATCTACTACATTGGCAGCAAAGCAGCGGAACGGGGCGTCGGTTTCATAGTGATGGGAAATCAGAAAACAAGAGTCATCCGGTAGAGGCCCGTAGATTACCGTATATGCGTGTTGAGGATTAAGGACAAATTCTTTAACTACAGTTTAATCAACACCAACGCACCGAAAATGACAAATCCGATGAAGTCTAAGATGAGTTCTATCACAAGCTTGAGCGTATCAATGGCAAGTGCCCAAAACACGACGTAAAAGTCGTCATCGGAGACGCGAACGCACAGGTTGGGAGGGAGGAATTCTTCCGTCCGGTCATTGGAAGGCTCAGCCTCCACTCGTCAACCAATGAAAACGGCCTTAGGCTGATAAAAGTTGCCGCGGCTAGAGAAATGGCCATATGTAGCTCCTATTTTCCACGTTTGAATATTCGGAAACACACCTGGAGGCATCCAAATGGAGAAGCCTGCTTCCAGATCGATCACGTACTGATTGACGGTCGGCACTTTTCGGATGTTACTGATGTTAGGACTTTTCGGGGACCAAACATTGACTCTGATCATTATCTCGTCGTTTGTAAGATCCGCGCACGGTTGTCGAACGTGCTGAAATCTCGCACAGAGAGGACGAAGCGTTTCAACATTCAGCAGTTGAAAGCTGATGGCGTGGCAGCATAATACGCCAGAGAGCTGGTTCAACGTATCGCAGAACAGCAGGAGGAACGAGTGAAAGGCATAAATGGGCTGTGGAGCAGTATCCACGGTGCCATCGAAACGACTGCGAGAGAGGTGGTAGGACGACGCGTGGAAGACAGCGTAATGGCGGGTTCGATGCCGAGTTCCAGAGAGCGACAGATGAGAAGAACCGTGCCAGGAGCCGCATGCTCACTGCGGCTACGCGTCAGAACAGAGAGAGGTACAGAGGGGCAAGAGCTGTCGAAAATACAACCCACCGTCGGAAGAAGCGCGAGTACGAGGAGCAGGTGCTCGCCAGCGCAGAGGACAGCTATGCTCAAAACGACGTGCGGAGATTCTATAGAACTGTCAACAGAGTCAAAAGCAGGAATTTCCCTGTGCCGGTCATGTGTAATGACAAGGACGGCAACCTGCGCACTGATAAACCGACGGTTGCAGCCAAGTGGAAGGAGAATTTTCAGGCGCTATTGAACGGTGAGGAGCCGGATGAGCAGAACAGGACCAGGATGACGATTATGATTGACGAACAAGCTGTGGAGCCACCAACACAGGTGGAGGTGAAAAAGGCGATTAGTGAGCAGAAAAACGGCAAGGCCACTGGGAAGGACGGTATCCCGGCCGAACTTCTTAAAGCGGCAAGCGAGCGGCTGTACTATGCGATTCACCAGCGAATACTAAGGATCTGGGCGGATGAACAAATGCCGAACGACTGCTTGGAAGGCCTCATAAGCCCTATCTATAAGAAGGGTCATCAATTGGATTGTGGCAACTACGACTCAGTGAAAAGAAACGAGCTGGGCAGATCATGCTAGAACACGGTTTCCCTACGAAACTAATTAAGCTGAGTCGTATGACGCTGAAGGAATCGAAATCGTGCGTGCGGATAGCTGGCGAGACATCAGCCGCGTTCGTAACGTTGAATGGACTGAAGCAGAGGGATGCGCTCTCTAACTTACTGTTCAACATCGCTCTTGAAGGCGCAGTACGAAAAGCAAACGTGGGAAGAAATGTTACGATCATCACGAAATCTCACATACTTGCGGACGACATCGATATCATCGGTATCAACCGTAAGGCCGTGGGAGAGGCCTTCGTACCTTTTAAGAGGGAAGCAGCGAGATTGGGACTTGTCATTATCTGTACCAGGTATACAAACTTGCTGATGTAGTGAAGGTAATACAGCGGGGCAGGCTTCAGTGGGCTGTACATTTAGCCAGAATGCCTGACGAAAGAGCCGCCAAAACTATTTTCAGTAGAGAACCAGGAAGAGGCCGTCGACTCCGTGGTAGGCCTAGCACAAGGTGGATGTGCGCGGTGGAAGAAGATGCACGACCCGCTGGTGTACGAAGAGACTGGAGAATGGCTGCCCAAGACAGAAGAAGCAGGACATCTCTAATTCGTTAATGAGTTTCTCTTTCGTCGAATGTGCAACTTAACGCAGAACTATTGATCAGAAAAATCGAAAAAAGGCAGTACGGTTTTGATTGGTATTGTAACTCGATTTGTTTACTCTGAACCGAGGAGAAGGACTTGTCAATGTTTGCAACCGGTATCGCAAACTATGGTGGACTTATGAAAAGTATCCACCAGCTAGGACCGGCATCGAACAACACAATTCCTTGGTATGTTCAGAATTCAGAACAACATGGTTGATGGAACCAGTGACCGTTTGGGATTGGTGCTCCATACCAGGTATGGAGTTGAGACTTCCGAAGAAGTTGAACCTTGACGACACAAGAGCTCCGCAAAAGCAAAGCAAATTCGCTGAGCTCTCAGGTTCAGCGTTGCAGAAGCGGCAACTGTCGCTTGGGACTTTGCTGATTTTCTTTTAATGATAAAAAGCGGGACAGTGTCCGGTGAGGAGCCCCGTGACGATGCGTGTTTCACTACGAGTTAAACTTAGTAGCTCTTCGGTAACCACAAGGTTGAGTGGATAAACTGTTTAGCTTGTCTACAAACCTGCTTTTCCCATGTACTAAGTTCGCCTTTAAAGGCGGATATGGAGGTACACAGAAACGTTTCCGGTCCAATATATTGCTGAGCAGATCCTTTCCTTGCTATGCTGTCGGCATGTTCCCTCGATTCCACAATATCCGGGTTCCCCAAGTAGCATAACTTTGTTGAGGCGGGAAAGTTCCCTGAGTGTTGCAATGCACTCCCAGACTAACCTGGAAATTCATGCAGTGCGGCCTGACTGTCTAAAAAGATTCCGATGTTCGCATGTCTATAGTTGCACTTCAGACATATCGTAGCACAGATATATATATATATATATATATATATATATATATATATATATATATATATATATATATATATATATATATATATATATATATATATATATATATATATTGATGTTGAACAGTAAGTTAGAGAGCGCATCCCTCTGCTTCAGTCCATTCAACGTTACGAACGCGGCTGATGTCTCTCCAGCTATCCGCACGCACGATTTCGATTCCTTCAGCGTCATACGACTCAGCTTAATTAGTTTCGTAGGGAAACCGTGTTCTAGCTTGATCTGCCCAGCTCGTTTCTTTTCACTGAGTCGTAGTTGCCACAATCCAATTGATGACCCTTCTTATAGATAGGGCTTATGAGGCCTTCCAAGCAGTCGTTCGGCATTTGTTCATCCGCCCAGATCCTTAGTATTCTCTGGTGAATCGCATAGTACAGCCGCTCGCTTGCCGCTTTAAGAAGTTCGGCCGGGATACCGTCCTTCCCAGTGGCCTTGCCGTTTTTCTGCTCACTAATCGCCTTTTTCACCTCCACCTGTGTTGGTGGCTCCACAGCTTGTTCGTCAATCATAATCGTCATCCTGGTCCTGTTCTGCTCATCCGGCTCCTCACCGTTCAATAGCGCCTGAAAATTCTCCTTCCACTTGGCTGCAACCGTCGGTTTATCAGTGCGCAGGTTGCCGTCCTTGTCATTACATATGACCGGCACAGGGAAATTCCTGCTTTTGACTCTGTTGACAGTTCTATAGAATCTCCGCACGTCGTTTTGAGCATAGCTGTCCTCTGCGCTGGCGAGCACCTGCTCCTCGTACTCGCGCTTCTTCCGACGGTGGGTTGTATTTTCGACAGCTCTTGCCCCTCTGTACCTCTCTCTGTTCTGACGCGTAGCCGCAGTGAGCATGCGGCTCCTGGCACGGTTCTTCTCATCTGTCGCTCTCTGGAACTCGGCATCGAACCCGCCATTACGCTGTCTTCCACGCGTTGTCCTACCACCTCTCTCGCAGTCGTTTCGATGGCGCCGTGGATACTGCTCCACAGCCCATTTATGCCTTTCACTCGTTCCTCCTGCTGTTCTGCGATACGTTGAACCAGCTCTCTGGCGTATTATGCTGCCACGCCATCAGCTTTCAACTGCTGAATGTTGAAACGCTTCGTCCTCTCTGTGCGAGATTTCAGCACGTTCGACAACCGTGCGCGGATCTTACAAACGACGAGATAATGATCAGAGTCAATGTTTGGTCCCCGAAAAGTCCTAACATCAGTAACATCCGAAAAGTGCCGACCGTCAATCAGTACGTGATCGATCTGGAAGCAGGCTTCTCCATTTGGATGCCTTCGGGTGTGTTTCCGAATATTCAAACGTGGAAAATAGGAGCTACATATGGCCATTTCTCTAGCCGCGGCAACTTTTATCAGCCTAAGGCCGTTTTCATTGGTTGACGAGTGGAGGCTGAGCCTTCCAATGACCGGACGGAAGAATTCCTCCCTCCCAACCTGTGCGTTCGCGTCTCCGATGACGACTTTTACGTCGTGTTTTGGGCACTTGCCATTGATACGCTCAAGCTTGTGATAGAACTCATCTTAGACTTCATCGGATTTGTCATTTTCGGTGCGTTGGTGTTGATTAAACTGTAGTTAAAGAATTTGTCCTTAATCCTCAACACGCATATACGGTCATCTACGGGCCTCTACCGGATGACTCTTGTTTTCTGATTTCCCATCACTATGAAACCGACGCCCCGTTCCGCTGCTTTGCTGCCAATGTAGTAGATGTGGTACTGGAAAGAAGTGCGTGCAATAGGGTCTCCGGAGTTTGACCACCTCCTGAATCGCTGCGATTTCGACTCCCTGCCGCTGTAGTTCTCGAGCAAGCAAGCCAGTTCGCACCGGTTCATTGAGATATCGGACGTTCCAAGTATCCAACTTCCAATCGTTTACCTTAATCTTTTTCCCTGTTCTTAGCCTAGGTCTTTGCCGATTGATCCGTTCCGTATTTCTAAATTCGTTGTTCGTGGTTGAAGAAAGGTTTCGGTATGCTACCTTACCAGGGTCGCGATACCTACATCCTGCTGATGGGGCTGCCATCTTAGGTATAGATGGTGGGATACAGCATTCCATAATTCAGCCGCCCGCTCCTGGTCAGACGCTGTTGACGCCGCCCCTAATATGGGGATACAGCCGCGTACGACCCCCTTCCTAGTCAGCATACGACCATAGTTTCCACCGAGGGTTGGTACCCGATCTCCGCTAAGGTTACTCGTATTCCGTTCGGCACCACGTGGAGGTTGGGATAGGAGTTGCTGGACAGAAGTGAATGGCCACATTAAGGTCTTGAGTTACACGTGTCCAGTCATTTGCCAGTTTGTTTGGAAATCAACATATTGTGTGAATAAATCAGTAGATTGTAACAAGCAACCAACTATCGAACGGATCATGCTTCGAAACCTGAACCAACCTTAATCATATATTACAAGCAATGGTAGGGGAAAGTAGGTAAAGACGGACACTGCAGGTAAGAGGGACACTTTTAATATTTCACAAACTAGAATGTATTATGATAGTTGAGTGATGCGAATACCTCTTACTTCTTTATAGTGTGTTAATGCTTTCGAGTTGCATTATCGGTTTTCAGCAAGCAAACTGTCAAATTTGTGAGTAAAACAGAGAATATTTTCTTGAACGCGCAATTTGATGTAATTTTTATTCCACGGAAAATAGTGAAAAACTCGTGAAACTTACGTGTTTTCATTTGTTCACAATAGTAAAGTGATAAATTAGTCTTTCCTCGGTTTTCTAGTGAAAATCCAGCAGATTTTCGATGTTCCGATTAAGAGCTACGATCGTTTGAGAAATTTACAACCAGGTCGGGCAAGACGGACACACTAAGGTAGGGAAAGATGGACATGGATTTTCCAACAATTTTCACATATAGCATCTGTTGTGTACTACAGATGTCCACAAAGTACATCCGCGAGAGAAACCAGCAGATATTAATCACTTAGCAGTTAGAACAGGCCAAATAGGCGGAGAATTTTCGCCTTCATCGAAACCCATCCTCTCAAACTGTTCACGTGATGTATAGATGGACTCTAATAACGTAGAGTAATGTATGGCCATCATTTAACACATAAATCAAAAGAATACTTAACTTACTCCACCTTTACCTCCGTAGTGTCCATCTTACCCACCCCAAAGTGTCCGTCTTTCCCAACCATGTCAAAAAACAGCAATTTGTAGTCTTATTTTTGAAAACCCAAAACACATAAAACTTGGAGGAAGTTCACTAATACCAAAAATGATTATGAAAACGAATGACCTTAAGTTTCAATTTGTATGACTACTGCGATCTAAATAGCAATACCTAGGTAATTAATCAGATTAAACCTTAGGGTGTCCGTCTTTACCTACTTTCCCCTACATTAAAGCAAATTCAAAGACGAGGATTTTCTCATTCCGAATTTCCCAAATACTATTCCGAATTTCCCAAAATAATTATTCTCTGCATGGTTCCACATTAGTTTGGATTTTTCATAGGGAATGTACAAAACGGAGCAGGCCATCTTCCTGTATGTTGTTATTCTATTTCCGCTAAATTTCCTTCAATTTTATTTTGTTTATACACTTGAGATAGCAAAAAAATAGTTGTTTGGAACTAAGGTATGAGTGACGTTGCACACATTGTACACTATTTGCGTCCGACTATCGGCACAATTATTTACCAACTCTTTATCTGATGAACTTACTATTCTATAGTGTCAATTTGAATGGCATGCATCCGATTTTATAATACCCCTTTGTAGCGATAGGATGCATCGAGCGAAGGCTACGTTTCGTGAATTCCTGGTGGCAGCTGTTGGTTAGCCTCTAGTTTTTCACATTATTTGGCTACTTGTGTTTACTAACGGTTAGTCTTATTTTAGCCAGTATTTCGGGAATCGCAATGGGGTTGGCTCTAGGATGGCCATCACCAATGTTTCAAAAGCTTACGGAAGAGACCCTCGTGGAAAATCCCATCGGTTATGTGATAGTCGAAAGTGAGCAATCTTGGATAAACTCGGTACTAGCAATTGGAGGATTTTTTGGGCCTTTTGTTGCGGGATATGTTTCCGATCGTGTAGGCAGAAAACCCGCTCATCTGTTTAGCAGTGTTATCCATATTGCTGGCTGGAGCATGTTGCTACTTGCGAAGTCGGTACCCCTAATGATAGCTGCCCGGTTTGTGCTAGGGTTCGGCAATGGGTACATTTTGATCACCCTAACGATATATATAGGTGAAATCGCCAGTGACAAATACCGAGGAATATTAGGTTCTTTTTTGCAAATTGGTCAAACAGGTACCTTTCGATAAGAAATCACATACACACACAGCACATTTCAAATGGTTTTATCCTACGGTTTCAGTTGGTATTTTGTACGTTTATTGCATCGGTCCTTATGTCGGTTATTACGCATTCCAGTGGATATGCTGCGCCGTCCCTATCGCGTTTGGAATTTGCTTTGTTTATATGCCGGAAACTCCGCACTATCTAATCTCTAAAGGCCAGCACGAAAAAGCTCTTCATTCACTGATGTACCTTCGTGACGCTACGGCAGAGGAAATCCAACCAGACATAAATGCGGTAGAGCGGTATATTCGTCAAGAGGAGAATCTGCAACAGGAAAACGCTTTTCGAAAGCTCTTTACTTACCGAGCGAATCAGAAAGCCATCCTCATCAGTTTTTGTTTGCTGTCATTTCAACAGTGGACTGGAATAGACTGCATATTATCCAATAGCGAGTTGATTTTTGCTAAGGCTCGAATCTCTCTTTCTCCGGATATCTCAACCATTATCATTGGTATCGTGCAAGTGATCTGTTGCATCGTGACACCATTCTTCGTTGACCTTGTTGGCCGTAAACCGGTGTTAATGTATTCTGCGGTAGGATTATCAATATCGCTAGCTCTGCTTGGGGTATACTTTGTCATGGAACCAATGGCGATTCCAACAGAACACATCAGCTGGATTCCACTGACCGGAATGATCGGATTCATCGCTATTTACAATTTTGGTTTTGGTCCAGTACCGTGGGCAATTGCGTCAGAAATCTTCGCCTATGACGTGAAAGCTCTCGGCAGTACGATAAACGTCTCCGTTACGTGGATACTGGACTTCCTAGCGCTACGCTTCTTCCTGTTGATCAGCGAATCTATCGGATTCGAATGGGCGTTTTGGATTTTTGCACTGGTTTGTGTAGCTGCATTCATTTTTACATGGTTATTCGTCATCGAAACGAAAGGGCTGAGTCTTGAAGAAATACAGCAACGACTCGGTGGAAAATCTACGAAGGAAGCACTTTAGAATGTTTTTTTTTTTTCATCCAATAGAATTGTTTCTATAGATTAACGATAATGTTCATGAATAAATGAAAAGCATTTCATATAAAGCTGTTTTTCGTTTGCGAAGGTATATCCAAAACACCGATATAGAAACAAAATTTTCGTTTAATACATAGGTATAAGTGTTAAACTAAATTGTGAAAGTGATCTATAAAAGAGCAATATTTGTGCAGACCCAAAATGTTGTTTTTATTCTTGCTTATATTCCGTCGGTCTAGTTCCGCCACTGTTGTTGTGCCAATCACCGACGCCCGGGGAGACGACTCCACTCAGGACCCTAACTTACGACCCGTTGATTAACGGACCAGCACCAACGGCTTTACTTCCTCATGTGATGGAAGGCGTGATCCCATAGATTTTTCGTCAAAGAAAATCTCCCGGTGTCGGCTAGCATCAATCTTAGACCAGTTAAGTTGGTTGTGAGTGAACACGCCACCCCACAACCATCGACACCTGTGTTAGCGGTGAGATCGAACCCAAGCCACCAGCCGGAGGCGGAGATATTACAAACTACGCTAGGCCCCCCGCTATGACCCAAAATGTTATTTTGTATGGTTTTTTATGGTCTACCCGTTCAAAACGTAGCCAATGAATTGATAAAAAAAAGAAAAGTCGTACTGATTTAGAGGTTAGACCCCGTTAATTTTGAATTCTACAAGATACCTATTGTTTTGCAACATAACGTTAAAAATCGATCGGTCCTATCGGTTGCTTCTACTTTTTCGAGTTTGGCGCTAAACCATAGAAGTATGTAATCATAGCAATGAACAACAAGTTACATATGGAGTGAGTCAAAGCCATTTTAAAAAATGGTAACTATACAAAACAAAACAAAAACCTAAATTAATCCACCTAGCGGTGAGACCCAGCCTTTCTCATTCAAACTTATTATTTATTGAAATAGATTTACACCAACACTTAAAAAATACACCTTGATAATTTCTGCTGGATTTATTATTCATTCTAAACAACAAATTTTTGTAAGCCAACAGCACAACTATATCAAACATTTAAAATATATCATTCACACACATATGAACATACATTAACACATATACATGCAAATACCATTAAATTCTTTCAAATATATGATACAAGTTTGTTTTTGGTCGTGGTGTAATCGATTTGTACTCATATACTGCGTATAAATATTTAGATTGTTTATGTCAACTTTAGTCAGTAGATTTCAAATAATGTATTATTAAATGTTGTTTCAAATACATAAATTTGAATGATCTTATCAGTGAAAATGAAATTCTTTAACGCAGTTGATATTACTGATCGTTTCTGAGGGGCATCCAATGAATGGGCAAATACCAATCAATATGGGTTCTTGAAACCTGGATTACCCAGTGGCCAGAATCCGACCTCAAACCCCATTTTTAATCTAGATGCCCACATCTGGTTGCATGATAATCATAAAATCCATCAAAAAATTGTCGAACAGCCCGATCTGGGTATTTCGATGGCTAGGATGGCGTCAGTTTCCGATCAACAGCCTAAAGTGACAAATATCATCCAATACGATTTGGGGTAACGGCATGATACCCGGAGGCCAGAAATCATCTCAGACGCCATTTTAAATTACTAGACAGTAGCTTACGGTTTCTGAAAACCAGTCTAAAGAAGACATACATTACGCAATGTGAGTTTTTCAGCACTCGGGATGATGCTCAGAGGCCAGGAATCAACTCCATACTTCATTTTGAAATCCGAATTTGCGACTTCCGGTTCCTGGAAAACATCTATCAATTACCAAATATAATCCAATAAAGGTATATCCACTCTTTGGATTTTAGAATATTGATGTTGCATTTGAAGGAATAATTGGAGCATAGTGTTTGAAATTTAACGTAATGTTTGTACTAATTAAATAGTTTTTCTATCATAATGACTCCTAATTTCGAACTTTGATCAAAGCAGCTGCTTTTTAACAGCCTTTGGGTTTTTTTTTTGTAAGTTTGTGGAACAACCTGTTCGTTTGACACTTGTTTTCTTAAAATAAGTCGTGAAATCTTTGAGAGAATAGACTTTCAATATTTTTACAATTTAACACATAATGGGTAAAATTAAAGTCCGATTACACTGGTCAACACAAGTGTGGCCCCGAAGGTCAAACTAAAAAACCTAAATTAATCCAGCTAGCGGTCAGACCCAGCCTTTCTCATTCAAACTTGTTATTTGTAAAAATAGATTTACATGAACGCTTCAATCCAATAAATGTATATTCACTCTTGTCGGCATGTTCCCTCGATTCCACAATATCCGGGTTCCCCAAGTAGCATAACTTTGTTGAGGCGGGAAAGTTCCCTGAGTGTTGCAATGCACTCCCAGACTAACCTGGAAATTCATGCAGTGCGGCCTGACTGTCTAAAAAGATTCCGATGTTCGCATGTCTATAGTTGCACTTCAGACATATCGTAGCACAGATATATATATATATATATATATATATATATATATATATATATATATATATATATATATATATATATATATACATATATATATATATATATATATATATATATATATATATATATATATATATATATATATATATATATATATATATATATATATATATATATATATATGGGTGCCAGCCAAAATGGTCATCTCGAATTTCAAAAAAATCCCTAAACAAAATGTTCACCTGCTCGAAAAAAACACCCTGTGCAATATTTCAGCTCAATCAGACTTTTTTTTTTAAGGGGGGATTTGTTAGTAGCTTAAGTTTTTATGATAAATTTTAGTAAATAATGAGTATGTGTGTCCAATCACAAATGGTGACTTCTCAACACTGTTAGAAATTTGTAATTTTAATTGTTAGGATTTGTTTGCTTTCGCAATTAGGACTTATCATTCGTAGGGATTTAAACCTACTTGTCAGAAAAGGGGAAGTAAACTTACAACTAACTTAATTGCTAACTTATTGGCTATAAAGAGAGCTTATCGTAGCAATTGAGGATTGCAACGATTTTTGTCGAAAATTGTTAATAATTTTATTTGACATAGCTTCTAATGGTTCAACACCAGTAAGTCTATGTAATTCGAGTGTACCAAACCAAGGAGGACGCTTCAAAATCATTTTCAGAATTTTATTCTGAATCCTTTGGAGCGTTTTCTTCCTTGTTGAACAGCAACTTGACCAGATCGGTACAGCATAAAGCATTGCTGGTCTAAAAATTTGTTTGTAAATCAAAAGTTTGTTCTTTAAACAAAGTTTAGAATTCCTGTTAATGAGAGGATATAAACATCTCGTATATTTGATGCACTTGGCTTGTATACTCTCAATGTGCTCTTTGAAAATAAGTTTTTTATCATAAATTAGTCCCAAGTACTTAACCTTGTCGGACCAACTTAAAATAACCCCATTCATCTTGACCACGTGATTATTGTTTGGCTTGAGGAAAAATTATCATTTGAGTTTTAGAAGCATTGGGAGAGATTTTCCACTTTTGCAAGTAGGAAGAAAAAATATCTAAACTTTTCTGCAATCGACTGCATATGACACGAAGACTTTTTCCTTTTACGGAAATGCTTGTGTCATCGCAGAACAATGACTTTGTGCATCCTGGAGGCAAATCAGGAAGATCTGAAGTGAATATGTTGTACAGGACTGGACCCAAGACTGAACCTTGAGGTACACCTGCTCTGACAGGAAATCTATCAGAGTCAGATCTGCAGAGTTCGATCAGTAAGATATTTTTTTTTAAATTTTATTAGGAAAATTGGAAAATTAAAAGTTTGCAATTTCGCAATCAAACCTTTATGCCAAACACTGTCGAATGCTTTTTCTATGTCTAAAAGAGCAGCTCCAGTGGAATAACCTTCAGATTTGTTAGCTCGTATCATATTAGTTACTCTGAGCAATTCGCCCATGGCGAAATCCAAACTGTTCATTTGCAAAAATTGAATTTTCGTTGATGTGTGACATCATTCTGTTAAGAATAATTCTCTCAAACAGTTTACTTAATGAAGAAAGCAAACTGATTGGTCGATAACTTGAAACTTCAGCTGGGTTCTTATCCGGTTTTAAAATGGGAGTAATTTTTGCATTTTTCCATAATTTGGGAAAATATGCAATTTTGAAGCAACAATTGAAAATTTTCACTAAAAATTCCATTGTGCTCTCAGGGAGATGTTTGATTAGTATATTAAAGATTCCATCGTCACCAGGTGCTTTCATATTTTTGAAATTTTAAATAATTGATTTAAACTCATTCAAGTTAGTTTCAATTATTTCTGCAGGTAAAAAATTCTGGGAAGAAATTAAATCAAATTGACGTGTGACTTCATTTTCAATTGGACTCACAAAATTCAAATTTGAGTTATGAACACTCTCAAACTGCTGAGCAAGTCTTTGAGCCTTTTGTTCATTGGATACAAGAAAACGTTCACCATCTTTTAAAACTGGAATAGGCTTTGAAGGTTTCTTAAGAATCTTCGACAGCTTCCAAAATGGTTTTGAATATGGTTTAAATTTTTCAACTTTAGTCTCAAAATTTTGATTTCTCAGAAGAGTAAATCTATGCTTAATCTCTTTCTGTAAATCTTTATAAATAGTTTTAAAAACAGGGTCACGAGAACGTTGATATTGACGTCTGCGGACATTTTTCAAACGAATTAGAAGTTGAAGATTTTCGTCAATTATTGATGAATCAAATTTCACTTAAGCCTTTGGAATAGGATAATTCCTGGCATCAACAATTGCACATTTTAATGCTTACAAAGCGGAATCAATATTCACTTCGTTTTGCAAATCAAGCTCATTATTGAAATTTCTCTCAATATGAGTTTTGTATCTTTCCCAATTAGCCTTGTTATAATTAAAAACAGAGCTCATAGGGTTTGAAACTGATTCATGTGATAAAGAAAAAGTTATTGGAAGATGGTCAGAATCAAAGTCAGCATGTGTGATCAAATCACTACATACATGACTTTGATCTGTTAGCACCAAATCAATTGTTGAAGGGTTTCTTACAGAAGAAAAGCATGTAGGACTATTCGGAGACAAAATAGAATAGTATCCTGAAAAACAATCATTGAATGAAATTTTGCCATTGGAATTACTTTGAGAATTATTCCATGAACGATGTTTAGCGTTAAAATCGCCGATTATGAAAAATTTCGAACGATTTCTGGTGAGTTTTTGTAAATCACCTTAAAAATAATTTTTGAGCTCGCGTGTGCATTGAAATGGTAAATATGCTGCGGCAATAAATAAAATCCCAAGTTCAGTTTGAACTTCAATTCCCAAAGTTTCAATAACTTTCGTCTCAAGATGGGGAAGAGCACGATGTTTGATTCGGCGATGAATAACAATTGCAACTCCACCGCCGGAACCCTGAATCCTATCATATCTATGAACCACGTAATAGGGATCATATTTTAATTTTATGTTAGGTTTCAAAAATGTTTCAGTAATAATTGCAATATGCACATTATTTACTGTTAAAAAATTAAAAAGCTCATTCTCATTGGCCTTCAATGAGCGAGCATTCCAATTTAATATTTTAATTGTTTTATTTAAAATCATTGCTAAATTTTAAATTAGAAACAATTTTTTATAGTAAAATTTGTGCCTATTTGAATGGCTTCAAACATTGATTTTGCCTGCAACATGGCGTTCATAAGATCGAACATTGCCTGTTGCAAAAAAGAAAGTTTACCTGCCGTAATAGGCCCCAGGCAGTTGACATTAGAAAAAATATTTTCGGCAGCAATATTAGCTGGAGTAATAGGTGTACAATTATTTTCTAGCGTGTTTTGCTTACCCATATTAACGGTCATTTTCGAACTACCAACACTAGGCGGTATAATGTTCGAACTACCTGTAACCTGTGCATAAGTTAAACGGGTATGCAAAGGAGTAGGTAAACTATGCGTCACTGGTACGCTTGGGGAATTTTGTTTTGAAGTTGGTTTTAATTGAGAAATTGAATTTTGTTTACCTTGCCTTGCCTTAACAATTGCTAAACGGACTGGGCATTGATAAAAATTTGACATATGGTTGCCGTTACAATTCGCACAGCGAAAATTTTTACTCTCTTTCACAGGACATGTGTCCTTTTTGTGAGAAGAGTCTCCACAATTAAGACATGTTTGGTCCATGTTACAGAATTTGGAGCCATGGCCATAACGTTGGCAAGTACGGCATTGGGTGATATGCTTTTCACCTCCGCCATACTTCCTATAAATTTCCCACTTTACACGCACATTATACAAAGCATGTGCTTTTTCAAAAAATTTTAAGTTGTTAACCTCATTGCGGTTAAAATGAATTAAATAATTAACAAGGGAAATTCCAGTTCTCTGACTGTTTTCGCCTCGTGATTTTTGTTTCATTAGAATTACTTGGGTAGGGGCTATGCCAAGTAATTCTGTTAAAGTAAGTTTGATCTCATCAACGGTTTGATCGTTGGTGAGACCTTTCAAGACAACCTTGAACGGCTTGGCGTTCTTGGTGTCATATGTAAAAAATTTGTACATCTTGTCAGTTAAATACTGAACAAGACGATCACGACCCTTTACTGAGTCGGCTAATAAGCGACATTCACCTCTACGGCCAATTTGATAGGTAACTTTAACGTCAGAAACAAACGTTGAAAGTTCCTTTTTGAATATATTAAATTCAGAAGAAATAGTTACCACAATAGGTGGAACTTTCTCCTTTTTTAAAGATTTTATATTTTGTATAGTTTCATTATTGGTAACTTCCATTTCACCAGCTTCATGCTCAAGCAAAATATCAAAAGGATTGTCACTACAGACACTCGAAGTGTCAGAAAGAGATGCCTCTCTTTTCCTCCCCGCAGCGATGCGCGGTTTCTTTTTCCGTCCAGCCATTTCAGGTGATACGAAACAAGTTAAAACAAATGTTAAATTCAAAAGTAGGTAGTCTTGAGAAAGACTGATGGGAAATAACTTTCAGGTAGTCTTTAAGAGACACACTGACAAAACACATACTTTGAAGCTATAGGCAGTCAAAGACCAGTCCACAAGCAACCGAAAAAACGTCTGATCTGTAGGACAGTTCAAGACGCACTGATTAATCAGACTTAAAATGGGGTGGCGCAAAGCGATTGAAGTTTGGCTTTCTTGAAAACCGAAAAATCACCCAAGGGGGAGGGTACGTGAAATTTCGGTTTTCGAAATTTTTTTTTGATGCCAAATGGCTTAAAAACGCATGAAACGTCGAGAATTGGTGTCATCTGAAAAATTTTTTTTTGCAAAAATTTGCTCTCTGGGACTTAGTCGTTTTCTCAATTGGGGAAGGCGGAGTTCAAAATGTTGAGAATTTATTTTTAGAAATTGATCACTAGTCTCTCGAAATAGCTTGTATAATGATATACACTATAACTAGCATCGAATGCATTATGTTTCATTAGGGTGGTTCATTTATTCGACATAGGGTGGTTCATAATATTGTGTAAAAATGAGTATAAAATAAAAAAAAGCACTTCGGTTCGTTTGATTGATGTGACGTCTTCGACAAAGTTGTAGATAAAAACTTTGTCTTTCTAAAAAAATTACACTCAAAAAATTATTCATTTAAAAGCTAGAAGAAAGATTAAAAATTAATTATTCAAAAGGGCTCATTTTTTAAAAACTTGATTTTTTTTTAATAAAACCTACGAAAGATTACCAAAACAATGAAACCAGTCCGATCATATAGAAATCAAGAAAAATAAGTATAAAAATACTTTTTGAAAAAAAAGAAGTAAGTTTAAATTATTTGTTTTAAAAGGCATATTTTTTTTGGAAGGACAAAATATTATCTACAACTTTGCCGAAGACACTATGCCGTTTTGACTGTAGACATATTTTTAATTTCCAATAGAACACTCTATGAGGAATCAAGAATATTTATACAGTCAAAACGGTTTATTTGATTGGCATAGTGTATCTGGCAAAGTTGTAAATAATAACTTCGTTCCTCCAAAAAAAATGTTCCCTGTGAAACAAAAATAAATTTAAAAAATATAACTTTTTTCTGATTTCTTCATGGCCGGTTTCGTTGTTCAGGTAAATTTTCGTAGTTTTATAAAAAAATCTTTTTTTTATATGGGCTGTTTTCGATAATTAATTTATAACTTTCTTTAATTTTTTTTATATTAGTAATTTGTTTTTAGAGTGTATATATATATATATATATATTTTTTTTTTTTTGAAAAACAAAACTATTATCTACAACTTTGCCGAAGATGTCACACCGCGCAAACGAACCGTGTTGGCTCTAAAAATTTAGCATTTTCCAATAGCTTTTCAAAAATGAGTTGTGTTTCAATAAATTGAACAAATAGCACAAAATGGCATCTTTTGCCTATAAAAACGTCTATGCAAAGTTTCAGCCAATGGGCACGTTCACGTTCTGATGATGTAAACTTGACAGAAAATGCATGGTCGAACTGTCAAAACGACGCAAATCCAGAAACAACGAGTCAATTGTGCTGCGTATCTGATTGAGATCCCTATACTCTCATTATCACTGAATAATATCGACACAGTCTTTTGTCCGATTATATTAGCACTGTGTGTTCAATCAAGTGTTGGCAAAGGACATTACTGTGGTAAATAAAACGAATAAATTGTCTGGTACAACATTCGAAAGACGAGTGCAAGAGTCTTAGAGAAAGGATTTTACAAACAAAGTAATATAACATATTCCATCAGTTTCCACCGTTTCATTTAAAAGTTTAAGACACTTGGAATCGAAATTTTTTTTCAAATATCAAAATTCCATGTACCTCCCGTGTGTGATTTTGCAAATGACATGAAAGCGTTCAACATTTTCCACGAGACACAATCCTTTGGTTGAGATAATTTGTTTTGTAAATTTGCCATTTTACTTATAATTTTTCCAATTCAACATTGCCACCCTAACGACAATGATATAACAAATATATTTTCAGGAATTTTTCTATTGGTATCCAGTGAAAAGTAATTTTTTTCATTTTATACTCATTTTTACACAATATTATGGACCCTATGTCGAATAAATGAACCACCCTAATGAAACATAATGTATTCGATGCTAGTTATAGTGTATATCAATATACAAGCTTTTTCGAGAGACTAGTGATCAATTTCAAAAGATAAATTCTAAACATTTTGAACTCCGCCTTCCACAATTGGAAAAACGACTAAGTCCCAGAGAGTAAATTTTTGCAAAAAAAAATTTTTTCAGATGACACCAATTCTCGACGTTTCATGCGTTTTTAAGTCATTTGGCATCAAAAAAAATGTTCGAAAACCGAAATTTCACGTACCCTCCCCCTTGGGTGATTTTTCGGTTTTCAAAAAAGCCAAACTTCAATCGCTTTGCGCCACCCCATTTTAAGTCCAATTGAGCTGAAATTTTGCACAGGGTGTTTTTTCGAGCAGGTGAACATTTTGTATAGGGTTTTTTTTTTTGAAATTTTCTGGTCACTTTTTTTCCATACGATGATTGGCGCCCTAATATATATATATTGCGTACACCTCTGCTTGAAAGACGGTTGGCCACTTTTCCAAAGAGATAGTGGCCTTTATACCTGGTCCGTAGATCCCTGTTCCAGTCTGAGACCCGATTTTTGAGCCATTCGTGTAGAAATGGTGTGGTTTTAGTCCCCTGGTCTTGCCGAACAGTGTATTGAAGTCGCCTTCTTGATAGCTTAATCTAGTTGAACAGTTCAATTCAGCTTTTTATCCAGAATAATTCCAAGGTTTTTGGCCCAACTGCTGAAGCTCAGTCTTACCCCATGCAATAGTGGAGGAGTGATTGAATGCAACCTTCGCTTGGTAAAGGGTATAATGACTGTTTGAGTGGGTTAATGTTCAGCCCTTCTTCTAAGCACCACTGGGAGGTGGTGTTAAGAGCCGTTTGTATTCGACTAGAAAGAGTTGCATCACATTTTCCGCTAACAATAAGGACTACGTCATCGGCATAACCAATGACTTCGTAGCCTAGCTGCGATAACTTAGTGAGAAGAGCGTCTACCACCAGTGACCATAGCAGTGGAGAGAGAACTTCTTCCTGCGTACACCCTGTTACTGCCTCAACTGTGACAGACGATCTCCCAATGCAGCTGTGATCTTCCTGCTTGAAAGCATTGCTTGAATCCAGCTCATTGTAGTATTATCGATTCCTTTATTTTGTAGAGCCCTGTGAATTGACGCATAGGACGTGTTATCGAAGGCTCCCTTAATGTCAAAAGAAGCGTGGATCGCTGTTTCTTTATATGCCAGTGTCTTCTCGACTTTCGTCACTAGGCAATCCAGAACGGTTTCTGTAGATTTGACCTGTTGATAGGCATATTGATGCTTATGGGCAAATCCTTCAGAATCTCGCTGCGGATGTAGTTATCCGCAATTTTGTCCATCAACTTGAGAAGCGTTGACGTCAGATTTATAGGTCTGAAAGCCTTTGGCAATGTTATATCTTTTTTGCCCGGCTTTGGATGGACGGCTCCGATTTTTGCAGGAAGATTGGTAGAATGCCACCCGGTCCCGGTGACTTCATAGGCTCAAAAGAGCTTAGTGCCCATTTGATAAAAGTCTCCGTGAACAGTCAACGAACAAGCACTGCGGAGTCACGTTTGAAATTGACGAAGAAGGATAAATATTTTGGCTCATGTGTTTGATATATACTAGGGTGGGAAAAAGTTATCGATTTTCCAGAACCAAGTTTTTTTTGGTTCCTTTTGGGGTCCCAAACAACCCTAAACTTACCTGAAGTCGATTGGTTCTTTCTCCGCTTGGCGCATTTCATTTCAAATTTGTATAAAAATTCATATGGGAAAACCTACTTTTTTGCATTTACCTTTCTAGAGAGCTCAATAATGCTCTAATAATGCACTACATTATGTTAAAGTATAGTATTTTAGATGCTCAACATCTTTGCAGAAGACACTGGAGAGCTAGAATGTCCCTAAGAAGAGCTATAGCTGTTCAAAGTTGAGTATGTCGATTTAAATGCAGAAAATCTTGTTTTCTGCCAACATTACCAATGTACCGGCGTCAGTAGAATTCCCATCAGAAGTAACCTGTCGTAACGAGTTTATACACTCAGCTGGACCAAGCAAACAAATTCAGGTCAATATTCTAGGCCTAAATAGAATCTACAACGTGTTTCAGAGGTTACTTCTGATGGAAATCTGACTGACGCCGGTACACTGGCAGTGTTGGCAGAAAAAATGATTTGCAACATAAATTTCGACATACTCAACTTTGAACAGCTCTAGTATTTTTTTGGCACACCCTAGCTCTTTAGTGTCTTCGGCCAAGTTCTTAGGCATCAAAAAACCTACCATTTGAAGTTATGAAACCTATAGTTTGAGTCATTTTGAGCTCTTTAGAATGGAAAATGCAAAAAAGTTGGTTTTTCCATACAAACCTCCATATAAATTTAAAATGCAATGCGCCAAGCGGAGACAAAACCAATCGACTTCCAATAAACTCAGGATTGTTTGGGGCCCCAAATAGAACAAAAAATACTTGGTTCTGGTTTTCTGCTATCAAGTTTCGTTTTTTTCCATATAACGATTCCCCACCCTAATTATATACTGTCATAGAGCGGGTTTCGGAATAATGTTCGATTAGCCTTACGAAATTTCCAATTACCAGACGGTTAAAAACTTCAAAATTTATGAGAATACGAGAAAATAGATTCCAGAAAAAATGTTTAGACGGATGAACGTAATCAAAAATATTCGAATTCAGAAAATAACCGGAATATATGCACTTCCTTCAATTAAATGAAAGAAAAGAAGAATGTTTTGAATAAAGAAATATTACACCCTCGTCGTTAGTCGATGATTTTATCGAGAAATTGTACGAATTTCGAAGGCTATCTTTGTAGCATTAGCTTTCTCTTAAAGGTCGAAACCAAATCAAAACATATTCAGATTACTGGCTGACTATTTGGTAGTCTAAATGAATTGGTCATCGTTTTGATTAAATAACAAAGGAACTATAGTTAGGTATATCTTATCAATTGACTAGTTTCATTCTTGTATTCGATATGTATCGCTAAGTATCTAATGATTGTAAGCAGTCTAATTCATAGTGTCGTCATTTGCGTTTTGAAATGAGAGTTTCTTACAGTCTAAGAGTAGAACTTCTTCGAAGTACAGTGTCGTTACAAATCACAAGTATACAAATGACTTAATAGTACAAAATTGGTTTCAAATATTAAAAACGATTCAGTTGCGCTTATAACAGTATCAATAAATAGACAAAGTTGAGGGATCACGGCAGCCTATCATCGTTTTATACCTCCAGCTACTTGCTCTAGATTTAGTCTGGCTTTAAGCGCAGATATGCTGCTGTTTGTGGCTGGATTGGGTTCCAAATCTTCACTAATAGCAGGCTTTCTCATCAAAGGGGGTCTACTCTTGCCAGCCTCAACCTGTGGAGTTTGAGGTAATTTCCTAGTTGGTTTCGGCTTTCCATCGCCACCTTGATTGTCAGTGGATTGTTTGAGTTTCTGAGGTAGAATCGGTTTGGGTACGGCGTGGAGATCAGGCCCATGTAATGGTTTCGTCCCTATTTTAGGGTGCGCCTGCTTGCAACTAGAATCTTCCTCTTTGATTTCGTCAAGATTTTCAAGACTAAGATGCGGCGTGCGAGGTTTCACTTTTTTCAATGTAACCTCACTGAATGGATTGGTAGGAGGCTCTTCCACTGCTGGACTTCTCTTAGAGTGGACTTCGGCTACAACGTTTTGAAATTCACCTATAGTCTTTTGCCTTGGTAGCTCCGGCAGACGTCGTTGTGGCTTCTCATCGCTTTTGGAACGGTAAGTTTGAAAGTTTTGTACTTTCTTCAGTTTGACCTGGCTAAGAAGTGTGCCAATGTTCGTTAGCGGCTCGGTAATAGCAGTTGTCGAGTTGATAGACGAAACGGGTTCTGGAGAATCTATCAGTGGACTTTCAGAATCTACACTGATCGAACGCTGTTCGAGAATTGCAGGAACTCCTTTAGATTTGATTTCATGAACTGCTTCGTGAGTGTCCAGTAATGGTGAGCTTAATAGGAATGGTGTATTGATCACTTGGTTTTCTATTGTAACCTTACCATCGTTGCTTATGTTCACTTTGATAAAATGTTGAGATGGTTCGCTTGGAGGTGCTGGAGCTGGTCGTCTTGGCACTACCTCGGTGCCTATTGGTACATGGTTAACATTGTTCACAGATGGTGAAATGATTAATCGGGGAGGCTTAGGGGGAGCAACAATTGATGGCGAAGCTGGTGGTACCATGTGCCCGTATTTTCGCATTCTAAACTTAATTAGAATTTTTCTCAATTGTTCTCCGAGTACAGTGCGGTAGAAATATAAAAATCCAGCAATCGCTGCGAACAACAACGAAGTGAATGAGATGTACAAAGCCAGTGTAGAATTAATTGATTTTGTCTCATCCAGAATAGGTCCACTATCTATCGATCCTCCAGGGCCGGATTTTCCACAGAACTGACCTCCATAGCCTTCATCGCAATGACAATTTCCTTCACTGTTACACACACCATGACCATTACACCCCTCAGCACAATTCTCTCCGATGTCGTTCTCTTGTAAGAATGTTAACGGCACGCATCGCTGCTTCCAGCACATCTTTCCTGTGCCACATTTCGCTCCGTCCGGGACCAGCCCGGGATTAGTTACTTGTAAACCTAAATCGATGATGGCAGAATTGCAAATGGTATCCCTTACTGTTCCCCTTGGCCCGTAGTGACTAAACTTGGTAGTAGTTAGCTTGGAATACGCTTGCATTCCATAGTCTAACTTTTCATTCCGATGACTGCAATGCAACAAACCACACATTATATCCTCTTGATTGCACTTCAGGTACTCATCTGTTTGTAAATTGTTCCCGCAGTTTCCAAAAATTGATCCGTTACGATTAGTTTGGTAACAATAATCGTCAATAGACTTGGCCGATGACCCCCATAGCACCTTGCATTGATTATCACGTGTTTTGCATTGTCCCTGATAGCAATACGCTTTGCCTCCTGCACAGGTTTCCGTATCTCTCAAATAAACATCCTTCGGACAGAAAGCCGTTTGACCATCGCAGTATTCAGGCAGGTCACACTCACCAGTGGCAACGCGGCATGATCGACCAGCACTAATCAGTTGACAGTTGTCTAGATCGCAACATTCACCTGTTGCACACGTCGAGTTTATCGTCAATCGACAGGTCATGGCATCACAACATTTTGTGTCGCATACGTGCGGTAGGCCGCAGTCACATTCCTCCCCAGGCTCCAGTAGACCATTCCCGCAGGTGCTTTTCACAAACATTTTGGCTGGTTTGTTTTTTAAACAAGCTCCCAAACCGTGCTTCAGTCCGGTTTCTAAATATTGAAAACTACATGAGCTCCAATCTTTCGGGGCAGCTTGGCTACGAACTGTCTTAGAAGCCATCACGCAATTTCCGCTTGGACATTGACATTCGGGTCCATCGTGGTCCATGTTGAAGTTATGGCCCATCTCATGTGCCACCGTACTGGCCTGCAGGGCTACGTAGTTTGTATCAACCACTTCTACTCCTCCAGATCCGGAGTATGTGCACATGGAACCCATTTCCGCTTTTCCCACTACACTGTCTGTAAAATGAATCGCCGTCAGTAGATGAGCGTTGTCATGAGGGATCATCTTCATTAGTGTATCTCTACGGTAACTTAAAAAGTTTGCCAGCGTTTTTTTCGAGTCATGCGTGATGTCGATCGCATTGCGCTCAGACCAAATCACTACCCCTACGAGTGCGATGTAAATATTGAGTGGTCGGTAAATGGCGTTCATAATATTCACCAAATCCAGGCAGTATCGGTGTATACGTTGAACATTGGTGGTAATTTGGTACAAACTGCGGTCGATGACTATTACCAATTCAACGAAATTCGACGATCCCGATGATCGGTAAGCCGCGCGAAACGACTCCGTTAGCGTTGGTTGGAATGATTCCAGGTCTCGTTTGATCTAGAATAGTTAGTTTATTTAGGTTAGTTTAATGCTGGGTATACATGATAATTTCATACATACTCGTTTTGTAGTCGTTTTCTGAGCAGGTTTGTATACATAATGATCCTGCTGTTTAGGGCTGACGTCATCAAACTCCAGAAGATACGTTTCACTTTGATCGTATATAATTCCACGGATACCGTTGCAAGCGGACAATGCCACGTACGAGTCTGGCTGGCCGCGTATAGTTCCCTATGAAGAAGCAAATATTTACAATTTTCGTATTCCATATTACACAATTTACAACTTACGTGGTAGTGACACAAATCAATTTCGTGCTCCATTAAACGCTTTGGTTTATCTGTTCCGTTAATTTGCAAACTAACAAAATGCATCTCGGGTACAATTCCATCACTGAGAACCAAATCAAGCGTTACATTCACGCCATCCAAAACGTAGCTTATACTCGATAGCCTACTTATTGATGGTATAATTTCTTCGTCCAGCGAAGAACCATCAGGATGTAGAACCGGGAAAATCCTAGCGTAACGGACAAACGCTCCTGTAATGGTGAAAAGAAATCCGTTATTATATCGATTATTCAAATGTCATTATGAGGAAGGTTATATCGGGAAACCCCACGAAATTGGTACAGCCCATAATAAAAAACGTCACCATCATGCTCCCTTCTTCAATCTATTCATTCCTATAACTAGTGAACTATTTCTGATACGCAGCCAGAGAAAGTGTGCAACAGGTGATTCCGATCTTAATTCATTGCGGGTGAAACCTTGCACCGGTAAACCTCGACATTCATTTTACGCTCTACTGCGGCGGACGCGCTCGTTGTGCATCACTTGCCACCACAACAGCGTTTAGTTTAGATAGTATAAAAGTTCTGATAAGTATTGGACTTGTAGCTGAACAGCGACACTCGATTGCGTCTAGAGTCTACCAACTTCCGCCCTGCCATACTATTGACTTGCCACTTTGCGGTTTTACGCCTTGTGGAGATGAGGGCTAGAGCGGGGTATACATTTAACTTAGCGCTGAAATGCCGTAACAGTCCACTGACCGACGTGAGAGTATGAATGAATCACAATCAATAAGCGAAGTAGCATCGCTACCGGAGGCAGACCGGGTCGTGCTTTCCTACTTTTCGCCACTGGTGTGTATTCTATTGTAAATGCTGGCTGCTTACAAATGATTTTTTGTCCTGCTTTGTGCTGCTTCAACAGAGCAGGAAACTTAAATGATTCATCAGATCGTGTTCAAGATACAGACGTTTTGTTTGTTCGGTTCTAAGAAATGCATCTCGAATTGGTATCAAGTTAAAGCTTGAAAAACTATTGTTATACTCTAAAGCTTTCAAAGAAATTGAGACTGGGAGTGTGGGTTTGTGGGTTGCTTGAATTGACCCATCGGGTCATAGACCCCTAAATAACTCATTAAAAATGAAAAATATAGACCTAACCTGTGTTTGCAAGTGGGGCGCCTCTTTGTGACTTCGAAGCCGAAAAACAGAAAAATATCATTTGAATAGTAACCCTCAACTGAACTTTTAGAACTTTACATACCTTCACTTTTGTTTGCAGTTTCAACGAACAGTCCAGCGTTCGAAGTTCCGCTCACGTTCAGTCCATCGCAAACCACTACTATCACAGACAGTACGAAGAAGGCACTCGTTGCTTGCATTGCAGTACCCACAGGGAATGAGACTGATATGTTTAATACTAAATTCTTCCACCCGCTACTGGAAATTATCACTTAAATAATCGCTTTTACTGCTGCCACAGGAAGCCACTTGACCGCACTAGATTTTCACAACTGGCAATGACGTTTTCCATGCAGATACACATTGCCCAAAACTGCTAATCGCCTGTAACCTCGAACTGCGATTTTATTGCCACCCAAAAACTCGCCTATCGAAACACAACCACAACCGGTCCGTTTGCTTGCGATTCCACTTTGCACCGATGAAAATTACTAGCAATGTTCGAAAATTTACGCGCCCAACTGGATGACTAACAAACTGGTTTGCTATCTTCAAGACGACTCAGCAGTTCTTGGAATACCTTTTCTGCAATGTATCCGTGATGATGGTACCCGTGTTAGCGGACTTACCAATCAGTAAGTCCTCATCCGGCCGCGGTCGCTTAAGTTCTGAAATGTTAATTGAAGCGAGTGCGATTTACGACTGCTAGATATAAGCTGAGAGTGTTCATTCCCTTTTCTCTCTTGCAATGTTTCTCTCGAACGCCGTTGCCGTGGTTGATTCATTCATATTGCGCGGTAGACCGATTTGATTGGATTTCAAAGTTTGAGGTTAGTCTAGTAGCTAATGTTCATTTATGATTACACTGCTGGATACCAACGATAAATGATAAAGCCTGCGGTACATACATAATATTACATGTGAGTGGGCCGTAAGTAAACAACGCGAGGTTAAATCAAAGCTCAGCTGTGAGAAGAGAATATTGCTCTCCTGCGAGTGACGAACGGGAAACCGGATTTTCCGAAGATATGAATGGGCACGGTGAAAGTCGCTTCCGATTTCATTGTTGTGAGCACGTGTTTAAATAAATGGTTGAAAGCTCGAAAATTAAATTGAAATGCGTTAATTAAATAATTGGAAAACCTATATGACAACAGAGTTCAACTGTAGAAGTACTTCATACAAAAATCAAATCATGTTAGTAACGTGAATATTAATGACGATTTCTAGAACTGTAGAAAATTAGTAATGCTAGGTTGAACAATTTTGGCATGCAATGTTGAGTAATAATTACAATAACACGGAATTGGTTTTGTACAACATAATATGCACAACTTTCGTAAACTTAGGTAAAATAAAGTACAAATAATACAATTCTGGAACTAGCAAAAGATCTTTGACAACCGAAACAAAATTCGTGAATTGATTTTTTCACTAAATTCTGGCTAACACCTAACTTGTTTTGCTAGAGGTTATACAGTTGAATGACATGAGTCCTATACCCAATTATTCTCGATAACCGAAAGATTGTGTTGTGTAGATAATTGGTCTTTCACCCCTTGCCTAACTGCATGAATGAGCTATTCTATGCTTTCTACATTTTTTATACCGAAGCAAGCAAGCGGATATGTAACACTCAATTTAGTCGTTTTTGCAGTTAGTGTTTTGCCCGAAAAGAACATATATTCAACTTCAGCATCAGTTACTTTCGTGCTGACTAATAGAATTCATTTAATGCTTTTTTTTATTTTATTATGTGTGTATACTTCAATAATTTAATAAAAACACGATTTATTCTACCTAGAGGTACGATCTGGCCTTTCTAAAACAAGATCTATTTTGTGATGAAATAAACGTTAACTCTCAGAAAAGTAAATGTAACAGAATAATGATTACTACGTCTTTTTAATTATAGAAATATTAAACATAGTAATAATGATAATAACTAACTGTAACATATGCTATCGACTGAGGAATTGTATCTGTGAGTGCTTGTTTTTTGGAATCGCAGTCTTTTTAGCAATAAAACGACTAGTATTGCTCCTTCATCCGACGTTTCTGTGTATATTGTACCTTATTTAGGAAATTCTACAATTTTTGAATATGACAAGACTATGTGAATGAAATAATAAAATTATAAAACCTTAAGTGTTCGTAAGCCCTTACAGAAACGTTGTTGTAGACTGACACCATCAGGATTTAAGGAAAGAGATAGATTATGCTTGTGCCAAAACTTGTAGTACAAAAACGAATCATGTTCTGTATTATCTCCATGAATCTTATTCATATTGTTCTCTTCGTGTCTGTTGCGACTTATAATGGCAAAAACTGGAATATGATATCCAAAGGTCAGAATTCCACCATAGACACAGACGGCGACTTCCGGTTTCTAAAATACAGTTTAAAACAATCAGATGTCATCCTGCATGACTGGTGACTCTCCAGTCTAAAAACCCAGACGTAATCACCGAGGGGTGCGACATTGCACAAGCCCCCAAAGCGATGTGCGGGGTGGAGATGGCTACTGAGTCAATCCGCCTCCGAAAAGGTCCGGCGGGGACCCAGGTAGCTACCTTCCGAGTAGCGTCGGTGGATGCTAACCTGGCACTTAGGGAAGTTAAACTGAAGGTCGACTGCTCTGTATGCCCCCTGAGCCAAACATTTGCTTCCGGTGTTCGAGGGAGGACATAAGTCCTGGACCTGCAAGGGGTCCGATAGGAGCCTGTTTTGCAGGCGATATGGTGGTGCAGACTATAAAGCGAAGGACTGCGGGAATTGCACCAAGTGTATGGTATGTTCCGGAAATCGGGACGCCAGCCACATCATGAGAAGCCCCAGGTGCCCAGACGGTAAGCTGGCTGCGAAACCACGGGCGTAAGGGTGATGCAACTGAACCTGAACCATTGCTTCGCGGTCCAACAACTGCTACACCAAGCAGCCACTGAGTCGTTGTCGGACATTACCATCGTGAGTCCAGGTTGACGGCCATATAGACCAGGGACGTTACAGATGTGATTTTTCAGACATCTGCAGATGCGGAATCGGATGTGTGATTACGGATGCAGATGTAGAAGCGGATGTCAATTTTCATGCGGATGTCCCTGGTATTTTATTATGCTTCTGTCAAATGACCATGTCCCTCCCCAGAGCAAAAGTTATTCAAGCGAGCAGTAAATACACTAAGGCAAATGCAGACGCGGATATCCGTAACATCCCTAATATAGACGACGAGTAAGTTTTCGGTTTAGGAGGTTGTTTCAACCTCAAAAGAGGGGGAAGTGATTGCCAAGGTGAAAGGAATGTTCTACTGCAGTTGCTATGCTCCGCCACGTTGGTCTACCGTAAGATTCACCCAGATAGTCGACCTGTTATCCATAGAGCTAACGGGCCAAATGCCGTTTGTGGTGGCGGGCGACTTCAACGCTTGGGCTGTTGAGTGGAGAAGTCGCTCTACGAACCAGAGGGGACAGATCTTATTGGAGGCGTTGGTAGAGCTCAATCTAGATCTGGCCAACGTTGGGAATTAATGTACATTAGGTTGGGACAAAAAATAAATGTTAGCTCCCATGCACTTTTCGTGTTTCTCATGGGTCCTATAACATTGGTGTAACTTTTCAGATCGATCGGTAGAACTATATTTTTGCGCCCGATTTTCAAAGTTTCCGCGGGTGGAAGACATCGCATTTCAATGCCGAGGTATTCAAAGAGGTAATGAGACAAGTGCGCGAGGGAGGCAGTTGGCTCCGCCCGCTTGCTGACCAATCCCAATACGAACCCATGGGGTAATGGCTACAGGATCGTAATATCCAAGACCAAAGGCGCGCTGGTACCTACAGAGCGATCGCCAGCGATGCTGGAGCTATCATCGGGGGACTTCTACCACGCCACGAGCCCAGTCCTTGGCCTCCAGCAGTCGAGTCTCTCGTCTGACGTTCCAGTATCTCAGACACAGACCAGATATTGTGCGACGACATCCCATCCGTGTGCGACGACAGCCATGTCGAGACCGAGGGAGAGGTTAGGGTTACGAATGAGGATCTTGATTGCCAACTCTCTGAAGGTGAGCAAGGCACCGGGATCGGTTGAAATTCCTAACCTGGCAATCAGACTGGCGATAAAAACGGCCCCGGGCTGTTTCGAGCAGCCATGCAGAGGTGCCTGGATGACTGTCTCTTTCCGGAGAGGTGGAAGCAGCAGATATTGGTTTTACTGCCGAAGGCTGGGAAACCTTCAGATGACACACAGGCCTATCTGCCTGCTGGACACTGTGGGTAAGGTGCTTGGGAAGATTATCCTCAACAGACTAGTGAGGTACACAGAGAGTGTAACGGTCTGGCAAGTAACCAGTTCGGCTTCCGGAAGGCCAATTCCACGCTGGATGCTATCCTATTCGTCACCAATACGGCGGAGGTAGCATTCCAGCGCAAGACGTAAAGAATGCGTTCAATAGCGCCAGTTGGGACTGTTGAACGCGCTGCGCTTGCGCTCAGGAGCATCCATTTTTGTAAGATTTGGACCACTGCGATCATTATTTTGATCTTTTGTGGTATAAGAGCATCCATGCACCGGTTTCGCTGTACAAGGTTCTGGAAAACTACTTCCAGAATCGAAGTGCTTTGCTATTACTACAAGAGTTTTATCCTGGGACCGGTTTTGTGTAATGTCATGTACGACGGGGTGTTGAAACCCAAGTTTTCTGGAGAAATTTTGATTGTCGGCTTTGCAGACGACATAACGCTAGAGGTTTACGGTGAGTCGATCGAGGAGGTCGAGTTGACGGCCGCGCACTATATACGCAAGGTCGAAGATGCAATCCAGGAAACTGGAGTTAGCGCACCATAAGACGGAGGTCACGGTTGTGAATAACCGCAAATCAGATCCTGGGTGTTATGGTTGACGATAAGCTCACATTTGAGGGTCACGTCAACTATGCTTGGAAGAGGGCTTCAACGGTTATTGCAACACTATTCCGAATGATGTCGAATAGCTCAGCGATGAATCGCAGCAAGTGTTCTTGGCAGCGTGGTTTCGTCCATACTTAAGTATGGAGGCCCAATATGGTCCAAAGCGATATACTAACAGTTATTGTGTTAAAGTGCAAAGTACCTACAGGCTCATGTGTGCGTTTCGTACTGTGTCCTACGACGCAATCTGCGTCCTGTCCGGCATAATGCCTATCAACATAGCCATTAGGGAGGGCGGAGAATGCTTCGATCAACGTGACACAAGTGTCAGATAAGGTACAAGAAGATCATTCTTGATGATCAAATGGCAGCAGGAATGGTCCAATTCTGCGAAGGGTAGATGGACGCACCGACTTATTCCGGTGGTATCCGGATGAGTCGGGAGGCGCCATGGAGAAGTTAACTTCCACCTGACACAGATCCGTTCAGGACATGGCTGCTTCAGGCAGTATCTATACAGGTTCGGGCATGCTGGGTCCATATGCTGAGCATGTCTTCTTCGTATGTCCTCGTAGTGAGCGGGCCAAACACTATTCCTGACATCCTAGTTCAGAGTATGTGAGAAGACCCGAACACCTGGAGGGCGGTTTGTGCAGCCACCTCTCAAATAATCCTAGATTTACAAAGCAGGCGACAGGTTGACCACCGACACGTCAGTGTTAGCTAACTATCAGTCTCCAGGTTAGTCAGCTAATTAGCTAAGAGACTTGATAGAGCCAGGTTGCACAAAGCATAAAAGCCGCTCTCTGCAGCAACCCACTAGCGGTTATGCCAAGGAGTATTATGGGCTGGAGACTGGAGGGTTTTGAGTGGGTCAAACCTCAACCTGAGGTTGGTCTCTCAGGTGTTTGACATCGAATTTTCTCTCTGCCTGAAATAATAAAAAAATAATAGATATCACTGAATATGTGTATTTTCGAAACACGGATTATTCCCGGGACCGAAAATCAACTTCAGACGACATTTTGCATTCCAAGCTAACAACTTTCAGTTTCTGAAAATCAATTTAAAGTGGACAAATACTTTCAAAAATTCCTGACACCCAGAGACTTGCGAATCGACCCCAGACAAGAACAATCCAAAATGGCCAACAACCCTAGTTTGTGTCGGCTTATGTTTAGGTAAAATTAGTTTTTTAATAAGTTGAATCTAGGTTATTTTCTGTCACCGCAATGGCGTATCCAATAAATGGATGCTACTAGGGTGTCGGTTCAACTTGATTAGTAACGTGTTCGCGTACCCATAGGCGTAGCCAGAGGGGGGGGCAAGGGGGGCCGTTGACCCCTCCCCCACCCCTAGGACATTGGTGCAGAATTTTGTTTTCAATAACTCTAATAGCACAAAACGACATCTTTAGCCCATAGACACATCTGTGTAAAGTATAAGCCAGATAAAAAATAATTGATTGAAATGCTTGCCCTATGTTGCGTGAATTGCACAGGTTTTTCAATTGATCCACCAAGGACATTGCAGCGGCAAAGTACCGGGCAAATCCGCCTGCATCAACTAGCTTGGAGTATTGGAACCGAGCTGTGACAATTCCTTACCTTGATTCTCTTGTAACCTTACTGGAAACACGGTTTGGTGAAGATAGTTCATCTGCCTACGCGTTGTTCTTGCTGCATCCCGCTAACCTAATACGCATGTCGTTTGAAGAGTTCAAGCGCAAAACCGGAAGTTTCGTAATTTTTTACGAAGTTGACAATTTTGTTGGAGAGGTGGAAGTTTGGTATTAACATTGCAGCAGAGCAGACTGTAAGAACTTTGAAGAGCTGGATCTTACAGACCTGCTAGCCGAAAGCCCTTTCAGCACATTACGTCGGGTGAAAACCTAGGTCAGGTCAACAATGGAGCGGTTGAGTGCTCTCTGCTTGCTGAGTGTTTATCGGCAGATGGTTAACAACAATCGTGAAAAGACACATGAACCGCTTCCGGAACGTTGACGTTTGATGCCCGAAGATTTTATTGAGAATCTTGACTGTGTCTTCAAACTTCACGTCCTTGGGAAGCTCTGACAGGATGTAGTTGAGATAGTGGCTGTGCGAATGGGTGTCCAGCTTCCGAAGAAGTAGACGTACCTTCGCCGCATCATTCAGCTGGCCTGCATCGTTCTCAAAAAGGTCCTGGTAGCTGTTAAACCAGTGTCCGACCTTAACTCCATTTTCTTAGTCGAAGACAAACTCGGTGATGTTCGATGTGAGGGACTCCAAAATCTGCTCCGGGGTTTGATACTGAGGCTGCTGCTATTGGGCCGCCATCTGCTGTAAAAGTTGGACCATCTTGAGAATCTTATCTTGAATTCCCCGTTGCGGCTACTGAACAAATCTATCTTCTGCCAAGTTCGTGGATTCTTGAGATCCTCGTTACCAAAATGATATGTTCAAAGGTTTAAATGAACTAAAGAGTTCTTACTAAAGAACATTTTTTTATATTCGAGGACAAAGAATAATCAAATTTATATCTATTTATATTTATATTCGGTCGCAAAGTTTAATCCTAAGTTTCATTACACCAAATTATTGAGCTTCCACCTCCACACGGCTGCCGTTAACAAAACACAAAGAAACTTGCACAGTCAGGCTCGAGTTTCCGTTAGCACACATTAGGCGCTGTCGTTTCCATTACTCTAAAGCCTAAAATAGACCAAATAGGCTATTTTTAGCTCCTGCTGGGTATTGGGACGATCCACCCAACAATACAAATCCACCGTTGACGTCACCATTCGCTTGCGATAGAACAGTTTCCGATTGGGCGACGTTGGCGTATTATCAATAAATCTACACACAAGCGTGTTTCACAGTCAGTAAACGAAACGGTTCACTCTTGATGTCCTTTGGGAAATTAATGTTTTAACAGTGCGCTTCCAAAAATATGCTCACTCCACAGGTACAAGTCACATATCTTTCAGCTGAATGTAATGTATGTTAACACCCAATAACGACTAAACAGTTGCTCCACAGCTGGGGGTTACCAGCCGATAGTTAAAAAGAATTTCGCACGCAAGCTCTCACATACGCCTACGTAAGGAAATTCCACGGGGCAACCCACTTTGCTCATATCACAACGGCGTCGTCAATGACATTTATCCGATTAACAAGCATGCAAATCGCGTATCCACCTTGTATTTCACTTATGAATGGACGGTCTGAGAGAAACCGACGAACGTAAACACAGGTGACTCATCGGAGTTTATTCTTCTCTTCATATTCTCCGTACTCCGTTCAGTGGATATAAGCAACCGATGCTTATCAAAGCGTGCCCGCTCTTCCTTCGCGTCGTAAACCGCTGTAGTATTTTACTGTGTTTCCTATCGATGTAAACATTAGCACAGAATCACTATTATGCGGACAATTTTGACGTGGAACTACGTTTTTGTTTTCTATACTGGAATCCATTCTATAAAATTGGAAATGAAACTGGCAAATGTTCCGTCAGAATTCCAACTATAATAACAGCATAACCACAGGATGAATAACAATAACCAATATGTTCTTGGATAAATAAAATGTTGGAATTTTTGTAATACGCTAGTTATCGTTATTATTTCATTTCTAAGCGGTAAAATTTAATAAGTTTCAAGGACAAATTCACGCGAACAATGAAGCAATCACGTGCAAGCATTCCTAGCACAGACGACATGAATAACACCAACCATCTCCTGTGATATTCTCTGTATCAATATAAAAATGAAATTAACCGTCTCCCCGTCCCGACAGGTCAATTTATGTTTGCTTTCATGGACTTAGACTAATTTGATGTCTCAGAGGTAAAGGTTTTTCGTAAAGTTTGAAGCAACCCTATTTCTTGAACATTTTTTAAACCTACTGTTATAGTCTGATAAAAACTAATGTCTTGAAAGAAAACATGCTGGTAAAAGCAACAGTACCATAGAATATACAGGGTGTTGAGGAGCTGATTTAAAATTCTTTAAGGAGTGATAGAGGATCCTATTCCATGAAAAAATCCTTCTACGCGTATGGTAAATAATTTAACTACTGCAGAGTTATTCACTTTTTTCAGTTTTCGGTTATGTTTACCTTCAACTTGGTCTAGCACAAGAAGTGTGATAGCTAGCTTAATTATGTTGATTTTCTTGGAAAGTTGAGAAAATTTCGCTATCAATAGTATCTCAAAAACGTCGAAGCAGATAGAATAGGAAGCACTTAGAAAGCAACAAATGTAAATTCAAATGTTTTTTTGAGAACTAAACTGCAATTTATTCTCTGCAATGTGTGATAAACATGGGCTTCGTTATTCAATAAATTATACATTGAAATCTAGTCTACAAGTTGTTCTTTGGCACCAAGTATCTAACTCTTTTAGTTTACCCGCTATTTCACTTTAAAAGCAATAAGCTGCGCCTTCATTTAGCGTTGTAAGATTCACAATTTTCTGCTCCACTGTGTTTCAAGCATTGATCTACTATGCAGTGCATGCTGTGTACAAGACGTCAACGACGCGTCTACGTAAACACTGGTGACTGCTAATGAACCTGTATATTAGAGAAATGACAAGACAGTCACCGGTAAGGCAACTGTCAACATCAAAACGGATAACGGCAATGCAAAATCACTGGTGACTGCCGACACCAGTAGAGAAATTCGTGGGCGCCTTATGGGCCTAATGGAAACCGTGCCTACTTTGGACTCTAGAGGACGCTCCGCTCGAATGAAATCCACCGCAGCACGAAGTTGACCAGCTACAAAACACTAATCAGACCAATAGTTCTCTACGACCACGAAACCTGGACCATGCTCGTGGAGGACCAATGTCCTTGGGGTTCTCGAACGGAAAGTGCTGCGTGCCATCTGTGGTGGCGTGCAGATGGAAGATAGATCATGACGGAGGCGGTTGAACCACGAGATGCATCAGCTACTGGGGAAACAAACCACCTGTCGTTCAAACGGCAAAAATCAGGAGACTTCGGTGGGTTAGGCATGTTGTAAGGATGACGGACGACAGCCCGGGAAAAATAGTTCTCAAAAACGACCCGACTGGATTGAGGTGACGAGGCACGCAGCGAGCAAGGTGGCACGATCAAGTGAAAGACGATCTGCGGGGCCTCCGCAGACAACATGGCTGTCGAGCTGCAGCCATGAACCGAAATGAATGGAGACGACTTCCTCGAACAGCAAGGGATACTTCGGCCTGGAGCTGATTGGTAAGGTGAGTATTCCTTTTCACAGATCAAAAGAGTTTTTATTCGAAGCGGCTAGATTAGATTGAATTTTGATTATTAACTGTTATAATGTAATTAACTTTTGACTGATAATTCCTGTCCAATTCTTTTACGATACGTTTTTCGTTGAAATGTGAAGAGATATTTTCTTTGCAAAAACATCACTGCAACCAGATCTTTTATGGCATTGTCCGAATATTTTGACTGTACCGCACTTTTTTGACGTGGGACTACGTCTTTCTTCACTATACTAAAGTACATTCTGTGAAAACTAGATTGAACATGTAACGTTTTTGGTTGGCGGAAAGGAAGATTTTAGATGCTAATAGCGCTCAAACAACTGTTCCGATTTCAATAGTTAATATACCGTTGGAAAGCTAAAATATACAAGATTTGTATAACATGATAATTTTAGTTACCATTTTCTTATTACTCCGTGAAAATTGCGGAAAAGTTTGAAGGTCGAATTCCACATACATTTTTCATACGATTGGTATATTTCCCTAACGCAGACTTAAAAAACATAGACGAAATGATTTCACGCATTCAGTCATTGGCTAGCAATGCCAGCTAATTGGCATCGCATTCATCACCCAACGTAAACGACGAAGACAGAAAGCAGACATGCTTCCACGTGATTGGTTCTTTCCCCAATCACCCAAGTTCCCCACACTGAGTGACGCTATAAAAGGACAATCCGTGTTGAGAGAAGATCATTCCCTGGTCGACCGTCAAGGCGAACAGTTCGGCTTCCCTGCGATCTGAGTTGGACCCCACCAGTGTTAATCTAATTCAGATATCGTTGTTGGAATACAACCCGAAATTGGACGTGAACGGCACTAGAGACCATTGGAAGCCGTTGGAAGGAACCATTGGAAGACTTGGAAGCCGTTTGGGTGCTGCCGATAGTGTAGGTATAGTGTGTTGTATATCAAGCGTGTGTGTCTGAGTAGCGTGTGGGTGTGTGAATAGCGTGTGTGTATGTGTGAGTGGCGTGTGCGTGTACGTGTGTGTATGTGTGTGTGCGTCTGTATGTGTACGTGTGTGTATTAGACTGGGACACGGTTATATGGGAAAAAAGCGATGGTGTTATTTTTTCGCTCCCATGCACTTTTCGTGTTCCTTATGGGTCCTATAACAACTGTATAACTTTTCAGATCGATCGGTGAAACGCCCGATTTGCGCCCGATTTCTAAAGCTTCCATACAATTTGGCTCCTAAAAATATATCAATAAATGATATGTATAGGAAATTTTCCTGGGAAATACTCTTCTGAAGACCGCAAGGCGCTTGTGAAAAAAGATAATCCCCCCAGACTGATTGAATATGTGGCGAACGGCTCACCATTGAATTTTACTAGCAATACTGCTGCAGCATGCTGCTGTTGCAAATTTAACCATGTGATGAGAAATGATATCGCTTAAATTTATCTTGGAGGCTTCCCCGAAGATACTATGAGCAAAAATCACACTTTGAAAATTAATTCCACGCGAAATTATTTCTCATACTTAATCAAGTTAGCAATAGCAGCATGCTGTAGCAGTGTTGCTGGCAAATTTCAATAGTGAGCCGTCCGTCAGACACTCAATCAGTTTGGGGTGAATAGCTGTTTCTACAAGCATCGTAGCGCCGTACGGTCTTCAGAAGAACTTTTCCCAGGAAAATTTCCTACAAATATCATGTAATGATATTTTTTAAGAGCCAACTTGACATCTCTAGAGAATATGTATTGAGAAAGTGGATTTTCTCATATAAAATCATATGGAAACTTTAAAAATCGGGCGTTTCACTGATCGATCTGAAAAGTTACACAGTTGTTATGGGACCCATAAGCAGGGATGCCACATGTACAGATTAATCTGTATTTTACAGATTTTTGGCCGAAGTAACGGTACAGAATCTGTATATACAGGTATACAGATTTTCGTCGAAAAGTACTGATTTACAGATTTTTCGAAATTGACCTTAGTTTTTTAAAAACAATCCAAATTTTATTTTATTAAATATTAAGCAAATTGAACATATTTCAACTCCTCACACGTTTTAAGCTAAAAATTTTGTTTATGTATCATAAAAACTTAAAAAATACAAAGTTCTTTATGTTTGAACAATACAGATTTTTTTACAGATATTTTTGTTCCAGATACAGATGCTCAGATTTTTTCAAGGGAAAACACAAAATGTGTAAACCCTGCCCATAAGGAACACGAAAAGTGCATGGGAGCTAACATTTATTTTTTGTCCCACCCTAGTGTGTATGTGTATTTTTTTTAAAGGTGGCGGGTAAATCTGCAAACAGACACCTGAGAAGAGAACTCAGGGTGTGCGGATGAGACTAGGGGAGAGATGCTGGGGTACTTACACTCCCCAGGCAACTACTGGTCCCTGTCACGACCCACTAAAACCCCTCCAGTCTCCAGCCCTGGTCTTCCCAGAGCGACGGTTAAGTATTACCGGGCTTTTGTGCGTGATGCACCCTCTTTACTCTTAACCTCCTAGTTAACTACCTGGAGACTGGTAATTAGCTACCACTGGCGTGTTGGTGGTGTGGTCCCCGTGGTTCTGTGGTTAGCGATGTCCGTCGGCTAGCTCTCCCACACGGTTGTGATATCGGGTTCGATTCCCGATTCGATTCGAGCTGGAAATTTTCTCGACTCAGCACTGGGGCACGGTGTATCGTTGTACTTATCCTACAACATGCAAAATGTGCCGAAAACAATATCGATAACGAATTCTCTCAACTAATCTAGTTGATCGAGACCACATTAGCCCCCAGAATAGCATGCGATATTGTTGTTGTATTGTTGGCGTGTTGGTGGTTGACCCGCCACACACGTTGCAGCTCCAGGACAATCTGAGAGGCGGCCGCACAGACCGCGTTCCAGATGTCCGGGTCCTTGCACATCCTCCGGACTAGATTGTCCGGAGTAGTGCCAGGCCCGCTCACAGCCATCATGTCGCTCCTCGCTCTTACGAAACGGGGACATACGAAGAAGACATGCTCAGCAGTCTTTCATCCTCCACGCACTCGGGACACATGGGGGACCCCGCGTGTCCGAACCTGTGCAGATATTTCCTGAAACAACCATGGCCTGACAGAATTTGTGTCAGGTGGAAGTTCACTTTACCATGTAGTCTCCCGACCCACCCGGATACGTCCGGTATGAGTCGGTGCGTCCATCTGCCCTTTGTGGAGTTGGACCATTCCCGCTGCCAACCGAGCATCGAGAATGACCTTCTGGTACCTCGTATGCCCCTTGTGTCACGTTGGTCGAAACACTCTCTGTCCTCCTTGATGGCTATGCTGATAGGCATCATGCCGGACAAGACACAGATTGCATCGTATGACACCGTACGATACGCACTCGCAACTCTCAGGCACATGAGCCTGTAGGTACTTTCCAGTTTACCACGGTAGCTGTTAGTACCTAGCGCTCTGGACCACACTGGCCCACCATACCTAAGTATGGACGAAACCACGCTGGCAAGAAGTCTTCGCTTGCTGCCATAAACCGCTGAGCTATTGGACATCATACGAGATAGTGCTGCAATAGCCGATGAGGCCCTCTTACAGGCATAGTCGACGGGACTCCCGAACGTGAGCTTGTCGCCCCCCAAGAGCTTCAGGGATCGCTTCGAGGTGATGGTGCAGTCTCCGACTCTGACCACCGCCTGTTGCTCCGATTTACGGTTGTTCACAACCGTGACCTCCGTCTTATGATGCGCGAGCTCCAGTTTCCTGAAGCGCATCCAGTCCTCGAGCTTGCGTATACTGTGCGCAGCCGTCAACTCGACCTCTTCGATAGACTCGCCGTAAACCTTCAGCGTTATGTCGTCTGCAAAGCCGACGATCACAACCCCTACAGGGAACTTGAGTTTCAACACTCCGTCATACATGACATTCCACCCCTTCCGGAAGCCGAACTGGTTACTTGCCAGACCGTGTACACCCTCCGTGTACCTCACCAGTCTGTTGAGGATGATCCTCTCAAGCACCTTACCCGCGGTGTCCAGCAGGCAGATAGGTCTATATGCCGATGGGTCTCCTGGCGGTTCCCCAGCCTTCGGCAATAAGACCAGTCTCTGCCGCTTCCACCTGTCCGGAAAGAGACAGTCATCCAGGCACCTCTGCATGACTGCCCTGAATAGCCCGGGGGCTGTTTTTATCGCCAGCCTGATCGCCAGGTTAGGGATACCATCCGGTCCCGGTGCCTTGCTCACCTTTAGAGATTTGGCTATCACGATGAGTTCCTCATTCGTAACCCTTGCCTCCTCCCTTGCCTCGACACGGCTATCGTCGCTCACGGATTGGATGCTCGGCAGGTTGGCCAACCATCCCTGGTCTATGTCTGAGATACTGGAACGTCGAACGTGAGACTCGACCGCCGGAGGCCAAGGACTGGCGTGTTCTCCCGTGGGAGTAGCACGACCAATCGTTTCTTGGTGTTCCCGGGAGCCGTTTTCCCCGGGGACTGCCTCGTTCGCTTAGCAACCTGCCCGCACCTTTTTAGATGCAGTCGCCCTCCCGGTCCTGGCCGCTTTCTCGGCCGCCTTCACCCGAGCTACGAGTTCTTCGTGCTCCTTTATGGCTTCATCAATGGTGCTCCGGAGCAGGCTTCTGATTCGCCGCGAACTCGATTATGGCATCGAGTTGTTCAGACAGCGCCGCCACTCTTGGCCGCGTGTCCATACACCTTTCGACGGCCTTGACTAGCAAGGGACTGTCTACCGAAATATCTGGTGTGGACACCGACGGATTCGCCGTTTTTCCACCTCTAGACTCCGCCGCATCCGTCTCCGCCTTCTTCTGCGGAGACCGCTGGATGCCACCTCGTGAGAAGGGATTTTGTAGCCCCTCCGCACCCGTCTCTTTTTGTTTTTGTGAGCTCATTGTAGTTAAGTGGGTCCCCCTTCCAGCCGCTATCCTTGTCCATGGTGGAGTAGTCGCCTATGTAGTCCCATGGTGGTCTATGCCGAAGCAGTGAGGTCATGGCTAGGGTAAGCAGTCATAGCGCCTTATGGGCAACTATGACTTCACCGACCGGCGCAAGTCAGGAACAACCATCTGATCCTACTCCTGCCTGATTCCCACCAGGCAATAGACTCGGAACGTACTGGAAGGCCTGCCAAGTTTTATGGGACGGAGACCCCTGCACCGGGTACCACCTCGCCATTTCAAGCCGTTGTCACACGACTTTACTAAGGGAGCTCGATGCAGGTGCTAGCCCGAGGACGCGGTACCATTACGAAATCCAGCTCCTATCTGTTCACTACGCTGCCAGTTGCCATAATCGGGACCTTACTGGCATCAGTCCCGATGGGCGGGTTAGTGCGCTGCCAGTTGCCATAATCGGGACCTTACTGGCATCAGTCCCGATGGGCGGGTTAGTGCTTTTGGGTGATGGGAGCGGCTCTATTCGCTCCGTCAGAGGTGCTTCTGGCTGCTTGTGGCTTTTGCGAGGAATCGACTGTCCCTGGTTCGACCCTCACCACCCGTAGGCTACCTCCCGCTGCTGGTGTGTGTGTGTGTGTGTGTGTGTGTGTGTGTGTGTGTGTGTGTGTGTGTGTGTGTGTGTGTGTGTGTGTGTGTGCAGATTTTTATTCTCACTCACTTTCCTCAGAGATGGCTGAACCGATTTTCTTGAAATTAATTGCAAATGAAAGGTTAGTTGTCCCATAAGACCCTATTCAATTTAATTGTAAACGGATTTTTAGTTTAGAGGTTATGTATCAAAATGTAAAAATCATGAAACATCATTATCTCGAAAACTACACAACCGATTTGAACAAAATTAGTTCCAAATAAACGGGCTACCTGAAATACCCTTAACTTTTGAATTTTATAAAGATTAAACTTGTGGTTCAAAAGTTATAAAAAGAAACGTGTTCTGAATACTGTTTAATATCACTCATGTTTCTCAGAGATGGCTGGATCGATTTTCAAAAAATCAGTGTCAAATGTAAGGTCTAGTTGCCTCATAAGACCCTATAGATTTGTTTTGCAATCGGACTATAATTTTGCCTGTTATGTTTAAAAATGTGAAATCCAGCTATGAAAAGGAACATACCCGATTTCCACAAAATTAGTATCAACTAATAAGTCTAGCTGCCTCATAACACCCTATTGAATTTTACTGTAATCGGACTGTGACTTCGTCTGTAAAGTATTGGAATGTGAGAATAACGAAACTTCATTATCTAAGAAACTACACAACCGATTTGATCAATATTATTATCAGATGAGCGGGATAGTTAAGGGTTAACTGATGAACTGTGATTGAACACGTGGTTTCAAAGTTAAGTAGCCCTATACGTTCCAATTTCATTTGATTATAATCGAACTTAAGCAACCGTTATGTATTCAATCGTTAATAAAACAACGAAAGTCTATTATCTCAAAGATTACATGACTTATTTGAACATAACGTTATACGAACGAGTCACCTCTCAAACTTACAAATAACAAACTTTATAACAACTTGATATGTAGCTCAAAAGTTATGAAAAAAAAAAGAAATTCAAAGACTATTTAAAACTATACCTGCTTTGATCGATATATGTGGTCTCCACATAATTTCAATGTGGTTTTGTACTATTTGAAGCTTCCAAATTCATTGATTCCTTACGATGTGTTTGAAGTCTGCAAAAGCACGACGAATCGGCCATAGGATATGATCAAAGTCAAATAACAAATCGTTTGAAATGATTGGTTTTATCGAAATAACAACATCCTCGAGTTTGGCTTCTGTACATCGCCTTAATTCTAAATATATTCATATTGGATGGTATTTGGTCATTTTCAGCAGATTCGCTTGGTGTCAATCTGACACAGGAAATACCCATATTGGGAGTTATTTAGTTATTTTCGTTGTTTGGTTGGTTTCCGGAAACTAAAAGTGGTCGTCTTTAAATTCAAAATGGTGTCCAGGGCCAATGTTTGGTTTCCACGCATCATCTCGATTACGGAAATATCCATATTATGTATAATTCGGTCATTTTAGACTGTTTCCTAGAAGTTGCCATTTGACATTTCAAAATGGTGCCTGAGGTCAATTGTTAGCTCATTACATCATTCTGGTTCCAGAGACAGTCATATTGGATGGTATTTGGTTATTTTAGGCTGTTTTTCACAAACCGGAAGTCGTTGGATTTCAAAATGGTATTTAAGATGATTTCTGGCCTCTGAGCGCCATTTTGGTTGAAGAAACACCCATATTGGGTGTTATTCGATCATTTTCAGCTGTTTCCCAGGAACCGGAAGTCGCCAACCTAGAATCTAAAATGGGGTCTGTGGTCGATTTTAGCTGCTGTGAATCATTTTAAATCCGGAGATACTCATGTTAGACGTAAATCGGCCACTTTTGGCTGTTTTCCAGAAACCATAAGTTTTTTTTTTCTTCATCTATAGTTTATTTGACACGGCACAAATACAATTCAATGTTTAACGGCGCCAATTATATCTGGTAGCTTACCTTCTAAAGTATCTTAAAAACTAAAAGCAAATTTTTTATCCTCGCTGCCGACTACGAGCTGAAACTAAATCTAACTTAAAGCTAGAATATTTTGCATTAAAAGCACAGGTTTGCTGTTTGATGGTTTTCATTGCCATAGGTAAGCAGCATATTAAATTTGTTCCGCTGCTGGGCCAAGATATTACGGACTGGCATATTGGGTTGCTTCCATCGGGCCTAGAGAGTATCGTGCGGGTCTGATTGCTGTTTCCGGATCCGGGGTCTTAACGTGTTCTTGTCGTTTGGTTGGATGTAGGCGGAAGGGGATAGGACTAAACTGGGGCGTGGATGGATTTCAGGAAAACGTATATAAGGGACATGTAGGATAGGTCACGGCTCGCCAAGACATCACGAACAGGAACAGCCGGCTGCCTACCTTCGGCCTGCAGTGAAGCTATTAATCTAGACCTGGCGTCACGGTGTACAGGGCATGACCAAACAACGTGCTCTATGTCGTGATAACCTTCACCACAGGCACAGATACCACTTTCCCCGAGCCCAACACGACGGAGATGCGCGTCAAATCTATAGTGATTGGACATAAGCCGGGACATCACGCAAATGAAATCCCGACCTACATCCAACCCCTTGAACCACGGGTTCGTCGACACCTTGGGGATTATGGAATGTAATCACCTTCCCAGTTCCCCCTTGGTCCAAGAATTTTGCCAACTGATGATCGTATTCTGACGTACAAATGCGAAAAATTCATTAAAGGCAATTGGTCTTTCATAAATATCACCGTTTGTTGCGCCCACCTTAGCCAAAGAGTCCGCTTTCTCATAACCCGGTATCGAGCAGTGAGAAGGGACCCACGCTAAGGTAATCTGAAACGATTTTTCGGATAAAGCACTCAGATGTTCCCGTATTTTCCCCAGGAAATACGGAGAGTGCTTAACATCTTTCATTGATCGGAGAGCCTCAATGGAACTGAGACTGTCCGTAAAGATGAAATAATGGTCCGTGGGCATTTTTTCGATAATCCCTAGGGTGTACTGAATTGCAGCTAATTCTGCGACGTAAACAGAAGCAGGATTATCGAGCTTATGGGAGACGGTTAAATTGTTATTGAAGATACCGAAGCCAGTGGACCCATCAAGAAGTGATCCGTCAGTGTAGTACATATTGTCGCAGTTGATGTTTCGATATTTATTGGAAAAAATTTTAGGGATCTGCTGCACGCGTAAATGATCCGGGATTCCACGAGTTTCTTCTATCATGGATGTATCGAAAAACACAGTAGAATCAGAAGTATTTGATAAGTCGACACGATTTGGAAGATTCGAAGAAGGGTTAATATTTTGGGACATGTGATTGAAATACAATGTCATAAAACGGGTTTGAGAATTGAGTTCGATTAACCTTTCAAAATTTTCAATCACGGGACGGTTCAAGACCTCACATTTGATTAGAATACGAGAAGACAGGCTCCAGAAGCGGTTTTTCAATGGTAGTACTCCAGCTAAGATCTCCAAACTCATCGTATGGGTCGATTGCATGCAACCCAAGGCGATACGCAAACAACGATATTGTATTCGCTCCAGTTTGATCAAATGTGTGTTTGCTGCGGAGCGGAAGCAGAAACACCCGTACTCAATAACAGACAGTATCGTTGTTTGGTAAAGCCTTATGAGGTCTCCTGGGTGGGCTCCCCACCATTGTCCGGTTATTGTACGAAGAAAATTCACTCTTTGTTGACATTTTTTCATCAGATACCTCACGTGACAACCCCAGGTGCCTTTAGAGTCGAACCAGACACCAAGATATTTGTGTACCAAAACCTGAGAAATCGTTTTACCCATTAATTGTGTTTGAAGCTGAGCAGGTTCATGCTTCCTAGAAAAAACTACTATCTCAGTCTTCTCCGGAGAGAATTCGATACCCAGCTGTAAAGCCCAAGCAGACAAATTGTCCAAGGTATCTTGCAATGGTCCTTGCAAATCGGCAGCTTTGGCTCCTGTAACAGAGATTACACTGTCGTCTGCAAGTTGTCTTATCGTGCATGAATTTGCCAGACATTCGTCGATGTCATTTACATAAAAGTTGTAAAGAAGGGGGCTTAAACATGAGCCCTGGGGAAGACCCATGTAGCTAATGCGAAAAGTTGCCAAATCGCCGTGCGTAAAATGCATGTGCTTTTCGGACAACAAATTGTGCAAAAAATTGTTCAAAATTGGAGAAAATCCTTGTCGGTGAAGTTTACTCGAAAGAATGTCAATAGAAACGGAATCAAAAGCCCCCTTAATGTCCAAGAACGCAGACGCCATTTGTTCTTTGCGAGCATACGCCAGCTGAATATCTGTTGAAAGCAACGCAAGACAATCATTCATCCCTTTGGCACGGCGGAAGCCAAATTGAGTAGTAGACCATTTAATTCGACCCAATGGTCTAAACGACGGAGTATCATTTTTTCCATCAATTTCCGGATACAGGATAGCATTGCAATCGGCCTATAAGAGTTGTGATCAGAAGCTGGTTTCCCTGGTTTTTGGATGGCGATCACCTTCACTTGCCTCCAATCCTGCGATACAATGTTTTGCTCCAGGAACTTATTGAACAAGTTCAACAAGCGCCTCTTGGCATTGCCGGGTAGATTCTTCAACAAGTTGAATTTGATTCTATCTAACCCAGGCGCGTTATTGTTACAGGACAGGAGGGCAACTGAAAATTCTGTCTTCGTAAAAGGTGATTCTATCGCGTCGTGACCCGGAGACGTATCGCGAACAAAGTTTTGCGCAGGAACAGAGTCCGGACATACTTTCCTGGCAAAATCAAATATCCACCGACTTGAAGACTCCTCGCTTTCGTTGACCGTTACGCGATTCCGCATTCTTCGGGCTGTGTTCCAAAGAGTGCTCATCGATGTCTCCCTCGACGTCTCGTTCACGAACCGACGCCAATATCCGCGTTTCTTTGCTTTAGCCAGGCTTTTAAGCTTGGTATTAAGCTCCGAATACCGTATATAGTCGTCGGGTATACCTCCCTTCTGGAAGGCCAAAAACGCGTCGGATCTTTGCGTGTAGACATCGGAGCACTCTTGGTCCCACCACGGAGTGGGAGGCCGTTCTTTGATCGTTACGCCGGGAAATTTCTTCGTTTGGGCTTGCAACGCGGCGTCGAGAATCAAGCCCGCGAGGAGGTTGTATTCTTCAAGTGGTGGATGATGTTGAATCGACTCGACCGCTTTTGAAATCATTTCCTCGTATAACTTCCAATCGACATTTCGTGTGAGGTCATACGGAATGTCAATTGGTCGCATGCGAGTTGACCCGTTAATAATTGAAATAAGAATAGGCAAATGGTCGCTACCGTGAGGATCAAGGATTACCTTCCATGTGCAATCCAACCGTAGCGACGTCGAACATAAGGATAGATCCAAAGCGCTTGGGCGCGCTGGAGGTTTCGGGATACGTGTCATTTCACCGTTGTTTAAAATAGTCATGTCGAAGTCATCGCAAAGGTTATAGATTAAAGAGGAGCGGTTATCATTGTATGGGGAACCCCAAGCCACGCCATGAGAGTTGAAGTCTCCCAAAATCAAACGTGGCGAGGGAAGAAGTTCTATTAAATCAAAGAGCAGCCGTTGCCCAACCTGTGCTCTGGGAGGAATATATATTGAGGCAATACAAAGCTCTTTACCTTGTATTGTCATTTGACATGCGACAACTTCGATGCCTGGAATCGAGGGGAGGTTAATACGATAGAAAGAATAGCACTTTTTAATCCCTAAAAGTACTCCTCCATATGGGGTGTCTCGATCAAGGCGAATAATATTAAAATCATGGAAGTTGAGATCAATATTTGAAGTAAGCCAAGTTTCACAAAGGGAAAATGCATCGCATTTGTTTTTATTTATCAAAACTTTAAACGAATCAATTTTTGGTAAAATACTTCTACAATTCTACTGTAAGACAGAGATAGAATCCTTCATATACGCAGTTGAATTAGGCATCGAAGGATACAATCGCTGCAAGGAGGGGCCATTGGGCAGTCAACTGCTTCAAAAATGATCTAACTGTTGGGAGGAATGCTGTAAGAAAAATTTGTTTCATCAACTGGATGTGCAAAAGGAACAAATGGGGTTTTAGATGTTCCTGGCAGTGCTGGGAACTCCTTCTGGGACTTTAAATTTGCAAGCCCAGGAGGAGTTTGCTTCGGTTTTTCCGCAGCACTGTTTGGTTTGTTCGTACTTTTCATTACACTTTGGGAAATCTTAGGACCTTTGCGGGGAAGTTCAGGAGAAGAAACATTTTTCCTCTTCCTAGACTCCCCAGGATTGGCATAAGATGTTCCCGCTGATGAATCGTCAGAATCGGTTTCATCAGAGGACAACAGATCAAAGGAGTTCGATGTTATGGTAGAAGTGGTCACGGTCTTCTTCAGCATCTCAGCATAAGAACGCTTTGAACGCTCCTTAAGTGACCGCTTGATTTTATCTCTGCGCTGCATGTACACCGGGCATGTGGAGAGCTCATGCTGGTTTTCCCCACAGTGAATACATTTTTCAGCATTAACACTGCAAGAATCTTCCGCATGAGTCTCCTCACACTTGCTACATCGTGCCTTATTGCAGCAGTAGGCGGCTGTGTGGCCTAACTGTTTGCAATTGGTGCAGTTCATAACACGGGGTACATACAATCGCACAGGCAGACGAACCCGGTCGATCGAGACGTGGCTAGGGAGTGCAGATCCGACAAACGTAACGCGAAACGAGTCTGACGGAGTGTAAACTTGCGCTTTTTAGGATACACTCGACAGACAGTTGCGCTTTTTAGGATACACTCGACAGACAGACTCGAATCGGTTATGACACCGTCGATCTCCACGTCTCGTGCGGGTATGTAAACGCGATACTCGCGTGTGAAGAGCTCAGAGCAAGCGATAGCATTGGCCTGTGTCAGATCACTGACCACGACACGGAGCTTGTTAGGTCGGACCTTGGAAATTTCGGTCACGGCCTTGTATCCCTTCGTCAGGTCTTTAGAAATTTGCAGTATGTTTGATCGCTTTGAATTCACTCCTGCCTTTGGACGAAAACAAACAGTATAGCTGCCCTGTTGAGATCCGTCCGGGTAAAGCCTGGGGCGAGGGGGACTGGAGAATGAACAGGGGAGGGGGTAACAGAAGGGTCAGGGTCAGGGGGGCTCGGGGATGGTGGCACGGGAGGCGAGGGATCTATATCCATCGCGCTAAATGTAGTGCACTAGCGCACTAGCGCCGACAAGAACACGTACCTATTTACTTCTTCCTTCCAGCAGTGGTTGTCCGATCGTTCGAAGCTGCACCCAAAGCAGCCAGCAGCACCAGTACAGCAGCACCAATACAGCCACCAGCAGTGAGCCGGGTGTGAGATCACTCAGCACAGCGACACGACTCGACTGTCAAATGATGGCCTTGAATTAGAAAGATCTATTCACTGTGCACAGATCAAAACTGCAGCTGGTATTTTGCACCAATACAGCCAAAGTTGCGAGCCGGGTACAGAACGTAGCGACACAACTCACAATCTAGTTGGCCTTTAGCGCGAATAATACACTCTTTTGTTTGGCTATTCGTACACACGGACCGGATTGTAATAGAACGACCACTTTGCACGTCCGTTTCTGTCGAGTGTTCGACGCGGAATGAAACCATAAGTTGCCATCCTACTATTCATAATGGTGTCTGAGGTCAATTTTTAGCTTCTTGCAACATTCTGGCTCCGGAGATACTCATATTTGGTGGTATTTGGTCACTTTCTGTCATCTGGTCGTAGTTATGGTTCCGAAAACATTCATATTGAATGGTATTTGGTCATTTCCGGCTGTTTGCCAGACACCGGAAGTCACCATCCTAAAATTCAAGATTGTGTCTGTGATTAATTTTTAGCTTCTGTGGTTCCGGAGATACTCATATTTAATGGGAATCGTCCATTTCAGGCTGTTTTCCAGAAACCGGAAGTGCCATCTTACAATTCAAAATGTTGCCTGATTATGGAACATATTTGTCACCACTAAAAACATTCACTTGCCAAATATGGTTCCATTTAGTTGATTAGTTCGCGAGACGTACAGAAATTTGTGCAGAAACATGTGCCTCCAGAAGAGGAAGGGGCGTCGAACCATTATGAACATATTTGTTACCTCTAAAAACATTCACATACCAAATTTGGTTGTATTTTCTTGATTGGTTCTTGAGCTGTGCGAAATTTGTGTTTCATTTGTATTAGACCCGTCCTTTATAATAAATGGAGGGATGTCAAACCATTATGCACATATTTGTTACCTCTGAAAACATTTACCTGCCAAATTTGGTTCCATTTAGATGGTTAGCTATCGAGATATGCAGAAATTTATGTTTCATTTGTACGGGACCCCTCACCTCCAGAAGACGGAGGGGTCTCAAACTATCATAGTAACCTTTATCGGCACCAAAAACCCCTACATACAAATTTTCACGTCGATCGGTTCGGTAGTTTTCGAGCCTATATGGATCAGACAGACAGACTGGACTGCATTTTTTATATGTATAGATTACAACATCAATATTTTAGAACCTGAAGAGTGAATATACATTTATTGGATTGAAGCGTTCATTTAAATCTATTTTTACAAATAATAAGTTTGAATGAGAAAAGCTGGGTCTGACCGCTAGGTGGATTACTTTAGGTTTTTCCAGGTGTTATGATTCGAAGAATATTACTGATTTAGAAATTTAATACACTAAAGTCGCGTTTTACGCGGGGGATACAAAAAAGCAAAGCAAAGCCTTGGTGCTACCTTTCGATTCGGAACTTGACCTTCTGTTTACTGTACACAGACTTCGCAGACAACCGTTAAGTGTACAGGACAATTGCGGGGCTAGCGCTACGATCCTACTGACACTAACAGTCTCTTCCGAGTCGAGACTCGAATTTACGACGACTGGCTTGTTAGGCCAGCATCGTACCTCGAGACCAGCTGGGGAGACCATGCCACGCGGGGGGTACGTGCCGCGTAGAAAACCGCGTAAATTCCGGAAACCGCATAAAAAACGCGTAAATTCCGGAATCCGCGTAAAAAGCGACCTTAGTGGATCTGGAATTAAAACACTCAGAAGTTTCAATCTTAAATAATTCACATTAGGATATTTTAAAATGAAATTATATCTCTGTAGATAACTTTATTAACCATTAAACTGTTATGAAAGTTTTTTTTATTTGATTATCCTCTTTACAAGAATGCCAACAATTCCAATATCCCACTGTAACTATTTCAATTCACACCTTGATGCAACGGATTAAAGACGTCGCGAGACTACTATAGCATCGACCTAGCATAGAAAAACAAACGAATTTAGAATAAAGAACTTTTTACGACATGCATATAATCTCTCCACCTCACCCAACTGCACTTGCACTTCTATGCTCTGTGAATTGTCCGCCTTCAGACATTTGTGTAAGGAAATAGTAGCATTGAACTTGACGCTGCTCCTGCGCCGGCTGTGGCTGGTTCAGTGTGACGACGCCCGAAATTCGTGCCATGGTTTTGGTGGCTCAAAAATGTCTCGGATGCATTAACAAGCTGGAATCAGGGCCAGACAAAGAACATTCCTCGTACCTAAGTACGGAGCAGACTGAAGCAGTTTTATTATATACTCTAGACCACGATCTACACCAACATATATATTTTAGGGTAACAATTTCTCAGTGACATAGAATCACTGGAGAGAGTGGCGAGAGTCAGGACGACTTCAAGACCGTTAGTTTCGAAGGTAAACGAGCAACAAGTGTAATTTGTATAATGAAATTTTTAATTGTTTTTTTTTATCAGTTAACGTTTCTCGTTAGACATTGCACATAGGCACAATATGGGTTAGAAAAAAGATTCCAACAAGTTCTTAATACATAAAAATTACATACCTTAATATTTCATCTTGAAAAATTGTTCAAGAACTAGCAGAGCAGTAGCATGTTACTAAATCGGATAGTTTTCGTTGTGGAAGAACGTTCTATTTCCTGGAAGGGCTAGCAAGGATCTATCGAAGTCTCTTTCGTTGCATTGAAACTCCAAACCTGACGTATCCAAGCTATGAAAAACTCTTTACATATGTGCGCGGGGCAATGCACCTTAGAGGAAAAAAGGTTTAAAAAACAGACTGTATGGTAACAGACTGAATGACATGACCTGCCGCAACTCTGGGAAGTTTACGCGAAACATTATTCGTTTTAGTACCCATCTCAGCAACAAAGATAGGTATTATATAGTATGATATTTTGTTTATATCGAGACTACAAAAGACAGACAACTTTATTTAGATTATTAGGATTTGTGCCATTTATGGTCAAAATATAACAATGCTTCCATGCAGCATAAAAGACATATAACTCAAAATGCTTCAATTGAGTCATACGGCAGATTTGTCGGTTGATATAGGATCGCGAGAACTTTGCTTCACGATTTCATCTTATATCTGCGTTCTACTCGCAGTGCAGCACGAGGTTTCCTCTTTTCACAGGGTCGTCTGCTTCCCGAACTTGGTAAACAGAAGCCCGACAACAAAACATTCAACAAAGGCTGCAGCTGCGGCTGTCATAGAAAATGAATAACAGAAAAGTCATGTGCAGCAGTAATAACCTATTACAAACAACTTTATCCGACAACGCACGATGCTGCTAGTGGAATATTACTCGGAAGATTTCCTATGCTATATGGAAGAGAACGGATACGAGGTAGGCATGTCAGCTTGCGTTATTCACTGCGTTGTGCTAACGTTTTTCGAGAGTGACGCTGTGATTTTTGCAGTTGAGTAAGTTCACCTAAAATCTTTGATTTTCATTATCAACTAAAACGTTGCTAAATACAAAGTGTCTGGGATCTCCAACAAGATCGTTCACTGTACATCATTTGGGTGATAATGTAAAACAGCAGACTGAAGGAGACGCTTGATGGGTAGTAGAGGGCACGAAGAACGGTACGCGGCTTCCTTTTATACATGCTAGACGATATCCGGCAATCACACAGCGACGAGCTGCTGGGGGGTGGTATGCATTCGTAAGGAGTATTTTCTCGTAGTGTTTTACTCTCCCAGTCAATGCCAGCACATAGTTTCGATTTCGCCAGCTGTGTCTTACTACATGCTGGATACGACGGTCAGGATCGTCTACTGTAGAGCTATGTCGAGTTTCATTCAGTCGTCAGTAATAGTATGAAACTCGAAGAGACCAGAAGTCAACGGTCGATCCACTGCCAGTGGTGTTTTCACATTAATCAGGGGTTTTTTCGTGTTCTCCTCGTGAAGGTGTTTTTCCTTCACCCCTCGTGACTAAGCTTTAGAATCTAGGTTACTCAGAAAATATAGTTTTTTGATCGAAACCGTGTGCGACCGTGAGAAGTGCGCTTAACGTAGTTAATTTTTTGGTGGAATCGGGCCAACAAATTAAATCGACAGAATCAAGATTCTAGCCAATATGTTAGCGGCCGCTTGACATATTGCTGCTCAACAAAGGATGCAAGCGAAGCTCGATTTGGTGACCGTTATGGAAGCTGCTGAAAATATTCGGACGCAGACAATGCTTTTCCTAGTTCTGCTTTGTGTTTCTTTTGGTCTAACGGTTCAAGGTTTGACTCATCACCAGTCTCATAACACGGACACTGATTCAGACGAAGGTTAGTTAAACTGATGGGGGCTCGTCCGATTGCATCCGATATAGAAAAATAAAAACAAAGGCAAAAAATGGTTGTCGCCACATCGACGTCGTTATTCTACTATGTCTGCTCCTAGCTTGGTGCCACGTTGAATTAATATCCATCGATGTGATGCAAACTGCTAGCACGTTTTCTAATAAAAGTTTCAAACGAGACGCGTACAGCACTTCCTTTCTAGATAACACGAATGATGTCTGCTTTGTGTTGCCTTGTTCTATTGAATGAGGTTATTTATATCACCGCACAGTGGGCGGGGCGCCTAGAAACTCGAGCGAAAACTTTCAGATTATTGTATCAAAATCTGTTAAACTCTGTAAATGTTACAAACAGAGTCAAGGACCTGCAGAGGATTTTCGTTTGCTCTATTTCTTCGTCTGGCAAAAGTAGACAGCTTACTTGCATACTATATGATGTTTCTTTCTACTAATGATTTCTCCTTCTAAAATTTATTTTTGACATTAGGAAATCAGTAGCACTCACGGAACGCGACGCGACGCGTCCATGAGTGTTATCGGGGTTTTCACGTTGGCACAAACCAATGAATATTGTGAAATCAGTCACATTCCCCGGATGATTTATTAAAAAAATGAATGCATAGATTTCTAGCAGGTATTTTAAAATTGAGTTTTGATAATATGTCGGCTTAGTCGAAAAAAATATAAACAAAGAAAATTTTCTGAAAAAAATATATACAAAGAAAATTTTGGTGCGCTATTCCGTAACGAAATTCAACCTTCTGCAACAGGAGTTCTGTTTATTTTACACAGGCTTCGCAGCCAACTGTTAGTGTACAGGCCAATTGCAGGGCTAAAGCCACAATATTATGTCGAATTCGTTTTCGCGGTGTAGCTACTTTGCAGCTTAAAAAACATTTTCAGTGTAGTTGCATTGGTACGCGTTATAATAGGAATAGCTGTCAATTTGTTTTGTTTTGGTCACTATCGCCAATGTCATTTTGTCTCGTTTCCATTTCATATTTCCATCTCACAAATGTGCTGAAATAAATTTGCCTGTCACTTTACCACGTGGAACGAGAACCAAAACAAACCAGTTTTGACACATACGTGTGAATGTGTTGGTAACTTCCTACAGTACACACTACTTTTTTCGGGTGTAGTCCGGGACAGAAAAAGTGTAGTCAGACACAGAAAAAGTGTAGTCCGGAAAGTGAAAAAAATCATTTACGGGGTAAAAAGTGTAGTCCGAATGTAGCTGCACCGCGAAAACGAATTCGAAATTATACTGACACTAACCGCACAGAACAGATATGCAACTTCGAACAAAACTCTGCTGCAAATCCTTCGACCTTTCGCATTCGTTATTCGCTGTTCTATCCTACACTGATTTTACAGTTCGAACAGTTCGCTCCAAATAGTTTGAACGTGAAACAAAAATCCATTATTTTTTTTTTGCTTCAATGACCAGACAAAAAGGTGATCTTGAATCTATCCACACCAAGTTAAGACAGGGCCGCATTCAAGAGATTTTTCAAGCGGAAATTTAACAACAATTCACACTCAACATGAATAGAAAAAATTAAACTAAAAATCTCTCAACCATCGAAATATTACCTCAAAATATTCTTGAATCGTACACCCAGCGACTTATGAAAGCATTTTGACCATTTAGTTGAACTAGGGGAACTGCTCCATTATTCATCTCAATAAGCCGATATTCACGAAGAATGCACGGATTAAACACCAAATTTTCAAGAAACCATTGAACAAGTAAGCTAAATATGCTTACGTACTCTTATGGAATCGTTTAGCATTGTATATTTAGTAAAATTAGCTAGATTTATCCTGAATTTTGTAAAACAAACCATTTTTCACAACGCTTCCATATCCATCTCAAAACTTAAATCACTGCTCAATTATTCATCCCACGGTGCCCCTATATTCATCACACTGTTAATCATGAATGAATCACATTATAATGAATGAACGTAGCCACAGCCCGTCGTAGTAGTTTCCTAGATATCCGCTGCAGTTGTTTACGTGCGAAATAGGTAACCTAGGTAACCAATACAGTGCTGTAGATTTATGTCAATTATGTCGGAATAATTCAACATTTTCAGTATGATTTTTTCGTATTAACAGAAACTGATTTGGCAACTCTTGATTTTCTTCAACGCATTGAAAAAAGATGAGAATACATACAGTTAAAATTTAGGAATTGTAGAAATTCATGTCATATATTTCTGCTAATTCAAGCTTTTTTTAGGAAATTTGAGGCGAACATTTCAATGATCAAAGTATTCTTAGTGTAGTGAGTGATTTTGTTTAGTGATTGAAATAAAAGTGGTCCGCTAGTGATGAAAAAAATTCTGGTTGGCTGCTGAACGAGTCCCGTTGTAGCCGTATTGAACGATGCGCGGATTTTGTTTTCTGAGGTAGGTGATTGAATTGAATGAGTTTTCGAGTGCAGATGCCCGACTATAATATCAAATTTAGTGCTTTTAAGTGAGTTTTTGAGAATTATACTTCATGAGAAATCTAAAGTGAACTAAGAAGAATCCATTCCATGGATAAGCAGATTGGTTTAAGAAGAAAATATGCGTTTTTTCCTGTTTTCAATTGTGTTCACTTGTTGAATGAGATGAATATACGGGCTGAGCTGAATAATGTAGCAGTTCCCCTACTTAAATATTTTCGTTGGAGTTGAAAACCGAATTCCTCGACTAACGACAGTGAATTTTTATTCTCGTACCGTTTATTATACCTAAGATTGCTTGTAATGCATATCAGACGCGCTATACGCAGCAATGATTGCGCCATTAGGTACAATGTAACAATAGGATTATCGTTAGTCGAGATATTCGGTTTTCAACTCGGGCAACGATGGAATTCATTTAAAAAATATGCACATAAAAAACGTTGCACATATGCGGGTGGTACTGTAATCTATCCAGTGCTGCCAGATGTGTCTGGAGCTGGACTTCGTTCTGCAAGCATCTGCAATTCCTAATTGGAGTTTACTACAAAAATTCGTCACGCACCCTGCATTTAAAACATGTGGTTGCAATGCAGAGGGTCGGGACTTCGTGGCCGAAAGGTTACAAGGTCCGCTTTGACAAGCGGGTAGTCGTGGGATGGAATCTTAGTAGAATACAGGCTATTCGATGTCAACAGACACAATCATTGGCCAACGGACTCAAGCACTAACCCCCCCCCCCCCCCCACTAACCCTTTCATAACGTCGAACTCTACAAAACCTCGAGAAATAACTCTTGACAAAAATAAATCCCTCTTACCATAAAATGGGGAGGTGACACCCTGTGGGAATATTTTCATACGTATCTCCTTAAATGCGACGCCCCCGACCGACTTCCAATGGTGAATGTGTGAGTAATGTGCATGAACTGTCAAATACGAGCTTGACATCTACGGAAATGTCTTGTCAAACGTATCAAACCGTTAACACGCACACACAGTTGATGTTTCTTGGACGTGTTGAGGGCAAGGCTGAAAGGCATTGACATTGACGTTGACAGTCACATTCAGGGAGCTGCGTGTTATTGGTTGTCTTTGCTGCAAAATAATTGTATTGCAACTTACAATTGTTTTAAAAACTATTTTTTTGCGGCACAATTTGCGCACAATTTTAAATTTTTCAACAATATAATTAATAATTATATTAATAATAAGAAATACCTGATTTTTTTTTTAAATATACTAGTAAGCTTTCTGTGTGTATGTGTTGTGTTTTCACGGAGTGCTTTAAACAACTCATTCTGCTCATCGATGCTGATGACCTACATATTATGAATAAGATTATTTGGTGGCCAATCTTCATATAGACCGGAAACGAAGGCAGCAAGTCCAACTCTTCAAGGAAAAAAAAGCGTCGCCAGGAAGAGGAGGAATGTGAAAAACTCGAGCAGCTACACCGCACGCACGAAACACGAAAGTTCTACCAAAAACTCAACACATCCCGCAGAGGTTTTCTCTCACGAGCCGAAATGTGTAGGGATAAGAATGGAGGCATTTTGACGGATGATCGTGAGGTGATCGAAAGGTGGAAGCAGCACTACGATGAACACCTGAATGGCGTGCAAGCAGGAGACCACAACAGGAGCGGAGAAGACGAGGTCGGTGCAACGAACGACGAAGATGTGCCACCCCCAACAATAAGCAAAGTTAAGGAAGCGATCCGGCAGCTCAAGAACAACAAAGCGGCCGGAAAAGACGGCAATGGAGCTGAGCTTATCAAAGTGGGCCCCGACAAACTGGCTAGCTCGCTGCATCGACTGATCGTCGAGATCTGGGAAACAGAAAAGCTATCTGAGGAGTGGAAAAAAGGGGTTATCTGCCCTATCTACAAGAAGGGCGACAAACTAGACTGCGAGAACTATCGAGCGATCACAGTCCTGAATGCCGCCTACAAAGTGTTTTTCCAAGTCATCTTACAACACCTGTCACCATTAGCCAGCAGGTTTGTAGAAAGCTACCAGGCTGGATTAATGGAAGGACGGTCTACGACTAACCAAATCTCTAAACTGCGGCAGATCCTCCAAAAGTGCCACGAGTTTAGAGTCCCTACACACCATCTATTTGAAAGCCGCATACGATATAATAAACCGACAAGAGCTATGGAAAGTTCTCGACGAAAACGGCTTTCCAGGAAAGCTGACAAGACTGATTAAGGCTACGATGGAGGATGTGAAGTTGTGTGGGAATTTCGGGTGGAACGTCGGACCCATTCGAGTCTCAGGTGATGGTCTCTCCTGCTTATTATTTAAGGTCGCGCTAGAGGGTGTTATGAGATTTTCAACAGATCAGGTCAAGTTATTTGCTTCGCGAATGATGTGGATATTGTCGGCAGAAAATTTGAGACGGTGGCAGACCAGTATACCCGACTGAAACGTGAAGCAGATAGGATCGGACTGAAGATTAATACGTCGAAAACTAAGTATATGCTTGTAGGTGGGTCCGAGCACAACAGGGCACGCCTAGGCAATACGGTAACAATCGACGGCGATGAGTTCGAGGTGGTCGACGAGTTTGTGTACCTCGGCTCTCTGGTAGCATGTAGCATGTAGAATGCCGGATATCTGCTCTGCAAAATTGGTGTTCGCTTCAAATCCGGCGGGAACGAGGAGGCGAGGGGCGCAACGAGCGAGATGGGTGGACCAGATGGAGCACGATCTACAGAGTACCGGGTGCCCGAGGAACTGGAGGCAGGCAGCCATGGACCGAGTAAACTGGCGGAACCACGTTATGCAGGCCATGTCCTAGGACGTACGGCCATCTAAGTAAGTAAATTATTAAGTAAGATTATTTGGAGCGAAAATTGAATACCATAAAGTTTATGAGGCCTTGAAACAATCTTTGCAACATTGAAGTGTATGTGCTAATTTATTTTAACAAATCATTAAGTTCGTACTAGAAAGACCAAATTGCACGACTGAGTTTGCTTGTGGTACGTGAAATGTCACGTGCTAAAGTGGTAGCGCATTATGGATTTATTCATTAGTTGGTAAGGCAAGCGGCATTATGTGAACTGAAGGTTTCCGCTAAAGGAACATTAGAGCATTCAGACACCTATTATTATTAAGGATATGCACTTATCGCTCGTATACAAACTTCCTGGCGTGAACTGAGTATCTTCTATTACATGTCAATGAAGTTGGGTATTTTTATGGCTGGGTGTTTGTATACGAGTGCTACATAAATACCCCTAAAATAAGTTGTCATACACACTAAATTTATCTCGGAAAACATCCCAACAGCTGATCGACCTCGGCGAAGTTTTTAACAAATGTCAGCAATAAACTTCGACTAGCATTCAGCAAATAAATCGATTTACCGTAAATCAGCAGGTATTAACATTTCATTTGCCGAAGTTCTCGAAAATTTTACCGAAAACCTGTAGAAAATTTCGCTGAATTTATCAGCTGTTGAGTTCTCGGCAATAAAATCTAAGTATGTAGTATGTGCTCTAGAGGGAACATTCGTTTATTACGTAGCGTGGAGTTTGGTAATTCAAAGCACAACCTCCACACCCCCTAGTAATACAATTTTTTATGAATGCCTCACTTAGTTTAACGCTTTACTGAATACCCCCTTCTCCTCGGAGCGTGTTACGTAATATACGAATGTTTCCTGGAAAGGTAATTAACATTGAACACTAGGGTTCTTGATAGTGGCTGTTTACAGCCCAAAGAGATATGATCTTTGATCCCGGATAAGTGATTGGCTTCATAAACCATATCTCACCTGACTGGGAGCGTGTCGATACGGGTGTCTTATCACTCCACTATAGTGATTGTTGTATTTGCAAGGGGGCACGTATAGTAAACAGGGACATATTACAAAAGCTTACACCGTTGCAGTACGTAATTCTATTCCCCTAACAAAGAAAGGTATTGAACATACACAAAAACTGTTTTTTTTTATCTAAGTCACAACTTCTGTTCTTTTTGTAAGGTGCTGTTACTGAAAGATGCTTTTATATTCCTCAGAAAGAAATTTAAACCCTATTAAGAGTGCGAAAACTGAATACTATTTTCTTCCTTTCTCCACTTTTTTATAGCTTGGATGTATGAAACAGTACCAAACAAATTTGATACTGATCGCAATCGTATTGTGCCCAAAGTGGAACACACGCAACCGGGCATTGACAACATCGTTTTAACCTACTACTTGCATCCCGAGCAGCTGCCAGTACGAGTCGAGCTGCGGCCAAATTTACTCGGTAGAAGCTTCGTGGAGCGACAAGGCCAGCAGCCAAATGAGTCTATCGTTGTGAATTTTGCCGATAATTGCTACTACCAGGGTTGGATCGAAGGCGTTCCGGGAAGTTCGGCAGTCATATCAACATGCGAGGGTTAATTCCGTGGAACGGTTTATGATGTGCACTATACATATTTCATCGACTTCGATGAGTCAACCGGAGATCATTACATACGAAGGTAGGAACTTGACATAGTTTTCGAACATCGTATAATAATTTTTTTTTTTTTGAAAAATTTTAGACTGAAACTGCCAAACCGAGTAAAACGTAACCATAGGGCGCGAATCGTTGGTCCTTACAATGCAAATCGTCACTCGAAGTTTGTTGAACTGGTTCTTGTGGTCGATAACTCCTTGTATACTAAGTTTGATTCCGATGTTTGGAAAGTGCATCGCTACTGTACGGATATAGTGAATCATGTTAATATGGTTTGTTCACAGTGCGACCCGCTGCGTCAATCTTCTACTAAAAGTTTATTTTTATAGCTTTTCACCCCTCTAAATATTTTCATCACTTTAACCGGAGTAGTTGTATGGGATCGTTTCGATCACATTCAGGTTAACCGACGTGCGGAGGTTACACTTAATAATTTCCTACAATATCGACGGAAAGAACTCCTTCGACAACACCCAAACGACCATGCTCAACTGTTGACAGCGGTTAAGTTTCAAGATAACGTCATCGGTAAAGCAAGGCTGGGAGGAATGTGCACTAGTAACAGTTCTGGTGCAGTCATAGTGGTTCACACTGACAACATTGCCATACAGGCTGGAACAGTTGCTCACGAGATGGGCCATAGCTTTAATATGGAGCACGATGTGGACGAAGAATGCTATTGTTCAGATCATAAGTGTATCATGACCGCCATGAGTTCTGAGCGGTCACTGAAGAACTGGAGCTCATGCAGCATGGAACAGTTAACGCTAGCGTTTAACAGGGGATTACATCACTGTTTAAAAAATCGACCGAGAGTGATGCATTATACGAGTTGTGGAAACGGATTCTTGGAGGAAGGAGAAGAATGTGACTGTGGATTGGAAGAGGTCTGTGATAATCCATGCTGTGATTCAAAGAGTTGTAGACTGAAACCAGGGGCCACATGTGCCATGGGTGAGTGCTGTAATCTAGAAGTGTGTCAGTGGTACGATGCAGGAACGCTTTGCCGAGCGCCTCACGGAGAATGCGATTTGCCAGAATTTTGCACCGGAAAGTCCGAACATTGCCCTAGAGACGTTTTCAAACGAAATACAGAGAAATGTGCAGAGGGTAACGCCTACTGCGTCGAGGGAGAATGCAGAACTAGGAACGACCAATGTCGAATGCTCTGGGGTCCTTCTGGGAAAGAATCCAACGAGGTCTGCTATGAAAGAAACAAAAATGGAACGAAATACGCAAACTGCGGATATAACCGTGATAACCATAGCTTTATAAAATGTGCTGCGGAAGATATTATGTGTGGGTTACTTTTTTGTCACCAACTCAACCATAACAATCTTGAATTTGGGATAACAGTGTTTACAGAAGAACAAATTGCCAGTACAGTCAAAGGACGGGAAATGATTAGTTGTCATGCTGCATTTATAGATCTTGGGGATGCCAAACAACCGATGCTGGTCCCAGATGGAGCACCTTGTGGCAAAAATAAAATGTGTTACCAACAACAATGCTGGGATTTTGATAATCTTAAACAACATGGAATTGGGAGGTCGTGTGCCAAAGATTGCAGTGGGCATGGTGTTTGCAACAGTTAAGGACACTGCCATTGTGATTTGGGTTATGCACCTCCATTTTGCGATCAGTCAGGAGTCGGAGGCTCTTTAGACAGTGGACCAGCCTCCAAGCAAACATATTTTGCTCTCCTAATTACTCTGATTATCATTGGCATAATTGTAACGTTATTGTTTCTCGCATATATAATGGTGCGTTTCTGTCAACCAGAATTCTACAAAAATTCCATCAATATTGTCAAATTCAACTCCCCTTCCTGTGGCCGGCACAAGCTCATGCAAACGTTGTCCTCTAACTCTGCGGTTGTCCGAGAAATCTCCTCACCAAAATTGTATTCGTCTACCCGGGATACAAACGGACCTCAATTCACACCAATTACAAGACTGAAAGATATGCCTTCTGCGCCAGAAAATCCCTACAAACATAGTGTAGTGTCAGTGCATTCCAGGCCCCTTCAGTCTTCAGCTGAATACAGGACGCATTTGGCACCAAAATCCATTCGATCCTCACAGCAACCTACTACCAGCTAATATTCAAAATCGTGAACCAGTGTGCATACATGATTCACAGACTAACAGATGCATCACAAAAGCTTCAGTCTATTGCCACAACATACTATAATTTAAAATCTTAACTTGAGTCTCTCTCTTAACAATCGTCAAAAAATATCGCATGCCAGCGCTGTTCGTAGCGCAGGCATGCAATATTTTTCATTATACTTTTCGCTATTTCCCAGTTTGTCAAACGCATATACATTGGCGCTGTTGTCGACTTCATATACGTAGCCCAAAGACTGCAATAATATTCTTTACGGAAGGATGAGTATCGTCTGAATGATAGTTTTGTAAGAAATATGTACAAAGTGTTTCTTCTGTTAGCCTGTGTTCATTTTTCATCTTGTAACAAAATCGTGACCATATTGGACAGATTGCATAAGATTTTGTAAAATTTTGATAACAATCGTATTTCTTCGTGTGAGAGTGTACAGCGTACCGAATACACGATAATAAATAAATCTCTAGTCATATTGGAGCAAGATTTTCGGGAAATAATCTATTGAGCTTCATTTTATACGAAAGAACAGCCTAATATTTAAATAAATGTATCTTTTTGAGTTAACAATTTACTAGACGTTATTTTAATTTGCATAAACATTTTGAGTAGGTTGATGTACAAGGGATAGTCAAAATAAGTAGGATAGGCAAAATTTTGATGAAATTTGAAATGCTCTAGGTTTGCCAAATGTTGTTCGATTTTATTAATTCGAACACCATTGAACTAAAAAACTTTTAAATTTTCTTTTTCTGACCACAAATGTGGGCTAGATCACAGGATGTAGTGAATATTCCTGAGTTCCGGTAGTAATGTCAAACCTACTAATTTTTGAGTGGATTTAGCAAGGGGTTCCTTGATAAAAATGTTTATTTGCATCATTGACATAGATGACAAAACCATTTTTGAAGCGAATGGATCCGGAATCGGCCAAGAACTCATCGAGAAATGGCTATGTTTCATCCGGAAGTCCTCAGATGAACCTATAGTAGGAATCATTTGCATTTTTGCATCAAATATAGCGTGTGACACCTCTATCTCTAGGATTTTTTACCAGAAATCTTTCAAATGACATATTTTTCATTATTGGCTACTTCCGGAACAACCTGAATGCCCCGAAGGAACTCGTAGTGGGAGAATTTACATTTCTGCATCGAAACATAGTATGCAACACCTCTATTTTCAGGATTGTTCATCGGGAATCATCCAAAAGACAGGCCATTGAGTTTGGGCCTTAAGTGTTTTGTCCCGTGACGCGTCGCGTGTTATGTTGTGTGTATCACTGTTCCTACGTTGCATAAATCATAAATATGAGTCGAATGGTTTTGTCTCATTGGATTTTAAATTTGTATATAAGAAAAGTCACTTTTTTGCATTTTTATTTCTGGAGAGCTCAGAATGCCTCAAACCATACGTTTCATGACTTCAAAATGTAGGTTTTTCGATGCTTAACAACATTGTCGAAAAGACTACAGAGCTAGGATGTGTAAAAAAAATGCTATAGCTGTTCAAAGCTATATATGTCGAGTATATGCTGAAAATCCTTTTTTCTGCCAACACTACCAGTATACTGGCGTCATCAGTAGGATATCTATTGGCGTAACAATAGGGGGCTAAGGGAATCTATAGCCCCCCTCCCTCCTAGGATTTCTGGTGTAAAGCCTTACAAAATACAGCTCGTACAAGAATTGAAGCCGAAAGACTTGCCGCAGCGTCGAATTTTTGGTGAATGGGCCTTATGCCTTGTTCAGACTACGCCGGATATCACCTGATATCGCCAGATGATATCGGATATCACCTCGAGTGTTCACACTACTGTGAGCTGATATGATTTGATATTTGCTTTGGTAATTGAAAAGAGAAGAAAACAAGAACAGGTCAAACCTAAAACAAGACAACAAGTATAATGGGATTAGGATAGAGATGTCAGCTAATTGGCTCACACCAACGCGAACTCTTATATGCAATTGTCAAAATGTGCGGGATAACAAGAGCAAAAATATTTCCTTCCTTTTTTCTCGCATGCAACGCGAATTGCGAAATTTGTAGGGTTGCGTCAAATGTCTGTTGCCCGTGCTGCCAACTGCAATGTGGTTATTATTAGTTTTCGAACATGATATCCGCGATAGTATGTAGCCGAGGTGATATCCGTTGACAGCTCGATTGTATGGGATATCAGGTAATATGGATGGTGATATGGCCTCGATAGCACGAATCGCCTGATATCAGGCGATATGCGGTGTAGTGTGAACGGGGTATTAGAACAACTTGCCGAAAATCCACTTTTTTACCGAAAAATTGTGTTCAGTGACGAAGCTCATTTCTAGTTAAATGGGTATGTAAATAAGCAAAATTGCCGCATTTGGATCGAAGAGCAACCAGAGGCAATACAAGAATCGCCGAACTTTGGGGTTCTGTAGGGCTTACTAGCCTAAGCAGCTTTGCATCTGTTTTTTCTCGAAAATTTATCTGTACTAATATTTGAAAAGGGCTGAAGTTAATTTCATAAATCGATATATCTAATAGACGAAAGTTGCCAAAGAACGACTTTTAAAGAATTGTTAGAACTTTTATTTAAAAATGTAATAAAAAAAATCAAATTGCAGTCGCATTCTGAGAAAACTTAATTCTAAAAACAAAAATTAATTTTGAAAATTTTAGTCATCTCAGATTACTACTCCAAATAAGTTTTTCAGATAATAAATTAGTTTTTATGTTAATGTTTTTTTTCTTTAAGAGTACTGACTTTGTTTTTTATTTTTAACTTTTCTCTATCTCTTGTCGTTATTCAAATAAATCGATTTAAAAAAATAACTTCAACCCGTTTGAAATGTTAGTACAGTAATTTTTTGAAAAAATATAATGTTGCTTAGGGTATTAAGGCCCATACACCCACAAAGTTTCGTTGAATTTTGAGAGGGAGCTTCCAGTCCCTCTGTCGAATTGGTACGAAGTCCTGCTATAGGCTGAAGCTGCCATTTTGTGCTAATAGGATTCTTTTGGATCATGTTTTTTTTTTTTTTGAAGGTTTATGTAAAAATGGTATTGAAGTCATTCCAAAAACAATACACAATAAAAAAAGTAAAAAAATAAAATGGTTATGAATTGAACATCGTAAATAACTCAGTTTTTAAAGATTTAATTTTTACGCTGGAGGCATCATTGGTCCGTACTTCTTCAAAGATGATCAAAATCGCAATGTTACGGTCAATGGTGCTCGCTATCGCGCGATGATTTATGATCTTTTTTGCCGGAAATGGAAGAGCTGGGTCTTGTTGACATGTGGTTTCAGCAAGACGGAGCAAAGTGCCACATCGCGCGAATCAATGGACATATTGCGGAATGAGTTCGGTGAGCAATTCATCTCACGAAATGGACCGGTTAATCGGCCGCCTAGATCATGCGATTTAACACCGCTAGATTATTTTTGTGGGGCTACGTCAATGCGGATAAGCCAACAACAATTCCAGCCTTGGAAGACAACATTACACGCGTTTTTTGCGAGATACCAGCCGAAATGCTCGAAAAAGTGACCAAAATTGGAATTTGCGTATGGACCATTTGAAACGTAGCCGTGGCCAATTTTCTTAAAAAATCAGCAACAATTTAATAAAAATAATGACGTCATGGGATACGCATTCAGCAGTGGCACAGATATTCAATTCATCCATTCGAAGGTTCAATGCTGACTTGTATTAGCAGGAACTATGGGCGGAAAGAGATTTCGGATTAGAAAAAGGCTACTCGAATTCAACAACTAAAGAAACGCGTGTGTATTATTCAGACTTTTGCTACAAGATGGTGTCTTGAATTAAAGAGGAAATTGGAAATTGAAACTGGTTGCCAGCAGTGTTAACAAGGTTTACATATGGAGGGATAAGACAGTCAAAAAATAAAATGATACACTGAACATAAATTGCACTCTCATTAGCAATAGACTTAAAAGAAAACAAGCATCTCTACATGAGAAACACAAAAATTAAAAAAACTATATATTTGCTATACCGTTTTTGCATAAAATATATAGAGAATTAGCCCCCCTAGGATTTTTCCATAGTTACGCCAATGATGATATCTGCTGTATCGAGTTTATAAATTAAGCTGGATGAAAAAAAAAAACAAATATATGTGAATATTCTTGGCGTATTCAGGATATACAACATGTTGCAAAAGTTAAGTAAGGTGGAAATCCTATACTGATGCCGGTACACTGTTGGCAGAAAAAAAGCGATATTCAGCATTTAATTCGACATACTCAACTTTTAACAGTTATATCATTTTTTAGGAACATCCTAGCTCTTTCGTGTCTTCGGCAAAGTTGTTAGGCATCTAAAATACTATACTTCAACGTAATGTAGTTTATTATTAAAGAAGTAATGATCGCCCTAGATAGGAAAATGCAAAAAACATAGTTTCCCCATACAAATGTTCATATAAATTTAAAACGCAATGCGCCAAGCGGAGACAAAACCAATCGACTTTCGATAAATTTAGGTTTGTTTAGAGCCCCAAATGGAACCAAAACACTTGATTCTGGAAAATCAATAACTTTGCCCTACCCTAATTTATTTGTGTAGTGAATAATTCCGGGCAAAATTAAGGTAACATTAGAGTAATAGTAGTTTTTGAGAAGCAACATCTGAATATTGTTGTAATGAAATTCAGGTAGAGATTCCAAAGATTATCCACTTTTGAATACAATCTACTCAGGAGTTGACTTCCGGGACTTGAAGATGATTTTAAACAGTTCAACCGCAGACCACTGTCCAAGCTGAGTTCAGAACACTTGTAAAGTTTTTTAGTACTAGCAATGAATAACCAGATAGTGTTACCAGCGACGCTAGCCTCGTACACCTTCGAATAAAATTTTGTTGTAGCAACTATGCTTAGTTATTTGTAACGTGTTTCTGTTCAAAAATTTACACGTAATTTCCGATCAATGTTGTTCTTGTTCGAACGTCTGTCTGTGGTTTAACTTCATTTACTGCGCGACCAAATGATTCGCCACTTCTCATCTCATCTACTTTTCTTCTCAACATGAAAGGTATGCCCATTCGTTCAACATTACATATATGTATATGTGTGCAAGATGGTATGAAAGTTCTGTAGCACGACATCGAGCTTTTATACTCGCAGAACACATAACAAACATGTGTGCATGAATAAATTTGGGATTACTAAATTACTACAGTACCCTGTGAAGTGTCATATTTTAAACGTTTAGAAAGTTTCACTTCCAAAAATATGAAAATCAATGCATAGTATATCAGGTATGTCTTGCTATTTATACTAGCAGAGAAACATTCGTAAATTAAACCACACTTTAAATATATTGCACATAAAGTTCTCGTTACTGTAAAACGCCAATGTCACATAGCTGTCCAAAATCGATTTGCGTATTGCGAAAGCAGGTAGGTACCAATTTTCTACACTCAAAATATTTTTCACGTTATTGTTATGTGAAATTTCCTGTACTTAATCATTTTCTGTCAGTTTTCATGATTTATGTGACAAACATAACATCTACGTGAAAATCACATGCATACTATGTTTTATCACGTAGTATCTACGTGAACCTTGCAACGTCAAACAGAATGAACTCTCCGTGCGAAAATATACAAGAATCAAAATGGCGAAGCTGTTGTGTAATTCGGTCTCTGAACATAAAATTGATTTCATCGATGGCTTGCCAATGAGTGAGATTTAGGAAAAACCATAATTCGACATGGAATCTTTAGCTTACAGATTTTGTACAGATTCAGTTCAAAGATCCAGGAGTTACCTGAACATAAACAGTAGCAGCTAACAGTAATTATAGACGGTCAGTTTTTATGTCGTTCAATCCATTTTCGAATTGGAAATTTTGCATGCCCGTGCGATTTATCTAGCAACTTATATCAAAAAATTCTGAAATCTAATTTCTCTCTTAAGAATTTGGGAAACCACAATCGAAATTAATACGTTTTATAAAACGTAGTAGCTATCCGTTAATCAAATGCTTTTCACTTTGCCGGTAGTTAAATTCTACGTGAAAATCACATGAAACGCATATGTCTAACGAATAATATTCACAGGATAAATCATCTCACCAGATCATGATGAACTCAAATGACAATCACGTAAAATCTACGTGAAAATGACAGTGGAAAATATTCACATAACTTTTCCGGTAATCATAACGTGAAAAATATTTTGAGTGTAGTACAGTGCCTCCACAGTTATGGGTCAGCTACAATTATGGGTCACTTTCACGCAAATACGTTTATTCTCACGAAACTGAACAATTTTCATTAGCAGTGGTATTTTTTGTAAGTCACTTGTAACCTCATGCATACGATTAAAATGATTTAAAGTTGAAAATGTCACGAAAAACTATAATTCTGCTCGGTGCAGTAAGTGAAGTGACCCATAATTGTAGTAATGTTACATCTTGCGGTACAGAATTGTGGGTTAGTCCAAATTTTGGCTATTTTTATTACTTTTACATGATTATGCGACAAGACTGAATAAAGTAACTTATAATCATAACTTGCGTTATGTATTTTGATGATTTTATAGTCTAAATGATTTTTAATGCCAAAAGTGACCCATAATTGTGTATTTGGATATGTAAGTGATATTTATCTTCCCGACCGATTCACACGCATCAACTGCAGTGAAACTAATTGTTGATAGAAAGTACACATCAGAACACAGAGATAGACAGTAAAACATTCGTAGTTGATAATTTTTCCTATTTTATATCCATTTTTGAACATTCAGACAACACGTTGACTGACTTATAATTGTAGAGAGACTGTACAGCACTCGTTCGTTAATCGCACGCGATTTAGTTGCACTGCGTTTTAATTGCACGTCCGCTAGTTGCACGAAAGTGCACTTAACAGGGATGGGCGATACTAGTATCGATACCAACGGTATCGGTACATGGAGCCGAAGTATCGAGTATTTTGGCATCGATACTCGTTGCTAACGATGAGTGGCGGTATCGATACTTTGCCAACGATACTTTGAAACGATACCGATACCACCAATGCCTTCTATTGGGGATAAGCGATACCAGTATCGATACCAACGGTATCGATATTTTAGCCAAAAGCATCGAGTATTTTGGCATCGATACTTTCTATACTGATACCACGATACTTGGTATCGTTTTGTGCAAAAGTATTCGAGTACTCAGGTATCGATACTTCAGACAGTATCGCCCATCCCTAGCACTTAAGAGGCAGTTTTGCGTCAAACTCACACCAAATTTTCATTGCTGGAAACCAGCAAAATTTTGCTGATTTTTGGTGTGCTGTGTTTCCAGCAATCTGTTCAGCAAAATGAAATTTTCTGATTAGTCAGTAATGCTCAATTGCATAAAAGTGACAGATCGTTTGCTGCATATTCAGTAAAACAAAATACAACTTGCTGGTTGTCAGCTATGACAATTTGCTGTACATTCAGCAAAGCATAAATCAATTTGCTGGTCAACCAGTTAGTTCAAGGGAACCATGTTTCCCTCAGGCACCAGCTTCCATCCGCCCATCGGATCATAGCCAAATTATTGTTGAACTAGAGATGTATGATTATCATTTCAACTTTTAGGTTCATCTAGCCTAACAGTGACTTAGCTATAGTCCCATATCCGCTATCAGGAGCTTAGTGATGATCGCGTACCAGCTGCACAGCGATTTGGCGCGTTTTACTAATGACAGCTAGACGTAAAATTTTTTGAAATATCAATTCTTTCGCTGGATTCCAGCAAACATTCATTTACTGTTTTCGTTTCAGCAAATAGTTTTGCTGATTTTCGCGGATCACTGAATCGATTACTGGTTTTCAGTAAATTTATCAATGAAATACTGGTTTACAGCAAAAATAAAATTACTGAACGAAATTCAGTAAATTGTAGAGCTGAATAGCAGTAAACTTTTGAAAAAAATGCTGTGATTCAGTAAACAAGTGGTTTGCTGATACACTTTCAGCAATGTACTTTGCTGAACCATAAAGAGAAATTTTGGTGTGTACACGTGGTTTTTGAAGCTAACGTCTCTCTGTCAAGTTTTGCGAGGGGATACTGAATGTAGAAATATACAATTAACTGAAAATAAGTTCAATATTTTTTAATTTTGTTATTTTAGATCCCGATTGTATATACAGTAAAGTCTTATTTTACACGGTTTTTTTTACACGGTTTCATTTTACACGATTCTTTTTTACGACGATTTTTCAAATAACACGATTTTTTTTACGTCGTTTTCCCAAATAACGCGATATTTCTACACGGTTTTTTTGCACGATTTTTCGTCTTCGCGTAAAATTGTTACAGTAAGTAGCAGTAACGATAACAAACTATAAAAGGCTGTTTTTACACAGTTTTATTTTTACACGGTTTTTGTTTTACAAGATTTTTTTACGACGTTTCTCCAAATAACGTTTGATAACGCGGTTTTTTTTACACGATTTTTTTTTGCACGGTACGTAGAATCGTGTAGAAAAGAACTTTACTGTACTAAATAGCAAATATACATAATCACATTGCACGTTTGCCCCATTTGTTTTCAATTACAGACGATATTGTGTCGCACCCTCACTGAAATGTCACATTAAGCTGCCCACACACTGAACAGCTTCTGAAAACGTGAGATTCTCTGAAATACAGTAATGTTCGTTACACTTCAACTAGGTTGCAATGCATGAAAAAATCTGACTGGTTCAAAATTGGTTCGTAAACGGATACACGTAAACAAAACATTAGCACACCCCCTAAATATTTTTGACAGTTTTGAGTTCATGGAATTAAAAAGCTCATCCGCTAGTCGCACTACAACTTTCGTGCAATTAGCGCACGAGTGCTGTATATATATAAGTGATTTTCTGTCAATGCGCGCTACCTATGCGGAAGTTACAAAGTCTGTAATAATAGAAAAGCGAATTTTGTTCGATGATCCGAAATTCCACTTTTTCTTTTCCATCAGTAAGAACCGTGAATACCTTCTTCTAAAAAAATGGGACTAGCGTTCTACTCACTTAGTGTGTTGCTTATGCTTAATTGTTTATGTAACCAATGAAAACATTTAATTCCCATATTTTGCATCTCGATCATTCACAATCTATATACATCGGTTATTAACTTTCATAACTTATTGTTACTTACTGTTAACCCTTATATAGTATTATATATTATAACACTGTGACAAAACGTAGTTTTTTACGAACAGCATGGCGAACATATCTCTCCGAGTTAACAGTTCGATTGGAGTTGACAGTGGAGTATGACAGTTATATAGACAGTATAATGTTAAAATAATTTTACCTACCTTCCAACAATACAAACGAGAGCCGTAAAAATATTTTTCGAGAAATTGCGTATTTTTAATTTATTTAATTAATCACGCTTGTTACACATCATATTATATCATTTTAGGAGTTGGCCTGTCCAAGATACGATAAAAGCACAGACAAACAGACGTGCCACTTCGATGAAGAATCCTCAAAAATCTTTGTCCTTATTCGAAACGTTACACTCATGCGCCACCATGAGAGCTTATTGCCTACTAACTTATTTTCGTAAAACGGTTTTGCTTGCTTATGTCAACACCAGCGGCATTACTGACGGTTTTTGTCTTTGATAATGAATGTACACGCTTGCTTATAGCGACACTAGCAGCATCATTGCCCACTAAGCAAAATTTAAAAATAATCGTTATTTTTCTGGTCGATGAGATCGTCATCGAGTGGCACGTCTGTTTGTCTGTGATGAAAGCTTTCAACTGAATGTCGAATTCACGCCAGGACAACCGTTAAATAGCTGTCGGCTTAGCGTGGTTGGTAATGTCTCGAGCAGTTATTCAAAACCAAGTTTACTGGTCTGTTAGTTCGTTAATTGTCTCAAAGTATCAGCACAGACAGACGTCCAAGCAAGAACAAAATTGATCGAAAATTCCGTGTAAATTTTTAAAGAGAATTGCGTTATAAATCACTTGTATACTGGCGCCGCCTGGTAACCTTATCGTTACAATACATTTTTTTTTTCGCTGGTGTATGAGGCTGGCGTCACTGGTAGCTCTATCTGGTTACGAATTGCTGCTACAAAAATCTTTACACAAGTTCGGAACTCAGCTTGGACGTCTGTCTGTGGTATCAGTTATTATGGCAATAACTACATTGTTCGGCCCTTTTCAAATATAACAACTAAGAAGGAATAGTTTGAATCGTGGAGACACGGTTGATCGATATGTCAAAAAGCAGAATCAGCCATATATATTGGCAGACCCATTTTGTTTACAAACAGTGGCTGCACAATATGATCACATCTGGAAACCTATCGTTCAGATGTTTTGTACATTTGATTTTCTATAACTGCAAACTCTTGTTTGTGCATCCCAAAGAGCAAATCACAACTTAAAATACTAAACACTACTAGTGGCTGAATGAATAAATCGTCCGAGGCAAATAAGTTCCTACATTTCGTACCTACTTCTTGATCAAACTGCACCTTGTCTTATACCCCGTTCACACTACACCGCATATCACCTGATATCAGGCGATTCGTGCTATCGAGGCCATATCACCATCCATATTACCTGATATCCCATACAATCGAGCTGTCAACGGATATCACCCAGACCGATGTCATGGCAACAGTTCCTGAAGCCGCCGCCGATGATGCTGGCGCTACTTTTGGAAATATGGCCATAAGATCCGTTCATTGTGCCGCATGTGTTACTGTACGGATTTTTTGCATGCTTCTAACTATATTGAATGTAGGGCTGTCCGGAACGTGTTGAAACATGTTTAAACGTGAAAATTTATGTCCTGCACAATTTCTATAAAACGTTCAAAACAAAACAATCGTTTTTCGCTTTCTGCATTTCTTCACACCACTTGCAGCAACAGTTGATCTCGCATGGACGGTGCTTAATCGGCTGTTTCGCAAGCACTGACAGCCTTTTGACGTATAACCGACCAGAGAGCCAGAGAAAAACGACCTCAAGCGAAATGTATGGGGATGACGTTCGTGACAGGGATGTGATATCACCTCGGCTACATGCTATTGCAGATATTGTCCTTTCACAAAAAATTAGAATACAGGGTATTTTTAAGAAAAGAAGAAGCAACACCCGCAACTGACAGACATCTCAAACACTGGTAAAAAAGTGCTGTAAGGAATAGCACTCGATACACGTTCAACTGGGGATAGTGAAATGTTCGTAATTGAAATACAAAAATATCCGAATAAGTTTTATTCTATACATCTCATTAGTTAATTAGAGTCTTTTTATTTGTTTCTTAGGTTTTCGTTTGTCTTGATTGAGCAAAGAATATCATATTCATCATCAAAGGCATGTACGATTTATTGCCATCAGCGATGGGCACTATTTCGCCTATTTTTAGATCGGTTGGTGAATATGATACGACAACATCGGGTACGGGTTTGTTAAAGTTCGCATGCTTTTGGTGATTTGATGTATTTATCACAACAATGCCATGATATATAGAATAAAAGTCGTGGGACAACTATGTCTATAAAGCTCAATTTTGAAGATGCAGGAGACAGACATAGAAACGATGCGCTGTATACTTTTGCGGTACTGGAAAACATTGATGTTATCTCAGAAAACAAATTTTCAAAAAAAAAAGACTTTCTGAAGCATAGGAATTCTCAAGCTGGAACCAACCGAAGTTATGGGGAAACTAGGCCTTCGAATTTCGTTTAGCGGTAGGGCTCAGAAGCTTCGGTTTTTCGAAAAATGTCCTCAATGGTAGAAATAAATTAAAGCTGAGGGAGTTCCCAGCTGAAAAATATATTTTTTTTTACCACAAAAGATCAAAATAATGGTCGCAGTGGTTCAAATCTTACAAAAAAACACTAGATTTTAACGTTTATTGCATCTCTAAGGAATTCGCCCACACAATTTTTATTATCGAACATTTTTTCATTGGTAAAAAAGTATAATTTTACCCGCACGACTTCCCGAAGTCCGATTGTGCTGAAATTTAGAATAGTGACTTTTTTCGAGAAGACGAAACTCTTGAGCCGTACCTCTAAATCTCTGAAAGAAATTCAGAGGTCTTTTTCCCATATATCTCATCGACACATTTTTTGTTGAGGTTTTAACCAGCGGTCATTCACCAGTCAATGAAAACTGTGTTATATTGCATACTGTTTAAGCAACATCAAATAATGGATTATAACTAGTTTATTCGTAGAACATTCTGATTGCAAACCATATCAATGCGGCTCTGCTGCATAGTCGAGGGCAAGGAATCAAGGGGGCTTCAATGCTATTCAATTTCAATTGAAGTAAATTAAGAGTGCATACGCTTTGACAAACAAGTTCATGAGTCGCATTTTTATCGGTGCTGTCTGAGATTGTCATTTTCGGTTGTCAGTTGCGGTTGTCAGTTAGAGCGCAAAATTCTAATTTTTCTCTGAAATCACAATATCATGTTCGAAAACCAATAGTAACCACCAGGGGAATGGCAAACCTATCTCAATCCTACACGTTTGACAGTAGGTTTCATATCGGGGCTATATTCGGAATACAGCCCAAAACAAAGTTGTTTTTGACGTTTTATTTTTTGTTTTCACGATCGTTGGGATTGCAGGAAAGTTTAGACAGTGAAACAATATAATTTAATTCACTTGATTCTCACCGATATTGGACCAAAACCACTGCAGGTATTGTGCAGACTTGTTTTTTTTTCAATCACCAAGTAAAATGAATAGTTTACAGGCAAAGGAGCCGTTCAGGACAAGATAATATTCGTGTGAATCTGGATGCTGCTGATTTCGGACAGGATTTTTCATTATTTTCGTATCATGAGCCAACCTGGGAAGAATATTGTCACTATAGTAGGGGTGTGCGAAACTGACTTTTCTGGTGTCGAAACGAAACGAAACGAAATTAACCCTTAATTTCGGTTTCGCCAAATTAGTCGAAACGAAATCAAGGTGGATTTCGAGTTCTCGAGACGAAACGAAATTGGTCTCTAAATTTCGCGAAATTTCGCGAAATTTCGAAAAATAAAATAAATGTTTCTGAAACATAGCATTACAATGATTTGAAACGTTGGAGCGTACGCTAACGAAGTACCCTTCAGCAGCTGATCGCAAGGTGCTTACGAAGAGTAACGTAGGTATTCAGATATCGATAAACCGACAATGACGAGAAAATCAAAAATGTAAAAAACTAAAATCTTGATGCACTTATTTATACAGATTATATTGCAGGTAATAGTAGCGCGATAGATACAAATGATATAAAGGTCAAACTCGAAATGTCTTTGTAAATAATAATTTAATAAACTTCTGAACTGATTCTTTTGGTTTGAATGCAACTATGTTTAAAATAGTAAAGGTGCCGCCACACGGACGCTGATTCCCTTAGTTTCTAACTCATAGTTGATTGTAAAAAGCATTTTTTTCATCATAACGCGGGATTGTACTGTCAAAAGCTATAACATAGAGACCCTGAACTACTCCGGCATGCCCGAATAGTTCATAGCCTACTATTCAGTGTTGAAAAAATGCTTTTTACAATCAACTAAGACTTAGAAACTAAGGGAGGTAGCGTCCGTGTGGCGGCACCTTAATCCTTCTTTCATAGCACTTTCGTCATTCATAATCCAAGTTTTGTCCTAGAGCTCGAACTGGAAAACATGAGAGATGGTAGGTAGGGTTTTCAACCATTCCTGTGAGTTTTGGTGTCCCTAGCAAAGATAACTTTTCCAAAGAGTTTTACCCTATGCAAACGTAAAAGCGTCGAATCCGATAAGCAATTCCTCGGCGGCCTTCTGATGCATTTCTGCATTCTCCAAAAGCAGCAAAATTTACAGGAGCTGTAAAGCTGTAAAACCTTTGGAGTGCAACCATTTTGAGCTTTTGTCGACCAGTGTTATTGATTTTTTTTTCAACACCGTTTAGTCAGACTAGACTAAGTGACATCTTTATCAATTCGAGGAAAACAAAATTTGAGTTAATTATTCTGTAAACTTTGAAGTTTTCAATATGTTTGCACATTTTGTAATATAACTTAAAATTACTTTTTAACTGAGCAGTTCCACAAAATATGCCCCAGTTTCAATATTTTTTGTCATTTTAGATTTGGCTTAAACTTTGCATAAACGTTTTTATAGGCTGAGCAGCTATTTAAAATGCTATTTTGGGAAACATTAAAATTAATATAGAAAAGCTTATATTCAAAAATCTTATTTTTTTTGTATAAAAATTACAAAAAACATACCGAAGCGATGAAGAAATCAAAAAAAGTAGTTACATTTTTTCAAAAAAAAAAAAATTTACAACATGTTTATTTTTGGAAGGACAATATTTTTATCTACAACTTTGCCAAAGGCACTATGCCAATCAAACCAACTGTTTCGATTATAAAAATATTTTAATTACCCACAGAGTGCCCAATTGGAGTTTAAATTATTTTTTCAGCTAAATCGGTTTGTTTGACTGGCATAACTAGTGTCTCTGGTAAGGTTGTAGAAAATAATTTTGCACTAAAAAAATATGCCCTGTGACTTTCTGCGATACCAAAAATAATAAAATGCATTTGGGACCATTCCTAAACTAAGGGGTCATATTTTGATCCCTTTTATACCCTCCCACTCCCCCGTGGTCTTTCGTGTTTTTTTGTTTTGTGATCTTATTCTGCAAATATATGTACAATAAAGTATGAAAAATTTATAAAAAAATGATGGTTTACGAAAACTGATTATTAGTTATTGCGCAAATTGTAAATAGAATTTTCAGTAATATCATTTTCTCAAAACCAAAATAGATAATGGTTGTTTAATTTTTAAAAATATTTCATTGTCTTTAACAAATATAACAATTTCCTTACCTGAAAGTAATTTAAAATACGCTATTCTGTTGAGTATATTCAAAATAATTTTTAATTTGTTGTTGAGTATCAAAATAAATAAAGTTTTTTTAAGCAGTTTGATCATCTACGATCAATTTTTCGCTTATAGTTATGGTAAATTTTGTACTCATCTAAAAATCATCTAGTAAAATATTTAGTTGATAATAAGTGAAACCTTACTTTTAGTGATTTTCAGGTATCGGATGTGTAACTTAGTTTTTTTTAATAAATTACAAAGTTTTTGAATGTCGAACAAAATATAAACATCTTTCTTTCTTCCTTCAGTTCACGAACATCCAGGTCTTATATATTGTTTTAAAGACCAAAACGTTGATTTTTTTTACCGGTCGTTGAGTATTGAAATATACTTCCAGGAAAAATGTCATAAATCCCGACGCATTGCAAAATAGAACTATTATTCTTAAGAAGTAAATGCCATATAAGGCAAAGCCTGTTTAAAAAAAAAATTTCTTCGTTCGGATCAGGGGCGACTCGTGGCTGTTGAACCTACCTGTTCAACTAGAAATTCTGAAAATCAGAGTTTGGGGAAGTAATTACAATTTTATCCGCGAATAAAAGCAAGTAATTCCCTTTGTTACTATTTAAAAATAAAACTAAAAAACAAGAAAATAAGAGCATGAATGCATTGCACAGGTTGCACCTATGGACGAGTCGCCCCTGGTTCGGATAAATTTGAAATATGTTTAAAAAATTTGATTACAGTTAATTGCTGAGAACTCTCAAACTTTCCGTGACACTTATTAATAATCAAGTCGTGTCAAATAAATTTAATAATTAAAAAATTGCGAAAGCTTCGTCTTGACTTAGTGGCAACAATAAATTATAAGTCAGAAAAAAGACTACGTGGTCTATTCGTTAACCCCCACACCCCCGCGTGATTTTTCAAGGTCTTTTGATAACCTCCCCCCCCCCCCCTGCCTCCCTATATATGACTACGTGGTTTGGGAACGGCCCCTTTGAAACAAACCAAAAATTATTTTTCTTTCAATCAATCAACAGTTAGAATGGAATGTTGTAATGCAACAAACAAATAGTTTTCTTTTTACTCAATTAAGTTATTCGTAATCATCCTCGTTCTCTTATTTCTCGTTTTTTCTAACCTTTCTTTCCTTCTACCTTGTATATTCGTCAAGTGCAAAGTCAGAATCACTTTTTCGCTATAATCTGAACTTGTTTTTGACATTGTAAAATTTCGTGTCCCCTAAAACAAGAGTAACATTTCTCAGTTATGTGTTCAACAAGAGCGAACCATGTACTTTTTATTCATTCATTGATGAAGTATACTTTTTTGGTGACACGTTTAAAATATTTTCGATAAGGTACCTGGTAATTTTGAAACCTATGCTGACTTTGAAGTCAGAGTGTTTTGAAACAATACTAAAAATTCAGGCAATTACAACTTTTTCTGCTTGACACATCGATCACTCTGTCTGCACACTATAAGGCATGATATCTGGTCAGCCTAGTGATAGCAATGAACTATCTGAAAAAACACATTTAAATACACTACGGTGTGCGAAGAGGAGTCCTCCAACACAGAGAAATCCGAAAAAACGCTTAAAAATTTTTACAAGTCGAGTAGCATAGAGCATTCGGCCTGTAAGATAGAGCTTCAGAGTTTTAGTTTTGACAGAAATTGCTTACCCTCCTAAACGAAAGACAAAGAGTGACCTCTTTAACCTTGTGCGCTGCAAATATAACCACATTTTGATGTACGTAAAAGATGCGTAAAATTTATTCCTTCAAACAAATTACTAGATGCCTTGTAGCGCATTCGGACGGCTTCATATTCCTCGAATATGACTTCAGTGATGACATGAATTTTATGCTCTGCGTGAATAAAAAATACCTCCCGCATGATGTTACGGTTTTGTCTTTAGAAACAAAAATTACCGGCTGAGAGTTTATTCTCCTATGTCTGACTTAGTATACCAGATATCTGTTGAGATATATTCAATTTAATTCATAGTCGCAATGAGCACAAACCAAAATAATGTAATAATGTGCATCGGAAATTTGGTCCGAAATTTCGCGAAATTTCGTAATCGTCGAAATTGGAAGATTAATTTCGCGAAATTTTAGGCGGAATTTAGCGAAATTCAACGAAATTTTTCGGCAATTTTGCGAAACCGAAATTTCGCGAAATTTCGGGAAATTTCGAGTTTTGCGAAATTATACGAAATAATTCGAAATCTCGCACAGCCTTACACTATAGGCATTATTGTCGGAGCTGAAATAGACTGCAGAGTTTTTTAAACGCCTGCGCTTTTTTGTCACGGTATACGCAGCAGAATCAAAGTGTAGGGAACACAGACATACGACATCGAAATTGATTTTATTAACGTCGAATTCAACATTTTTTGCAAGAGAAATCGCTTGCAACCACTGAAGACGGCGTTGAGGATCCTTAGGAAAAATTTTTATCACTATTGTGATTTTCCTTATCGTGGAAATTATGGAAATCGCTCACGCATGATGACACGAAACATTTCATTCTGAACCGGCGTAATGAAGCACCTCCGTCTTAACTTATTTTAAATGGTTTATCCGAATAGTTTTTAAAACAAGAAAACGCTGTGTATTGTTTAGAAATTCCGTGAAATTTTATTTGCAGTATTCTTTGTTCAATAACTTGCAACTATTTACACTCGATGTTTACAAATAACGTTTCTCTTTCTTCTTTTTCTTTTATTGTCTGTTAGAGATGTTGGTTCATAAAACATAACCTCCTTAGCATCCCCCTGATAACCACATTTCAAGCAGTTGGCAACACGGCCAACAGAAATTTGACGCAACCCTAAAAAATTTCGCACTTCGCGTTGTATGCGAGAAAAAAGAAAGGGAATATTTTTACTATTTTCATCCCGCACATGTTGACAATTGCATATGAGAGTTCGCGTTGGTGCGAGCCAACTCACTGACATCTCTATCCTAATCCCACAGACGAACAGACATAACACGTCGAACAAATTTTCGATAAAATCATCGTTTGGATGATTCCAGTACTTTACGTTAGTAACACTACCACCATCTGCTGCCGTGTTCGCGCTGCATCATGTATTTCGACATCAGCGCCAGCGTTACTGCATGTGTCAAATGGGGAACTACAAAATATGTATGAGATTGCATGACAGCGCCCCAGACGACGTTTTCGCACGATGACTGTTATTCGATTGAAGATTTGAAATGAACGTTTTTTGTGGCGATTGAGCTAGGTTCCAGTGTTACGTCTGTTAGTCTGTGCTAATCCCATTGCTATTGTTGTCTTGTTTTAGCTTTGACCTGTTTTTGTTTTCTTCTCTTTTCAATTACCAAAGCAAATGTCAAATCATAATCATATCAGCTAACTCTAATGTGAACGCTCGAGGTGCTATCCGATATCATCTGGCGATATCAGGTGATATCCGGCGTAGTCTGAACAAGGCATTGCAGCATGGTGAGCACTACCCTTATATTTTTCTCTGTTTAGGATTTCTTATCTGCGTTTTAATTCTGCTGGCAACACGAACGAAATACTGTGCTGTCATCAGCATATTGTTGAGGGTGGTAGTGCCCTAACCCAACTTCGAACTTTTATGCTTTCTGTTTTTGTTCACTCGCGAGCAGGGATGCCACATGTACAGATTAATCTGTATTCTACAGATTTTTGGCCGAAGTAACGGTACAGAATCTGTATATACAGATATACAGATTTTCGTCGAAAAGTACAGATTTACAGATTTTTCGAAATTGACATTAATTTTTATAAACACTCCAAATTTCATTTCATTAAATATTAAGCAAATTGAACATGTTTTCAACTCCTCACACGTTTTAAGCTAAAAATTTTGTGTATGTACCAGAAACACCTCAAAAATAAAAAGTGTTATGTTTGAACAATACAGATTTTTTTTACAGATATTTTTGTTCCAGATACAGATGCTCAGATTTTTTCGAGAGAAAACACAGATTTAAATGTGGCAACCCTGCTTGCCAGCAGGGATGCCACATGTACAGATTAATCTGTATTTTACAGATTTTTGGCCGATGCAACGGTACAGAATCTGCATATACAGATATACAGATTTTCGTCGAAATGTACAGATTTACAGATTTTTCGAAATTGACATTAATTTTTAAAAACAATCCAAATTTTATTTCATTAAATATTAAGCAAATTGAACATATTTATTTATTTACCATAAAAACCTAAAAAAAAAAAATAAAGATCTTTATGTTTAAACAATACAGATTTTTTTTACAGATATATTTGTTCCAGATACAGATGCTCAGATTTTTTCAAGGGAAAACACAGATTAAAATGTGGCAACCCTGCTCGCCAGTCGTTGTATGTCGGTATGCGACTGTGCGATTCATATCCAAACTAGCAATGGGCGATCTTTGAACAAAAATCGATTCTCCTGCATCGATTAATCAAAATCAATAAAATCGATTCATAAGAAAATCGAGCCTGAAAAATCGATTTAACGAAAAATCGATTTTTGTTCGGTATAAGCTTTTTACGACTTTTTTTGGCTATATTTATGGAGATTTTGTTTTGTTTGCGTTTTCTGGTTTATTAATCATGTTCATCGAGTTTTCGTACACAACATCTAATAACGATACGGCTTTTTTAGTTTATTGCCATCTTCTTTAACCGCGTGGACTCTTAGCGTTGTTTTTTCTACTAAAAGTTTTCGTTGTCGCTCATCCCATAGACCATTTCACGAGACGTTTGGGAACTTGATTCATGAACGAAATTTTGACAGAAAGTTTGGAACCACTGACATAATGCACGTGAAAGCATCAAGAACATCAGCAGGATCCGTGACACCTGTCAATTCGTGAAATGGTCTATTCACTATTGTTTCGGATGCACTAAGAGCAATCCAAACCTGTAAACAGTTAGGTTTTTTTTTTTACGCGGGGGATACGTACCTCGTAAAAAAACGCATAAAAACCGCGGTAATTCGAAAATCCGCGTAAAAAAACGCGCTCATTCAAAAATCCGCGTAAAAAAAACCTCGCTAATTTAAAAAACCGCGTAAAAAAACACGTATTTTTTTAAATCTGCGTAAAGTAGTCCAGCAAGAAGGGCTTTAGAAAAAACCCGAGACGCTCTAGAACCAATATTTAAAATTGTCCTCTTTGACGGTCATTCTGGATCTTTCGGTGGGCGTAGGGTATTTTTTGGACTAAGTCTTTTACTAGATAAACACTTAAACGTTTCTGGTTCAAACCCACGTTAATTCGAAAATTGTTTTGAATTAGCGCCGTGTCGCGTAAAAAAACGCGTTAATTAAAAAAACCGCGAAGAAAAACCGCGTTAATTAAAAAATCCGCGTAAAAAAACCGCGTTAACTCAAAAATCCGCGTAAAAAAACTCGTAAAAAATTCCGCGTATAAAAAACCGCCTAAAAAAAAACCTGACTCTAATTGGGTTGTTTAGTTTTTCACGGATTTCCGATTTTTATATATCATCCTGTTCGCGCCAAAAGTCCCGCCTCAGATGGGCACGACTGTAAGTCGCCCACCACACCACCACACAGGCTGAGGCCCAAGCGACGCCAACTTGCGCGCGCTTATTTGCGGCTTTGTTTGCCGCCGGACAATGCTGCTCACCACCAGAGAGCCTATAAAAGCGCTCTCCGCAGCAGCGCTAGTGTTCAGTCAGTCGTTATTCGTCATAAGTCGTCAGTAGTTAGTCGTTTCGTTACCTACGGCACATTTGTGTCGGCCGTTTGCGCCAGTCGGCCGTAGGCCGTATAGCTACTCGGCTCGATGCCAGTATCTAACGTCGATGCTGAGTTCAAATATATAATTAAATTAAACACTCGTGTTTTAAGTGTTAGAAGAAATTCCTCCCCGTTCCACCTGTCCGCGAGCAGCAGTCGACCGTTAGTGCTTTGGGCCGTAATTGCCCCTGATGGTGACGATTTAACGTGCGAGTTTACCGCCGATTAAAATATAACACAACGTAGGGTCGGTTTGCGCCAACATAAAATTGGTGCCGTGACCAGGATAGATCCGCGGATTGGAATTCGCTGCCTGCCATCGCCAGCGCAGCGGATTGGTTGCTGCCTGCTTTGCCAGCGCAGTTCTTGGATTTTCGCTGCCTGCCGTCGCCAGCGCAGCTTCTTTGGTCGCTGCCTGATTTGCCAGCGCAGCTCTTGGATTTCGCTCCTCTCACCAGCGCAGCTTTTGGATTCGCTGCCTGCCATCGCCAGCGCAGCTTGGTTCCTGCTACCTGTCATCGTCAGCGCAGCTTACGTGTTCATCGCTGGCTACTCGTTGCCAGAGTAGGCCAGGAGATTGTATTTTGCTACCCATTTCGCCTGCGCCGAACAGGTGTGCCGGTGCTCGCTTACGTCACCGCGGTTTGGTTTTTTCCGATGCCTACCTGCTACCGCCAGCGCTGCTTGGGTTCGTTGCTGCTCATCACCAACGCCGCTTAGAAGTTTGGCCAGAATCATGCCTGCAACCGCATCCCAGCGCTCCCAGCTGCCTTGCGGAGCCATGCTTGCTCCCTCCGGACCCCTGCTCCCTCGTTCGGACTGAATGTTGAAACCCATGATGTTTCAAGGGGGGGAGTATGTTCGCGCCAAAAGTCCCGCCTCAGATGGGCACGACTGTAAGTCGCCCACCACACCACCACACAGGCTGAGGCCCAAGCGACGCCAACTTGCGCGCGCTTATTTGCGGCTTTGTTTGCCGCCGGACAATGCTGCTCACCACCAGAGAGCCTATAAAAGCGCTCTCCGCAGCAGCGCTAGTGTTCAGTCAGTCGTTATTCGTCATAAGTCGTCAGTAGTTAGTCGTTTCGTTACCTACGGCACATTTGTGTCGGCCGTTTGCGCCAGTCGGCCGTAGGCCGCATAGCTACTCGGCTCGATGCCAGTATCTAACGTCGATGCTGAGTTCAAATATATAATTAAATTAAACACTCGTGTTTTAAGTGTTAGAAAAAATTCCTCCCCGTTCCACCTGTCCGCGAGCAGCAGTCGACCGTTAGTGCTTTGGGCCGTAATTGCCCCTGATGGTGACGATTAAACGTGCGAGTTTACCGCCGATTAATCGTCACCATCAGGGGCAATTACGGCCCAAAGCACTAACGGTCGACTGCTGCTCGCGGACAGGTGGAACGGGGAGGAATTTCTTCTAACACTTAAAACACGAGTGTTTAATTTAATTATATATTTGAACTCAGCATCGACGTTAGATACTGGCATCGAGCCGAGTAGCTATGCGGCCTACGGCCGACTGGCGCAAACGGCCGACACAAATGTGCCGTAGGTAACGAAACGACTAACTACTGACGACTTATGACGAATAACGACTGACTGAACACTAGCGCTGCTGCGGAGAGCGCTTTTATAGGCTCTCTGGTGGTGAGCAGCATTGTCCGGCGGCAAACAAAGCCGCAAATAAGCGCGCGCAAGTTGGCGTCGCTTGGGCCTCAGCCTGTGTGGTGGTGTGGTGGGCGACTTACAGTCGTGCCCATCTGAGGCGGGACTTTTGGCGCGAACATACTCCCCCCCTTGAAACCCCATGGGTTTCAACATTCAGTCCGAACGAGGGAGCAGGGGTCCGGAGGGAGCAAGCATGGTTCCGCAAGGCAGCTGGGAGCGCTGGGATGCGGTTGCAGGCATGATTCTGGCATGATTCTGGCCAAACTTCCGTCACGCTGCCAGTTTGTAAATACTCTTAGAATAAATATACAGTAGCTAAGTAAAAAAAAAAAAAAAAAAAAAAAAGGTGATCGCGCACGGCCCTACGTTGTGTATATTATTCGCCCTTTGGCATCACGATGGGGCAATTAAGGCCCAGGGAGAAGTTTCCTCTCCTACGACGAAGGCAACGCACATATTCGCTATACTGTACAATTTATTCCTACCGATATTTATAAATGGGCAGCGTGACGGCGCTGCCGCCGTACGCTTATCGACTAACACCGGATTGAGATGGCAAGTACACTGTTATAGCTGGTCGCAAACAATGACCAGCTTTGGCGGGAGGCGCAAATAAAGCCTAATTGTTATATACTAACGCGCGCCAACTAGCTTGGCGTGGTTCTCGAGTCACTCACAGCGTTGCGGACAGTCGTTCCTTTTGCAGTGCGGATGGTGTGACTCAACATCCTTCCCCCCTTGGAACCACCAGGTTCCAATTTTCGTTTGCGAGCGAGGGCGGGTAGCGACGATGATGACGGGGTGGGTCAGCAACAGCAGCGATGCTGAATACGACTGCCGGTCAAGCGATGCAACGAAGTTGACCTGACGCAAAGGTGATAGTGGCAACAACCATCCAAGCAACGTCGATGATACAAAGAAGCATGCGACGAAACATGCGCCAGTAAACTTTGGAGCGGTTCCTGTCGTCGATAGGATTATAGCTGAAATTTATTCCGCGTAAATGTCTATCTTCAAATCGTATTGCTGTATACTTAACTTGAGGTGGGGGTGGGGCAACAGTTTCGGTCGCCGCAGTTGACCAGAATCGCGTTGCCCCTGATGCTTTGCTGCTGGATACCAGGTAGCCACTTCTTGCTTGTGGCTTGTCGACTGTTACTTATCCTAAGGGTAGAGGCATGGCTCTAAATGTACACGGCTCTGAGCGAGACATCGCTCTTGTGAGTGGAGGCACGGCTCCGACTATTTACACGAGGAGGCAGGGCTCCGACAGGTGGAGGCAAGGCTCCGAATATTAACACAAGGAGGCAGGGCTCCTAGAGGCATCGCTCCGAAAGGTGGAGGCACGGCTCCGACTATGTTCACGAGGAGGCAGGGCTCCGGAAGGTGGAGGTACGACTCCGAATATTTACACAAAGGAGGCTAGGCTCCTGGAGGCATCACTCCGAAAGGGTGGAGGCACGGCTCCGAAAGTAGCGTGGACGCAGAGGTCCGACAATGGAGGCACTGTTCCATAAACATCACTTTGTACAGACGCGTTGGTCCGGGATGAATACACAGCTCCATCGAAAGCAGGCACGGCTGCTAACCATTCCATGGCGGGGACGCATGGATCCAAGTGGAGGCACGGCTCCAAACACACATAATGTCGCAGAGGTCCAGGCGGAGGTTCGACTCCGAAAACTCTTGGACGCAGCGGTCCGGGTGGAGGCTTGACTCCGTTGAAAACAGTCAGGTAACTGATATGAACTGAAAATTGTCACAGCGTAAACGTACTGCATTGTTGCATATAAAAATAAATACTTAACTAAGCAGGATTGTGGGGCAGCAGTTTTCGGTCGCCGCGGTTGACCTAAACGCGCTACCCCTAGAGGCATCGATTACCGGAACCGCCTGGCCACTTTTAGCTTATGGCTGCCCATGATGAAACGGATGAAAGTCGATTCGTCCCGTTGATCAGCATTCCTTGAAATTAGCGAACGGCATACTCCGCCAATTGAAGGCAACTTTATACTTCTTGTTCGTTGTTGACTCAGCACTGAGCGGCACACGAGAACCATTGTCAGATTTTTGTCGCATAATTCACACGATTCCGACCATAGTGCATCGTCCGAAGATGTTTCACACTAATTTTCACTATTACGGTTGCAAATTCATAAAACAAACGTTCGTTCAACCTTCACTTAACTTTGTAGTCCGAATTCCACTCACTTTTGTACGAACAAATCTACATCTGGCTATTGTTTTCATTCACCACACGTTTGTGATTGTTCTTGTTGCTATTGCGTTGCGGCAAGACTGGTGGGCTTTGTTTCCTTGCCGACACCGACTGCCAACCGTCTGATATATTCAATGCGCGAGAAGTTCATCGCAAACGTAAAACTTGAACAACTTTAACTAGCTGTGTTGGTCTAGAACGACGCGGGTGAAGTCCCGTTAGTAAAGTTAGCACTCGAACGGAACTATTTGCTGCGGTTGCGACAATTTGCAGAACGCACACTAGCAGCGGCGAAAATAACTTTCTACTGCCTTTGCATTACGGAATTGAAACCACTCGCGGGTGATGCCAAACTGGCGCGATCCTGGTCACGGCACCAAATGTGATCGCGCACGGCCCTACGTTGTGTATATTATTCGCCCTTTGGCATCACGATGGGGCAATTAAGGCCCAGGGAGAAGTTTCCTCTCCTACGACGAAGGCAACGCACATATTCGCTATACTGTACAATTTATTCCTACCGATATTTATAAATGGGCAGCGTGACGGCGCTGCCGCCGTACGCTTATCGACTAACACCGGATTGAGATGGCAAGTACACTGTTATAGCTGGTCGCAAACAATGACCAGCTTTGGCGGGAGGCGCAAATAAAGCCTAATTGTTATATACTAACGCGCGCCAACTAGCTTGGCGTGGTTCTCGAGTCACTCACAGCGTTGCGGACAGTCGTTCCTTTTGCAGTGCGGATGGTGTGACTCAACACATCCAAATGAGTGTAATTTTTTTAAGCAAAACGTGATTTTTTAAAACTTTATATCATTTTCCTTCGGTTTTTAAATGAAAAATAAAAATTCGCTCTAAATCGTTACAATGACAGTTGGTAGATGGGCGAACTGTCATTGTAGCGGTTTCGAGCAGATTTCAAGAAGTTTTAAATCGTGATTTAAAAAGCGAAGGACAATGATAGAATTTTTTTTAAATCACGTTTTACTTGGAAAATTCAGATCATTCAGATGATATGAGAAACTGATATAGCTGAACAACCCAATTCATAAAAAAATCGGAACATCCGCGGAACAAACTCAAATAAACAAAAATGGCGAGCGCGACACCATGCAGAACAGAATACAGCACGGCATATACACGACCATTCAATTCAACTTTTGCAATATTTGAGTTAACGAGTACCCCGCTACTCATAGTTGAAAAATAAGCGCATATGCCTTTTCTACCTAAATCAAAAAATTAGTGCTTGATAGTAAACACCCACAACGATAGTAAACAACGTCCCTACGGAAGCCAATTTTCAAAAAGTGCACTTGCAGAGGTAGCAAATATGAAATAATGTTGGCTAATGTCCAAAATGGTAAATTCAATATCCAATGAAATGCAAAATTTCAGCTAAATCGGAATTCAGGAGTATTTGGTCTAAATTTCACTTTCTCGACTTATGAAGAAAAGCACAGTTTGTAATAGTTTTTTTTTGTGCCAAATGTCTTATGCCTTGTTCACACCATAGCAGATATCACGTGATATCGCGTATCTTGAAACATACATACATCTAGTTTTCACGGAAAATTTGGAGTATGGGATTTGAAATCAAGATGGGCGATATTACATCATGTGAACTGGTTATTAGAAATGTATAAAACGTCGAGGTCGGGTGCTATCCAAAAAATCGAAATTTTGCTAACTGTTCGTGAAGGCGAAATTTTGAACACTACTTCTAAATAAAACTGTCAAAGTCAATTTCCATTGCCACCCCAATGTACACCAATCAGATAGTAATGATTGTATACAATATATGTCAAACTTTCGAGACGGTCTTGTGGTCAGGTAATTTCAATTAAGTTCGAGGTCTTGTCTCGTCGTTCTTTTCATCCTCGCTAGGTATGGGCGAACGGCTCATGAGCCGTTCATATGAACCGGTTATTAGGAAAGAGCGAAAGAACGAACGGCTCACGAAAAAGAACCACGGTTCTTTGGGCGCACCAGAACTGTTTGGTTCGCGCGAACCCGAAGTTTACTGAGACAACACGAACTGTCAACGCTCGTGAATCATTGTGAACCATGAGTCTGTTTAGAGCCGCTCTTGCAAAAGAGCCGTTTCACCCACCCCTAATCCTTGATATATTTCACAACGCAAGCGTATTAGCCAAATTTCATACGGGTTTGTCTATTGATGTCGCGTTTACAAAGGCAAAAAATGGTTACTGCGTTAAAAATACTGGAGGGACTTAATTTGGTTGCGGATTGTTCTTTTTCAACTCGACGACAAGGTAATCCAGCTTCCCTGACCTACAGAAAACGTCAAAATGGGCTGCGTGCACTATACGCCATTACCGTTCGTGAAAAACTGGATATGCTGGAAATGGGGGTGGTGACATACTCATGAAAAAAGTTGTCATGGACGTAGACAATTGTTTGAACCAACAAAAACGTTTGAAGTGCGTTTTTCTCGGTTTCATGTCTATTGAATTTTAGCCCATTCTTCAACTATGGACATCCCGGTAAAAAATTGACACATTTTTCAGATCAGTGTCCGAATTCCGAGCACACACTTCTTCGGAGAGAAGAAAAAAATTTCGTATACTATCAATGAAGAAATTTTCTTCTCTTCAAAGAAAAGTGTTCTCGGAATTCGGCCGCAGATTACGTTAGCAACAATAAATGCAATCACTATTGTTTTCAATCCGTTTTGCACACATTTATTTTTCAGGCGGAAAAAAACGATCTTGCCATCCAAAGGATCGATTCAGCAGAAGATCGCGCGAAGAGAAATCGATTCAAAAAATCGATAAATCGACTAGAAAAGATCGATTTTGCCGAAATCGGATCGATCTTGCCCATTGCTAATCCAAACGTCAGACGTGGAGAGAATGCGTTCGAAGAAGGACGTTTCTTTGTTGCTGCTCGGTTGGTTCTATAGCATTTTCGGCTTGTCTGTCCTCAACGGCAGAGGGTTGCATTGTGCGGGGTGTTCTCGTTATTTTTTTGTGTGCTAATCATTCGCGTACGTGAAAGTTCATAGCCCTCCGAGTAGTAGAGGTCCAAGCGTTTACGGTGCCGCGTCGCGTTACGAAGAATTCGACACATTTAGTGAAACCCGTGAGGGTAACAATCAAGAAGAAAAAGGAAAAGTAGATATATTACCATGGAATAAAATGTGAGTACCTAAGTGAAAGATTGTGTTTCGTGTGCTGTTTTGCCGTGCATAAATAATTTCAGCTCTTGAAGCGCAATCAAATGCAGATTGTGCCGTATTGTCAAAACAAACTCAGTTAAAATGCCGGTGGATAAAATAATTTAGGGCTCGGCAATCACTCCGTCAATCCCGATGAAAACAAAGAAATCGGTCACCAATACAACAAGCCGAAGTTGGCAGGAAAATGATCATCACCATCATTTGCGTCATCAGCATAATCATTGGAATGATAGCAATAGCAGCGAGGGAATCGTAGAATATGATAGCACAAGTGTTATTGTTGATAGTAGAGTAGTAATGACCGGGGTTGTTGAAAATGGGTTGGGCGGTGCGGTTGGCTACTGCAAGAGTGACCCTGAAGTATCAGATGGCCAGCCTTCGGCAAAACGGCAGTGCAACAGCAGCAGTGTTAGAAGAGTGGAGTTATGCAGTGAACCAATAGCGACCGAGCAACGGCGTCGAAATCGACCACGGATGTGGCAGCCGCCATGTGAGGAAACTCGGCGATGGCGACCGAGTGGCCGCGTTTGTAGCGGATCTCGTTCTCCTTTCTGGCTTTTTCCGGTCTATGTGTTAGTGTTTATCGTAGTATTTATTGATCTATTTAATTCGAGTGCATCGTCATCGATTTACTCGAGCCGAAGCCGATCCAGTGGACTGCCAACAGACGCAGTAGCAGCGGATGCAGAAATTTATGGAATAGGTAAGTAAGCACTTCATCAAGATTTCGTGTAGCTGAATCACACCGGTGCTTTCTGGCGGTTCTATATGGAAGCGAATTGAACTGCTGTATTATTTTATTTTCTGCTAAGAAATTAAAAGGAAAAATAAGCCTTTCCCAGCCGAGGTTTGATCATACGACAACTGGGATGTCGAGGCAGTATCAAATCTCGAGATCAGTTTAAGGAACCAATGAACCTACAAAAATAGGTTTTGTAGGTTTTCTAATGCACGCGCAATAAGAGCAACTCTTTGAATTTGCCAAATTTGAGTACGTCCGTCTGGTAAATTGCCCAGTGAATAGCCTGGTTGATGGACAGAAAAGTCTGTCCGCAACTTTGGATTTTATCAACAGTAGATTCGCTAAAATATGCCAACAATTGCAACTGACATTCTGTTCAGCTTTCGAGGTGCAGTTTACATGTTCACTAGAAACCCATGCGATTATGGTTCAGTTTTGTTTTTAGTTTGTGTATGTGAATAGTAGGGAAATAACGAATCAAGTTTGTTATAGATTAGCCATAACTACTCGAAGTATTATTTTTAGTAAAAATATGTGCTATAAAAACTTAGACTATGAGCTGATGCCGGTTACTGGCCTTGTTTGTTTTCCATCATTCCAGTAAAACAAACTGCCTAAGAAGCGCTGCTGGTGGCTCGCCAAATGCCATGTCACTGTCACTAATGATTGTTAACCAGTAGCTTTTCAAGGAGTGTCTGAAGTAGAACCGGGAATTGACCGGATATCGGTCATTACCTTTTTGCCATCACAATCAAGCGTTGATAAGGATGACCTTTTTGCTCCTCTTAAATGTGAAACCACATAACGCGTAGCCGTTCTATCTGTTTCAATTTTACTCTGAGAGTTTAATAACGCATGTACAAATATATGACCCTGAAATCATATCATCCGCGACGCAGCCATTGCTAGCACAAAATAATTAAAAATTTACAAAAAAAAAAAAACAGTCGTTATGTTAGCAGTTACTGCCATATTTAGTCTGCTTCCAGTTTCGTTTAGAGGCAATTTTTTGTTATAAGTTCGTTGATGTGGATTCACTTGATACGCGAACAAATAACCTAACATTCAATTTGAGTGTGTTAGATATTGAAGAACCTATTTTATATGAAAAATCCGTTGTATTATGGTTCAACAGTTCAACAAGAACTCTCCATTGGACTCGTTTTCGTTTATACCCAGTAAAATTGCTTCCCCCTCATTGGCCGACCCGTGAATTACTAATATTCACAGCAGTTTCGCTAGAATGACTCATTTTTGGTACGCAATTTGATTCTCCCTACTAGGCGATGAAGGAGTTCTGAATTGGAAACACATGTTCGACCACATAAAACACAATGACTACAAAAGCAACAACCTTTTCCATCATTTCATTTGGCTAATGGCGATGGAGCAACATAAATTACCGTAACGGTTGCCACATTCACTGTGGCGAAGAAACACAACAGAAACTTGACACTTCACCCAGTAGAATCGACATCAGCGACAAAATCACCTCATTACACTGACGGCCGAGGAAGCCGTATAAAATAGCAAACCGGGAGCGATAGCAGACCTAACAGGTCGCTCTGTTTGGACTGTCAACCCGTCTCAAATAATAATTTTGTCGTTTTTTTGCTATATGAAATTCTACAATAGTTTCCTATTACTATGTGCTCTCGTTGACCGATAACTGTAAAGTTCTCGAAAACTGTTGAATGTCACAGTTGGGCTTGGAAGTTCATTACTTTTATTTGTTCGTTCCAATTTTCCTCGACAATACATGCCTGATATATTTGTCATGTGTATACTACTGCTACCGTCTTTTCCTGAAATTTATTTAGGCTGTCAGTTTTAAACTATTTGACATTATCAAACCAAAAACTAATACAGTGAAATAACTTAAGGCAAAAATACTGATTCTACTATATCGAGGGTATAAAAGTAATGTGCATCGATGTGGAAACAGGAATCCAATACCATCGATCGTACAATATCATTATGGCGGATTGAAACTGTAGCAATTAAATTTTGATCCGCCGTTAGTCACACCATGCGGCACAACACTAGTTGCCATATCGAAGAGGAGTGGTTTATATTTCATCAACATCGATGACGGCATGCGAACGAGTCGATGGACAGGAGTAATTTTGATGTGCCCGGTACCAGGGTATCGTATAAGCTGCTGTGCACCTTTACTAACGGCTGTCGAAAACGGATCGTGCGATGAATTCAAATAGGTCATCACAATAGTTCAACCGTAAACGGGGCGCCTTGCAGTGAAGTTATCATATGACCAACGGATCAGCCCACAGTATTGCTCCGGTTGATTTTGCCGAAAAAAGTGGAAGCGTTAATGCATGAATTAAATAAGTTTGAAATTTCTAAATGCGGTTTACTCGAAACAACATGAAAGTGCGCACATAGGATTTTCATTTACTTAATCGTTTTATTCCAGTCGACTTTTCTCCATTTCAGGGAAAAACCTCAAATGACCGCCATTTTCTAAAAATGAAATGAAAAAAAAAAAATTAAAAACCTCATCGTCCCTTACATGTACAGGAGAACTGTAGGGACACTCTGCAACGAAACTAGCATAATCGTCAGTACGTTTTGGGATACTCTTTGACAACTAATTTGAGCTATTCATTTGAGCTATATTTTATAATAGCCTGAGACTTTTAGTCTCAAATAATTCGGATTTGATCCTTTTTTATTTATGGTCAGAATATCTAAGGAATACATAAAAAATAAATCAATAATGGCGGACGAAGCACCGTACTCGAAAAAAATGCAACACAAAATTGATCACAAAAGAAAATCATTTTGGGTGGGATGGTTTGAAAATTCTCAGGGAATAAATAAACACAATTGAGCTATGATTTCGCAATGTTGGTTTATTCAACCTCCTCTAGGTTTACTTTCTCGCTCTTTGAATTTAACGGTATCCATTAAACCTTGTATAACACTTACGCAATCTTTCTTACACATTTTTAACCCTTCTTTATGATTTGTTATTTCATTTCAATTGGATATGAACTAGTTTCGCAAAAACAAGTTCAAGGATCACACTAAGACCTTATTGTTATCTTTTTACACAATGTTTGAGCTAGAAATGTTCGAAAACATTTTTCCTGTTGTTTTGATGGAGAAAATAATTAACTTTTACTACATATTTTTTCAGTTAGTTCCACAAATTACTATATGAAAAGTCTTATGAATCAACAAAAATATATAATCGATTTGGGAATTATCGGACAAAAGAAGGTTGAGAACCGCTGTTTTATTTGAAGAAAAACACATCGTGATTGTTTGCATTCCTGAATCAGTAACATATGGGGCTTTTTATGCCGCTTGGCTATCAGAACCAGAAGAAAATGGTTTTGAGTGGCAGCCATTTGGTACATTACGTCATAGTAAAGACTCCCCATAATCATAATGTCGAAACGCTCATTAATATATTACCTTTTCCACCTGCGACTGTACGACGGAGTACTGAGGTTTATATTCCTTAGAGTTGGACACATTATACGCATTTAATTTCATAATTATGCACATTTAAAAGCTCAAACCGCAGTAATTTTCATTCGATCTTCTGAAACATATTTCTCTACATTATCACACATAATTAAATTCTCTATCATTCAAATAAATCTCTATTTTCAGCGTTCAAAAATGATTCTCATGCGAAGATTTTTTTCGATCAAAACTAACAAAAAAGCAAACCAACCAGATACAGTTATTCCTATGCTTTAAATCAACACCGTGTGAGTGTACTAATTAGAATCTGTGGTTTTGCTTTTAATTTTAATAATTTAACAGCCTACACTCTACTACGAACGATAAAGGCCTGAGGCTTGTCACTTTTGCTGCAGCCAGAGGTATGTTTATCTGTAGCACTTATTTTGAACGCCGGAATATACGGTAGCACACCTGAAGGCGCCCGAATGGAAAGGCCTGCTCTCAGATCGACCATGTTCTGATTGATGGTCGGCACTTTTCAGACGTTACAGACGTGAGGTCGTTTAGAGGACCAAACGTTGACTCGGATCATTATCTCGTGGTATCCAAGATTCGCGCCCGGTTGTCCAACGTGTTGAAATCCAGGGCGAAGAGAAGGATCCAGCTGAGCATTCAGCGGATATCAACTGAAGAAGTGGCTACAGAGTACCTGCAGAAGATTGATGAGCGGATTGGGGATAGAGTTGGAGGTAGCCTGAATGAACAGTGAAGGATAATCAGCACCACGGCGAGAGAAGTTTTGGGTGCATCTGCGATAGCCACGTCCAATAAGTGGTTTGACGCTAAGTACCAGCGAGCGACGGATGAAAAGAACCGCGCCAGAGTTTACATGTTAGCCACGGCTGTGACTCGTCAGAGTGTAGGAAGATACCGGGAAGCTAGAGCAGCTGAAAAAAGACTCTAGCGCCGGAAGAAACGACAGCATTAGGAGTGTATTCTTGCAGAAATGGAAGGTTGCTTCTCCAGGCACGATGTGGGAAGCTTCTACAGAAAGATTGATGGAATCAGGAATCGAAACGTGCTGGAGCTGACCTGTCATGTGCAACGATAGAGGGGGAAGTTGACTACCGATAGAACGGAGGTGTCCAGGCGTTAGAAGGAACACTTTAGTATGCTGTTGTATGGTGAAGAAAACAGCATAGTCGAAAAAAGCAGGATGGTGACTGAGGGTGATGGCAAAGCTGTCGGGAGCGAACAGCTGTATCGTGCTTTACACCGGATCATGCTGAGAGTGTGGCCCGATAAAGAATTATCTTCGGATTGGGTGGATGGTGTCATATGGTCCGATCTACAAGAAAGATCACCGCCCGGACTGTATTATTATCGGGGTTATCGGGGCATGACCCTTCTCACCATCGTTTACAAAATTCTCTCTAGTATTCTAGATTTAGGCCGTTGTCGGAGACCTTTGTTGGCGATTACCAATGTGGTTTTTGAGGGGGACGGACTACATGTTCACCCTGCGACAGATCCTCTATAAATGTTGAGAATTCAACTTGCAGACTCACCATTTGTTCATTGACTTTAATGTCTCTTAAGCTGGAAGTACAGAGTCAGCAGAACAAAGAGTTAATAGCATGAAAATTAAGTGCTCATTTAATGCCATATCGCCGAATTTAATGCTCCATCATTTCTTTGAAAAATGTGTTTGTTTGCTAGCTTAAGAAAATAGCTAGCAGACAATATACGAAAGTAGCAGTTTTAGTCATAAAACGGTTCTATAACGGTCAAAAACTTTTAATGCTCATTTAATGCTCTTATAAAAACCTGATTTTCATGATAATTTTATTGATTTTGTATAAATTTTTCAAAAATATGACATTATATGAATAGCTTCAATTTTTTCAAACATTTTCCTCTGAAAACAATCAGAATCCTTCTGATACGATTAGATACCAATTAAATGCTCCCATATGCGAGCAGTTTCAATAACTTAGGTGCATTTTTCATTAAATATATATATTTTTTAAATATTGTTCTGCTAGCTTAAGAAAAAAGTTAGCAGAACATTGGCCAGAAACAGCATTTTCTAGCAATAAACTGTTGTAGAATGGTCAAAATAATTTAATGCTCATTAAATGCTCTTGAAATAACCTGATCTTCATGATAATTTTATTGATTTTGTATAAATTTCTCAAAAATATGATATAATATGAATAGCTTCAATTTTTTCGAACATTTTCCTCTGAAAACAATCAGAATCCTTTTGATACGATTAGATACCAATTGAATGCTCCTATATGCGAGCAGTTTCAATAACTTAGGTGCATTTTTCATTAAATAATTTTTTTTCAATAATATTGTTATGCTAGCTTAAGTAAAAAGTTAGCAGTACATTGGCCAGAAACAGCATTTTTAAGCAATAAACTGTTGTAGAATGGTCATAATAATTTAATGCTCATTTAATGCTCTTATAAAAACCTGATTTTCATGATAATTTTATTGATTTTGTATAAATTTTTCAAAAATATGATATTATATGAATAGCTTCAATTCTTTCGAACATTTTCCTCTGAAAACAATCAGAATCCTTTTGATACGATTAGATACCAATTAAATGCTCTCATATGCGAGCAGTTTCAATAACTTAGGTGCATTTTTCATTAAATATATTTTTTTTAAATATTGTTCTGCTAGCTTAAGAAAAAAGTTAGCAGAACATTGGCCAGAAACAGCATTTTCAAGCAAAAAACTGTTGTAGAATGGTCAAAATAATTTAATGCTCATTAAATGCTCTTAAAAACCTGATTTTCATGATAATTTTATTGATTTTGTATAAATTTTTCAAAAATATGATATATGAATAGCTTCAATTTTTTCAAACATTTTCCTCTGAAAACAATCAAATCCTTTTGATACGATTAGATACCAATTGAATGCTTCCATATGCGAGCAGTTTCAATAACTTAGGTGCATTTTTCATTAAATATATTTTTTTCAAAAATATTGTTCTGCTAGCTTAAGAAAAAAGTTAGCAGAACATTGGCCAGAAACAGCATTTTTAAGCAATAAACTGTTGTAGAATAGTCAAAATAATTTAATGCTCATTTAATGCTCTTGAAAAAACATGATTTTCATGATAATTTTATTGATTTTGTATAAATTTTTCAAAAATATGATATTATAAGAATAGCTTCAATTTTTTCGAACATTTTCCTCTGAAAACAATCAGAATCCTTTTGATACGATTAGATACCAATTGAATGCTCCCATATGCGAGCAGTTTCAATAACTTAGGTGCATTTTTCATCATATATATTTTTTTCAAAAATATTGTTCTGCTAGCTTAAGAAAAAAGTTAGCAGAACATTGGCCAGAAACAGCATTTTTAAGCAATAAACTGTTGTAGAATGGTCATAATAATTTAATGCTCATTTAATGCTCTTGAAAAAACATGATTTTCATGATAATTTTATTGATTTTGTATAAATTTTTCAAAAATATGATAATATATGAATAGTTTTAATTTTTACAAACATTTTTCTCTGAAAACAATCAGAATCCTTTTGATACGATTAGATACCAATTAAATTCTCCCATATGCGAGCAGTTTCAATAACTTAGGTGCATTTTTCATTAAATATATTTTTTTTTAAATATTGTTCTGCTAGCTTAAGAAAAAAGTTAGCAGAACATTGGCCAGAAACAGCATTTTCAAGCAAAAAACTGTTGTAGAATGGTCAAAATAATATAATGCTCATTAAATGCTCTTAAAAACCTGATTTTCATGATAATTTCATTGATTTTGTATAAATTTTTCAAAAATATGATATTATAAGAATAGCTTCAATTTTTTCGAACATTTTCCTCTGAAAACAATCAGAATCCTTTTGATACGATTAGATACCAATTAAATGCTCCCATATGCGAGCAGTTTCAATAACTTAGGTGCATTTTTCATCATATATATTTTTTTCAAAAATATTGTTCTGCTAGCTTAAGAAAAAAGTTAGCAGAACATTGGCCAGAAACAGCATTTTTAAGCAATAAACTGTTGTAGAATGGTCATAATAATTTAATGCTCATTTAATGCTCTTGAAAAAACATGATTTTCATGATAATTCTATTGATTTTGTATAAATTTTTCAAAAATATGATAATATATGAATAGTTTTAATTTTTACAAACATTTTCCTCTGAAAACAATCAGAATCCTCTTGATACGATTAGATACCAATTAAATTCTCCCATATGCGAGCAGTTTCAATAACTTAGGTGCAATTTTCATTAAATATATTTTTTTTCAAAAATATTGTTCTGCTAGCTTAAGAAAAAAGCTAGCAGAACATTGGCCAGAAACAGCATTTTTAAGCAATAAACTGTTGTAGAATGGTCATAATAATTTAATGCTCATTAAATGCTCTTGAAAAAACCTGATTTTAATGATAATTTTATTGATTTTGTATAAATTTTTCAATAATATTATAATAATATGATTATACATAAATAGCTTCAATTTTTTCAAACATTTTCCTCTGAAAACAATCAGAATCCTTTTGATATGATTAGATACCAAATCAGGGGCGTTTCGTCCATAGGTGCGACCTGTGCAATGCACATGGGGACGTCAGGCAAAAAATTAATCTAAAATCCAAATTCATGCTCTTATTTTCTCATTTTTTAGTTTTGTTTTTAAATAGTAACAAAGGAAATTGCTTGCTTTTATTCGCGGATAAAATTGTAATTACTTCCTCAAACTCTGATTTTCAGAATTTATAGTTGAACAGGTAGGTTCAACAGCCACGAGTCGCCCCTGTACCAAATAAATGCTCCCATTTACAAGCAGTTTCAATAACTTAAAAAATCAAATTAAAATAAAATTAAAATTAGATTTAAAAAATGTAATTTAATTTATTGAGATTTGTTTCAATTAGGACTTATCATTCGTAGGGAGTTAAACCTACTTATCAAAAAAAAAAAAAAAAAAAAAAAAAAAAAAAAAAAATATATATATATATATATATATATATATATATATATATATATATATATATATATATATATATATATATATATATATATATATATATAAACTGACAAGTAACTCAATTCCAAACTTATTGACTTAAAAGAGAGCTCATCGTAGCAATTGAGGATTGCAACGATTTTTGTCGAAAATTGTTAATATTTTTATTTGACATAGCTTCATGTTTCAACACCAGTAAGTCTATGTTATTCGAGTGTACCACACCAAGACGCTTCAAAATCATTTTCAGAATTTTATTCCGAACCTGTTATCTGTGCAAAAGAGTAAAAAAATGAGCGGTACAGCTTGGAGAATTTTGTTTTGATTGTGAAATTGAACTTTGTTTACCTTGCCGTGCCTTAACAATTGCTAGACGGACTGGGCATTAATAAAAATTTAACATATGGTTGCCGTTACAATTCGCACAGCGAAAATTTTCACTCTCTTTCACAGGACATATAGCCTTTTTGTGAGAAGAGTCTCCACAAATGAGGCATTTTCGGTCGAAGTTACAGGTTTTTGAACCATGGCCATAACGTTGGAAAATTCGCAATTGGGCTTTTCTCCTCCCCCAAACTTTCTATATAACTCCCACTTTACCTGAACATTATGGATGGCATGTGGTTTGTCAAAAAATTTCAAATTTTTAACCTCAGTGCGGTTAGTAAAGCGAAGCCTGGGTGCTACATTACGATTCGGAAACTGACATTCTGTTTACTATACAAAGACTTCGCAGCCGACTGTTTTAGTGGTGCGGGGCTAGCGCTACGATCCTACAGACACTAACAGTCTCTCCCAAACCGAGACGTACGCATCGTACGACGAGACCATCTGGGAGATAAGTCCGGTTAAAATGAATTAAACAATTAACAAGGGAAATTCCAGCTCTCTGACTTTTCTCACCTCATGATTTTCGGTTCATTAGATATGCCAATTAATTCTGTTGGGGTAAGTTATATGATCGGTGGTTGAGCGGTGATGATGATCTCATCAACGGTTTGATCGCTGGTGAGACCTTTCAAGACAACCTCGACCGGCTTGGCGTTCTTGATGTCATAGGTTAAAAATTTGTATATCTTATCAGTTTAATACTGAACAAGACGATTATGGCCTTTAATTGACTCAGCTAATAAGCATTCGCCGCTAATAAGCATAAGCAGTTGATCAAACAAGTGATCAAATAGTACCCAACAAATCGAAAAAAGGGACCAACAGTTGTTAGAAAATAGCCAGAGAAGTTATTGCTATTGAAAAGGATACGGAATAAGGGATTGGGCGATCTACAGGGAAAGATCAATCATCAGGATCGATTCAGCTGAGCGGTCCTAGATCGATCCAGCTAAAAAATCGGAGCTGCAGGATCGATCTCTGTTGAAACGATCTTTCAAAGCATTTTTTTTGAGGCGCTGTGAAATTCACTGAACCAAGCGCCATTTTTTTTAATTGAGTTAAGTATTAACACCAGTGTAGGGGTATTGGGGGTAAGCCCGGCCCCCTAAGGAAAATGATTCTTTAGTAGCACTTGATGGCGAATATTGTTGAATTTTTTTTCACAGAATCATTGCTTAGATTTTTTTCTACAAGATATGGAGGTTTTCAGTACTTTCAAATTGTTATTTTACAAGGAATAGTGAAATTTTGAAACTAGGATAAAAATGACGTTTAGCAATCAGTGCGGGTGAAACCGGCACCCCTTGGGGGTAACACCGGCACCTAAGTTTGTTCATGAATTAACTCGAATTAACTGAACCAATTTTAATTCGGAAACCACCGAATGAGAGATCTTACATTTCTGTATGTTACTGTTGAATTTGGTTGTTGTCGGTTAACTGGTTCTGGGCAGATTACCGGAACAAGTTCCGGTGAACATTATGTATACACAATGAAAGAATTTGATACTCGGCAAGCCTATCATGTGGCACTCTAAATCATATTATTTACTAGTTTCATTGAAACCAGGATCACATTGACCACACCGGAGCATATTTCAAATACCACCGGAAAAGCCGTCAGTTTTGTGACTTGATTCAGTACATTTGGCACCTCTAATAACCCTTGGAATCATTCATAAATCACAGAAGAGCTTGAGTGCATGGTTCTAAGTCGATTAATTAATTTATTTATCAGCGAGATACCGGTAATAGATGAGAAATATGTGTCAGTAACATCCAACTAGCCTCAGACTATGTCGGGTTTAGCCCACTCACTGGGTGACGGTGTTACCCCGACAGCACACATTTTTTTAAAAAGAGTATTTCTACAAATTTATCGCTTCAATTTACCTCAGATCGAATTCCTGTGATTGCTTACAATACAGACAATAATTTGCAGAGCAACGAAAAATTATTTTAGTCTTTTCAAATGAATAAAAGCTTAAGTTCCACTCACAAACAATTACATCCGTTCACGCATCAGCTGCAGTAGCGTATGTTTAGTCTATTATTTTGACGTTTGACGTTTCACGGTGGCTTCGATGTGACTTAAAATATCTAAAATATTAAATACCAACACTTCACATATTCCAAAACACAGTTAATTAGCGTTTTCTAGTAAAATCCTAGGGGTGACGGTTTTACCCTCAGTGCCGGGCTAACCCCCAGTACCCCTACGTGAGAATGAATAATCTATCATACATGAAGAACAGAAATCATTTAAATAGTTCATAATGATATGGCCTCACCTCCAGTCACTGACGGACGAGCAAAATGTTGTATTAGAGAATGCGAGTGAAACATGTTTGGTGACAGCTGAGTCGAACAGTTTCGCAGACCAGCTTGTCCGAATCCAGCCATCTGCAATATCAAAATTGGTCAGGCGAGTAACTCGCCGCTCGCCTCGTTTTCCCCAATTACAAAAAATCCCTAGAACATTGAACACCGAAGACTCGAAATCATGTTTTTGGAGATTGGTTCGATCTGGTTGTACTCCGATCATTTCATTATTGCTAGTCCATCACCAGTTGCATTATGGGCAGGAATGAAATGGACTATATGGAGGCATGATGATGTCATAATAGCACGCAACCATTCAAAAGCCGATAAGACAATATTAGAAATGGTACACGATACCTGACAATCACTCAAAATTGCATAAAAAAAGTTCTGCACGCTGAAAAATAATTTTTTTAAAAGATCGAAAAAAAAAACACAAAATAAACGATCTTTCTAACTTTTTCAGGTCAACAGAATCAATCTGAAAATCAAAAAACAGGAACAGGAAATCATATTTTTATCTTATTATCGAAAATTTAGAAAAAATCAATAAAATTATCATTTAATGAAAAATGCACCTAAGTTATTGAAACTGCTCGCATATGGAAGCATTCAATTGGTATCTAATCGTATCAAAAGGTTTCTGATTGTTTTCAAAGGGAAATGTTTGAAAAAATTGAAGCTATTTATGTATAATCATATTATTATAATATTATTGAAAAATTTATACTAAATCAATATAATTATCATAAAAAAATCAGGTTTTTTGAAGAGAATTTATTGAGCATTAAATTATTATGACCATTCTACAACAGTTTATTGCTTAAAAATGCTGTTTTTGGCCAATGTTCTGCTAACTTTTTTCTTAAGCTAGCAGAACAATATTTTTGAAAAAAATATATTCAATGAAAAATGCACCTAAGTTATTGAAACTGCTCGCATATGGGAGCATTGAATTGGTATCTAATCGTATCAAAAGGATTCTGATTGTTTTCAGATGAAAATGTTTGAAAAAATTGAAGCTATTCATGTATTATCATATTATTATAATATTATTGAAAAATTTATGCAACATCAATGAAATTATCATAAAATCAGTTTTTTTCAAGAGCATTTAATGAGCATTAAATTATTTTGACCATTCTACAACGGTTTATTGCTTGAAAATGCTGTTTCTGGCCATTGTTCTGCTAACTTTTTTCTTAAGCTAGCAGAACAATATTTTTGAAAAAAATATATATGATGAAAAATGCACATATGTTATTGAAACTGCTCGCATATGGGAGCATTTAATTGGTATCTAATCGTATCAAAAGGATTCTGACTGTTTTCAGAGGAAAATGTTCGAAAAAATTGAAGCTATTCATATATTATCATATTTTTGAAAAATTTATACAAAATCAATAAAATTATCATGAAAATCATGTTTTTTCGAGAGCATTAAAAGAGCATTAAATTATTATGACCATTCTACAACAGTTTATTGCTTAAAAATGCTGTTTCTGGCCAATGTTCTGCTAACTTCTTTCTTAAGCTAGCAGAACAATATTAAAAAAAATATATATTTAATGGAAAATGCACCTAAGTTATTGAAACTACTCGCACATGGGAGCATTTAATTGGTATCTAATCGTATCAAAAGGATTCTGATTGTTTTCAGAGGAAAATGTTCGAAAAAATTGAAGCTATTCATGTATTATCATATTATTATAATATTATTGAAAAATTTATGCAACATCAATGAAATTATCATGAAAATCAGGTTTTTTCAAGAGCATTTAATGAGCAATAAACTATTTGATCATTCTACAACAGTTTATTGCTTGAAAATGCTGTTTCTGGCCAATGTTCTGCTAACTTTTTTCTTAAGCTAGCAGAACAATATTTAAAAAAAATATATTTAATGAAAAATGCACCTAAGTTATTGAAAATGCTCGCATATGGGAGCATTTAATTGGTATCTAATCGTATCAAAAGGACTCTGATTGTTTTCAAAGGAAAATGTTCGAAAAAAGTGAAGCTATTCATATATTATCATATTTTTGAAAAATTTATACAAAATCAATAAAACTATCATGAAAATCATGTTTTTTCAAGAGCATTAAATGAGCATTAAATTATTATGACCATTCTACAACAGTTTATTGCTTAAAAATGCTGTTTCTGGCCAGTGTTCTGCTAACTTTTTTCTTAAGCTAGCAGAACAATATTTTTGAAAAAAAATATATTTAATGAAAAATGTACCTAAGTTATTGAAACTGCTCGCATATGGGAGCATTGAATTGGTATCTAATCGTATCAAAAGGATTCTGATTGTTTTCAGAGGAAAATGTTTGAAAAAATTGAAGCTATTTATGTATAATCATATTATTACAATATTATTGAAAAATTTATGCAAAATCAATAAAATTATCATAAAAATCAGGTTTTTTCAAGAGCATTTAATGAGCATTAAATTATTATGACCATTCTAAAACAGTTTATTGCTTAAAAATGCTGTTTCTGGCCAATGTTCTGCTAACTTTTTTCTTAAGCTAGCAGAACAATATATTTGAAAAAAAATTTATTTAATGAAAAATGCACCTGAGTTATTGAAATTGCTCGCATATGGGAGCATTTAATTGGTATCTAATCGTATCAAAAGGATTCTGATTGTTTTCAGGTGAAAATGTTTGAAAAAATTGAAGCTATTTATGTATTATCATATTATTATAATATTATTGAAAAATTTATACAAAATCAATAAAATTATCATGAAAATCAACTTTTTTCAAGAGCATTAAATGAGCATTAAATGTTTTTTACCGTTATAGAACCGTCATGTGACCAAAAATGCTATTTTCGTATATTGTCTGCTAGCTATTTCCTTAAGCTAGCAAACAAATGCAATTTTCAAAGAAACGATGGAGCATTAAATTCGGCGATATGGCATTAAATGAGCATCGAATGAGCACTTAATTTTCATGCTATTAACTCTTTGTTCTGCTGACTTTGTACTTCCAGCTTAAGGGACATTTGACTTTAGGGCAGCGTACGATACGGTTAACAGAAATGAGTTATGGCGAATTATGCTGGACCATGGTTTCACAACAAAACAAATTAGGATGATACTTGCCACCCTTGAAGGCTCTACATCTTGCGTCAGGATAGCCGGTTTGATATCGGAATCCTTCGTGACATTAGATGGTTTGAAGAAAGGGAGCCAACCGTTGTGCAGTGGCAGAGGCCTTCGGACCTCTCAGGAGGGAAGCTGCGAGAATCACAGCAACTCTGCTAAAACGAAATACATAGTGGCTGGTAGAGAGCGTGGTAGTCCGACGGATGTTGGTGCTGAGGTGGTGTTAGATGGGTAAACTTTTGAAGTAGTGGACGAATTTATTTACCTGGGTACATTAGTGACATGTGACAACGAGGTTGGCCGTGAGAAAAAAAGCGCTGCAAACAGGGCCTTCTACGAATTACTTAACCAGCTGAGGTCCCGCAGTCTGCAAACCCGTACTAAACTTGCACTCTACAAAACACTAATCCCTCTACGGCCATGAAGCATGGACGTGGAAAGAGGCAGATCGGCGAGCTCTTTGTGTTTTTTAGCGTAGGATTTTGCGTTCAATCCTTGGCGGCAAATTAGAAAACGGTTTTTGGCGCAGACGCATGAACCATGAAGTGTAACAGGTGTATAAATCGGCGGATATAGTCAAGCGGATAAAATACCGCAGGTTGCAGTGGGCTGGACGTGTTGCTAGAATGCCGGAACAACGACCAGCGAAGACTATATTAAGCAGAAATCCCGATAGACGGCGTCGGCTTCGAGGTAGGCCACGCACTTGTTTGATGTGTGCTGTCGACGAGGATGTCCGCGAAATAGGTGTTGAGGGAGATTGGAGGATAGAAGCCCAAGACCGACTGACATGGCGACGTATTCTGGATTCGGCATTGGATCGATAATTGGTCTGTCGCCGTAAAAGTGAAATAAATTGAGTATTTAACTATTCCCATAATTCGCAAAAATGTGCCAACCAAACCAAGAATTATGAAATTTAAAACTGTGTAAAGCACAGAAAAAGACGATACTGCTTTAACCATCTATTAATTGAAATTTGATATAGTGCACATTATTGAGATATACTGTCTTTGATCGTAGGTTCATCAATATAACGGTATTCAGGTTCACAATTCTAGTTGATTTTTTTATTTTCTTGTAACTTTTTGATTAATTTCTCATCCATTCATTGATTATGTATATTTCAGATCAGCTTCCTTCCTATATTTTCAAAGTTTCAGTGAAAAGTTTTTTTCTCAGTTTTTGTGTTATTTCGTCAATAAAACGTGCTATGGGAAAATTAGGCTTTACAACATTCGGGCATTGCAGCCGATGTGTTTTTCCTATCGTATGGGCCACCTTCCTGCTAACGTCTAAAAGTTTGATTATTTCCGGCACCAGATAGAAGTTTCCTGATTGTGATTCTTAAACCACCCGGAACCATCATAATATTTATTTTGTTAGACAAGCATATATCTTAACGGTTTAATTCAAATACGAACAAGGTGGAATTGCTTCCGATCATCGCTAAATATAGCATTCCTGTATGCAGCTTCCCAAACCAAATGCAGAAGAAAAGGTCACAGAGGTCTATTATTAGCACAGATCCTTGTCCTTTTGAATCTGCAGCTGCCTCCATATAGCGAACCTCAGATATGTAGCTTTTTTTCGCTCTCCGTGTACTGCGTTCTTCTAAACCAACATCATCTTCATGCTTGCGTAAAAGTGCTTCAATGTGCCCAACGTGCAATTCGTCGACTATTTGCGTGTTGTATTGTATTGCACATACATTTCTCATCGTTCCTAAGCATGTGTTTGAAACCTAGAGAAGCAAAGTATGCTCGTGTAAAGTACAACAAGTCTTTCCGACTCCAACTAGGATGCAGATGTGCATCGTCTGGTTCTGGATTTTGTTCTTCTCTATTATATCTGTTTTCGCTACGATGTAAACATACGCCTTCATAGACTTTATTGATACAATTTTGAAGTTTTGATGTGTACTAGTTGTAAACTGTGTGCCGTTGCTGTATGTTTCTTATTTCTTCATTTTTTCTTCCTGCCTGTTGGGTCACACCAAGACATTCGGCGTGCACGGTCAGAACTGTCAGGCCTGCGGTTAGTTCTGTTATGCATCATAATTTTTCCCTGATCGACCGATTGGCTGGCTTGATGGACTCATAACAAAAACGTTTAGTGTTGCACGAACATATAAATATATATACGTACAGCGAAGGGGAGGTTCACACAGCGAACATGTGTGTAGGTTATTGACGGAAAAGGGTTTAACGTTTCGTTTGAAAGTGAGAGTTCTGTGTGGTTGCACCGGATGGTGTTGAGTTTCACAGTGAATTGTACTGGAAATAATATTTAACCATGAATTGTCTAAGCAATTTCAAGCGGACGAATCGTCTGTTTCACCTAGCTGTTGTGTCTTCATATCATCTCTGTTTACTGCACTGAGGCCTTCTGTGAAGATGAATGATTTTGAATTTAAATGCTTTCTAGCATTAAAATTTCCCTGATTCATTTTCGAACTATACATACGGTAGGAAACATATTCTAAGCAGCTTTAGGATCCGCCAGTGTATTGAGACGAAATACTCGAATTGTGTTGGGTGAAATTTAAACAGAAGTATTTCAATCTGTTTTCTATCTTTTTCTCTGGCAGAACTTGTTTTCAGATTGTAAATGTTAGCAAACTTTAACAATAATCAATTAAAGTTACCAATCGAGGGACACTATTCCAATCACCCCGAACCCATTTTAAGCAGTTTCCATCTTTTTTGCAGGCGTTTTTTTCAGCACCCGAAGTGGCTCCTGAATGGCTGCAATATAGGTCGATTTTTCGATTGATGTTTGTTAACAGATTTGTGATTAACGGTATTTCTTATATTCGTAAGGCAGCTAGACAATCAAAGTTTTCATTTTCATCATTGAAATGGTCGATATTGATCAAAATTCAGGAGTTTGAGGCCTGTTTTCTTCGACTGAATAAAATAGGCGCTACTGCTTAAGCCGTTCCTTACCCTAGTCTCATATGCCACATTAAATATACTTCCTCAAATTACTGGTGCGTACCCTTTTATACCGAATGACATTTCTCTAATGTGTTCACAACATTTTGTTGTGTATCATCAAACAAATCAACCTTCCGTATAAACTTTTGGAAACGCAGTCGTGGTCTACATTTGCAAGTACTCTTAAAACAGTTAATGGTAAGTATCAGTTAAAAGATTACAATGAAGCTTTTGTATACATAAAGCATTTTTCAATGTTTTATTTACCTTTCAAGAGAAGGCCCTTAAAAATTACCCTTAATTTTAATGTAACAACTTTTTCCTCTAAAACGATCAGAAACCTATTGAAACAATTTGATGCTCAACTCTTTCACGGGCCGAAGCAAAAAGAAATTACCGAATTCTGACCATACAGCAGCCAATAAATATCAAGCAGAAAAAAACGAAAGTTGAGGGTGGCAATATTGTTGTCACTGTCTTATAAAGGGTTAATAAATGCTATGTAATATCCATTTCGATAAATCTCATGTGTTTTCGTGAAAATTTCCCCTATTTTTGAAGTCAGTATTCTATTATCATGATATGTCGAATATTTGTCAGCAGTCCACCAAAAAAAATTAGTTTGCAAAAACACAATTGTGTTTTGATTTCATTCGGCAAGAAAATTCACTATGAGAAGTCTTCTGCATTTAAAATTGTTTTTCAATTTAACTTTGTAGGACGACTAGCTTATTATCAATAATTATTTAACAGGGGCGTAAAACGTGTTGACTTATGATAACCTTTTTATGTTTTAATTACAATCTTAATTAATCTATCGATTCTGAATCGGCAAACATACACACACAGTTTTAGTGGAATATATGAGAGGTTGAATATACCTCGATGAATTTGAAAATTCAAAGGTTGTGATATCTTCAATTGAAATTTGTATTTAAAGCGTTGTTTCACTTGTTTATTACCGAGACTACCCTAGTGATACTCCCTATGCAAATTATTTTTACTTATGTTTGACGGTAGTTTTATCAAAACATTACTGAATTCATCAAGTTTTATCATGCGTTCATTGAAATACTTGTGGTTTTTTATTCTGTTTTTTTTCGCAGTGTATATTTTTTCGGAAGGACGAAATATTATCTGCAGTTTTGCCAAAGACACTATGCTAATCAAACAAACCGTTTCGACAGTTAAAAATACAGGTCGGACTCGATTATATAGAGACTCCATTATATATTGACTCGATTATATATGATTCGATTATATATATATATATATATATATATATATATATATATATATATATATATATATATATATATATATATATATATATATATATATATATATATATATATATATATATATATATATATATATATATATATATATATATATATATATATATAATTTTAGGACTCGATTATATATAGAAGCAAAAAAAAATTTTTCTTGATTTTCAAATATGACTTATCTAGAGCTAATATCTACAAAATACGTAACGCTTGATAAAAAGGGGAAAAATAGAAAAAAAATTGAAAAAAAAATTAATTTTGAAAATTGTTTAAAAAAAATTAAATATAAAAAAACTAAAAATATTTAAACAAAAGTACCTGAATAAAAATAATTTCAAAATAAAAATCAAAAGAAAATTTAAAAAAAGAAAATTTAAATTTTTAAAATTTGAGAAATTATATACAAACAAGTTGACAAATCTACATATACTTTTATAATTTTTTTTAAATTTTCTTTACATTTGACTGCAATTATATCAGGAATAACTACAAGATATGTATTTTTTTTTTTGGTAGAAATGTGTTTTCTGACTTTAGGGGGGATGAATCAAGAATAAAAGTCTTCTTATTTATTCTAAAACAACAAATCATTTATGAAAAATAAATGTAAAACATATTTTTCTCTGATTCGATTATATATAGTGAAAAAAAATCGGAGACTATATATATAATCGAGTCCGACCTGTATTTTTAATTCCCCATAGAGTGCTCTATTGGAGATTAAAAACATTTTCACAGCCAAAACGGTTTGTTTAAACAATTGACTGGCATAGTGTCTTTGGCAATGTTGTAGATAATAAATAATTTTGACCTTCCAAAACAATATGTCCTCAAAGAAAAAAAAATGTTTTTAGAGTGTATATTGTTTTTCTATTTTGAAACGGAATTACTACCTGCAACTTTGTTGAAGACGTCACACCGATCAAACAAACCGTTTTGGCTTTAAAAATATTTGTAATCATCAATACCTTCTTAAAATAACATTTTGAAATAGCTTCTCAAAAATGAGTTGTGTTCAGTGCTGATAAAAGTCATTTTCACCAGCAAAATTCTTCGAAAATTATAGCCAATCATTTTCAATTTTCACTTCCAATGATCGCAGCACTCTTTCAGATACACTAGATTTTCGTCCTAGTAACGTGCTGTTATACTCAGATGAAATAGATCGCGCGCATTGTTCACGGTTACGGAATAAAATTTGACGACAAATCCAACCAAATGATCTTCACTTCAAAGCGAAAAAGAAAAACAAACAGTCCACTCAACCAAAATAAACCTCACCGAAACACTTTTTCACTGACACTGACCGATGCCTTGACAATCTTCGTTAACTGATAAACTGATTTGGTTGTCTTGCTTTCATCGCATGAAATATAACGAGGTGTTTTGACAGTTCACTTCCATGCAAAAAGCGGGAAAGGAGAACTCTGAAAGGATTGTAAAAAAATAACGTTTATGGATGCTTTTTTTCACTTTCACTCAAGAGTGTCAACAAATATCAACCCTGGTTGTGTTCTAAAAAATGAAACCAATACACAGTGGTTTAAAAGTCAATTTTGATGTGCCTGATTGATAACTCCACGCACGTTGGATATAAAATTATGACGCACTTTCATTGTTTCTGATTGGTGAACCAGGTGAACCAAAAACAAGCATATGCAATTGACATGTTCTGAAACACTTGAACCACGCTTGGTGGGATGGTCAAAAATGGCGCGGGTTGCTTTCCTTTTTAACTCAAATACGGTACATCGTCGATATCGACCTCATTTCAATCAGGTTTTCCGTTTTATGCCAAAGGTAATCAAATATCCGTTTTCGAATAAAAATCACGATTTTTGGTGCAAATATTGAAAATTTAAAATGTTGAATTTTGGTCTCTTGACTGACCACTATGATATTCAAACGAGGTTCAAACGTTGTATGACGATTTTCTTCGTTATATTTGCAAATCAAAAAAGTCTTTTTTACGCAGTCCCGTACAAATTTGGGACGCATCCCCCGCGTGAAAAACAGTCCTTAGTGTAATGAAATAAGAGTTACGATAAAGTTTCCTTTCATGGTAACTATAGGTGACCGCAACAAAATCAAGAATTGAAAAGAATGACAGGGAGAAAAATCGGAAAAGAAAATTGTTTTTCTTCAGGTTTGAGAAGATCAGGCTTAAGTAAAATTTGTTTGATATAATCAATCTTCCGGAAGTCGTGCCTCAAAACCACTTTTTGGACCAATGAAAAAAAAAGCATGAAAACAATAGCCACTAGTGGCTGAAGTCTTTTTCACGCTGGGAATGCGTTCTAAATTTGTTTGGAAGAATAACACGAATAATGCTCGGCGTAAAGGGACATGAAATCACAATATTTTCAAGTGCATCATAAAATTGCTACTGTTACTTTGGTAGTAAGTTCCGTGAGGAGTTCAGTTAGATAAGTACAAGTTTTGTTTAGAATTTGTTATGTGTTAACTTTCATACCAACCAAAAACTTTAGACATCCTCATGCACTAGAAGCACCGACGATATGTGGATATGATGGAAAATTGCGGCATCGGGACTTTTTTACTTGGGTCTTAATCTTGATCGTTGTACAAGTGCTTTCTGTGTTTGAACACCTTGTTCTAGAACGAATAAATAAATGTCTTCTTGAGCGTCTTAGTAGAATGGAATTGAATATTGAGAATAGGTTATGTTTCTATTTAACACTACTATCAAAAGAACGAATACCCTCTTATACACGCAAAAGTTTTCCTTGTTACTTTAAAAGTAACAACAAAAAATTCTACTTTTTGTAATAATTTTATTACTTAAAAAGTAATAAAATTCATTTCCAGTCAAATAACCACACACACTGTCAAATATTTTGCATATCTTACGAGATCTTGTATCCAATAATGGTCGTAACAACTACATTGACCAAAAATTCGTTATCATATAAAAGATAATTTGCTTTACACACACCAGCAACTAGTGAAAATTTACTTTTACGATTTACCCAGAATTCCAAAACCTCTGTTAAAGCAGGATAACTATGGGATTCTATGGGATACACAATTTGTTTTTAAAAATCTAGTATACGGTGCAAATTATAATGTTAACAGTCACCAACTGAGTTATTCAAGTCGTTCATATTCAGCCTCTCAATTATAATAACCCCTTTTGTCAACACCTAATAGTATGGTTTTTGAATGACACCTTAGATGACTAGTTGCTGTTTCTTCCTTCTCCAATTCATCCGGTGTACGTGTGTTAATTTGTTCATTGTACACATATGGGAAAAAGAAAACAATGTGTCAAGAGCTGCCAGGTACATTTCTTCTCCACCATACATGTTGATGATTTCCAAACCTTTATATGCAATATGCCTTTGGGAATAATATCATGATCGGTGAACACAATGTGTTGAAGGAAAACACAAACATTTGCGTTCTCGCAAGCGGATACAAGCGATGTTGAAAATTGCATGAAAACCAAACGAAGAAGAAATCTTATATTCGCTGTCAATGATTTTGCAATCATCTCCGGCAACTCTGATCGCAGTGTATCAGCTTTTTCTTTTCAAGTTAGAAACAGTGATCTGAACATGCGAATCAAAAAGTGGCCGGTTCACAATTAAATATTTAATACGGAAAACTATCTAGGTAAGGGTTGGTTCTTTTTCCAGAGTTATTGTTGGTGTTCAAGGAAATAGAAATGACTGCCACAAACACATTTCAGTGCGGTTTCAGTGACCTACAGAGCTTCCATTTGTGATTTGTGTTTACGGAAACCTCAAAAAATAACACAGCGATACTTTTCGTTCAACAGTTAATTGTGACGATTATGGCAGACACAGCAGCTCGCGACTTCCTGAAGTCCCATGGCTTAGAACGAATTGAACCCCACCTTGAAAAAGCAGGAGTCAAATTCGACGACTTCTGGTACTTTGAAGAAAATATAGGAGAACTCCAGAATATAATGCCAAACTTGCGAGATCGTATGGATTTTTTACGATCGTTAAAATTAATTGTGGCAAACAAGGCATGCCAAGTAAACTTACCAGCACCAGTATGCGCACATGAAGTAAGTATGCATAATAAAAAATTTACTCATTTTAGTTCTATGGAGAGATTCATATAGGATTACGATTTATGAAAACATGCTAGTACTTTCCTGGTATTCTTGCAATTCTGTTCCAAGGTCTGTATGTAATATTATGTATAAAACGTTTGAATTCAAAAGGCAAATCGTTCAAAATGATTTGTATTCTCGGGATGAGAACATTCTCGCCCTTGATTTTGCCTTCGACAGAGGCGCCGAGTCTTCAATTTCGACTTTTTAGAACTGCGAAACACTTTCCTTCAAAAACTCACCGTTCATGAATAACTCATAGGGTGTTGCCTAGAAAAAACCTGAAATTATGAGCATGAGCATGAGCATGAGCATGATTGACCGCCCGCGGTTGCTACTCCGTTATTGCCAGATCAGCTGTAATTACACAGAGAACCAATGGGTGATGTTTGGGACTAACATTCATCCTCAATGTGTAAAAACTGGTGATCTTATCTTTATGTTAGGCAATACCAGCGCCGGCCGCATCCGAATGCAGGTCAAAGAAGGAGTGTGTATGGGAATATGTTGACGTGATACTCGCTTTATTGGAAGCCGAGAACACCTCTGCACTTCCACGAGAAATCACTGGGATGTTGGAGAAAAGGGTAGGGTTTGCAGCAGATTTCGTTTTGGTAAACGATGCGCTGAATTCGGGTACCGGGTTCATAGCAAATATCGCGCCTACAAGTTCATATTAACCTCCGCGAAAATTATTACGCGATTCGAACTCGTTCTGTTTGATATACCACCGAAAAAAGGGCACGCGAGAATACCGGAACTGCGATTAAATTAATACAGACTAAAATATTCGAACATTCCCTCAACAAATCATCATGCAACTACCGAAGAGAGTCTCCCATTGGTGTATCTCAGCCGACTACACAATGTTACGAGAGCTACGAAAGCTCTATCCACGTTAACGTCTCGACACTTCTATTGTTTCCTCCAAGAGGTTATACCGAAAACTACATCGCGTTGATAATCTATCTGTAGAAAACACGAACTCATGGAAGGTATCGACGAGACATTCAGACATCTGTTTATGAAGTCCTTATACAACTACCGAAACGTATCTCCCATTGATTTATCTCAGCTGACTACACGATTTTACGAAAACTACTGGAGTTGAGTCCACGTTAACGTCTCGCCACTTCTATCGTTTCTTCGTGAAGGACCCTCTTTATACCGAAAATTATAACGGTAGATATTCGGTCACCCGGAGATATGGCTTTCTGCTTAACAGGTCGACTAACGACATTCGTCTGTTCTTAAAAAGCGATTCACTACACTCTGTAAACCCTTAGATGTGCTTAACTAACCCGAGCCGAAGACGCGTTTACACCGGAGCGTTATGCACGGCAGCACTATTCCCTTCTACCGACTACCGGTGTTTCGCACCGGTTCTCTCTTATAATAAATAAACTAAGATACCTACTGGCAAAGTTTCATGCCTCCAAAGCCTAAAAACTAGGAAAAATGCAAATATGCATATCAAACCAAACAAAGTGCTAAGTTTATTAACAAAATGCCAAAACAATCGCAATCAAAATTTAGTTGTCGTGGACTATCGTCAGCCCGACCAAAACGGTTACAGTATAATTAAATAAAAATTGTTTATGTGTATTACAATTGTCCAAAAGCTAGAAAAGTCATAAAATAAAAGCATAGAACTAAGTGAAATGTCTGTAACCGACCAGTTAGGGCATGGTAGACGATGGGATCAAATATTTGTCGAGCGCGATATTGAATTTTCAAACTATTTTTAAACTATATTGTAAAACTGCCTATTTTGTTTTGTAAGAGTGTCATGCATTCACAGCTCATTTTTCAAAAGCCAAACTAATTATAAAACGAGCCCAACAAAAGTCATCAGATTGAATTTAAGTTCGTAGTCTTTTTATTATAGCTGGCAACCCCGGGTCACTGGTCTACACCAAATAAAAACAAACAAAAAGATTTTTGTTGCTATGTTTCTAGCCCCCGCGTGGCAAACGTCCATCGCGGATGAAACTTTGAACAGATTTTCAGTACTAAGGAAAAAATATACTTAGCTTATTAACAGAAATATGCATTAAGGAAATTCCATGATCTCAATAATCCGGCAAAAGATTTATCCTGCTTTATCTGTGTCCAGTGAGCACTGTTCTCTTCTGATAGTTATTTTCCCGTTTCTTTTTACGCCGGTCAAAGTCCAACGAAGTCGTTTTTTTTTCTCCACAAAACGCACATTCGAGAATAATCAAGGCCAATTAACGTATTTAACACCAACTTTTCATGTTTTCTTCACTGTTTTCACACGCAATAATTAAGAAAACTTAGCGATTAGCAACGCGTTGCACGTACTCCCACGATATACTTTGCGTATCACTGACCAGAGAAACAAAAATGACCGCACCAAACTTTGTTTCTCTATTTCAAGATCTTGATTAACCACAACTCCGGGCAGGAATAAACTAAATAATCCACCAATGAAAATGGCATTTATACCACTTTTTTCTAAAATAATTTTGATATCCAAACTGACAGAAAAAAAACCCGTCCGTTCGCGTTCATGGTTTACTCCGATCTCCCTAGAAAAAACCTGAAATTATCAGGAAAAAATCTGAAAAAGCCAGTGAAGCTTCAGAACATTTGTGAACTTTTAGCTGTTTAAAAAGATTTTTTTTAAGGATTTTTTTGCTTTTCGTTCGGTACATGATTTTTCTTTCTCGCTCAAATGTATTTTTATAGGGCAGTTTTTAGTGATTGATTCGGTAGTAATATGCTTAGAAGATGTTCTTCGAATACCAAAAATTGAAGATGATTTTTTTTCTAGTGGACATTTTCGGCGTGAGCCTTGAAATTCATTAAGAATATAAAAAAAATGCATAGCTTAGTGGTTGAGTCTCAATTGCTCTTTCAGTCGAGGCTCCATTATACGATGGCTTGCTGATAGATAAATTTCATGCATAGAGACCCCACAGCTCACGATATATGTCACGATTTTTAGCAATAAAAATGTTAGTTTCTAGATAACAACAGGTTTTCTCGTGAATAAATGGAATGAATACAGATTGTCAATAGAAAATCTGAAAAGCAACTTTGTTTTTAGTAAAAAAGTCGATGAAAACGGTTTCAATCAGATTACTGTTTTTGGTGACTGCACTGCTCATTGTCTGGTTATATATCTAGAATCGAACTTGAATATATTTTTATTTCTCTTAAACCGTTCCAAAACTACATAAATATTACCCTCCTTTCTCTTTCTTTAATTTATATATATATATATATATATATATATATATATATATATATATATATATATATATATATATATATATATATATATATATATATATATATATATTATATTATATTATAATTTAAGAAGTTTCGAAGCGCATAATGATTAAGAGTATTTAATTACGTAAAATGTCCTGTCCAACAGAGTTTGCTGAAAATTTGTGAGCGATCAGAATCAGGACGTAAATTCCTTGATATTTCCAACAACGACAATGAAAGTAATCTGAGCACACCGGAATGTCGAAAATATATCAAAGATGCTGTAGTTGAACATTTCTTCGTGTTGGGAAAAGGAAAAATTCTGGCATCGGACTTTACTAAAATGGTACAAATCATATGTAACCAGTTGCCGCATGAAGACCCACGTACCTGGTACATTCCGAAGAGTCAGAACCAGGCAGCTGCAGGGTTACTATTTACTCGGTATAAATATATGCAACAGCATGATACAAGATTCAAGAAAGGTATATATAATCTAACAGCAGCCACAGCAGAAAATGAACAACAGCCAGAAAGTCCAAAACGATTTGAAGATCAATGGAATCAATTAAGTGCCGAAGAACGTGATCAATGCCAAGGTGAAACATATTCTATAAATGTAAAATTTAAATCCAATAGATTGGTTTGAAATTCACTTGATTAAAATTTGAATCAAAAAATGACTTATAATTCGGATTTCGATTCAAATTAGGGTATTAATTTTAATTTTCAATCTCATTTAAATATATATTTCAATGTTAATGTCAATATCAGGTTGATTCACATTTTAAATTCAAAGTTAATTTCAATTTAATTTTTAATATTAATTTAATATTTCTGATACATATCAATTTTAATATTATTCTAATTTCAAATCAGTTTTAATTTAATTTTTATGTTATTTTAACATTATTTCAATTTCAATTTTAAATTCAATTTTAATTTATATTATTTCAAATTTATTTTATTTTATTTTAATTTAATTTTAATTTAAATTTAATTTAATTTTAATTTATTTTAATTTAATTTTAATTTATTTTAATTTAATTTTAATTTAATTTTAATTTAATTTTAATTTAATTTTAATTTGATTTTAATTTAATTTTAATTTAATTTTAATTAAATTTTGATTTAATTTTAATTTAATTTTAGTCTTATTTTAATTTAATTTTAATTTAATTTTAATTTAGTTTTAATTTAATTTTAATTTAATTTTAATTTAATTTTAATTTAATTTTAATTTAATTTTAATTTAATTTTAATTTAATTTTAATTTAATTTAATTTTAATTTAATTTTAATTTAATTTTAATTTAATTTTAATTTAATTTTAATTTAATTTTAATTTAATTTTATTTTAATTTTAATTTAATTTCAATTTAATTTTAATTTAATTTTAATTTAATTCTAATTTAATTTTAATTTAATTTAAATTAAATTTTAATTTAATTTTAATTTAAATTTTGATATTAATTTTGTTATAAATTGGTCGGCGTGCGACCAAACCAAACGAAGCACCGTTTATTTTCGAAATTGAGTTTTCACTAGGAATGTTAAAATTAATAATTCATCTTTCATGAAAAAACGAGATCATTCGAACAGCTCATAATGATATTATAACGAAAAATTCTCCGCAGCAGCTTTGAACACCGATTACTCGATATAATGTTTTTGACGCCTGGTTCGGTTTGGCTGCAAGCCGACCAATTTTAATATTATTTTCAATTAAATTTCAATTCATACATTTTAATATTAATTTTAATAGTTATTTTAAGTTTATTTCAATTTTAATATGTTTTAATATATTTTCTGTTTTAAAATCATTTTAAACTCAGTTTTTATTCTAATCTTAATTTTAAAGATAATTTCAATAAAAAAATTGATTATAGTTTTATTTTAGAATAATTTTAATGTTATGGTTTTCATTTTAGTTCTAAGTCGAATATAAATTGTAATATTTGTTTTAATTTTTATTTCAATACAGTGAAACATTTATGTTATTTGAATTTTTGTGACTGTGACTTTGTGTTTAATTTTGAATCGAATTTTAATTATAATTTATATTTGAACATTTTTTCCAATTGCTGTTCATGCAATGTGTTTATTTCAATCCGCAGCTGCCAAAATCAAATTGAACATAATCGGCTTTGATCGAAAGGAAGAAATTATGAACCTATGGATTACCAGCTACCCACTGCGACGTTTCCAGTCGGTCACGGGAAAATTAGCGTTCGGAGATTGGGATGTCTTAACCCATTATGCGGATGTGCATCAATTAGTAATATCGATCATCTTGTAACAAGTTTTATTTATTAATTCACGTTCTTATGTACAGATATCTGTGGACTTCAAAAAAATTCTGCCGAATCATGTTAGGCTCGAGGAACGTATTTTCCCTTTCGTTCGCCGATTCAAAAACATTTTCGAAAACTACAAACAGCTAATTGTCGAGGACATGGATTTATTGAACAATTTGGCTTCTATTTTTACAGACCATTTTCAACTCACTGGTAGGCAAAAGTCAATTGGATTAGTAATGAGTTTTTCTTGTTAGTCGCAAGACGCAATTGACGAAGTTTTCCTATTGATGTAAGAACGATAGAAGTTCTGTCAAGTTCTATTTGAAATACTCTTCATTTTACACAGTTATGCGTCTCAGCCGTAGCAACAAAAAAAAACTAAAATTCGAATATAGCGCAATTTTTCAAAAAACGTCCCAATCTCTATATAATTTATTAACTGTCGTTTTTTAATTGATTGAAACCTTACGCAGATGTTCCAACGTGCTAGAGATGTCATTTTGTGCTATTGATAATTGTTGTAAATAACGACTGATTTTTGAAAAGGTTTTATGTAAAACCGGTATTGATGGTTACATTTATTTTTAGAGTCAGATGAGTTTCTAGATAACAGTGTTGTCTCTCCAGAGAAAATAAACACAGTAGAAGCAAAAAGTTTAAAACTTCTGAAAATAAAACAAATATATTTAAAATATTTGATAAGGTATCTTCGGCAGAGTTATAAACAGTAATTTTGTCCTTAAAAAATACCCAGTAAAAATATGAAAAAAAAATGTTTTTAAAAGTTTCATCTTTTTATGCTTGATTCATGCTAAGTTCGAACAACTATCAATGTTAAACTAACATTGTGTGGTTTTCATAGAGAAAAATTCAGATTTTTAAAAATATGTTTTTCTAATATTCAATTTATTAATGTTTTTTCCGTAAATTTTTTATCTTGTTAAACGGCGAATATTTTCATTAGAAAAAAAATATTGTTCACAACGTAGACATTTTACCGATCAAACAAATCGTTCTGGCTTCAAATATATTTTTAATCAATATCATTTTTATATAAACCTCTCTCAAAACTAAGTCATGATTAAAAAAAAAATACTAATAGCACAAAATGATATCTATAGCCCATAGGAACATCTGAGTAAAGTTTCAATCCGATCATAAATAATCTATTTAGTTGCTTTTTTGGAAATTGTTCAGTATTTAAAGCCTGTCATAATTATAGCTTATTCTTTTAGAGTACTCCATATTTCTCGCGTTGTACGCATTGCCATTAATAATTCGTCAATACTTCATAAAAAGAGGAGGTAGAAAACGCACAAAACCGTCCTTATTGCAAAGCAGACAAGCGTTCATTTGTGTACTGGCGGTAAATAAATTTATACGTTACATACATTAATGTCTGTTGATTTTCAACAACACTACTTGTAGACAGAGGCCACTTTAGAGGAAACCATCGCGTCTCGACAACTGGAAGCTCGGAACTTGGGGAAAACTGTACAGCCATTCATAGTGGCTTTTGGTTCTATTGCAAACATCAACAACAAATTCTTCGTAATCTTGGACAACATTAAGTTCCCTTGTAGCAGCATTGTATCGGCTTTGGACCTCTTGTTTAAACTACACACTGTTTTCCATTTGCGATACGCGGAAGAATGCGAAAACGTTCTAAAGTTTATTCAGTTTTACTTTTATAAAATATCATTCTCTGGAGATCGTCTGGACTCCTCAACAACTGCATTCATAGCTGACTTAGATCGCTGTTAGCGTTTGTTATATGTTGTTAAGTTTTTATGTTGTTTAAGCTGTTTATAGTTATAAATGAAATAAATAGATGATTTTTCGATACACCATAAGCCAAGGTTGCGTCGCGTGCCGATAGCTCGCTCCTCAAGGACAATAATATTTTCTATTAAGCTTTCTTCATATGACGATTTAAAAATACATGAAGGCACGTAAGGTAATAAATTTCACGAGACTGAGGAATGGAAAAGCAACATCTATGGTCAAGGTGGCATATTAAATTTAAGGGTGTTTTTTCGATTGCTGTTACGTTTTGCCGTTAGCTCGCTTCACACGCACAATTTTGGGAAACGTTGAATGACAAACTTGTAGTTAATAAGTAGTACTACAAGTTTGTGTTTATTGGAGATCGCAGTAAGCTACGAAAGCGAACGGACGCGAAAAGTTTTCGTGTCACAATTTACAGAGTTTCGATTTTGTTTTGTGAAAAAAACAAATATTTATACAACTGGAATTACTCATACGAATACGAACTGGAGTCACGCATAGGAATTGGTTAACTGATCCCGTTGTTGCTGCCCTGGAGTCGAACAACCTGTGCTCAAGATCTTTTGTTGCTGTTCATCGCTGGCAGTTGACGCATCGTTTTGATATTGGAGTGCTGTGCATTACAGAAGACCAGCTCCGGTGGATACTCGCTGTAACGAGATTAGGGAGGCCGAAAGTAAAGGAGACACATCGGTCTGCCTCGGTGCTTGGAACAGCTAAGTTGTTTTTTTTTTTTATACTTCTATTCTGGTGTGAGTTTTTTCAAACTTCGGTGGACGATCCACGCGATGGAGGTGGACGTAGCACAGTGTTCGGAAAGGACTGAAAGCAGGGTCAAATAAATAACTCCTTGGGGTTCCTTCCTAGATCTTCGATATCTTCGCGAGTTCATCTTGAAAAGTGCAGTAATTTATTTTCGGTACCTGGGTGAGTCATTGATGAGAGTCAGTTGTTATGATGTTATGGAAAGTTCGGGCGAATTTCGTTTTATTTTTGGTCACATAGTTGCTGTTTTTTTCACTTGCTTTCTTGCATTAGAGAATGAAGAATAAACAGCTGTACATTATATTTATCGTATGAAATTGTGTGCATTCGCGTTGATGAATCTGTGTGCAATATAATGCCGAACTTGATGTTGAACTCCATACCTTTTTATGACTTTTCTAGCTTTTGAATAATTACTCTGCTCCCAGACAGAGTTTTTGACAAATATGTTATATGTTCAAGTTAAAAAATATAATACGAGACATGATTACTTTAGCGTTTCGAGGATAAATTAAGAATTTTATGTTGTAAATAGTGTTAATGCACTTTTGTCTAATATTTGGGCTTTGGATGCATGAATGTTACCATGTTTTTGATATTTTGTTAAAGAAACAGGAGATATAAACCGTTTCTCAGTATAAATGGAACTCAAATTTGTTTCATATTCCTTTCAGAGATTTGAATTAATTCATATTCCTTTCAGAGAGCGAGTAATGGCGCTATAACCATAAGCAAAAATGCTAGGACTAGAGTTAGTACTCAAGTTCCAACCGTAACAGTTGAAGCGAGTAAAGGCGCTATATCCTTGGTTTTGAAACCCGAACATAAGGAGGAAATACCTATGTTCCATCCCAGGAGATTGGTCAACAAAGGAGTGTACTTTCTTAGCTTTATCACTCCCAACGAATTAGGTATATTACTTCTTACATACGGATCGGTTGGTACGGATTGTCCCCGATCTTAGATTATATTGTATTATATTGCGCTACACAGTAGGCCTGGCCGTTGACAAGAAAAATGTATGGAAATCATTTTTTCAAATGATGGATATCATTTTCCAGGATCCTTTCAAGTACTGGCTGTGTTAGTGTAGACTAGACTAGACTAGATTTGAAATTAGCATTTTCTGGTATTTAAAAACGTTTCCGGCGATTTTAAGCTTATTTTGGTATCATTTTCTTTATTGGCCTCTTCTAATTTTCTGTATTCAATTTGAGATCGCTTTTTGTTCTGGCCTTTTTGGCATTCTGAAACAATTTTCGGCGTTTCTGGACTTCGAATTGGGGATCATTTTCCTTCCTGGCCTTCAGAAACATTATTCGGCGGTTCTGAGCTTGGCTTGAGATCGCTATTGTTTGGCATTTTTGGCCTTCGGTAACGTTTTGGACTTCAGAAACGTTTTGCAGCTATTCTGAACTAAATTTAAGACAATTCTGGACTTCAGAAACGGTGTCCGGCGATCCTGAGCCCAATTTGAATCAGTTTTTTTTTGGCTTCAGAAACTTTCTCTGGCAACTGAAAGCTAAGTATACGTTTTGTCTTGTCTGTATTGTAAAGTGATATTTTGATGCTTGTTTCTAGTTTTACTTTATGTGAGAAAACAGATACAGAGAGCTTTTGATTTCATCGTTGAAATTGTGTGCGCGGTATTTTTTTTCCGCAGGGTTTCAGTAACAAGTTTTATTTTTGTCCACAAAGTGTTAGTGTGGTTTGTGGAGTTTGGAGTATGTGTTTCTCAGGAATCATATGCTTTGATTTTTTTATTGTTCTAGCTTTTGACCAGTTGTTTTACATAATTTGTTATATTTATGACTAGTTCGGCACTTTGTCAATAAATTTAAAAATATGTTCAGGCTTATATGTATATTTGCTTTTATTAAATTGTTGAGGCTTTGGATGCATGGAACATTGCCAATTTTCATATTTATTAGGCGTATTAGGCGTACATTGTTAAGAGATAATCGACGTAAACGCCGAGTTCCTGCGCGTATGTGTCGGCCGGGGGGATTTAAGCGGTTGCTCGTAACGCTTCGGTGTAAACGCGTATTCAGCCCGTGCGAGTTTCGCTGATATATGGACTTCTGGCGTGTGGTGATTTCGCGAAGTGAACCCAGATATTTCATCATATCTTTCTTATCTTCATCAACGTTAAGTCGGAGACTGCTCGCGCGTTGCATCTAAATTATTACATCGGAAATCGAAGTAGATTTCGTTGAGTCGATAAATATCATTTCAACCCCCGCGTCGGTACCTTCCATGAGGTCGTATTATCTTCAGATGGATCAACAACGCGCAATTGTTTTAGGTATAAAGAGCATCACCTCACGAGGAGATATACGGTAATTTTAAGTTGTCTCGGTTTAGTAAAAAATCCTGTATCCTCGCGTACGTTTTATTGTTGCGGTGTTACATTGTCAAACTAAATAAGTTCGAATCACATTATGAATATCGTGGCGGATGTAATAAACTTTTAGACGCGGCACTTGTTCTGAAAAACCCGACATTAGCGCATCGTTTACCAAAACGAACCCTGCTGTATACCTTCCCCTTTATCCAACATCCCAGTGATTTCTCGTGGAAGTGCAGAGGTGTTCTCGGCTTCCAATAAAGCGAGTATCATGTCAACATATTCCTATACAAACTCCTTCTTTGACCTGCATTCGGATGCGGCCGGCGCTGGTATTGCCTAATATAAAGATTTAGGTCACCTGTTTTTACACATTGAGGATGCATGTTGGTCCCAAACATCATCTGTTGGTTCTTTGTGTAATTACAGCTGATCTGGCAATAACGGAGTAGCAACCGCGGGCGGTCAATCATGCTCATGCTCATGCTCAGTACTACAAGTTTGTGTTTATTATGATATTCAACGTGAATAGTGGCTGAATATCGCACTGAATGTGGGCTCTCACACTTCAGGCATGAGAGTAAGAGTACTGTTGGATAAACTTATAGTATTACTTGGGAACTATTAGTTTGTCATAGATCGTTTCTCAAAATAGTGCGTGTAATGCAGGCTATCGGCAAAACGAAACGGCAATCGAAAAAACACCCTCAAAATGAATATACCACTGTGACCCTAAGTGTTGCTTTTCCATTCCTCAATGTTGTGAAATTTATTACTTTATGTGCCTTCATGTGCTTTCAAATCTTCATATGAAGAAAGCATAATAGAAAATATTTCTTTAGTTCAAATATGTCACGTTGTTGATATATTTGATCACATCGTTTTAAAATTATAAAACGCACGTGAAAAATAAAACACAGCTGAATACGGCCTTTCAAGCGAATGAATATTCTGACATTTGATGCTAGTACGTTACCGGAAAGATTTTGCATATGTGTGAGTGAAGGGGGCTAAAATGAACCTGTACATTGCACCAATACAAATGCGACGAGTGAAGTTCCACTAACACGTGCGTTGCGGCTTTTTGTTGTATTTTTCCTGCAGAAACGCTTACAAGCGTGTAGATTTATTACTTATTGTGTATTCCCCTTTGTGTCTAATGTATGATCTTAAGACACCTAAAGTAATAAAATATTCTTCAAAAGTAATAAAATCTTCCCCCTTTGTTTTGGGTGTACCGTTCGCAGATACGTACGTATTTCGGTTGCTATCCGCATAAGCACTGATGATGGTTCTATCCATATTCATAGACAATAACCCTTGTAATGGCAGTATTGGACGAAATCGTTGCACAAGTGGTCGTTTATTCCTGGATACCACATGAGCAGTTAATATCTCGAAAAAATAATCATACTTAAGGTGTGAAATAATTAAACATGGGTTTAAGTGTGATTATATTTCAAATTTGGAAAATTTCAGTCATATAGGTATATGTGTATGTCTTAAATCCAGCAGAAACTGTAAAGATAAGCTCCAACAGGTCCTGTCTGCTCATATTGTGAAGGCATCGATGGCTATGACTAGGAAAAAAGTTTACACATTATCTTACGTTTAGTTTCGGAACGGAAGCAGGCATGGATTGTTTTCGTTTCCGGCGACAGAATTTGACGAGCCTCCAGTTTTCTCGGTTTCTTCGACTTTCACCTCTAATGACATGACGAAAATAAGAAAAATAAGTTGAAGCATAACGCGTCGGTAGGATTTAGGGCGCCGTTATTCCTTCCTTCGAAAGTTCCGCAACAGAGGGGTGTTATTTTTAATGCAAGATGGAAAAAAAGAAAAACAATGCTAACAATAGTCGTTGAATTTACGCGTTGCTGTTTTTATTAGCAAATGATTAAGCTCAAGCTGCACGTCCAAAGAATATAACAATAAGTAGAAAAAATATAGAGGGTACATCGATCGGATATCCTTTGCTATTGAAATTGTCTATTACTTTATGAGACAAATTTGAATTTTTATCCAAGCATGATGAATGATGAATTCCGATGAAACTTGTTGTATCAACAAGCAAAAAACTATGCCTGTACATTAGCAAAAGCAAACGATCGTTCAAAACATCTGATAATTGACTAATCGTTGATTCCGAAGAATCGTGCATCCAGCTCCGTCGTCGGCGTCATCTTCCGTTTGTTTGATTCAACGTCCGAAATGTTCTTTTAGATGTGGTACGGTTTATTTCTCTCTTGTAATTGAGTAAATTGTGTTTGATTAATGACTCAAAGCAGCACGAGACAGACGTCGAGCGCAATGCCCCTTGTGAGTTATGGGATGAGTCTGTGAAAAAAAAAAAAATTAAATGTCTCTTACCATTAAAATAGATGTTTGACACAGGATAAAAAACAGCATTTTCGAATTATTTTATGACGGAACTAACGACGCATGAACAACTTCCGGTTCTGGCAACAGCAGGAAACCTTACGAATTGTTTTCTCCTTTAACTCATGCTTCGGTATTCGTTCGATTACTGTCTGAAGTAAGTCAGTCAGTCCCCGGCAGTCTTCGTTCAGTCAATGATCGTTATCAAAACACTTTTCATAAGCGGGTGGATTCACTTTCGCTTTCACACTTCATTAGGCGAATCGTCCATTATCTTTACGGCTATTATGCTTCGCAGTCCGGTTGTTTACATCGCAATGAGAGGCTGTTATTCAACGCTCGCTGTTGAAGCAAGTGAAATCATTGTGGCTTATAGTTCATGTTGCATTCCTCAAATTTTACTGCCGGTTCCGAAAGCAGTGAATTTTAATTCCAAACGAAACCAGTCCCCTGCTCCGCACTTTACAGAAGCGAAGTAATCTCATGGAAGAAACTATGCCAAACAATCACATAATAAATGTCACAACCATGTTTATAACTTGTTCGCATAGAGACTTCTGAAGCCGGTGCGTAGAAACTTCATCGAGTGCGAGAAAATTTATCACCCTACAGGGTCTAGCAAGAAGCACTATGTTCAGCTGATACAAACAGCGTATATGGTGATTTGATTTCCAATTCAGCTTGCTCTGGTACCTCTCCTTGCTTTCACTTTCCTCCCGCAACTGCAGCTAAGGAACCTCGTAATCTGTGCAGCCTGTGGCACTGCATCCGTACGTACTATGTATACACGTATGCCGTAGAGAGGGAAACGGTTTCAGGTCCCAAATGTAGAACATTTGTTATTGTTTTTCCATCTAATGTTTTTCACGCTATAGGTCAGCAGAAAGTCAATAATATGCATTCAACCGAGAGAAAATTTTGTTTGCCTCTTGAGACTGCACGTTTTTTCAGCATTTTGATGGAAAGTGATCTTTGTCGATGGCCCTTTTTTTCGGCGTGGCGTATTTTTTTATTTTGTTTTCATTTTTCAGTTACCCAAAATAGAGTGTATTTGAACTGTGATATAGAGTCAACTTTTTTTGTTTTTTTTTTTTTCAATTACCCAAGTCTATAAACTGCAGTATAAACTTCAACGAAAGAACGTTCCTGCTGAGCGATAACTACCTTTATTTTCTATTGGTACAATACGTCGTTTTGGATTACTTCCCACCGAAATATTGAAAATTTCTGTTGAAAGAACATTCCAAGTGGTATGAATTCCAAATTTTGGTGGGCTGAAAATCTCGATTGGATTTTAATAATACAGATCTCGTTCGAATTTGACACGTTTCGCTTTTGACACGGTTCAATTTTGGCAACATCAAAACTTTGAACGTATTGCCACCAGCAACCATCCAAGCGTTGAGTTGAATTTTCATTCCGGTAGGCATCGGACAATGCTCATTCATAATCAATCGGTTTTATCGAATACTTTTTTCGAGAGAGATCCCCACCGTGCAGTGATAACGGGAATGAAAAATCGCATTTCCCGGGAATTCCCGGGAACCGGGAACTGAAAAATTCTTTAGCAAAATGATATTTTAAATGAAGTTCATCAGTAAGAGGTAACAAAAAATTGTTTAAAATTCCATTCTCAATCCGCATGAAAAACAAAAAAAAAAAACAAATGAAATACAAAACATTTTCAAGTTAACATAGAAAATTCGTGATCGATTTTTGTAGCATATATTTGCAGAAGAGGAGAATTAAGGGTATTCATGTCGTCAAACAATCGCTTTAGATCCGCTCACAATTTTCCGTTAAGCTCAAAATTTTTATTTCCTTCCTTTGCTCAAGTCTGCTGAATCATCGCTAATGTTTGAATTCTAGCATACTTTTGCTTTTTGATTACAGCTTTTGCTACACTTAATTGAAAACTGGTGTCCAATTCTTTCAGTTTGCTGAAGAGAAAACTGAGTGTTAAGGCCTAAACACAGTGGATGCGTTGCGGCTGCGTTTGCGGCAATTTGACAGTTAGCTCATACCTTTTCTGTCAAATTAACGTCAACGCAACGCAAACGTATCCATTGTGTTGGGGCATTGAGCGGTAGCGAACCTATTCGCTTTATATTCATTTAAATATATTTGCTATGCATTCGTTGTTTTGCTTTCGTCTCGATTAGACGCAAATTGTTCATCTCCGTTTGAGTTCGCAAAATAACAATACACGAGTTATCGTACGGGTGTTTTTTTTTTGTCGATTAGTTCTTGTGCTGCGCGATAACAATAGCCGGCAGTTTATCGGCAGAAACATCTTCTGCACACTGGTAGGGGCAGGCTACCCCGCCAGTGATCTGATACGCTGATATATCAGCAAGAATAATTCTCCCGCACCGCTGTTACCCCGCTAGCAGCACGGACCACCATACGATCGAGCGAGTGGAAGTCAACTACAAGTGGCATCTACAAGGTCGCGTGTAGGATACGGCCACTGTGTCACAACACGAAGCTGGATCGTCATTGTTTGTTCTGCGGAGACGCTCGATTAATCCTACTATCAGCCGTGAGGTCGTGACTTAGACGTTCGGTGAAGTATTCACTTTAGAATTTTTATCATTATTATTAATAGTATTATTATTATTGTTATTATTATAATTATTATTATTATTATTATTATTATTATTATTATTACTATTGTTATTAGTATTAGTATTACTGCCTTTTTTTTATTTTGATCCATTGTAGCTTGAAAAATTGTTTTTAAAATTTAATAGCAACTACTTGACCCCCCCCCCCCCCCCACATTCGAATATTTATCGTTTGTGTGCGGTAGAGCGTAACGCTCCCGCAAAATGGACGACATGCAGGTGCAACTATTCCTGGATGTGGAAACAAATGGGGAAGATATTGAGATCTCTCAATTCCCCTCTACCTTCCCCGTTACCTAGCCCCGTACCAAGGGTACCGGCAACACGGGTGAAAGCTTACCCAGATGCTTCGAAAGGTCCGTTCGTAGTTTACTTCAGGCCCATAAAGAAGCCTCTAAATATTATTCAAATCGGCAAGGACCTGGCAAAACATTTTTCGGACGTAACCGAAATTACAAAGGTTAGACCGAACAAGCTGCGAGTTGTTGTGAGTAGCTTGAAGCAAGCAAACGCAATTGCTAGCTACGAGCTCTTCACGAGAGAGTACCGCGTGTACATCCCTGCCAAGGACGTGGAGATCGACGGTGTGGTTACCGAAGGAAGCCTCACGGTCGATGACATTTTGCGTCACGGGGTTGGCTGCTTCAAGAACCCCCTGATTCAAGATGTAAAGATACTGGATGTCAAGCAATTGCATTCAGTATCCATCGAAGAAGGGAAGAAGAAATTCTTCCCTTCGGATTCCTTCCGTGTAACATTCGCCGGATCCGCACTGCCGAACTACATCTCTTTGGACAGGGTTCGTCTGCCTGTACGCCTGTTCGTACCGCGGGTCATGCATTGCCAAAACTGCAAGCAGTTAGGTCATACAGCCACCTACTGCTGCAACAAGGCACGCTGCAGCAAGTGCGGAGGCAATCATGCTGAGACCGCTTGCAGTGAGGATACTGAAAAGTGTCTTTACTGCGAGGGAACTCGGCATGACCTTTCGGCGTGTCCCGCAGAAATGCTGAAGAGTGCTGAGCCACCCTCGACAGGAAACATCTTTTCCTTTTTGCCAATCGATGAGGGTACATCTGACGATCCCGTCGAAGGGTGTTCTTATGCCATGCCAGAAGGATCTAGGAAGAGGAGAATGATCAACTCTCCTAATCTTTCTCGCAAAGGTCGCAAGATAACCCCTAGCAGAACGACCAATAAACCAACACAAAAAGGAAGCGGTGAAGAAAAACCGAAGCAAGTACCTCCCGGTTTTAATTTTAAATCAAACCAGGAGTACCCACCGCTTCCTGGGGCACCAAAAACCCCTCGTGCACCCATTTCTCGATCAGAAGATAAAAGAGAAACAGGGTTCATAAAATTTTCTGATATTGTGGACTGGATATTTAAAACATTCAACTTACCAGATCCCCTACAAAATATTCTTCTTGCCCTTCTTCCTACAGTGAAAACCTTTTTGAAGCAACTAGCAGCAACTTGGCCCCTCATTTCAGCTATCATATCCTTCGATGACTAATACGGCGAAAGAGGTTAGGAATTTTATCACCCTATTACAGTGGAATTGCAGAAGTATCATCCCCAAATTCGATCTATTTTCTCATTTAATAAATACATACAATTGTGACGCATTTGCGCTCTGTGAAACCTTTCTCAATTCAAACGATCAACTCAATTTCCACGATTTTAACATTATTCGTCGAGATCGAGACTCACACGGTGGAGGGGTACTTTTAAGGATTAAAAAGTGCTATTCCTTCTTCCGAATCGACCTCCCCTCGATCTCGCATATTGAAGTCCTTGCCATTCAAACGAATATGAATGGAAGAGACCTATGCCTTGTTTCGTTATATATCCCTCCATCCGCGCGGATTGACCAGAGGCATCTCACTGATATAGCAGAGTTGCTTCCCGCGCCTTTTTTGATATTGGGAGATTTTAATTCTCACTGTTCGCTATGGGGGTCGCTGTACGACGACAACCGATCTTCTTTAATCTGTAACTTGATGGACGACTTCAATATGACAGTTTTGAATACTGGGGAAGCGACACGTGTACCTAATCCTCCAGCACGTGAAAGCGTGCTTGACCTATCCCTCTGCTCGACATCACTAGCGCTAGATTGCCAGTGGAAAGTAATCAACGATCCCCACGGTAGTGATCATCTTCCAATCGTTATATCAATTGCTAATGGTTCAACTCCCCCGAACCCAATCAATATTTCCTACGACCTTACACGTGATATTGATTGGAAGTGTTATGAGTCTATTATAGCGCAACCTATCGAGACTCACGAGGAACTTCCTCCGGAGGAAGAATACGCGTTCTTAGCTGGCTTGATAATCGACGCCGCGACTCAAGCTTAGACGAAACCGATACCCGGGGTAACGATTAGACAGCGCCCTCCCAACAAATGGTGGGACAAAGAATGCTCTGAGCTGTACGCGCGAAGGTCCGCGGCGTATAAGGACTACCGGGAGTACGGCACTGTCAACCTGCTTCGAAAGTACGAGGCACTGGGCAGGCAGATGAAGAGCTTAGTAAAGGCGAAAAAACGCGGGTACTGGCGGCGGTTCGTAAACGCGTTGTCGAGGGAAACAGCGATGAGCACTCTTTGGGATACCGCCAGGCGCATGCGGAACCGTGACGTTTCGAATGAAAGTGAGGAGTATTCAGATCGCTGGATACTCGATTTTGCCAAAAAGGTCTGTCCGGACTCTGTACCGGAACAGAAAACCTTTCGCGACGCGTTATTAGTAACTACGGAAGAGCCTCCATTTTCGATGTTGGAATTCTCAATGGCTCTCCTGTCGTGCAACAATAAGGCTCCAGGGTTAGATAGAACAAAATTCAACCTGTTGAAGAATCTACCCGACTCTGCAAAAAGACGCTTGTTGAATTTGTTCAACAAGTTTCTTGAGCTAAATATTGTTCCGCATGACTGGAGGGAGGTAAAAGTCATTGCTATTCGGAAACCCGGGAAACCTGCCTCTGATCACAATTCATATAGGCCGATTGCGATGCTCTCTTGCCTCCGGAAATTAATGGAGAGAATGATCCTCTTACGGTTAGACAAATGGGTCGAAACAAACGGGTTACTTTCAGATACTCAATTTGGCTTTCGCCGGGGCAAAGGGACGAACGATTGCCTAGCGTTGCTTTCTACTGAAATTCAACTAGCCTTTGCTCGAAAAGAGCAAATGGCTTCTGCGTTCATGGATATTAAGGGGGCTTTTGACTCTGTCTCTGTAGAAGTTTTAAGCGCGAAACTTCATTCGCAGGGACTTTCACCAAACTTGAATAACTTTTTGCTCAATTTGTTGTCAGAAAAGCATATGTATTTCTCACATGGTGATTCGACAACTTCCCGAATTAGTTACATGGGCCTCTCCCAGGGCTCATGTTTGAGTCCTCTCTTATATAATTTTTACGTCAATGACATCGATGAATGTCTTGCAAATTCATGCACGCTAAGGCAACTTGCAGACGATAGCGTTGTATCCATTACTGGTAGCGAGGCTAGCGATCTGCAAGGACCATTGCAAGATACCTTAGACAATTTGTCTGAATGGGCTCTTAAGCTGGGTATCGAATTCTCTCCGGAGAAAACTGAGCTGGTCGTTTTTTCTAGGAAGCATAACCCAGCTCAGCTGCAGCTCCTACTAACGGGTAAAACGATCTCTCAGGTTTTAGTCGCTAAATATCTCGGGGTCTGGTTCGACTCTTAATGCACCTGGGCTTGTCATATTAGGTATCTGACACAAAAATGCCAACAGAGGATTAATTTTCTTCGTACGATTACCGGAACTTGGTGGGGTGCTCACCCAGGAGACCTTCTAAGGTTATACCAAACAACGATATTGTCAGTTCTTGAGTACGGCTGTTTCTGCTTTCGCTCCGCCACGAACACACACATTATAAAATTAGAGAGAATACAATATCGTTGTTTGCGTATTGCCTTGGGTTGCATGCAGTCGACCCATACGATGAGTCTTGAAGTGTCAGCGGGTATTCTTCCGTTGAAACATCGTTTTTGGAATCTCTCTTTCCGGTTGCTAATTCGATGCACTGTTATGAACCCATTAGTAATTGAAAATTTCGAGAGGTTGGTCGACCTTCAATCTCAATCCAGATTTATGACTTTATATTTTGACTATATGGCTCAAGATATTAATCATTCTTCATACGATTCCTCCAATGTCGCACTTTTAGATACTTCTAATAGTGCTATATTCTTCGACACCACCATGAAACAAGACATTTCTGGTATCCCGGATCAATCGCGACCCCAAGAGACCCCTAAGATTTTTTCCAATAAGTTTAAACATGTTAGTTATGATAAAAGGTTTTACACTGACGGATCTAATCTAGATGAGTCCACTGGCTTCGGTGTTTTTCACGAAAATTTTACCGCCTCCTACAAACTCGGTGCTCCTGCTTCCGTGTACGTCGCAGAACTTGCTGCTATTCAGTACTCTCTTGGAATCATCGAAACCCTACCCATAGACCACTACTTCATCTTCACAAATAGTCTCAGTGCCATTGAGGCTCTGCGATCAATGGAGCCTGTGAAGCACACCCCGTATTTCCTGGGGAAAATACGGCGGTTTTTAAGTGCTTTAACAGATAAAAATTACCGGGTTACCTTAGCGTGGGTCCCTTCTCATTGCTCGATTCCGGGTAACGAAAAGGCTGACTCTTTAGCTAAGGTGGGTGCTATTGATGGCGATATTTATGAAAGACCAATTGCTTATGATGAATTTTATAGCATTTTGCGTCAGAGAACACTCAACAGTTGGCAATCATCATGGAACTCAGATGAACTGGGACGGTGGTTACATTCCATTTTTCCTAAGGTATCGACGAAAGCATGGTTCAAGAGGTTGGATGTTGGTCGGGACTTCATTCGCGTGATGTCCAGACTTATGTCCAATCACTACACGTTAAACACGCATCTCTTTCGTATTGGGCTTGTAGACAGTAATCACTGCGTTTGTGGCGATGGCTACCATGACATCGAGCATGTTGTTTGGTCGTGTACCGAATACTGTGGTGTTAGGTCTGAGCTTATAGATTCCCTTCGGGACCGAGGAAAACAACCGAACGTACCCGTTAGAGACATTCTGGGAAGCGGTGATCTCCAGTACATGACACAGCTATACGGGTTTATAAAAAATGCTGGCATTAAAATTTGATTTCTTTTATCTATTTGCTAGAATACAATTTCTGCCACAAACTGAAAGAGAATGATACACCCGGCTGGAGACACTAAAACGAAGACTCGGCATCTCTATGTTTACGCAGACACCTCAGACCAAAACTGCTCAAATAGAACATCACTGGTTAGCCACGTACAAATGAATACATTCTGTAATATAAAATAGTTAAAAACAAAATTGTAACACCCCTCCTCTCACCTTAAATCTCCACTAGCTCGTAGTCGGCCGCGAGAATAAAGAAAAGGCCTCCCTCTTTTCCCTGCTAATTTAGAATTTTAAAAAAAATGTACTTGGCTCAGTTAAACATAAATTGTATCGTGCCGTGTCAAATAAACTATTTAAACTCATATTTGCTATGCCATTGTGATTTATTTTAAATAAACTACGTCTCAAATCTAGTTTTCATTGACAGAACAACATTTTAACCCTTTTGGCGTTTATATCATTATTGATTAGAACGTAAGATTTCAAGGAAGATTTTTGTTTAATTAACTACGTTATTTCGTTATTTCGCCGTTCGGTGGTTTTCTGTGACCGAGACAAACCGGAAGGAAACGATAGAATACTAAATAATCAGTTCAATACGACTCAAAATAAGTCAGTCTTAGAGCATTTGAAGGCTTACTAATTAACATGCAAAGATGATTCTCACGTTGATATATTATACTGACTTTGAGTTTTATTAAATGATTTATTTCAGGTCGCACCAGTTTGATGTATTTAATTTTATTGCAATATTGCATAAGAAACTATAGTGAATCATACAAAAATTTTCGCAGAACTCGGGAATCCCGGGATCCCGGGAATCAATATTTCTGTTCCCGGGATCCGGGAATCCCGGGAAAAGCTATTTCCTGGGATTGCAAACCCTAACATATTCTTTTTAGTTTCATCCCAATTCTAGATGCTGGTAGACAGATTTGTTATTCTCCTTAATATGTGGAAAGAGCAGAGTGAACATTCACCGCTCATTGCTTGCCCAGCACGAGCGCTGCGTGTAGCAATTTTTTGCACCACACTTCTTTTTCTTCTGCTTTGTGCTGTGTTTCTGCCACTCGCAAAAAAAAAATAATGTACTTGTTGCTTACACAACAGCTGAGTGCCACAAGAGTGGTGAATCACACATAAGTATACCGCGGCGCGCACTGCTGAGATGAATTCGATAGCATCCGAAGAGCAAACATGTGTAAATGTGTAAATTGAAGAAGTGTGGCAAATCAATCAAAACATCATCTGATATGACGAAGTCGTGAAAAAAAATGACCGATACGGTTGATGTTCGACGAAAAGTTCGAAGGTCATCAGAACAGTAGACAAATATTTTTTCTTGTATTTTTCTTGAAGTTTAATAAAAACCCTGCAAAAACATATTTTCACCAATTTTGTATGTTTTTTCATCATGAAGAAATCGGAAATTGTATGCGGCCAAATTCTAAATGAAACAAACCTTAGAGACTGTGTGAGTCAAAAGACTATGGCGCTGTACCCCCGACTACATGTTTGTCAAGTCCTTGTTATAAATAAGGGACCATCCATTAATGATGTCACGCGTTTAGGGGGGGAAGGGGGTTTCAATTATTGTGACATATGGGGGAGGGGGGGTTTGCTTGAGTGTGACATCACAATTCAACTCAAAAATAATAAATGAATAAAAAAGTCACATACCTAACCACAGAGTTCAACTCAGAACTATTCATGATATTTGCATCATTCATTTATAGTTCTACGATCCCTTTTTTGCTTAAGATTTGTTTAGATGAAACAAATGACATTTTTTTTCTCGTTAAAAAAGCATAATGTTCGTTAATTCTGTTTTACCGTGCATGTTCGTTTATGAATGCCAGCGCAATTTCATTAATTTTTAGTGTCTCTCAATCCAGTCAATACAAAAATTGTGACAAAACGTGAATAAAGATGCTTGGCTATTGTAACATGTTGAGAAGATTTGGATTGCGAATTGATTGAAGAAAAGGAACTAAATATTGATGGTCTTTCAAAAATCAGCAATGATGCTGCAGTTACTGTCTTGGCTTTCTATGTCGTCGATATGCGACTCCATCAACAGCATCCTTGGACTAAACACCCAAACTAAACGCCTTTTCTAGCTATCTTCTATAATCTTCTTTTCCTTTTAGTTTCAGTTTTTTTTCAGCAAAATCGTTCTTATTAAGAAAAATGCATTCCTAACATATATCTCGATTTTCAATCAGCTATTACCAAAGAGAGGGGGGGGGGGTATAAAAACGTGACGTAATTAAGGTGGGGGGTCAAGGAAGTTGTGACAAGGGAGAGGGGGGAGTTAATTTTTTCCAAATTTTGCGTGACATCATTAATGGATCGTCCCTAAGAGGTTCAAATCCTGAATTAGAACGTTACTCCAGGGCTTAACTACATCCGTTCCCCAATTTTATGTACCTTGTAATGTTTACACCTTGTAATGTAATCGTAATGTGTACCTTGTAATGTAATCGATGTTAAGTAACGATGTGCTTTAGTATTGGTGAATGCATGGTTCGTTTTGATCGAGTGTTTGCTATATGCTGCTCAAAGGCACATGTTGTTATAATTTTGTGCCTCAATTTTCTATTTTCTTCTACCGCGCATAGTGTTAGTTATTTCTACTATGATGCACTCATGAAGACAAATTTCTAAATAACGAAAGGAATTGTTTTGAGTGAGAAAAAGAAGAGATTGATAGTAGTCTATGAACAGGAAGGTGTTCCTATTCGAGAAATCGGAAAATATGGAATTTTTTCTACTGCTGTCAAAATAAGATGGATGAAGGAGAAAAACTGATTTATTTCGTATGAAGATACATTTATTATGAATGAAAGAAAAATATTGAACATTTGAGAAAGGTCTATTACCGGCTCTCGATGAAGCTTTCTTATGATGCCGGAGCAAGACTGTACGGCTTTTACGTCGACTTTTCGAATGCATCTCTTGATTCTACCGATCAACTGTTGCAGTTCATTGACCTCCAGTTATTTTTGTACCGAAGGAACTTAAAATTCCGAAGAAATCTTCGATTGGATGACGCTAAGGTAGATTCAAATTTGGGGTACAAATGGAGCCAAGTGGTTCTTAAAAAACGTTTGTGTTTTTGACGTAATGTGATATTTTGTCTGGTCAAAACACATACTTTTCATCGGTATGTTCAGGAAAATATGGATTCATAATTTTGTTCAAATATTCGTTCTGGTATAGATTTTGATTGACAGTCAAACCACTAGACTAGAACCATGATTTAGACAAATAGGAAAAAGTTCTTTTTTGTCCACTACTCTGGCCGGTCTTTCCCTACCTTCCTGGCGGATTATAGCTAAGGTTTGTTGGAAACCATACACAATAGATTTTCGCTTTCAAATAGTTTACCGTGAACTTTTTTCCAAAATTGTGAGTTCATAGCGAACTATACAATGCGCTTGCGGAATGCTCCTTGTTTCGACGCCTTTTTGAACAGAACTACAAAAAGAGGAGAGAGAGCTTTCATATACATACTCTTATTTCTCTCCGAGCGTGTTTGTTGTGGAGTAAGATAGTCCTAAAAAAATCAAATTTTCCGTTCAAAATCCACAAAATCGATTTTCTAGAATGAGAACCCGCAGTCCTGGTTCAAATCCAGTGGATAATATCTAGGGAATCCTTGTAAGACGAATCCACACCGATAAGAAGCAATATAACTCTATCGCAAAACTAATGGCCGCCATTTTGGAAGCGTGGAAGAATATCGAGCTGATTATTAAGAAATATTTAGTTTTCAATATGCTCAAAAAATGTTACAGGTAATTGAAAGAAAAGGAAGGTCAACTGACTATTAACACTCGAAACATATTCATAACACTGAACATTTGACTATTTACCGATTATTAAAGTAAGTGCGGCTAGTACAAAGTAGTCACTGAACATCATGCGTTCGAGTAAATAATAGCTCGAAAGCAACAAACTGTTTTAATCCTCACTGTCCTCATTCTGCGTCAATCACGCTGGTGCCCTGGGTTCTCGATTCCCAACGCCGACATAGCTGTCAATGGTTGTGGGGTGGCGGCCACTCACCGACCCAATATTCATAGCCGACACCGGGAGATTTTCTGAGACGCCTTCACGCCTTACATTGCATGAGGAAGTAAAGCCGTTGGTGTCGGTCCGTTAATCAGCGGGTCGTAAGTTGGGTGGGTCCTGGGTGGAGTTTATTCCCAACTTATTTATTTAAAAATGTTCTATAACGAGAGTCCAATTTAATAACACTGGTTTACACAGGAGTGACTCCAACTAGAAAAAAAAAAATGAAAGTTTATAGGTTTCTAGCCAATTGTGTGAATGTTTGTGCTCCCAGCCACTAACATTTTTCAGAGACTTAAATGAGTTTTCTCGTAAACATAACGTTAAAGTGCCGAGCCCGGCAACTACTACTCTCACGTAAGTTGGAGCGTTTTGGTAATGGCTAGGGCACCAAAATTCACAGGAACGGTGAAAAAGCTATAATCTTTCTAGGGCAGCTATCTCGAGCTTAAGGGCAGCATTTTTTCGCTTTTGTCGACCAGTGTGATCAATACCCATGTTACCCATGAAATATGAGTGCAGCTATAGAAAGAAGTCGCAGTGCATTTTCAAAACTCTTTGCAAAAATGTCGATCTTCATTGAATAGGGTTTGCAATATTCCCGGGAAACGGGAATAAAAAATCGCATTTCCCGGGAATTCCCGGGAACCGGGAACTGACAAATTCTTTAGCAAAATGAAATTTTAAATGGAGTTAATCAGTAAAAGGTAACAACAAATTGTTTAAAATTTCACTCTCAATCCGCAAACAAATGAAATACAAAACATTTTCAAATTCGTGATCGATTTTTGTAGCATATATTTGCAGAAGAGGATAGTTAAGAATATTCATGTCGTCAAACAATCGCTTCAGATCCGCTGACGATTTTCCTTTAAGCTAAAAAATTTTCTTTCCTTCTGTAAAACTTTGCTCAAGTCTGCTGAATCACCGCTAATGTTTGAATTCCAGTATACTTTCAAATCACCGATTACAGCTTTCGCTACACTTCATTAAAAACTGGTGTCCAATTCTTTCAGTTTGTTGAAGAGAAAACTGAGTGTTAAGGCCTAAACACAATGGATACGTTGCGGCTGCGTTTGCGGCAATTTGACAGTTAGCCCATACATTTTCTGTCAAATTAACGTCAACGCAACGCAAACGTATCCATTGCGTTTAGGCCTTTAGGCAGGCATTGGACGCGGAAAATATTTGCTATATTCGGTACGGACTTTTTGGGCAGAATGTTTTTTACACTACAGTAAATATTTACTGTTTACTTGAGAGGTAACAAATCTTTTGTTTATTTTTTTTTCATTTAAATATATTTGCTATGCCATTGTGATTTATTTTAAATAAACTGCGTTAAAATCTAGTTTTCATTGACAAAACAACATTTTATCCCTTTTGGAGTTTATATCATTATTGATTAGAACGTAAGATTCCAAGGAAGATTTCTGGTTAATTAACTACGTTATTTCGTTATTTCGCCGTTCGGTGGATTTCTGTGATCGAGACAAACCGGAAGGAAACGATAGAATACTAAATAATCAGTTCAATACGACTCAAAATAAGTCAGTCATTTGAAGGCTTACTAATTAACATGCAAACATGATTTTTACGTTGAAATACTATACTGACTTTGAGCTTTATTTAATGATTTATTTCAGGTCGCACCAGTTTGACGTATTTAATTTTATTGCAATATTGCATAAGAAACTATAGTGAATCATACACAATTTTTCGCGGAACTCGGGAATCCAGGGATCTCGTGAATCAATATTTTTGTTCTCGGGATCCGGGAATCCCGGGAAAAGCAATTTCCCGGGAAATCGTTCCCGGGATTGCAAACCCTATCATTGAACATTGAAAATAAAAACTGGCTATGAAGGCCATAGTTATAAAGTATTGTTTTGCTCTTCATATTTCACAACTCATAAATACATCATCCATGACATTATGACTTCCATCGAGTTAAACAGCGGCGCTCAGCTGTTTAAGCCGGTTTTGTGTTACTGTGTAAATAATTTCCATAAGAGCAGCATTGTTTATTTGAATACTGCCATGCACGAAGCAGCGTAAATGCAAGCTGTATGTATGTTGTGCTGTCCCAGTACTTCCGGCTCTCGCACTAGTTGAAAGCCGCATTTTCAAACAAACACAATCTGCGCGTGCAGTTGTCAATAACCGGAAAGCTAATTATGTCGCCAAATGATTTTCATAACGCACCGATATCCTACAGAAACTTCATCTTTACCGTACCAGAAAAGCATAGTATCTTTCTCTCAAAAAACTGCAATCCAAAAGAACACGTTACAAATAACAGTGCAGTGGGTTTTTTTTCGATCGGCTGTTTTCGGTTTGTCAATGCTAGATTTTTTTTTTTTTTAGTTTTTTTAGTAATTTGAATGCTATCTGGAGGTTGGTCTAGACTCTAGAGGTTTAGCCTCACCGAAGATAACAGAGTAAAAATTCTCTTCCCTGTTGAGTGGATCGCTGGAAGTGACGGAAAAAACTGAAATAGTCACTGTTGGCGGTTGGCTCATCCGTGATATCTATAAATATTTTTTCGAAACACTCAATTATCGCACGCGCTACCAAGCATAAAATACAACATAAAACTGCACTACTTTCGCTTGCCGACAGAGGTTTTTTTCCTTTGCACAAATTCACACACGCCGATGTCACCCCTTCGTCGTTGCTATTCAGAGACTATCACCTCCCAGGTGGAGAGTTTTTGCTTCTACTGACCTGGTCACGTACCCGAATACGGATACGCGAACGCGACACTTCACTGTGGCGAATTCGCTCTGTGCTGCTACATCGCTGCATCATCGGGCCGTGTAGCGTAAAACATGGTAATGAAAAGTTGAAGGCTAGTGAAAGTTTGATCGGTACGTTTCTCTCCTCTTAAACAGTGCAGAAGCATACCGGTCCGAGGTTGTCCGCGATCACCAAAAACAGGAAGTTGTCTAACAATTTTTTTTCGAACATTTTGAGATGAGATAAGTATTTCATGATTGATTTACAGAATTAATTAAATCAGAAACATTGGGCTGCAATATTTGCTAGTCGTGTCAGATTGATGGATTACCGAAGAAATTTTTTGATTACAATGCAAAACCCTGTTGATCACTTAATCACGTTTCAACGGTTTGTGTCGCGATATTCTTTGTACTTTGAACTTAGAAAGTTATTTGAAGAATCTATTTATTCATTAAGGGTGAGCGGGTGAACTACAAAATCAAGAATAGTCTTACAGAGTTAGATTAATCATTTAGCGTAAGACAATCGCACGTTGTTTCTGAGTTATGAGTGGTATTTTAATCTCTTCCGTGCCTCAGCGGTTGAAAGTGACTCCGAAGCATTCTAAATATAGTACTTTTTTCGAACTCCTATGGTTTTCCTGTGAACGACCAAACATTAAGTGATCAGCTTTAAAATTTTCATTTGACTGCCCCGCAGTAGGTGCAAATTCTTTCTATCAATGCGATATAACAAACGTTTCCGCGTGAAAGTGGAAGCTAGAAGCACAGATTTGCTGAATTCCCTAATCAATTTATGTCGTTATTTGTCGCTCAAGTAGTGATTATTGAAGCCTAATCAAGTTTCACTTCTACCGTAGGCGTAATAAGTTTTACTTTACGAACTAATTTCATTTTTTGTCATATTGACTTACATTTTAAGTTTAGTAAAGCGGGCAATGTATGTAGTTTCGCGGGAATGTGAAGATGAACGGGAATAGAAGGTGTGACTAGAATTAGAAAAAAATTTTCCCTCGTCCAGACGGGACTCGAACCCGCAATCTCCGTTGTCTCCGGCAAGGTGTTTTGGCCAATTAAACTACTGGGTAAGGGTAACTCTTCCTAAGACCAATGTCGAATCACCCTCTACTTTTGTGTTCCCGCATCTCAGCACGCCGCGATGAAACTGCACACACTGCCCTGTGGAAGTTTATTTCTGTCAACTGAGAGAGTGGTCTCTTTACGCACACTATGTATAATGACTTATTATATCTACAGCGGCGCAAGCGATGAGACACGTCAGTTGGTGGCCAAATCCCATGGAAGGCGTATCACGGAAGAGCTCCGATGTGCTAATTTTTCTTTACGAACTAATTTCATTTTTTGTCATATTGACTTACATTTTAAGTTTAGTAAAGCGGGCAATGTATGTAGTTTCGCGGGAATGCGAAGATGAATGGGAATAGAAGGTGTGACTAGAATTAGAAAAAAAATTTCCCTCGTCCAGACGGGACTCGAACCCGCAACTCCGTTGTCTCCGGCAAGGTGTTTTGGCCAATTAAACTACTGGGTAAGGGTAACTCTTCCTAAGACCAATGTCGAATCACCCTCTACTATTGTGTTCCCGCATCTCAGCACGCCGCGATGAAACTGCACACACTGCCCTGTGGAAGTTTATTTCTGTCAACTTGTCTTAGGAAGAGTTACCCTTACCCAGTAGTTTAATTGGCCAAAACACCTTGCCGGAGACAACGGAGATTGCGGGTTCGAGTCCCGTCTGGCCGAGGGAAAATTTTTTTCTAATTCTAGTCACACCTTCTATTCCCGTTCATCTTCGCATTCCCGCGAAACTACATACATTGCCCGCTTTACTAATCGTAATAAGTTTTAATTACACGTAATCTCTTCAACGTCGAATATAACCATAGTAACATAGCACATTGTATATTGTGAGAGGAATGAAATAGGATAGGATGGTTATCTTTTAACATTCAATTAAATCTTATCTTATTTTTCTTTTCTTGTTTCAGGTAAGCCGTTATTTTCCCCGGACTCTAATCATCATGTCATTTCACCAGTTTTGGTTTCCGCCAAGCATTCCAAATCAACGACTCTCTTTGTTAAGTCTATAGACAATGTCTTTATTAATCACGACGCCAACGAAGTATTTCGAACTGACCAAATTTTTTGAACGTGAAATTAGGGTGAAAGCACAGCCTGATCAAAGCGAAGTGCTGCAAAGATTATGGCAGCAATTACGGTGGCAATTGTTTTTCCCGGTAGTGTAAATTAAGCTAAAGACGCCTTGATCATCGAACAAATAATCATAAACAACCAAATAGACATCCGCCACAATGCTGGAAACGTAACTTTCTGCCGAGAGTCTATATACTTCCTAGTTGCTGGCCTGATGATGCTACGATATGAAAATGGCGATGTTTGGAAATAAAATGTTTACTTTTCGTGCGTCTGCCTCTTGCTAACGAACAATTCGCACATTGATTGCAAAAATATCAGCGACTCAGCAGGATTCAAACGTGAATCACAATAGATTGGGTCGATTAAATGTAGACATAACAAAACGGGTAGGCTAGAGCTGGTGGAAAATGAGAACCAGTTAATTGAAAACAAAATACGGTTTCATGTTAGTCTGCCCTGAAAGCAACATGAGACATAAGACATTATAGATTTCAAATTCCGTTGCCCTCCACACATGAATTCATCGGGCCTTGACCGTGCACATGTATTATAACAAGAGCCATCACTACAATCACTGCCGGTGCTGTTCCATTCAACAGGGAATCAAACGACACTGGGAGAGTGTGAGTTTCGGGAAATGATTAGCAAAATTCCCCTACATATCATGTTCGTTACAATATGACAGCAAAATCGATAAAGTGATTTGTTGCGTCCAATGACTCATTTAAAACATTTGTAAATTGATACTTCCATTCGCATCAAATATGTTTTTAATTAACACTACAGAGATTAAAACGAATCCTATCAAATAGTTCCATAGTTCTTCGTGTCTAGTTTATTTTCGCTACCTGCGTGGTAATTTTTCAACCTACTGCTGATCAACACTGCTGATATTGATGATGACAGTCGCTAGAAAAGCTGCATCATAGAAGCTGTGCTCCAGGCCCGTGCTCTGAATAACGGATAGAATCAGTTTTGTTGGTGTTGGAAGCAAATTCGGATAGCGTCACATTCGTTGGTGCGACTCATTTGCAATCTAGACAACCGTCTGTGCCGGAAACCTTGAACTCCAAATTAGTACACCATTCAATTGGTCTATCCGGTCATCGTTGGTGGTGGAAACAATTACGGGCCATCCCGTCGACAGAGTGGACAGCGTGGGTTGATTAGGACTTCAATGAATCAATTCGATTGTTGTTCCATTTTGGGGTTTTGTGCAATCAAGACAAATTGATGCAACAACAGAAAAGACGAAATAGGTTTGTTTATGCATGACGATAAGCTCTAATCATAAGAGGTGGAAACGACTCGCAGCCATCTATTTATCACCAAGTGGCTCAATTTTTCAACTCAAATCACTAAACGAATATTTCTCTGAACAGGAATCCTCATATATACCACCAAGTTCCCCGTAAACTCAAATGCTTACTTAACAATTGTTCTCGACTGAAGAGAGGAGGTCACTATTTGTATCCCATCTAATAACCCAAGTCACTGTCAATAGAAATGCTAATAAAGACGTCATTCAAGCTATGTGTTAAGGAAATGAACGTTCTGAACGCTGCTATGCATTGACATACAGGGTGCGGTAGGACCCAGTGGTATCTGACCTGCGCTTGGGAAATATTGATTACTTATCTTTTTGGCAGCAGTCGAATTGGATCTCCAATTGTACGTACTACTACCGTACTACTATACTACTTCCGAGTGCCGCCCACATTGTTGATGCTTTTGTTGAAGAATCGACCCTCTCAACCGAGGGCCTGGTACCGTGGAATGAGGTGAAATTGATCAGTGGGGTGAAATTGATCACCTGAAAATTCGTGATAAAAAATACTAATTAAAATGCAACTTTTGAAAGATTCACCTACCTGTCAAAGCTAACATTCGCATGCCCGGTGCAATTTTACATATTTTCGAAAAATTCTTCTAACTCAGTCAAAACTCAATCAAATTTGATCAAACAAGTTGCCAAATACCAAAAAAGTATTCAACTTACTTAAAGTAATCTTGATTAAGGTTATTTACGTTCAATTTGGAGAAGTGAGTAAAGTTTGATAAAAGCTCAAAACATATAATTTTTAACAATGATTATTACATACCATCATACCACCAGTATTACACTGGAGAATTCGCAGGAAACCACAAAGATTTTAATTTCAGAGCTAGTTTTTGAGCTCTTGCAACAAACCGAAATGAAATCGATCTAACGATGATCAAATGAGAGCAATTTTAGCAAACTGCATCTCGTGAACAAAATTAAATAAATTTTAACCTGAAATATCGTTATTTTCGTTTCCAAACTAGCTGATATTTTTCAGTTCAGGAATCATCATTTATAATGAACATATCGAATAATAGCACATTTCCAACATAATGTTTGGATTTTGAGGGGGATCAATTTCATCCCGATTTATCTAATAGTACCTTATAGAATTCTCGAATTTATTCCATGAAATAGACGATAGAAATTTCACCAATAGCCACAGACACATTCCTAGCACTTCTACGCCAAGACATCAAAATTTCAAACTGCATATTTGACCCAGAACTGTTGTGTATGTGAAAGAGGATAAATTGGACTTCACGAAAAACGTTTCTTTCATTTGAATTTACATTTAAAACTTGACTTAATGATTGGATTAAAAACACTCATAAAAGATTATTAAAATCATAGTTTTGACACTAGTTTTTCAAAAATACGCTTAAATGATACTATTTTAAAGCTATGGGCATGTGATACATCAGAAAGTAAAGGGTTTTTATGGACGTATTCATGGCCTAAACGCAGTTGTTGCTGCTATTTTGTAGATTCAATTGGTAGGTCATTGAAAAACAGGTCCTTTATTATGGTGTCGCGTTACAAAAATAGCAATTTTTCCGTATTGTTTAAATGTTACAAACTGTAGAAAAGTAGTATTCAGGATTTTCTAAGTACTCGATGAGACCTTTCTTAGCATATGCTGGTATGTGAAATTGGTGCATTCTACTCAGAGTTACAATAGGGTCAAAGTTATGGTGTCGCGTTACGAAAATTCTATGTGTTTTTATAAAGTTACCAAAAACGAGTTTTTGAGCTTTTGTCAGTGTATATTGATAATACAACATGAAATCATGATTAATAATAGTCATCTGCATTAAATTATATCCACCTAGAAGCGAGGAGTTTGCTTTCCACTGGAATTAGATCATTACATATTCAATGCCAATGGAAACCCATTGGAAATTACTAGAATGGTTTCCAGATAACATTTAAAATGTAAAAATATCTTTGTGCTTAAAAATTAAAATAAATTATAGAAACGCGAATATAATATAATTTCAAAGGTAGTGTAAAACAGTGTATTTGACTATTTTAACCTCAAATAGACTCATGCTGTTTCTTAAGCAATTGATTCAATAACTAGGTTTAGTTTCTAGTTTTGCTTTGCTTTTTGGCGTAAATACTGCTTTAACCAACCATGTTATTTACGAAAAACACATCAACAATAATCATTGCCACATGACAGAGAATAAAACAGAAACCTCACGCACACTACATATACTCTAGTAATGTTTTTACTTCTAGTCAAAAATTGAAAACGTATTATACCCAAACGATATACCTAAATATTAAACGATGGAAACTCATTGGTCTTGGTGGCGAACTAGCCTGTGGCTGCCAGTCACCTCAATAAATCAATGAAAAAACTTTTCAACATTCATTCAAACTCATCAAACTCTAGGTACATTATAAATTAACAATATTCCTACCAAACACACTCAATACCTGATGGTTACGACACTACCTAATATTCCAACACACAAACCACAACAAAAAACGGATTGATTCGTGTTTTTCACATATATTTTCTTACTTCAAGTACATTTTGATATTTTCTTCTTGGAAATCTCAACAAATTTGCAATTTGAGTGCAATTTTGAGTAAGATTGTAGCAGAAAAATCCAAACGAGCCTAGTTGCTTTCCGAGGCTTCAGTAAAAGGGCCCAATATTTCATAAAGATACAGCTATTTTTGTTTGCCAGTCGAAAAGTGGAGGGTGCGGAGTGATAGCTTTACATAAACTGCTTGTTTCCCCTTGACTTCAAGGAAAACTGTACAAAAAAGGTTAAAATCTGAATAAGATATAGCTTTTTTATGAAGGAAACCATTCTCAGATTAGTGGTAAAATAATATAAATCTGAAACGCCCCTATCGGCGCAACTTTGAACTAAATGTAAATGTCATAGCATAAACTTATTGGTATTAACCTAAACAACAACTTTGCCGAAGATAGTATGACTAAAAACTAATCATGATGCCCACATTTACGAAGCTCGCATTTTCGTAACGCGACACCATTTGCAGGAGACTGTTTTGCGTAACGCGATACCATTGACACACCGAAATGTTTTTGGGAACATTTCGCTAAAAATTCAGTGTTTTCTATATTGTAATATGTCATTTTGTTGGATTTTGTCTCCGGAACAAATGTCTAAAAGAAACCAGGGTTCAAGAACTTACAGTAGAGCAGATATTTGAACGTATGCCATCGAAGGTTGAAAAATCGAAATTCAGCGGTGGTGTCGCGTTACAACATGTATCGGGCTGTAGTGCATGATACAACTATCTAAATTGCTAAACCAACCCGTCATAAGAAAGTACATTTAGTTGGCATTATTCATGACCTGTTTAATCATATGCTCTTTAAGCTAATTTCTCATATCCAGCCTAAAATGTACACCAAAGTCGGTTCCTCATGGTGTCGCGTTACGCTGGAATGTGTCCACAGTGGTTTTCTAGAGCACGTACCAGTACTTGTTTTAAAAATATACAATTTTGAGTAAAATGTACTTGAAGCTACTTGATTAAAAAATATTATAAAAATTGATCAATTTCACTCCGTTCCATAGTACCTCTGAGAATCCCCCGCCCCTCAAAATCCGGCTATGTTACGGTTATTGTAGGTTTATCGGAGTAAGCGATGTTTTGCAAATGATTAATAATTGGTACATCTTTGTTTTCTTATATGTGATTTCCCATTACATATGTAATTTCCCATTATATTGATAATTTTTTATCAACTTGGAAAAAAATTTTTTTTATGTTGTACTGCAATTCTCTAACCAATCGTTTTGTTGTAGGCTCTACGTATTGAGATAATTCCAATCAACTCTGCCACGCGCGCCGGCTGATTTTCTGTTTCATTGTCTCTTTGAGAGCGGCAATTGAATATGATTACTCCCCTTTCGTCACCGTGATTTGTTTAATTTAATTAACGAAATGGGCCAATTCGCTGTTATCACGAGGGCCGCGTTAGGGCCCTTCCTTAAAATGTTGTTGTTTCACACCTTCAGTTGGATGAACCATCCTCCTGCCAGGCGTGTTCAATTTAACAGTAAACAGCACGATTGAAATAGTACAACGTACAATCTCATATAGTTGAATCAACACTTACCAAAAGATTTGTTTTGTTTGTAAACAAGCGGTTCAGAACCGCAGAAACCATCATGGGGATGTTTTTTTAACAAGATAGTAGAATGTTGGAGGCAACCGTTTACAGTAAACAGATTTGCTCGCAAAAAATATGTCTCGTTTCGCTTTGTTTTTTACTCTGTCTCACTCCTGTTATGATAATACAAACGATATGAAAATCAGCTTCCATTCAACCTTGCCGTCATGGTTAGCAAATCTGTAACATTTGCCAACCAACGTGCAAATCGATTTCACCTTGCTGCATGCACAAAGTGGGCATCACCATTGTGGTTTGCCGGCTATCATTCGTATGCAAATTGCCATCTGACGAGCGCTTCTTGTGTGGGTCGAGGGCTCGCACAATGGTCCATCAGCAGAACTCCCACAAGAAACACGCATCGTCGTTTCGTTGAAAATGGAAAATTCAACCGCATTAGCATCAGAGGTGGAACATTCTGACCAGGTTCCGGCCGCTGGCAAATACTTTGCAATTAAGGATCATCAGCATATTACGTAATGCGTGTTTCTCTGTGCACGGCATTTAATGTCTCCTTCTTCTATGTGCTTTACGTAAGTTCTGTGCGATTTCTTACTCCCCTTCAGCACAGCTAGATGACACAGTAAAAGATTATTATCGATTCACTAGTAATATTAACTTTAATATGCATTTTCATTACATCTTAAATAAAAAGCGCGAGAAATAATTTATTTATTTATTTATTCATTATTTAAATGTATGTAGTTCCGCCACTTTCTCAAAATTGGGCGTTATCATAAAAGACTTAACGTTTCTCCATCAGTTTCCCGTCCACAGTTTGTCTATTGTGTTGAAAAATATCTTGTTATTCTTACATTTTTCTTTTCTAAACAAATTAACAACGCCCCATGTAGGCATTTTCTTGCTTGTGCTATATAGCCGACTGCAAACGATCTATTATGAACACGAATACGTTGCAAGCGAAGGTGTTTTGAATTGTCGATTGAATAGAAAAGCTTAGAGGTACAAGTCTTTGTTTCGAACGTTGTGGTTTCCACTGTGATTGATAAACAAACGTCATCCAATTAAATGCATGAAATAAACTTGTCTTTTGCGTATGATTGTTCCAAAGCCTTAGTTAGAAAAACTAGTGATAGTAGTATTTTTCTAGGTAGTGCAATTCTCAAATCCATTTAGAAGTTATATAGCCGCTGCGGATCGCGTCTAACAAGGAGCCTATGTATTGTTCAATGTAATCTTTCCAGTAATACTTGTCTATTTGTTAGAGAGCTTTGCTTTGGTAATCACAAACCCGTACCCTTCTAGTTGATGAAACGATTGTAGATAAACGACTTATGTTCAGCAAAAAGTAACACGGAAGCAATCATCGTCTTCATTCTGGGAAAGCGATATTGCTTGTCTTGAGCAGTAAGATATCCTCCGGATTTTCATCCACTTTGGTGCAAATAATATTCGAAGAGATTTAACAATAATCCGGAAGCTTTTCCCTATTTCCATGAGCTCTCTAGAAGCCGAGCGCAAAGGAAAGTAGAAAAGAAAATCCCCTGAAAGCAATTCCTTGGTCGAGAGACGGGATATTCAGATATTCCAACCGTTACTATTTCACTACACTGCAATGCATTGTATTGAGAGCACGCTTAAAGTATTATGAGATAAATAAATCGGAAAGTCGGAAACTCGAATTAAAAAAAAAACGACCAAGGTAAATCTAATGAAAACTGTTTGCCTTTGTAAACGATTTAATTAAAAACAAAGAAAAGTTGGAAGCGGGTATGTCACTTCGACTTGTGCAGAATTTAAATTATCGAACTCTAATGACCATCTATTTAAACATTGTAATCAAGCTGAAATGGTTAGGGAATGGTTTATTATGAGTCTTCATCAACCAAGTTTGTTAACATTTAAAAAAGATCTAAGCGTTGAGAGGTGGAATACACAAAACCTGTTCAGTTCAAGAATTCTGTAATTTGTTGTATATTTGTTGAGTGTTTGATAAGATGGATAAATTTCTAACCCTTTCAGTTTTGTGTTTTTTATTGTTATGATAGTTGATTGAGTTATGATTTTTCTTGTTGCGTCCTAGTCGCAAACCACTCCGAATTTATAAGCCCATTATTCAGTACTGTTCTATATTATATTCTGTTTTATATTAATATAAGTACCCGTTTATTACATTGTCGTTGGTACTGGTACAGAGCCAAAATGAACTGGATAACAAGCTAACTTTGAAGTTAGCTGGGGAACGGTTTAAAGATTAGCGCCCATTTGAATCAGTGGAAGAAAACGGGCTCCAAACTCTTGAATTTTAATAAATGTCGATAATTTTCATGATGGAAACAGGGTGTTCAGTAAATTCGAATGCAACCTTTTATCGATGTGTAGATGCGCACCATGTGCATTATTTGTATTGGTATTGCTCGCCGTTTTAGTGTCATATATAGACTAACTAACGCGTACGGTGTCGACTTGCTGTCATTTGTTGTTTGTTTGCACTATGAAGGAGTTCTGCCACGTAGCAGTAAAGTACTTCCGCGGCACGCATGTCTGTTCGTGTTTTCTAATGAGAAACTCCAAGCATAGTGTAGTGCAAAGCTCCCGCTGTTGTTTGGTCGAAAAAAAAGAGAAAATTGACGCCGTGTGCTATAAGGCCGATGTTTTGTAGAAGATTGTGGGCCCGGCACTTCGGGACCTTTACGGGAAGGATCATCCTTCTATATGACGGTGCACAGGTCCACACGGCGAGTATCGTCCAAGCGTAGAGTCGGGAGAATTTGAATGATTTTCTCGATAACAATTTGTGGCCTCCCAGCTCCCTGGACCCTAATCACTTGGACTTTTATGGATAGTCGTACAAGCTGGCTAAGCAGAGTGAACATAAAGTGAGCAATATGGACCAATTTAAAAAGCCTATTAACAAGACCTGGGACAAGATCTCGATGGACCAGGTGCGTACCGTGTGCGATTTTTCTAAAAACGTCTCCATTCGTCGCAATTCAAACACCATTTGGGTGCTGAAGAAAATCCGCTGCAACACAGACTGCATGAAATAGATTCGGGGTGATTAAAAAAGTGTCCCTCAAGAATCAAGATCAAGAACTTCAATTAATTATTGTTAAAGTTTGCTTAATCGGTTTTATAATTTGAAAACATGTGCTGACAGAGAAATAGATGGCGAACAGGTTGATATACTTATGTTCGTATTTCACTTTCACTACTACACATATACCAAAACGACGTAGTATTTTTCCATAATTTTCAACAGCGTTCCTCCTGCCCGCAGTGTTAGTTCACAAAAGCTCAATCCCCTGAAAAGGCGTATAATTAGAATTTTTTTATCACTCATACACTTATGACAGCATTTCATATGATGTTAACTGCGCTCTGGATTGATGTCTTCTTTCGTCTGATTTGTCTTTGGTACGAGGAGGTAAGTTGTTTTTAATACTCCGTATGATCCATGTCTGTAGAAAACACCAAAAATATTCAAGAATTTGCAAAAAATAAATCGCCGCACTAACCAGCTTTAAAAACAAACGAGTAATTTTCACTACTAAAAGGCACGCGGAAACAACGATTTTTGTTTTCAAAAACTCCATGAATACTACGTCATTTGAGTATGCTCCGTGTCGAGTATTTCGGAGAAGTTGCCTAAAATAGGCCCTCTAGCCCGAACAGAATGTTTAAAAAAATGTTTACACATGGTCGAGTGTTTCTACAAGGAAATTTTTCTCTATATTTACTTAAATAACTCTACAGTGTCTACTTGGCTTAACAAAACTATTCTCGAAACAATGTTGATCTAAAAAAATTGGCTCACGGCATAATCTACGTTTTCATTCGTAGTGAATGTTAATCGGTAATGATTTGACAGCATTTTACTCTCTTTTATAGAAGGTACTTGCTGGATGATTCAGTTGTACCTTTGCTTTCTCAAAATAAATTTCACAAAATGCTGCGTTCAAATCACCGCACACGTTTATAAGTTTGTAGATTATAAGCCGCAGCTGACGTCACCGATCTGCTGTAACATAGCTGCCTCGCGATCAAGCAACAGAATGTTGAAAGCGGCAATCAGGCGTATTTTGTTGTTTTAGGAATGAACGGAACTATTATATAAAACCTTGACAAAGCACAAATCACGAGTTTAAGATGGATCAATTATTCAACAGTATAGAGTAATTCCATGCGATATGATACTTTGTTTGGTTTATCATTTGCTATTTCGATTATACTTTGCACAGTAGTATGAGTTTAATAGAAATGTAACATAAAAACATCAGTTCATTAGGATTGATCTACCGAAAATCTGGGGGAAAATATCCAGTGCCAAACAAAAATCTCCTATGAGAACTAATCATCATTTAAATTTTAACCGCACTGCACTGGGAAACAGTATCTCGCTAGTTTATTTATTCTGTACTGCAGAGGAACATACCTCGAGTCACAAAGACCATATTATCAAGGAAAGACTGTCTCAACAATCGTGAGTTACTCAGTTACGGCTAACGCGACGGATGACTGGAGAGATTGTTTTTTACTCCTGCACTCGAATTATTCCAGTTGCACTGCACTAATACGTTGTACCAGCCATTGTCGTGTAATGTCGGAACATCTGCGCAAGGCCGGAGTCATCTTTTTGTTCTCAACAAAGCAGACACCAGTTAGGCTCGGCAGACAAGAAGCAGAGTTGCAACCGGAACGGAATATTGGTGTCATCTTTTGTCATATAAATTTAACACTTTGCCTTTCCACTGCTATGTGCGATAAACTTTAACAGACAATGAAGCAGCTATGTAATTAGTCACTTTTTTAGTTGAGACGTTGCTGTCTCACTTGAATGAGAAAAATATAATATCGTCTGTAAGTCGAGTATGGGTGGTAAGGAACTTTTTATGTGTTACACTAATCGTTTTTAATGATAAAAAACGAACTGAAAATAAACTATACATTTTTTGCTGAAATATCAATGCACCCAACTTCGGAGAGTTCTGCAGTTTCGTGTAAAATACATTTTCACTTTTCGAGTTCTCAACCTAATTACCCATGTGCGTCGTCATTATCTTAGCGGTGAATAGAAAATTGTTTTATGATATAACTATTATAATTTTTAACAAAGTGTTAATTGTCCGACACCGGATCTGAGTATAAAAACATTCGCCAATCCAACGCTCCCTTCGAAAGAGTAGGTATTTTATTTTATTATTGCTCGTCTGTGAGCGAAGGTTCGTTGCCGTCTTCCAGCCCTTTTGTGGATGAAACCGTTGCTTCATAGCCAAACAAGGAAACTAACCAAACAGCTCCAGATTTTCCTCCGGTATACGATGTTGGGATTCGCGTCTGGATAGAACCTTTAGGAAGGTATTCACTTCGTTGTATCTTTTCTGACTAAACAGGTGCCATGAACAGTTATCGCTCTGTGGTTTACACCTGTGTGCAATGGTGGGAAACAATTATCGCATCATAAATCAAATTCCAAGTAGATCGTCGGCCTAGACGGGTTTGTCATGGTTGGAGGCTATTCCACAACAACGATGGTTACTATTATTGGAACAGCGGTGTGTTGAAATGAAATATTGGTTTTATAGCAGCAGTGAGCTATAAATCAAGTATCAGCTGCCAATTTTGTACAGTATTTCATTGTTATTGACATCAATGTGCTAGACATTTGAATTATTTTGTCCGGCTTCAATTGAGTCATTTTTTTTCCTTTTTTGTAGAATTGTTATTTTAAATTAAAAATTTAGGTGCTATAATACTTGCAGTACGTAAGAGTAACGTAAAAGGACGTTCCGAAATTTCTTCGGGGTCAAAGGCAAAATATTTATCGTTGCTGCTGCTTTGCCAAACTGCTTCAAGCCACCACGTGGTGGACTTCGAATTTTCAAAGGCGTACCACTCGGTAATAGTTAATGCGTCAATTGTGAAAGCATATCCTCATGTTTGTTATGATGATGAAAATATAAGATAGTGTTTTCACAGGTAACGTATTTACTATTTCCGAGTTTTGTGCGTAAAATTCGTAGTCGGCCTCGTGGTGGCTTCTACACACTACAACCTTAATAGTAGCAATGTAATAAGCTTCAAAATGGCCATCAACAATAGAAAAATCTCTAGATTAAATGTTGATGTGAGCCAACCGCTAAAAGATACGAAACACTCCGGTATTTTCGTAGCAAACACTTTTAATGATAGTTGACTAAAATCCGGATTTTATTCACGAGTAATTGAAATGTTCGAAATATATCGTTATTAATCAATTGAATGAAACCGCTAAACAGACAATGTGCTTCTTAAGCAAATCTCCCCGTCTGAGTCGTAGTACAGCTCGAACCTCTCCGTTGACGGTATAATCCATAACTTATTCCGGATTCCATTGATCTCATTGATAACCAGGCGCTGAAACATTTTGGCACGGTAGCGGTTCACATATTTACGGGTCGAAACGGCGCTGCTTAAAATATGAAAATTCACATTAGGAAGCAAATAAAAGGAAGCTAAGGCGATAGCAAACCTGGGTGTATCTTCAACAGAAGCTCTTCTAGGAAAAGTGGCAGTTCTGCTGAGCCTTCGAATCCGTAGCAAGTCCAATGACCAGTGCAGTAGGGATAACAAAACTCCAGCAATCGAAACTGAATACGAAAGCAGGAAAAGGCGGTGCATTTGAGTACGATCGATTTAGAGTTCTATTGATTTGGAGTTATGATTTGAACACTTTCACCTCATGGATTACTTTGTTCAGTTGTCGTACTTGCTACTAATTTATCAAACTGTTACATCATTTTCTATCCAGCTTTCCACGAGATATACGTGGTTGTCAAACTAGGCTAGTTCAATGAATATTTTCATTGAACTAAAACTAATTGGAGGAAAATTTCGAAACAGTGACAATATCTATGTAAACTGTCATAAAAAAGTAAAAAAAATCATTCAATTATCTCATGGAAGGGAATAGCCACCGGTTCTCTCGTGTTTCCACCACGATGATGGCTTTTTGCCGGCAATCAAACCAAAACCAGGCCATTCAATTTGATGCGGAACCTTCACTCATAAGTCACACGTTGATTAATTACATGATAAATTATGTTGTGCACGGCACGAAGAATCATGCTTACACCATCTCTCCCACTTGCGGTCACCATTAGTGTCATGATCATACTTCGGCGCCTGGGACTGAGGGGCACCGGAAGACTGGAGCGAGCGACGAATTACCCGCAGGGCCGCAGTACTCTTATGAATTAAAGCACTTTTCTACACTGGCCTACAAAGTGCATTGCTTTGATTACACCATAAATTTGCTTGGTTTACTTCAATTTAGGCCACTATAAAGTTGTGTTTGTTGAGTTTATTGTAAATGTTGCAGTACAAATTAGTCGTATTTGTGCGTCAACAACCTAAACAAACTGTTTTTGTAACGATTGCGAACTCAAGTTTTGTTGGTATTTATGTTGGGTAGCAGTTTAAGATAAAAAAGATTGTACAACACAAAACTTTTCGCATCGTCCATTTGGGCTGACACTTAGAATATACGATTCACATTTTAGGATTTTTTATCCCTTATGGTAGAATCATCATAGAAGACATGAAGACGGCAAAAAGCCCCATCATTATTATCGCTGTTGTGGCCTTTCTTCGTTGCCTAGCGTTGAGTTGAAAATCATTGATGAGTCATACCATGGAGATAGTTTCCTCTACATTTATTACTGGTTTCGCTTTTCCTTCTGTTGGCAACAGGCTGGAGAAACCCCACTTATAAATAAAACAAGCCGAACGACTCTCATCCTAAGTATTCGGATGCAATTTCTATTCCGGCACATTAGTGGTGCAATCTTTCATTGATCGTTAATGCACTTTTTGATGTTCGTTATTGGAACGTACAAATTCTTTAAAATTGATTCGAATCTATAACTACGTTTTGCTTTATTCATACATTCGGAGCAGAAAGTTTTGTTCATTATTAAGCCTTATATATTCCCAGTCCTAGCAGTTAATGAAAGGCTTTGGAGATTAGCATGTGCACATTTTGTAGATAACCACCTGAAAGGAGTAAGTTTTTTGTTTTACCAAAAGGTACTATTATTCTGAGATTTTTTTTTCGATAGAAGGGTCGCACTCAAGATTTTGATTTCCCCAGCGCACTTCGGATCAATTTCGTTGGAAACAGTGCACGAGCTATATCTACCCTTTTTGCTTAACTAAGTTGGTTTTCATTGAGAATCTGTCGTATACAGGTCGGACTCGATTATATAGAGACTCTATTATATATTGACTCGATTATACACCATCGCACGGTGACGTCACACATCTGAGTCTGACAGCTACTGGTAACTTTATTTATTTTCGGGTGGTGCAGTTTTCTTCCATGGTGCCATCCATTCAATTGTGATCAAAATGCCCTTTGAATGTTGTGCGTGAAGTGCCTGTATACCAAGAATGATCATAAATTGAACAGTATCTCCACTACGCACACGATTGCTCCACCAGAAAAAAGCACAAAGTCCCAACCGTAAACAAAGACACCACTACCTGTCAGAAAAGTGAGGTTAAATAGATTCGGTGATATGGTCTATGTACTATGGAACGGGGTGAAATTGATCAATTTTTATAATATTTTTTAATCAACTAGCTTCAAGTACATTTCCCAAAATTGTATATTTTTAAAACAAGTACTGGTATGTGCTCTAGAAAACCACTGTGGCTATTGGTGAAATTTCTATCGTCTATTTCATGGAATAAATTCGAGAATTCTATAAGGTACTAAATATTAGATAAATCGGCATGAAATTGATCACCCTTAAAATCCAAACATTATGTTGGAAATGTGCTATTATTTGATGTGTTCATTATAAATGATGATTCCTGAACTGAAAAATATCAATCACAGCTAGTTTGGAAGCGAAAATAACGATATTTCAGGTTAAAATTTATTTATTCTTGTTCACGAGCTGCAGTTTGCTAAAATTACTCTCATTTGATCATCGTTAGATCGATTTCATTTCGGTTTGTTGCAAGAGCTCAAAAAGTAGCTCTGAAATTAAAATCCTTGTGGTTTCCTGCGAATTCACCAGTATTACTTTGAGGGTATGGAATAATCATTGTTAAGAATTATATATTTTGAGCTTCTATCAAACTTTACTCACTTCTCCAAATTAAACGTAAATAACCCTTGATTAGGATTACTTTAAGTAAGTTGAATACTTTTTTGATATTTGGAAACTTTTTTGATCAAATTTGATTGAGTCTTGACTGAGTTAGAAGAATTTTTCGAAAATATGTAAAATTGCACCGGGCATGCAGGGTTAGCTTTGACAGGTATGTGAATCTTTCAAAAGTTGCATTTTAGGTCACGTAAACATTGCCTAGTGTTGTAAGATCAGTATCTTTTAATTAGTATTTTTTATCACGAATTTTGCAGGTGATCAATTTCACCCCACCAATCAATTTCACCCCATTCCACGGTATACAGTAGCAAAAAAAAATTTTTTTTTGAATTGAATTCCAACTATGACTTATCTAGAGCTAATATGTCGTAACAAAACATCCATAAAATACGTAAGGGACCATCCATTAATGATGTTACGCGTTAAGGGAGGGAAGGGGGTTTCAGTAATTGAGACATTATGTGATATATGGGGGAGGGGGGGTTAGCTTGAGTGTGACATCACATTTTAACTAAAAAATGAATAGATAAAAAAGTCACATACCTAACCACAGAGTTCAACCCAGAACTATTTATGATATTTGCATCATTCATTAATAGTTCTCCCTTTTTTTGCTTAATATTTGCTTTAGATAAAATAAATGACAATTTTTTTTCTCGTTCAAAAGCATAATGTTCGTTAATTCTCTTTAACCGTGCATGCTCGTTTATGAATGACAGCGCAATTTCATTAATTTTTAATGTTTTAATGAAAAGGAACTAAGTATTGATGGTCTTTCAAAAATCAGCAATTACGCTGCAGTTACTGTCTCGGCTTTCTTCGTCGTCGATATGCGACTCCATCAACAGCATCCTTGGACTAAGAACTAAACGCCTTTTCTAGTTATCTTCTATAATCTTCTTTTCCTTTTAGTTTCAGTTTTTCTTTCAGTGAAATCGTTCTTTTTAGGAAAAAATTCATTCCTAACAAATTTCTCGATTTTCAATCAATTATTACCAAAGAAGGAGGGGGGGGGGGGTTATAAAAACGTGATGTAATTAAGGGGGAGGGGTCAAGGAAGTTGTGACAGCTTGTGACAAGGGGGAGGGGGGGAGTTAATTTTTTCCTAATTTTGCGTGACATCATTAATGGATCGTCCCTTAATGCTTGATGGGAATGGGAAAAAATTAAAGAAAAATTAAAAAATTAAAATTTTGAAATTTTTTTTTAAAAAATTAAAAATAATGGAAATAAAAATACCTAAATTCAAACACCTAACTAAAACTAATCAAAATATAAAAAAAAAATAAAATATTAAAAAAATTTAAAAATTTAAATTTTCAAAAAATTGAGAAATTAAATACAAACGAGTTGATAAATCAATATACACTGAACAAATTTTTTTTTTACATTTCACTGCAATTTGATCAGGAATAACTAGGGTATCGAACGTCTTCGTCAGTGGTTTTCTTCGGCCCCCTTTTGCATAAGATGGCTGCAGAAAAACTGCCGAAGAAAACCACTGACGAAGACGTTCGATACCCTACATGATACTTGTGTTTTTGTAAGAAATGTGTTTTCTGACTTTCTTGAGTCAAAAATAAAATTCTTATTTTTTCGATAACAACGAATCATTTATGTAAAATAAATAAAAAACATTTTTTTTTCTCTGCTTCGATTATATATCAAATTCGTTTATACTTATATGTGTAATGAAGAAAAATCGGTGTATGTGTAATGAAGAAAAATGTATAATCGAGTCCGACCTGTACTGACAGGATTCTGCTTAATAATAATTCCAATTTTCCAATAACCAAAGCTATCTAGTTTTTTATATTTTTATATTTCATTTTTGCAATTTTTCCATCTATACAAACAAAGCATTTCAATCAAATGCATCATTTCTTCAACATATAATACATATTTCATACACTTGCACCATTTTTATTTAACTTATATAGGGAAATTGACATGATCTTAAATGATAATCATAAATGGGTATTTATATGACCCTCAAAAAACCATGCATAGTTGTAGCACAGAGAAAAGACATTCATCTTATTTTGAAAAGATGTGTAAAAACTTGAAACTGTCATTTAACCGTAAGGTGTAATGCTTCCGCTATGTGACGCTCGCTTAAATGATAAACCAAGCAATGATGTTGATAAAATATCGATACGGCAATATTTCTGTAGTGCAACTGGGGCACCACAAGACAGATGTCGTTAGCCTATTAACGTATTTTGGTTCAAATTTTTACACACGATTTTCAACTTCTTTTATATGCACATGATTGTCTGTTCTCTGTGGTTCAAGTTAAATCGTTAAATATTAGATCTGGAATGATTCGCAAAAAAACGTGGAGGCTAGATCCCTTGAGTTTCAGCGAAGAAAATTCGAAATGAAAGTATCTAACCGAATTAGAGCGGAACCGAAACCCCAAAAATGAGCGAAAATGTCGGTTCGGCAAAAACCCGACTGTCAGGGTTTGAATCGCGTCAGTATACACTTTCTTTCTGAACGCGACAAACACACGAAGCATGTTGCACTGCTCAAAATTTCTGTTTCTATATTTAATCAACACTGGCTGTGGTTTCAGGCCCACATACAATTCGTTGACCTTTTGCTGTAATTACGTACACGGTATATTGAGAGATATTTGTCGCCGAGGTTGCGTCGATGCTCGTTAATTACAAGAGGTCGAATAATAATTACGTAAAAATATATTTGGTTTGTGTCGTCCGTTGTAAGTTTTGCCAAAGTAGATACAATGGTTGCATACTTTGCTTTTCGTTTCTGTGTGCGTTACGTGGTTACGCTTTTCATTACCGGATTCCTAAAGTGCAATCACTCCAACCAAGCACAGGTGCATTGATTGCTGTTTACCGACCGCCTGTACAGTCACAATCATCGCGTCCATCTGGGTCAATGGTAGCCTTTCTTTATTTCTTTTCCCTATGGAGACCGAACATGCAGCGTTGGATTGATAATGCACCCAAGATTGTCATATAGGGTGAATCATGTTAGTAAATTTCACTCAAAGTGCAATTTCTATTAAACAAAATTAAGGTGTTTCGTTGTATTGAATATATCTTCTGTGATTGTCATCAATGGCCAGATATTGAACCAAAAATGAACGTTAATAATTTCATTGCTTCATTATGTGGGCCCACCCTATTCTGCATATTATTGCAGTCGAAACGAATAACCGAGCGTCATCATAGAGGACATTGTGCGATGTGTTGGCACGCGAAGAGGCAGTCGACCGGTTCGCTTTATTGATTGACATATATTAACTATAATGGGAAAATGGAATTAAAAGTTATATGCCTGATGAGAGAAAATTCAATGGCGCCACCGGGCGACTGCGTGAGAATCGGATGGGCGCGACAATATAATTGAATAATCGGAACAGGCTCTCGACGGATTGCTTGACGCAGGTTGGCGGGGTTAGTTTGACTTATACACAACAAGTTACAGTCAATGAATTTCACTTTGGTGACTAGTGCCACTTAAAATCCTTCAATAAAATGTAAGTACATTCAAACATTCGTGGAGCTCGAAGCCCTCTCATCTTCCTTCAGTCGTCGAAAATGTTTTTGGAATTGCACTTTATAGGCGATATTGAGAATTGTTCGGCAGTCCTCAAAAATGGACGTATCACCTTTCTCGCCATTAGGACAAATAATAACATCCTTCTTCTATGCTGGCAGTCGTTTCGTGTCGCAAACTTTCAATCAGTCGATGTGAACCAATGTTTTCAATGTGGAACTACGTCTTTCTGGACTACACTACATTCTGTGAGAATTAAGATGGGTATGTAATATGTATAATACGGAATGTAATCGTCAATGTGTGTATTGGATAGTTTAAATGTACAAGCTTTTTATGATAACATGTTGACAATGGGCCCTCACATAGAAGTCGACTAGAGTCGACTCGACTCGACCCTGTATTTCGAATGAGATGCTCGTCGAAGCTTCTATAATACGGCGGCCCTATGGCATTTGTATTCCTACTACGATTTGAAAATTGAGCTAAAGACAGGTCGAACATCCTCAGATATTTTCTATGCGATTGGGTTGTTTCCGTGAAGCAGACATCAAAAATGCAGACGAAACGATTTTAAACATAGCATAGCATACATTCATATCTAGATAACTAACGGATTCAGTCAATTGGTATAAAAGTACCTTCGCCATGCCAATATATTTGGGATCTTCTAGCTGACCTGTACAGGTGTGCACGACCTTCGTAGTAATTTTTATTTGCTGCTGCCTACGCACACTTTTTCCGAAGCTGCAAAAACGTGATCGAAACTATTTTGACCCAAAAAATTGATTTTGGAGCTATGCGCCATGGCGGATGAAAACATGCGTGTTGTTGTGTTCTTTCTCGTTTTCTTTTCCTTCTCAGTTTTAACGACAAAATTATTGGTAGACCTTACGCTTCAGATTTTCCCAGAAAATCTCGACGGGACGCAGCTGGGGGCCGTTGGGCGGGTTCGCCGACTTAGGTATCTAAAATCAGCCAGTCCATCTCCTCCAACGTTTTTAGCCCTTATTGTATTTCTCGATGAACGACGCAACTTCCGGCAGGCACTTCGTACTATAAATTTACCCATTCACGACCAGTCCGAAGCGAAATAAAAGCGCCTTTGACATGTCATTCTCACTGATTGTCAGCCACAGCAGCACCTACTTGTGGAACTTGGTGTGTAAAATGAATTTTACCTCGGAACTCACTTCTCAGTGTTCGTGAGGTAAATAAAATACGAAGCGCTCTGCCAGCCGTTGCCATCCATGGTGAGATAAGTCTCGTTGTCCATCACCACCGTCACATCGCCGTTCGCCGGGAAATTGACTTGACCATCTTAATCAGTCGCTGCCGGTGCGTCATTGCCGAGACTAGTGGACGGAACTGCCGCTTCCTGACATGTATATCCATGTTCGCCAGGTACTTTTTCACTGTTTGGCCGGTTGCGCCGAGCTCCCGGCACTCAGCGACGTAGCCACTTTTCCCTCGGTCTTCATCTTCAGCATCCTTTGGAGCGTCTTGTCGCTCGGGGACGTTGTCCGTGAAGACTATAGCTATTCAACCATTCCTGTGAATTCTAGTGTCCACAGCCACTAACTTTTTTCAGAGACTTAAATGAGTCTCGTAAACATAACGTTGAAGCGACGAACCCGACGAGCAATTACTATGCGAACTCTCACGTATGTTGACGCGTTTGGTAATGGCTAGCGGCATCAAAATTTATAGAATTGTTGAATAGTTATAATCTTCAATTTTTTCCGGCCTGAGCTTTTGAAATGCACTTTTGTTTGTCGACCAGTATGTTTGTCTGATAATGCCAAGTTGTTGTAGATGCTGGAACGGGCGTATCCTGCGTCCACAAAGGGCCGCACGATGTCCGTTTCTGACGCGGCGTGTTAGTGGAAAGGAATTGATCTGGATCCATCGAGGTTATACCGATAGAGCTAATAAGGGAAAAAAAGTTAAAAAAAAAACCGCAAGCAAAGTTTCTGATTAGAGAGCCACCACGAGGCACACCCGAGCATTATACGATGTAATGGTCATTGATGCGTGGTCATTGTACTTCGAAACCGCTGTATTAAGATAGTCACTACCACAAAAGATCAAAATAATGGTCGCAGTGGTCCAAATCTTATAAAAAAGATAGTCACAATCAGCGCAGTCAAAATACCGCGCGCGAAACTTAACTGCCCTCTCCGGAAGCAAACAAGAGCGTGCCGACCACTGGCATGATAAAAAAGCCAAAACATCCGCTTCTATGCATCCAGAGCCCAAACAAGACCAATAAAAATGGATTATAAAACACCATAAGAAGCATTAGGGCATGTTAAGAAGATCCCGGTTGATCGTCTTCTATAGCTGAAATTTTCAATTTTCAACGCAGAAAATGCAAATAAAATAATAAAAAATTCGAAAAACATATGGAAATTTTCGAATGTATTGTGTTCCCAAGAAAAAGTGATGAACTTTTTTGAGACTAGTTCACGACATATTAATAGTTGTTATTGTGTTGGTTTCCCCGGCGGCTGAAAACATGAATTGAAATAAGTTATTACAACAGACGGGTCGCTCTCCTCCACAATCGCATTCACCGCACAAAGCCATCCAAACAGACCATCCACACGCTCACGCAAAAAATTGCCATTCATTTCGTTTATTGGCATTTATATGTAAAGAGCATTTGGTATGAGCGTGTTATTTTTTTTTTTTTTTGTGGAAGGAAGATCGAAAAAAAACAGCAGGAAAAAACCGATATTGCAATCCACACATGCGAAATTTTCCTGCACTTTCAGTGCGACGTAAGATAGGGCGTCGAATATTTTTTACTGGGTATGAGCTCGAATTTCAACACATTCAACAAAATCGAAACAAAAATTTGTACTTATCTTGCTGAATCCATTGAAATTATTGCATAATCGAGCGCCTCTACAGCCTACAGCAACTATTCATACAGAACACCCTAGTTTCAGCAAAAAAAAAAAAAAAATGACGGAAAAACACTGAAAATGCTAACTTTTACTAAGCAGAGAATTCACACGTGCTGACGATAGCCGTGCTGCCTCTCTCATAAGTCTAGATTTAAAGGAATAATAAAAAAATAGTTTATAATATTTTTCTTCATATCATTTCACGAACTTTCTCATACATGTAATATTATTCTAATTTGTTCTGCATAGCAGCTTAGCATAGTTAAAAAAGACTAATACTTGTTTATGTGAAATTGTGGGACCACTAGATTTTGTAATTTTCAAATCGACGTTCTTTGAACACCAAACTGCCCGGCAAATTAAGCTTTGAAAAGATCTTCTTTTTCAACTGCTCGTATAATATGCAATTTTTGCTTCAAGTGAAATAAGCTTTTTTACGATTCATTTTTAACAAAACTTTGACACAAATAAATTGTAACAGATGTTAACTTGGTTGCTCCTGAAAAATGTGCAAATAAATTAAGTTCGTTAAACAATCAGTACAGGCACATATGAGAATTATGATTTAAATGCACATTTTTCAACTTAAATCCATTATTCTTGATTTAGAATTCTTTTGAAGAAGCGTGAATTTGGCGAGTAGAGATAAAAACGAAGGTTGATAAAATCTAAAAAGCACTGTATTTGCAGAGTTAAGGCTTTAGCCATTTAGTTATATATAGTGTTCCAGTACAGTTAGGACTCGATTATCCGGAATAATTTTTTTTGCTGTTTGTTTCTAATATTTATTTTGAAATTTTACCTTAACTGTTACCATTTCTGTCTTTTTTGGTATATTTGGGACATGTTCGAGCTAAGTGAAACCAATCAGTGTCAAATTATTTTTTTTTGCTTCTCGAGAGTTTACACCCTTTTTGCACATATATGATTTCTGGCTACACCACTGTATCAGTCAAGTAACATAACGATAGAAAATAATTATTTTACGTTCGTTACAGGCAAATTCATAAGAAAAAGTTGGCGATTCCATTATCCGGAAAATTCGATCCGACCTGTGTATGCTCACGAAACTGATCCAAAGTTGGCGTCACTACTGAACTGCTGATGAAACAGCTTCAGGTACCAACTTTGTATGATATGTCACTGCGGGTAAAAGTTCGAGCCTGAGTAATCATTGCGTTTTTTTCAATTCGCACAAGTGTTGATCTGACTTCGCACAAACATTGTGCGAAAAGCATAACGCAATGTTTATCATGCAAATCCAGAAAACTAGCTCGAAGCAGATTTGACAGTTTTCTCCAATCTTTTATCAATATACGCACAGTATGTAAGACGATACTATTTCTGTTGAGCATTTTTAACTATTTCTAATTTAATCAATTGATATGGTTCTGACCTTTGCTTTCGCCATTTTTTTTTCCTCTGTGTGGACTCATCACTGCGACCAGAGACATTTTGATCTTGTGATAAACTACTGTCGCCATTGAAACAGTCGCTGATTTTTGCCTTGAAACAAACATTTAGATTTTTTATCAGTTCATACGAAAAAAGCGCCGAGGAATACAACTTTAATTGTCACAGTTCGAGAATTGTAAATAAAACTGTTCAGTATCATTACAACTAAACCCCGAATTTGCAAGCTGATTGTAACTATGAGGACACACGGGTCATGATACTGATGTTGCACAAAACAGGAATTCAGGTCAATCAGTAGACGTAACGAAATGCTTTCGTTGCTCCGACTAGTGACAGATCTGTTTGTGTTTCGATTCCAGCTAATTTTCGCTTCCCAAATGCGTACAGATACGGATAACTGTTAATGAGTTAGTCTAAGTTAAATACTATACCTATTTGGATTGAATTGTAAAATGAGTTACACAAATTATGAGTTTCTGGCGTAAAAGTCATTGTCTTGTAAACGCAACTGTTTTATATCAACATGTTTATCTGTCATCTATCTCACGGACCTAATATAGTACGGCACATTTGTGTTCTAAATTCAATTACTGAATTAGTAATTAGTAACTGAGAATGTTTTTCACGATAACCAAGTTTATAGACATTAAGTTACTTGAAAGCAACAAGCAGGTGTGCCGAAATTTGGTGCGTCCACCCTATACGTTCCACCATGTGATCATCATCTTTTTTTTGGCGTACCGCGTACGACTGATAGCCACTCTGCTACGTGGGTGGTGTCGATTTTTCTTCGCTACATAAACAACACAAATAATCTTCCCGGATGATTATATTCACTTGGCGGGTCCATTGTTAAATGGTCGAATGAAATACGTACGAGCCTCCAAGCGCCATTGCCCGTCATAAATCACTTGAGTTCTGTCGCTCGTACAATGATCACAGCTGTCACTAAGAAAGTTTGTTTTTTTGATTTCGCTTCAGATGTACCGAGACGATATGTGTTCTTAGGAATTTTAATTTTGTTCATCCTCGTTTTTTATGCTACATGAACGAAGATAGAATTTTAATTCCAATTTTACGTGATGTCTAGCACTTCTCGGAAGTACGCAAATACACTGGCGCCTAGATGTAATCGAAACTAAACCCAACTTAAAAAAAACCTACTGAAAGATATCTCGCAACAAATAAAGATGTGTTCCTCTACTTAACAAAATTAGTAAGCAAATAAAATAATAGAGATGCTTCGCCAGTCTGTTCACTCCATTTTACGATACACTGACCAATCGAATATATTTTCATTTGCAAATTGAGGACAACTGTATCAATTTAGGGCACTATGTCAGACTAAATTGATTTGCAGATCAGCTACCATCAGCTACATAGCCGGTGATATTTTAGCTCTGCTAATTTCAAATTGTTGTTTTACTGCTTTTTAACAAACCCATCAACAAGCAAGAAACATAAACAATACTCACACAGGCGGGCTTATTCAAAAGTTCTTTCCAGTTAACTGTACCAGTAGCTAGTCACCTGGCAACTCGTTAGCTCTACCGGTAGATTTGAGTTTAAATCTACCGGTAAACCTAACCCAAATTGCGACGATTGCATGCGATGCGATCGTAATCTATTTGTTGATCTCTAATCTCTACAGGCACACACATGTTTTGGCGTTTTCGCACACGGAAGCCAGAGGTTTGAAAAATACGAATCGCTATGCCTCCATAGACTTACACTCTATTCTCGGTATGAGAAACTGACGGTTAAAGCTGTAAGTTCAATAACCGCAATTTCTCACTTGATCAACCTAAACGGACCGTCCCATTCGGTAAAACAAGAATGAAAAATTCAGCTCGTCATCGCCGGTTGTGTTAGTGTGTGCGCTTATTTTTTCATTTTCAGTTGAATGCTTACCGAGCATTATTCAGCTACCACCTGTTTGTAGACGAAAATTGCACATTAACGATAGGGTCTGTATGAATGTTGGACAAAATCACCCTTTTTTGTACTTCGTAATGTATAAGGAGAATCATTGGCGGTGGTCATAAATTACAGCATCTAATGTTTGTTTCAACATCCCTATCACACTAGAAAAGTAATGATAATGGGTTATTTTGTATCCTAATGGGCCTCTACGCTGGCAATAGACATCATCTGATATTTGAATAGTAAAATCCTTTTCCATGCCTTACAATAAGGTAGAACTTTTTTATATATAAAGCTGCAAAAACAGTAATACAGACTGGAAAACATTATGATTCCATTTTTTCCAAAACAACATACCGATGAAAAGTATGTGTTTTGGCCAGATAAAATATCATCAGATTACGTCAAAAAACAACACTAATGTTTCTGAACAATCAATCGACTCCATTTGTACCCCAAATACGCAATCCAATGAATCTACCTCAGCACAGTGTTGTCCAATCGAAGATTTCTTTGGGATTTTGAGATCCTTCGGTGCAAAGATAACTGGAGATCAACTAAATGCGAACAGTTGATGGGTAGAATTAAGAGATGCATTCGAAAAGCGGACTTTAGGGCCGTACAACGCTCTTGCTCCGGCATCATAAGAAAGCTCAAATGTTCAATATTTTTCGTTAGCTTATAATGAATGTATCTTCATGTTTTTCTTTAAGTTCATCCACTTTTATTGACAGCGGTAGAAAAAAAATCCAAATTTTTAGTTGTCACCCGTTAGTTTGATTAAACGCAGTAGCAAAATAATGACTGCACTAAAATTAGTTCCAATTGTTGGACCCCTTGCTCGCTAGAGGTGAACAAGTTTTTAAAAAAGTAAAAATTGTATATTTTCTGAGCTACATCTCAGAATTTTGTTTTAAAACCCTCTACAAACAGCACTCCGTAATGCAGAACACATCTAGGATTTTTATATGAAGTTTGAACACAAATGTTTGGCCGCATTTGAAAGCTGATTTATTGAACGCACGCCATTTAATATGCGCGATGAAGGGTAGAATTACCTTGAATAGAGCAGTTCCTTCAGTGGATCACCGTTATGAAAAATTGTTTAGTCTTTTGGTATAAATTGGAATTTAGGGCGGAACTACCTTGGATGAACCACGTCCTTTGATGGAACACTGGTCAGATTTACTAACTTACTTTACTTTTGCTTTAATGGCGATAGATCGTTGAGATCCTATGCTGAATCCAGAATGTTTCTCCACAAAACTTGGTCTTGGGCTGCTCCTTTCCAGTCCCCCCTTACACCCGCTGCTCTGGCATCCTCGGTGACAGCTCACATCCAGAGCGTACGAGGTCTGCCTCGAAGTCGTTGGCCTTTATCCGGTTCTCTGCTAAATATTATCTTTGCCGGTCGCTCATCCGCCATCCGTGCTACGTGGCCAGCCCACTGTAACCTGCCGTGTTTCATCAGCTTGAATATCAGTGTGTTTGTATACTTTGTACAGCTCGTGATTCATGCACCTGCGTCACACCCCATTTTCTAGTTTGCCTCCGAGTATTGATCGCAGGATTCTACGCTCGAAAACCCCAAGCGTTCGTCGATCGGCCTCCTTCCACGTCCACGATTCATGTCCGTAAAAAACCACCGGCAGGCCAGAGTCCTATAGAGCGCAAATTTCGTACGGATCTGTAGGCTACGGGACCTAAGCTGGCTACGCAATCCGTAATAAGTCTTATTCGCTGTCACTATCCGTTTATTCACCTCGCGGCTCACCTCGTTGTTACATATCACGAGATTATCAACATAAACAAATTCGTCGACCACTTCGAAAGTATCCCAATCCATCTCCACCGCAGCACCTACTGAACAACCACGCTCTCTGCCACCCCCCCCCCACCAACCCCGGTGAACTACCCCGCCGTAAAGGCCCCCTCAACTGCTCTACGATTAACACCAATTATATCAATGTCGTCCGCGAAGCCTAGAAGCGTGTGAGACTTCGTGATGATGGTGCCGCTCCTTTGCACACCTGCCCTTCGTATTACACTTTCTGAAGCTATGTTCAACAGCAAGTTTGAGAGCGCTTCGCCTTGCTTCAGACCATCTAACTTCACAAACGGGTCTTAAAATTCACCCGCTGTCCTGCACACTTAGATTTCATTGCCGAGATCTCAACAGCTGATAAATTCAGCGAAATGTTCTACAAGTTTTCGGCAGAATTTTCAAGAACTTCGGCAAACGAAATTTAATACCTGCTGGTAAATTGCTAGATAAATAAGTAGATAAATTAAGTGTGTGACGCATGATGTGAACCGTCAAGCGTCGCACGTAACAGTTTAATTAGTTTTGTTGGAAAACCATGTTCAAGCATTGTTTGCCACGGCTCGTTGCGTTTTACTGTATCGTACGCCGCCTTATAGTCAATAAACAGGTTATATGTCTGCAAGTTGTGTTCTCGGAACTTGTCGAGGATCTGTCTCAATGTAAACATGTGGTCCGTAGTAAATCGTCTCACTCGAAAACCGCATTGGTATTCTCCAACAAAGTTTTCCTGCAACGACCTCAGTCGCTGGAATAGGAAACGGGAGAGAATTTTAAAAGCGGAATTGAGGAGGGTTATGCTTCGATAGTTATTACAGTCGAGTCTATGTCCCTTAGGTAGTTGTTCCTCAGACTACACTCTAAGGATAATCTGGTGAATTGCACTACACAGCCGCTCCCAGTGTTCTGGTGAATTGCACTACTGCAGCAACTCCTTCCGCTGATAACCTCTGAATGTCCAGACGTATCTTCCTCGCCGATCTCGATTTGAATACGTTTGGTAACCGGGTGCGAATTTTGCCTACCACGAGATAGTGATCCGAGTCGATGTTTGGCCCTCGAAAGGACGGTACATCTATGACGTCTGAAAAGTGCCGGGCGTCGATCAGCATGTGGTCGATCTGGGAGCAGGCCTCTCAGTTGGGGTGTATCTAGGTGTGAATGTTCAGAAGTGCAAAATGGATACTACAGATGGCTATTCCCCTGGCTGCGGCGAAGTTCACTAACCTCAAGTCCTTGGCGTTGAAGGTTTAGTGAAAGCATCTCGTCCAACTTGTGCGTTCGTATCTCCGATGACGATCTTTATGTCGTGTTGTGGGCACTCTCCATATGTTTTCTCAAGGAACTCATAGAATTCTTCCTTTACGTCATCGATTACATCGTTTGTAGGCGCGTACACGTTGATAAGGCTGCAATTGAAGAATCTGCCCATGATCCTCAATACGCATAGACATTCATTAATAGGCCTCCACCTAATGACATGCTTCATTTGGTTTCCGAGTAGCATGAAACCGACACCCCGTTCCGCTCTGTCGCCGCCACTGTAGTAGATGTAGTTGAAAGAAGTGCCCGCGGTCGGATCAACCTTCCGTAGCTCTCTGGTGAAGATGCACGTGCGTGCCGGTTCAAGCAGACTTCTAACATTCCAAGTGCCAAGTTTCCAATCGTTGTTCTTTTCGTTTGCCTAGGTCTATACCGATTGCTCCGATTCGTACCATTCTCTGGATAATTTGTAACATGTTTTTTTTTTCTTCAGCATGCTGCCTTACTAGGGCTGCGATGCCTAGTCTCGTGACGGGGCTGCCACCTTGGATGTAGCTGGCGAGACACCGCATTTCATAGTTCAGCCTTTCACTCCAGATCAGCCGCTGTTTGAGCCGCCCCTAACCTGGGGAACAGACGCTCAGGCAAGCTGCTCTCCAAGGAGAATCGCTCCCCTTCCCTTTCAGCGTACGACCAAGTTCCCACCGGTCCACCGACTCCCTTGGTTGCTCTCATGCCTGTCGGTGCATGATTTCCATCCTGTTTCGTTTATCGTTTTTTGTTTGCTCCAGGAGCTAGCGTCCTCCTGGAACTGTTCTGATTTCGTAGATATTCTATAGTTATCATAATATCTTTTTCAACAGAAACATCTATGTTTTGATAGTACACAACCCAATACATCTTAAATCTTTGCTTAAGAGCGTAAGAAGACGTACTGTCCGTTGTCGGATGAATTTAAGCGGATTAAAGAGCCCTTTTATTAGTAAACCAAACAAGAAGCAACGGGGGTGTTTGCGAGAAAGCACGCTGCTATGCCTGTAAAATTCAGGAAACATGCTTTTTAAACGAACGAGTTCAAGTTTGAATAATCTGATATGTTCCCGAAATAAAAGGTTCGGAATAGATCTCAAAAGTATTTGAAATAATTTCTATGAATGTGGAAATCAAAGCTCATTTGATTATTTCGGCAGGATTTGGTTGCATGTGGCCGAGTGTAGCCAAAATCGACACAGTACTCAGTACCAACTACCAGAAAAGACTTAGGGCCGTATTACAGAAGCTTCGACAAGCAACTCGTCTCATTTGAAATACATGGTCGGGTCGAATCGACTCGTCTCTAGGGTCCTTAATTCCTTGTCGAGAACGTAATGTAGGATTATTCGTCACTTCCGTACCCACAACGTATTTTTCAATCATTTAACGAATAAACTAGTTTCCCTTCAAACTGAATCTAACGGTTCTCAATACCTACTTTGTTTCTGTGTACTATTCTAGTCTCCGCGCGAAAATCGTAATGTAAGCGGCTGCTCCGCGGCGGCGAACATAGAAATTATTACAGCCCGACTTTGTCGAAGAAATGTAATTAGGATTCTGTTCTATACTGTGCTTGCTCGCTTCGTGTGCCATGAATTGGTATTATAGAGCATATTTGCCTGCAACAACCAGTTCCATTACGAGTTACTCACACACTACAGGAAAACCGACGCACCAATGTGGCAACGAGACAGATAAGACCATTTCCTTGTTTACATTTCACTAGAAACCGATGCACTCCGCCTGCCACGGTGATCGTTAAGTTAAGAGTGTAAACAGCGCGTTTAAAATGGAGCAAATAAACCGTCAAGAATAGTGCCAATTTGTCGGTGCGGACGACAACGATTCACGAGAGGGGAAGCAATCTAGTTTCATTTCGCATGCTTGTAAATCTGTGTCCTTCCGCAAAGAGATAACCGTATTATTAGATTGACAAGGTTGCGCTAGCGATTGAGGGATTCGAAGTTGTTATCAGATTTGTTATTTCACGAGAACATTAATTAATTAATACATGGACTTCGTTAATTTTTTTTAAAAGTGACAATTTATCAATTTTTTCTCTTGTTTTTTAGATGACAATCGACTTCATCCATCCAAAGAATTCTCCCGATACAGTAGAATCCGACCGCGGTTGCAGCATGGCCGCCATAAACGTTCTCTAACAAGCACTCTTGAAGATGTGAGGATTCGTGATAATTGAGCGATCATTTCAATTAACAAACTATATTAATATCTGTTGTTATTGATATTGCAGAACGGTCTTCACGCGTCGCACCTAACACTAAACTATAGACTAAGCCATGAAGCAGAAGATGTGATATTAGATTTACAACTGAATGAACATCTCATCCCGCGGGGGCATTTTCTTTCTTATCAACTACCTAGCGGGCTGGGGAAGGTGGTCGAACGGTACAACGGTACCTTTGCCGATAAAGGCCATCATCCGGTCGAACTCTGCCACTACAGGGTAACTATCTCTTTCAGTGTTATTCGTGACAAGACAAGAGCAGCTTTAATTTTCTTTTGCTTTATTTTTAGGGGAAAATTCGAGGCGTGCCGGAGTCTAGGGTTGCTCTGTCCACATGCAGTGGAATACGCGGGGTCGTGTTTGATGGTATTGAGACGTACTACATAGAAAGCGACGTCAGCAGGGGAAATCGATTGGACAATCTGACTCGTGCCAGCCACTACCTTTATCGGTGAGTTGCGTGCAGGCGAAATGCAATGAATCTTGCTTGTCGCTTTGTGATAATGCATTAGAAAAGTGCTTATGGCTTGTGAATTTCTGAGGTTGGTCAACATCATAGAGATTCGAAAGGAAAAATACTATGAAACAAGTTATACACTTATTTATTTTTAGCACGTATGTTAATTCGCTTGCACAGTATTTACGAAAATTGCATTAACCCCAAAATTCAATTATTCCTAAATATCTTTTCATCTGTTTCAGTCATTCCGACTTGCTAACAACAGGGAAATGCGGTTACGAAGGTGGTTCAAATTCAACGCACGACCCGGATCTACATCATGAGTCCGAGTTCCAGCGATTATCTAGGGTAAGTTGTTAAGAAACATCGTTTCGAATGCACACGACATCTCCGTTTCTCACACCATCGATTTCTTTGTAGCGTAAGCGCGCATCTTCCAAGCCATCTTCGCTGATTCGAGGCCCGTACAATGCGAACAAGCATTCTAGCTATGTGGAACTGGTAGTCGTTATCGATAACAAAATGTTCAAGAGTATGAAGGAAAACTTCAAGGTTGTGCAGCAGTATTGCAAGGACATCACCAACATCATCAACGCCCTGTATGAACCGTTAAACATCTTTATCGGACTTGTGGGTGTGGTAATTTGGAACGAAATGAACGAAATAGAGCTTTCTAGTGATGGAGAGATAACGTTGAAAAACTTTTTACATTACCGTAAAAAGGTACTGATTAAGGATCATCCGAACGACAACGCGCAACTTTTCACGAAGGAGCACTTCGAGGGCGGTGTTGTTGGGAAGGCTTTAAAGGGACCAATCTGTACGTACGAGTTCAGTGGTGGCGTGGAGATGTATCATAGTGAGATTATTGGGGTTCAAGCGACAACGGTGGCGCACGAGATGGGGCACAATTTTGGCATGGAACATGACACACCGGACTGTAAATGCCCGGAAGAGCGGTGTATTATGTCCGCCTCTAGTTCATCTCTTGCGCCTCGTCACTGGAGCAGCTGTAGTATCGATCAGCTAAATTTGGCATTCCATCACGGAATGAATTATTGTTTGAAAAACAAACCTACGCAGCTGTTCGATTCGCCCGTTTGCGGGAATGGATTCGTTGAGCCAGGGGAGCAGTGCGATTGTGGATTGCCGGATTTCTGCGACAATTCATGTTGTAATCCTCGAACGTGTATGTTACATTCGAATGCATCTTGTGCGACAGGAGAGTGTTGCGATTTAAAGACTTGCAAACCAAAAATCGGTGGTACGGTTTGCCGAGAAGCGGAAGGAGAGTGTGATTTACCAGAGTATTGTTCTGGAGAGTCGGAGTATTGCCCAACTGATGTGTTCAAACGAGACACGGAAAATTGTGATGATGGTAAAGCGTTTTGCTATAAGGGTTCGTGTAGGTCACAAAATGATCAGTGTCGTTTGTTGTGGGGGCCTACCGGAAAATCTTCTGAGCAATGCTATAAAAAAAATGAAGAAGGAACTCGACATGGAAACTGTGGCTACAATCGGGTAAAAAACGAATACGTGAAGTGCGATGAAGGAGATGTGTACTGTGGAATGTTGCATTGCCGACATCTTAATGAGCGTTTAGAGTTTGGAATGGAGTCTGTCGCAATTTTGTCGCATAGTTTTATGACATACAATGGCAGTGTCATACCGTGTCGATCGGCCATTGTAGATCTTGGTTTGCAAAAGGTTGATCCCGGATTGGCACCGGACGGCGCCCGATGTGGGGAAGGAAAGATGTGTCTGAATCAAGTTTGCATGCCTGTTGAGAGCTTGCGTGCGCAAGAAAGTGGGGTAGAGTGTGCAGAGAACTGCAACGGGAATGGAATATGTAACAGTGAGGGACATTGTCACTGTAATAAAGGCTTTGCTCCTCCATTATGCAACAGTCCTGGGAACGGAGGTTCAGAAGACAGCGGGCCGGCATCGGATCCTAATGGTTAGTATCAGTTAGCAGAAAATCCATCGAATAATAATATCTTATTACACTCAATATAAGATATATGATGTTAAATAGAATGAAAATCTAATTAATTGTTGCTATTTAACTTTTTTTTTCAGCTGGCAGCGGTTTTACCCGATTCCTGTACATCTTCTTCCTCGGAGTTGTTCCTACATGCGCCATTTTCGCATTTCTGCTGTACTACTTGCGACAGGACCACAGCCTTAAAAAACGAAAACCAGCAGCGAGCGTGTACGTACAGCGGACTACGCGTTCTATTCGTAACGCTTTCAGCAGGGGCCAAAAACGACGACGGTCCCCCGGTTTCCGCTCTACTGCTGGTGCTTGCTCATCTACAGCTAGGCGGAGTCGGGGGTCCTCGTCAGCTATAGTGACTGTGCATGCTAAGAAGCAAGTTCAGATCAGTGGCATGCAGCTGGTCTCTAGTACTAATCCTGAGTTACTAAACACTAGCACCGAATTGCATATTTAATTACATTCGATTAAGTTTAATGTTTGGTTTCCAGTCAATGCTTCTTGTCAGTTTTAGTACCGTAAGCAGCATGTTTTAATTGCTAGTTTGTGTCTCTGCTAATAATAATTTATTTGTAACTGTCAACTGCGGCTTTTTGTTGTTGTTTTGTTGTTTCTAACCTCTTCGCATTCTACTATGTATCATATCAAATTACAAACAACTAGTTGTTAGCTTACTAATCCGACTATTTCTGTGTCTTTTGTCGTGGCTCATACAGTTATCATTTCGTTTATCATCAATTATATGGTGTGTAGTTTTTAGTCGCATGGGTAGGTGTTACTGGTTTATCTTTATTTGCTACTGTAATCGGCTAATCTCGTAACTGACGAATTATTTATTTTTTAGATCAACAAACAACATGAAAACCGATTCATCTCGCAGCACGAATTCGACTCACACAATGGTACCCTCTTCGCCAAACTCACCGGATGATATGAACTCTGCTCTACTACGACCCTCAAATGATGTAGATTTCATAACTAATATCAACATGTTTGGTAAATTCAAAGGCTTCACCTTGACACCTTTGTCTGAATCAGGAGCGAATCTCAAATCGCCCAATGTAGCATTTGTCCACCCAGTACCCAAATATGTTGAAGATCCCAGTAGTACCGTTCCTAGTCGCCCAGCTCCCCCTGCACCGAAAATTAAGCCTGCTGCGCCTACCACCAGTCAGTCAGTTCAAATTGGTAACAGTACGTACAATAAACCGGCAGGTATTCATCAGATGAATGGCTTCAAACTAGCCAACCATGAACATCATTTGGAGAATGCTCCTGCACTGCCGCCGCTGAATCCCGGGTCAACGGCAAGGCCAATTATATCCAGCCCAATTTTGGAGTCCTCCACATGCACCTCGAGAGAACTGGTGTCACCTCTGAAACAACAAAATTCAGGAAAAGCAAAACTTCCAATTCGTCCGGCCCCAGTTCTACCACCTGTACAGGTCCTCTCAAATCCATCTGGATCACAAGAGAACATAGCTCCTGAAATTTTAATTAACCCTACCAGCAAGGATAAAAAATCCAAAGAAGGCAAGCTAAACAGAATTACATCTTATTTGAAAAAAGACGAAAAATCCCAGAAACCTGAACCGAAAAACATAAAAATTGCCGATAAAGAGAAGCTGAAAAATCTGGAAATTTCCGCCCCTATACCTATCGATGGTGATTTGGCCAAAAGCATGCCGAAACTAAACGATACAGAACCACCCACAGGATTTGCCCCCGCAATCATTGTTCAGCGGGCCAAAAGTATGCGAACACCCGAAGTGACCGGCAAACGTTCACCTGGAGACGGCCAGGCTGCCTCAGAATCTCCACGGAAACACACTACCCTAAAGCGACCGCAGAGTATGGTGGGCTCTAGGCCTTCCATGCCACCCCCACGGCCTCCCGTTCCTCCAGCACCAGCTATCACCGGTATGAAGATTTCGGGAGTTCCTGGCTATCAAAATCCACCAGCTCCGAAAACTGTCACTATAGTAACATCTCGAAACAATTATGATGACTGCCACGATGTTGAAGATTTGGAAAATACTGTTGCTACAAGGTCATCAGGACCTCATGGCCACGACAACATTTATTCGGTAATTGATGAGTCTCCTTCGCCTCCAAGTATATTATCGCCACCAACAACGGTTTCTTCTGGTAGTTCCGAAAGCATGGGACTTTTAGGAGAAATTGTGAACGAAATTGAAAGCCGTGGAAGCGATTCAGTGTATATAGCTTCAACTCTGAAACGAGGAGCCAGCACAAGAAAAGGGCAAGCTCCACGAGCTGAAGAGGAAGAGGATGATGATGAACCAACCTACGTTAATACATCCGAGATTCAAGATGATGATGATGAAGCTCGGACAGTTGAAGCTTTAGACGAGGAATCAGAGGAACCATACCCTTCAAACCTAAAATCTACCGCCAGTACTACTTCTAGTGGGTATCTAAGGCCGTCCGCAATCAACGCTCCGATCGCGCGTGTTGCTCCAACGAAGCAAAATGTATCAAATAATTTAAGTAGTTTTAAGAACAGTGGCAACGTATTGAGTAGCTTACAATTCCAAGGACCAATAGAGTCCAACAAGCCTGCAACCATCCCGAAAAAAACAGCTTCCATACCGTATAAACCGTACCACAGTACATTAGGCAACACAAGACCAGGGTCTGTGGTAGCCGTCACCAAATCAAAAATCAGTCAGGAAAAAATAGCTAATGGCAGTGTAGATCCCAAGCCAAAGCCTGTTCAGAATCCAACGCCTGTAAGCATCAACACCACGGGAAGCGGGACAACACCAACAAAACCTCTAAGTAACAACACCGTCCGAACGAGGAGTCCATCACCGAAAGGACACATTCAAAATGGCGGCCTCAGTACCGCTAAAACTGCAACGCCGCAGAAACCTAAAACTCTGGCAAAGCCAGAAAGTGTAGTCAAACCGAAAAACGCAAATAGCAAGATTTTAACGGCAGTCGCTCGATCAGCTCCTGGCAAAGTGTCCAATGTGGCTTCACTGCAACAGAAATTCGAAGCAAAAAAGTAAAAAAGTACTGCTCCACTAACAGGGTTAAATTCCGTACTACTCCGTTGATTGTTCATATTATGTTAATATGACAATTGAAGCAACTGTTTATGCTCTATTGTAAACACTCCGGATAATTGTTAGAATTCAATTTTAGAAATCAGCTTTCCGTTACGCGTTAAACTTAACAAAACCAATCAAAACAGTAATTCGAACCGAAACCGAAATTGATAATACCTACGTTGAAGTTTGAAGTTGGGATTTGAAGTCACGTTAGATTTTTGCAAGCCGTTGATCTTCCTATTTCGATCGCTTTTTTATAGTGCTTTTATTCGCCAGAACAAATCTGCCCACTCATCGTGTAAATAAGAGCCAAAGAAAGTTTTTTTCGTAAACTATTGCCTGGAATATGGAGCCAGCACGAATGGCACATTGTAGCAGAAATCGAATGGATTTTTATGCATATATGACGAAAAACGAAAAATAATAGTTGCAAGAAACAGTCTGCATAATCAGTTAGTCCGAATTTATAGCCTACTATGTATCTTGTAGCTTATAAAACATGTCGCAAATTAATTATTAAAAATATTACTTGAGGAGTAAAACTATTGCATCGTCTATAGTTATGTAGATATATGATGGTAGGTATTATTAGAACGAAGCATCGGCCATCTGTGTAAGGAATCGATGGTGTTGCATAGCGAAGCTTTTTTTATTGGAGCATCGAATCATTTGGGAATACTGGAAAGTCAAATAAAAGTTTTTTTAGACACTGGTTAGTTTCATTAACTTAGAGTATTTGTATCTTCACATAGGCTTTTACGTAAAACATGTAACATGATTATTAATCCGAAACCGCATTATTTATGTAATCGTCGGAGTCGGTTATAAGGTCGATGTAACTCTTTGATTGAATTTCTTTAACGTGACTCTTTGATGTTTGTTTAAATTATTAAGTCGTTCGGACTAATTCAGTGTTCTTAAGCACATAATTCTGAACGAGTTTTACGCCTTCTTGGTTGAGAGTTTTTTGACCATTTATAAGGCAGTGGCAACTATATTGCCACCAACAACTTTCGTTGTTTTCTGCTTAATAATTACGAACTATGATCAGTGATCAGAAATAAACAATAAAATTTAATGGCATTTTTTTAGGCTCGGCCCGTTGAAGGGTTAACCATTCAACTGGTCTAGAAATACGATGCTGAACTTACAAGCCAGTTGTCGTATGTTCGAATCTCGGCTCAGGAGTGATTGTTGGTGTCAGTAGGATCGTAGAGCCTAGCCCTAAATGTCCCTCTAAAGGAAGCCTTTAGTTCATTCAAATAAAATTTATCAGTTATTGTTATTGTATGCGGAATGGTGAGATCCAGGGAATTTTTGGGAACTCATTTTTCGATCAGGGAATATCAAGAAAAACTAAAAAACAATCAGGTAGAAAAGTTTAGACGCGATTCTTTCTCAAATGGCTCTTTTTTCAGCATCAAAGGGTAATGCGAGGCGAAGTGGTTTAACATTGGGATGGACCAATGTACATAGACCACTCTATATATATATATATATATATATATATATATATATATATATATATATATATATATATATATATATATATATATATCCTGGAATCCTGGAATGACTGGAATGACAAAGAAAATGACGGTTAATCGTATAAAATGGCTAGTGTCACATGTTATATGATACATATAGCATGTCACATGTGAGATGTCACGTTTAACATTACATGTAACACAAGATATTACATATTACATAATATTTTACATGTTACATTATTCGTGTTACATTAAGTGTAACATGTTACAAATTACGTGTGCCATGTACAAAACAAGTGGCATGTTCCTTATCACATGTTATATGCTACATGTTACGTGTTACATGATAGTATTACATCGATTTATGTACATAGACCACTCTGTTCCGAAACAAAACGGCCATTCTGTTTCGGACGAATTTTCAACACGGAATAAATCAGCTTTAAAATTCGATTTTCCGATATTTTCTTAATCTCCCAACTTCAGCTTCTTGAGTAGATGCGGTTTATACAAAAAGCTCATTTTCGAAAAAAATGGTCTTTAGACCACTCTGTTCCGCAACGGCTCAAATGACAATGACAGCTCCTTTTGAGCTTATAGCAAAACTGGCAGTATGTGACGTACTCGAAAATAGCGAAAATCGCTCGAATCGAGCTGCACAATGCCACCCCAGGTTTTTTTTTAAATATTACTGAGTACAATTCGTGCCTTCCTGACAGAACCGCACCACTGGAAAGGACATCCCCTATCGTGAACTAACGAAAAAGTCGCGATTGAAGATGAGACCATGATAATTATTAGTCAAAATCTCGATCATGCAAGTGACAAATTTTAGGGACCTATTGCAAAAACTCGGACTCTTCTACGCAAAATTCATCAAACGGTAGGTTTATCAGGGTCTGCCACAAAAGATTATTAATATAATGGTCGCAGTGGCTCTTTTAGTCCCAATGCCCTTCAGGCATAAAAAAAGGGTTCATCAGAGCAACGAATAATTGTTTGCATGCTTTTGTTAGTGAAAGTTTCCAAAAAACAATCTTATCATGTCCCTTTTTTGAACCCATTTGTTCCGTTTTGATCCAGAGAAAATCTGGTCAGCCTACATCTGATCGAATATTTTTCACTGGGATTCCAGAGTTGCGCTCATCCACGTTGCTTGTTTGTACTGAATTAAGAAAATAAACTTCATTCGAATCGGAGTATCGGGTATACGTTTCTCATTTTCGCCCGAATCCATTTGACCGTATTGTTGATATGAAACATTACCAGGGTGGCGAAAAAGTTTTTATATAGCTTTTTATATCGGAAGCCTCGAAATCCACAAAAACCCGCGAAATGCGGCGAAAGTAATGAAAAACAGCAACATTGTATGTCAATCATAAAACATTTCGATTTAAAAACTGTGAAATTCATGAAAACAATTAACACGGGAACTTCGATGGCAACGAGAGGTTTTTTCCTACGCAACCAATAAGATGAAACAGTACTACTGCTCTCTTATAACGCGATTTTGTCGGTTTGAGTTGAATTGTTTTCGGACGTGTTTTATTCTCATATATTCAAACTACAGAATGTCTTTTAAAAGATTTGGATTTATTCGATGTTACTCTTTGAACTGCTAATGAGAGAATGAATGGGTCGTACAGAATTGATGCCAGCCAAACAGGTAGCGTTTTATCTCTTACATAGACGAGGGGTTATTGAATACCGAAACATCCTCCCTACTAAAACAACAAAAGCTATTCCAAACAATAGTCTTTATATCTAGCTGGAACACGAATTTCTCTTTTAGGTTTTGTATTAGATATCTTGTCAGACTTTTGTGAAACACGTGCACCTGCTTCAATAAAAGGTGATGTGGTAACACATGATGACAACTCTGTGAACGAACTCGACGGTATGGATGGCGATGCAATCACAGTAGGCTGCGGTGAAAATTTTCCGATTGACTGTCATTATTGTTCTCACTGTTGACGGGAGTTCTCTCACATTCGGATCTCTGTGTCACAGCTTCAAGTGAAGGAGTTCCTGACGGCGGAATTTGGTCGAGCGTACTGTTGAATTCTTTACGCGGCTTCAAATGCACCAAGCTTCGTCGATAGTCTACACCTTCCACATTTACTTGATAGGATCGGTCGTTAAAGCGGTTTGAAACTTTTCCAGGAGTCCGCTGTTTGGATTTTTCCGGATGTAATTGGACATACACAGGTGAGCCGATCTGCAAATCTGGTAATACACGAGTCCTTTTATCATAGTGATATTTGTAGGACTTTCGGTTCAGTTCTATTGCCGCAGGAACATCTCTGATAACGTTTGGAAATAGGCGCATTGCCGACGACGGTACTCCACAACGCGTAGAGCGCGAAAATAAACGAGCTGCTGCACTTGATCCAATCTTATTTGGAATATTCCTCCAATGCAGGAGTGCGTAACAAAAGTCAACTGATTCGTTTGCCTTTTTAAGCAACTGCTTTGCAATTTTCACGGCAGCCTCCGATTTACCGTTGGCTTGTTGATGAAGTTACCAGCTCACATAGGCGTAGCCAGAGGGGGGCAGGGGGGGGGGGCGTCCCCCCCCCCTAAATGTTGACATTGGTGCAGAATTATGTTTTCAATAACTCTAATAGCACAAAACGACATCTTTAGCCCATAGAAACATCTGTGTAAAGTATCAGCCAGATCAAAAACAATTGATTGAAATGCTTGCCCTATGTTGCGTGTAATTGCACAGGTTTTTCAGTTGATCCACCAAGGATATTGCAGCGGCAAAAGTACCTGGCAAATCTGCCTGCATCAACTAGCTTGGAGTATTGGAACCGACCTGTGACAATTCCTTACCTTGATTCTCTTGTAACCTCATTGGAAACACGGTTCGATGAAGATAGTGCACCTGCCTATGCGTTGTCCTTGCTGCATCCCGCTAACGTAATACGCATGTTGTTGGAAAAGATCAAGCACAAAACCGAAAATTTCGTAATTTTCTATGAAGTTGACAATTCTGTTGGAGAGGTGGAAGTTTTGTATTAACATTGCAGCAGTATGAGAGCAGACCGTAAGAACTTGGAAGAGTTGGATCTTATAGACCTGCTAGCTAAAGCCCGTTCTTTCTTCCCTGCGACTTAGAAAGCAGTTGAAATTGCACTTGGTCTACCATGGAAACATGCACGATTGAACGCTCGTTCAACACATTACGTCGGGTGAAAACCTGGCTGAGGTCAACAATATTTGAACAGTGGTTGAGTGCTTTCTGCTTGCTGAGTGTTCTTCGGCAGATGGCCAACAACAATCGTGAAAAGACACATGAACCGCTTCCGGGACGTTTGATGCCCGAAGATTTTATTGAGAATCTTGACTGTGCCTTCAATCTTCACGAGCTTGAGAAGATTTGACAGGATGTAGCTGAGATAGCAGCTGTGCGAATGGGAGTCCAGCTTCCAGAGAAGTAAACGTTCCTTCGCCGCATTATTCAGCTGGCCTGCATCGTTCTCGAAGAGGTGCTGGCAGCGGTTAAACAACAACGTCCGAACGTAACTCCGTTTTCTTCGTCGAAGACAAACTCGATGATATTCGAAGCGAGGGACTCCAAAATCTGCTCCGGGGTTTGATACTGACGCTGCTGCTGCTGAACCGCTATCCGCTGTAAAATTTGGGCCATCTTGTGAATCATCTCTTGAATTCCCGGTTGCAGCTGCTGATCAACTCTATCTTCTGCCATGTTCGTGGATTCTTGAGATCCTCGTCGCCAAAATAAAGAAGTAGTAGAGAATATCTATTTATATTCGAGGTTGGACAAAGAATAATCAAATTTTCCACTCTGGTGTCAAGGACAACTTTTCACTGGTTGCCTTGCCGTTACAATCACTAAAGACCAGCGATGGAAGAAAATCGTTTCTAGCGATTTTTGAATACATATATATCTCCTTTGTGATGCATTAACATCGCTGTCAGTGTGCGATATACATTTATTCTTCTCACATTTGCAAGCAGATCTATGTGTAAGACGAGTTACGAGGATTGCAAAGGAGCACCATGTATATAGTATCCCTGCTGGCGTCCTCTCTTTCGCTTCCTTCGCACTATTAACCTCTTCTCGTTCGTGCTAACAACAACATCTGTATCTAAATGTGCACAGCTGAGTATATGGAGTTAGTCGCAATATGTACATATGATGAACAAAGATCATTCATGATCATTCTGCCAATGATTGTGATTTTTGTCAAAAAAAGGTTAATATATCCGCAAAAAGTTCGGCAAGTTTTCGCAGTAGAGAATGGCGGTTTCAGATGCATCGCGGCGGAGAGATGCACTTACCGGCCACAAACTATAATCATTTCAAACTGCCATCGGCATCTCCGGGAGCAGCACCCCATTGAATTTAATATTTTAAATTTCGGAAAACGGCTGATGAAGATGACGAAGTAAAAAACCTTTTGCGCCGCAAAAGAATTAAACACGCTGGGCAACCGGATGAGTCCACGATAGTGAGAGTGCACCGGCGGAAAATTATTGGTGGGCTGATTAAACTATGTACACTAGGGTGCCAATCATCGTATGGAAACCGAACTATCACGCAAGGAGGGGGTACGTGAAATTTCGGTTTTAGATTTTTTTTTATGCCAAATGACCTAAAAACGCATGCAACGTCGAGAACTGGTGTCATCTAAAAAAAAATTTTTTTTTTTGCAAAAATCGACTCTTAAAACATTTAGAATTTATTCAATGAAATTGATCGCTAGTCTCTCGTAATAGCCTGTATAATGATATACACTATAACTAGCATCGAATACATTATGTTTCATTAGGGTGGCTCATTTATTCGGCATAGGGTGGTTCATAATATTGTGTAAAAATGAGTATGAAATGAAAAAAATCACTTTTCACTCAATACCAAGAGAAAAATTCCTGAAAATATAATATTTGTTACATCATTGTCCTTAGGGTGTAACGAGCACCTTGGAACTATTTATTTTCAAATGTGAATCTTACTAATGGTAAAGTTGATCACATATGTTTTCTTAGTTAATTTAGTTTGCATTACTCAAAATGCATGCTAGTGTTAATTTTATAATTTATACGCTTCAATATTTTTTTAAAAATAATCTGCTGTTGAGATTACCGCAACAGGCTCAAAAAGTAGTAATTGGCATAACATTTGACCAGAGCAATGAGTTCCCTTACGTTCGCTTACGTTGCTTTGCATGCATCGCTGGCGGTCGAAGAGTAGATTGACCCAGCCGAATAAGTCTATTGACCTATTGCGTCACTACGAGAGTTTCCTTTTTCTCTCTATCCTCGGGGATGGGATACTGGATGCTGGGTGGAAGATGCACGCTAGAAGAAGATGACTTTGCCGAAACTGCAACCTTCGGGTTTTAGCGTGGGCAATGATCCTCGCGAGACAGGTTCCGGTAACGAAGTTACCGTGGACGGTTGATCTGAGGGACCCCAATGCCTGATCTTTCATTCTTAGCTGACAAGTGCATGAGGCAGGATCAACCTGCATTTTAGAGTTCCGCGCGTGTACTAAGACAGGTGGTTTTTAAACCAGTGGTATCCCCTAATTAGTGTATTAAAGACAGTGTTTTTTCCTTAGATAGCCTTTTCCCGGTAAATAGCTAGGCAAATCAGTGCATGTGCGAAATAGGAGAAAGTGTGCAAAGTGAGCAAGGAGGTAAGAGCCAGATTCTTGCCGATGGTGGTAGATTATAAAACGGCACGTGCGGGCCACGTTTTTTCCCCCAACAGGATCGCTGCTAGTAATCATCCACTACACTTCCGTCAGCCCCAGCAGCATTCCTATGCAACACGAGCATCGTCAAACGTTTATGCCTGTACGGAACAGGCCAAAGGACCAATAATCGGCACCACTACCCTTGATGATCTCACCCGTCTAGTGATCGAAGCGCACGCTGTGCGCTGCCAGACAGCAGAGCAGACAACCGAGGAGACAATAGGCGAGACGACAGAGTGACAACCCCCGTTTTTGACCCAGCGTGGCGCTGGTAGCGTACCGAAAGGAATTCGGTAAAGGAGCACCCGCGTGGCGCGGAGCAACAAGTGAAGCCGCAGAGCAGCAGTAAGCAGGCATGGCGGCTACGCCATGGTAAAACCTCATGTAAGACCGGCTATGAGTGAGTACGCAAATTTATATATATATATATATATATATATATATATATATATATATATATATATATATATATATATATATATATATATATATATATATATATATATATATATATATATATATATATATATATATATTTATATATATATATTGTCCATGCGCATGCGACTAAGCTACGGCCGCGACCCTACGCAACCGCCGGTGAATATTACTGCCACCGCACCCGTACCCCTTTAATAGCACACTTAAAAGAGTTAGAATTTGAATGGGAAAAGGATAGGAGAAAGATGATTTAGATAAAACTAGGCCTAGTGAGAATAGTACCAAACTAATTGTAAAACCATTACACAATAAATGCCAAGACTTTAGTGTAATGAAAAATATCAACCTCGCAGTTTGAAATAAACTACATGTAGTTGGACAGCAGAAATCGGCTGTTTCTATGTAGAGGAAATACACTGTCCTGGTACATGAATTTATTTATTAATTTATTTCGTCAAGCAAATGTAGACTACAGTTATAATAATACAATGCTTTCTTATATTCTATACATTATTTCCAGTAGTTAGTCGTTTTTTTATTTGATTTCTGCCCATGGTGATGTCGATATTTTCGCAGTGCTGGTTATAGTGACGCATCATGCGATTTATTGGGCCATTTTTTGAGTAGTTTGTTCTGTGAGAATTTTCCGAAAATATTTTACGATTTCTTAATTGACGACTGGGTGCATAAAAATTTAGTTGTGATAATAATTGAGTAGATTGCACGCGTTGAGAAATAATGTCATTGATAAAATAAAGCATTGAAAGATCGCGGCGTTCTTTAAGTGCTTGTATGTCTATGAGCATGCAGCGTGCTTCATATGATGGCAAGGGAAATGATGTCCAATTTAGCTTACGAAGCGCGTACAAAAGAAATTGTTTTTGGACAGATTCAATGCGTTCTTCATGTGTGGCAATATAGGGATTCCATACAATGCTACAATATTCCAGAATTGGTCGGACGTATGTAATATATAATAGTTTGATTGTATATGGGTCTTGAAAATTGTGGCCGAAGCGTTTTATAAAGCCCAGCATACTATTTGCTTTGTTGATAATTGTATTATAATGTTCTATGAATGTGAGTTTGGAGTCTAAGATTACGTCATGAGTTAGGGGTTTCCGCTGGTTCAGGAGTACGATTAGTTTTCCGTTCTTCTTTTTTTGTTCTTTTGCTAGGGTGGCTGACTCCGAAATCAGTCCAGGATAGTTCTCGAATCAGCACGGATCAGACGGAGTCTGCGAGACTGGATTGGGCCAGTGATGAGAATTAACCCTCTACTGGTTTGTTTCTGCGATATCAAGTACCGCGTTTAAGGGCACTAGATTTGCAGCGTAGGCAAGTCATCTGACGCGCTTCTGTTGCGGAGTATAGCGAGTCATTGTAAGGTCAGCGGACAGCTTCCCTTCCCGAAACGGGATAAAAAGAACCTCCCCTTGGAAGGTCTCAGGCTGGGCAATCACATCTCGGCGGGTGGTCTCTCTTAGGAGAGTGGCGCATTTAAGCCACCCGCTTATCATCGGGGAGCGATTCGGCCGACCAGTTACAAGGGTGGCAATGTTGAATTGGAAAAAAAAAACATGTAAAATGGCAAGATATTACGAAACAAATTTACAAAATGTTTCGAAAAACCAGTCTGTGCAAAAAAAAACTATCTCAATCCAAAATTAAGATTGTGTCTCGCGAAAAATGTTGAATGCTTTCATGTCATTTGCAAAATCACACACTTTGAATATTTAAAAAATGTTTTCGATTCCAAATGTCTTAAAAGTACATGAAACGGTGGAAACTGATGAAATGTTTATTTTTATTTTGTTTGAAAAATCTACACTTGTACTTGTTTTTACGAATGTTGTACCAGACAATTTATTCGTTTTATTTACCACAATAATTTCTTTTGCCAACACTTGATCGAACACACAGTGCTCTGGCTTATATTCTCGGACAATAGACTGTATTGATGTTATTCAGTGATAATGAGAGTGTAGGGATCTCAATCAGATACAGAACACAATTGACTCGTTGTTTCTGGGTTTGCGTCGTCTTGACAGTTCGACCATACATTTTCTGTCAAGTTTACATCATCAGAACGTGAACGTGCCCATTGGCTGAAACTTTACATAGACGTTTTTATAGGCAAAAGATGCCATTTTGTGCTATTGGTTTAATTTATTGAAACACAACTCATCTTTGAAAAGCTATTGAAAAATGCTATTTCGGATAGGTATTGATGATTACAAATATTTTTAGAGCCAACACGGTTCGTTTGAGCGGTGTGACGTCTTCGGCAAAGTTGTTTTGTCTTCCAAAAAAAAAAAAAATATACACTCTAAAAACATATTATTGATTTAAAAAAAAAATTGAAAGAAAGTTAAAAATTAATTATACAAAACAGCACACTTTAACAAAACGATTTTTTTTATAAAAACTACGAAAGATTACCTGAGCAACGAAACCGGTCATGGAGGAATCAGAAAAAAATGTTATTTTTTTAATTTAGTTTTTTTTCACAAGGGTACATCTTTTTTGGAAGAACAAAGTTACTATTTATAACTCAGTCAGATACACTATGACAATCAAATAAACCTTTTTGACTGTACACATATTCTTAATTCCTCATACAGTGCTCTATTGGAAATTAAAAATATGTCTACAGTCGAAACGGTTTGTTTGATTGACATAGTGTCTTCGGCAAAGTTGTAGATAATATTTTGTCCTTCCAAAAGAAAAAAAATCCTTTAAAAAAAATAATTGAAAGGATTTTTTTTTTTCAATTTCTAAAAGATCGAATTGTTTTTATTGTTTTGGTAATCTTTTGTAGGTTTTATTAAAAAAGAAAAAAAAACAAATTTAAAAAGAAATGAGCTCATTTGAATAATCAATTTTTAATTTTTCTTCTAACTTTTTTTTCAATAAATAATTTTTTTAATCGTAATTTTTTTGGAAAGACAGAAGTATTATCTACAATTTTGTCGAAAACGTCACACCAATCAAACGAATCGAAGTGCTTTTTCAATTTTATACTCATTTTTCACAATATTATGATCCACCCTAATGAAACATAATGTATTCGATGCTAGTTATAGTGTATATCATTATACAGGCTATTACGAGAGACTAGCGATCAATTTCATTGAATAAATTCTAAATATTTTAAACTCCGCCTTCCACACTGATAAAACGACTCCCTGAGTCCCAGAGTCGAAAAAGAATTTTTTTTTCAGATGACACCAATTCTCGACGTTTCATGCGTTTTTAAGTCATTTGGCATCGAAAATTTTTTTTTTCAAAAACCGAAATTTCACGTACCCCCTCCTTTGGTGATTTTTCGGTTTTCAAAAAGGCCAAACTTCAATCGCTTTGCGCCACCCCATTTTAAGTCTGATTGAACTGAAATTTTGCACAGAGTGTTTTTTTGAGCAGATGAACATTTTGCATAGATTTTTTTTTAAACCCGAAATGACCATATTGGCTGGCACCCTATTATAATCGATATCTCCATGATCGGACAGTTCTCAATGTTTAGGTAATCTTTCGTTGTTTTTATAAAATAATATGGATTTAAAAAAAAATAGCTTGTTTAGATAATTAATTTTTAATTTCACTTTTGAATCTCTTAAAAAAATTGTTTTAGAGTGTATTTTTTTTTAAAGCTGAAATTATTATCTACGTCATTGCCGAAGACCTCACACCGATCAAACGAACCGGTTCGACTATAAAAATATTTGCAATGGTCGACTCAATTGATTGCCCGTTTTTGTGATGGAATTGCTCTGATATGTAACATGATGGTACAACATCGACGTGTTATATTACAAATTACGTAACGTTAAAAATCTAGATTTCAGACCCCCTCCTCCTCCTCCTATGTAACGATAGGTAGCGTTCGACATGATCCCCCCCCCCCTAAAATTACGTAACACTAATCAGTCTGACCCGCCTCCGAAATTTTCAATTTCGAGCAAACATGATAGTTACGTAACTGTCTGTAATACCCCCCCCCCCCCTTCTGCGTAACAATAAAGCCTGTAGTACACTCTTTGTCTAATGGTCAAATATTTGACCTTCTGACATAATGGTCAAATTTATTTGACATCATGGTTGTTGTTTGCCCGTGTTTGCCCCATGTTAAAATTGGAGAGTGACAAATAATTATCTTTGACCAAATTTTTATCTGTCAAAAAGTGCCAAATATTTGACGCTTGGTCAAAGAGTGTAATACAGGCTTAAGTAACACAGTGATTCTTTGTGAAAAAGAGTAAATCCGAAAGGAAACGAACGAAACGTACCCTGAAACTTATTGTTGCTAGAAAAGAATTATTGTTATGTTTACTAAAAATCTTAGTTCAATACGACTAAAAAGAAATTAGTTTTAGGAGATAGGATCAAGCATTTGAATGTCTACTAATTAGCACGCGAAGATGACTATTGCGTTTATTTCGCGTCTACGACCCACGATCAATCACGCAAATTGTGCCAACCTTGCGTTTTTTTAATTTATTTATACCAGTTAGCCACCTCCTCTCTCTCCCCTCTTAGCACTACGTCTCAAATTAATATGAGGAAAATGTTCGACATAACCGCAAGCCCAACGTAATTGAATAATAGCAAAGTTTGATACCTATTAATTTTTGTGTTACCTGCTTAAGCAGCCTTTTTTTAATGAATAAAACAAAAAAATATTATATATCATATTTCAGACTACTCCAGTAGTTTTTCATTAATTTGTGTAGCAAACCTGCCGGAAACAATCGTTGCCCAAGTTGTCCGGTGGCCTAAAATAACTCTCCCTCCCGCCGTAACCGCACCACATCATTGCTACTGCGTCACTGTGATACGAAGGGGACAAGTCAAGTTTATTATTCTCTTTTGCTATCGTTTTTCCTCGTGTGACGAGCCACGTACGGAGAAAAAAACACAACGAGTTGCGCGGATCACTCTCTTCTAAGAGCTGTATATAGTCTAGTTATGTATTTATTATTTCCGAGTGAGCAATGCATCAACATTTTGTTACGTACTGAGGGGATTCAAGTTTATTCATTACTTGAACACATCGCAATCTGTACAGTTTAGGATAAAACGACAATCGTATCATAATCGTTTCGTTTCCTAGTTACTAGTCTTTAGTAAAGACTAGTATTTATTTGTATTTTTCAAAACACACTAAAGTTGCTTTTTACGCGGGGGATACGTGCCGCGTAAAAAAACTCGTAAATTCCGGAATCCGTGTAAAAAAAAAAAAACGCGTCAATTTCTAAATCCGCGTAAAAACTGGAATCCACGTAAAAAAAAGCCGCGTAAAAATAACCGCATAAAAGCGACCTGAGTGTACCTTTTTTTACTTCTAAAATGTTAAAGAGCTGCGTGATGCGTAACCGATGATTCCGTCTGATTGGTAGACAGCAACACCAAGACCGAAACAGCTGGCATCGCACTCGATGATTAATGGCTCATGGACGTTGTAATACCGTAAGGATCGTATGTCTGCTACCAGTGACTTTACTGTATTGAACTCTCCTCCTTCACTGAAGTCCATTACCATGGTACTGTCTCAGAGATTAGTTTGCGAAGATGTGTGAGGTTGGCACTTAGATTTCGAATGAAGCGACTCAACTAGTTGACCATGCCAACAAAACGATGCACTTCTTTTCGATTAGTAGGAGTAGGGTACTCACGAATTGTTGAAATTTTGTTCTTATCGGCTCTTATTCCTTCATCAGTCAGAACGTGTCCATAAAATTCTACGGAAGTTCTGCATAATCGAAGCTTTGATCGGTTTAGTTTAATATTATGCTTCTTTAATCGTATCAGAAGATTTCCCAAGCAGCGGTTATGATTGGCTAACGCTTCTTTTAAATTGTCCCCAACACCATAAACTAACAAGTCGTCTGCTATGCATTCTACGCCTTTTAGGCCCTCGATTGCTTCCTGTAATTTCATTTCAGTCAGAACGTGTCCATAAAATTCTACGGAAGTTCTGCATAATCGAAGCTTTGATCGGTTTAGTTTAATATTATGCTTCTTTAATCGTATCAGAAGATTTTCCAAGCAGCGGTTATGATTGGCTAACGCTTCTTTTAAATTGTCCCCAACATCATAAACTAACAAGTCGTCTGCTATGCATTCTACGCCTTTTAGGCCCTCAATTGCTTCCTGTAATTTCATTTGAAATATTTCTGGGGCAGGAGCGATTCCGAATGGTAGTCGAGTCCATCGATAACGACCAAACGGGGTCCAAAAGGTTGTGAGCTTAATACTTGCTTCGTCGAGTACTACGTGCCAAAATCCTTTTTTAGCGTCGACTGTTGAAAAAACCTTTGCCTTGCCTAGTTCGGGGAGTATTTCATCCAAAGTGACGAATTGTAAACTCGGTCTTTTTAACGCCTTGTTTAGGGGGATTGGGTCTAAACAAATTCTGATGTTGGATGAGTTTGGGTCGCGTTGCACAAGTACTATGTTACTCACCCAATCAGTATAAGCGGTTTCCTTAACAACTACACCATCTTTTTCCAAAGAAGCGAGTTCAGCCCTGAGCTTATCTCTCATAGCGATCGGTACGCGACGTGGTGGTTGTATTGTCGCACGAACGTTACAGTCTACTTCAAGAGAAACTTCTCCAGACATTTTTCCATAGCCGTTAAATATGTCTGCATGGGCTTCGACTATCTTCTGAGTTTGAACACGGTACACATTGAGAAGATTTTCAGTTGAGTCCGTTGGCTTGTTCCCGCCGAACGATACAGTTTTACAAAATTTTACGAAACCGAGGATTCGAGATGCCTTAGCTGACAGTGAAGGGCGATGTTCACCTTCTACTATTTGGAGAACTAGCGAGTATCTTTTGCCTTTGCGGCGACATGGAATTGTTATCTGCCCAAGAACGTTGATGTTATTGCCACCGAAACTTTGAAGGCGGAGTTTCGTCGGAAGCATCTGCGGTGGTACTTCTCCGCTGAGTTTAGTAAGACACTCACGACCAATTAGGCTAGTGTAGGCAGCTGTATCTAACTCACACTTTATTTATTTCCATGTATCACCGAACTTCATATCTAGTTCTGCTAGTACACTTCCACCTTTTTCTGTATTGTCAACAATTTTTTCGATTTCTATTTTTTCGCTTTCTTCGGAAGATGAATTATTTTGGGACAACTCTTCATCTGACTCACTCGACTCGCCGTTTATTTCTTTCACTCTCTTCCTGTTTTTTGTATTCTGATTGCGGTTTTACTTTGCACACCTTCTCGAAGTGGTTTTTTCCCTTACACTTATGACATCGTTTTCCTAGCGCAGGACACAACCCCCTTTTAAAAACTCGTGTCGGTCTCCACAAAATTTACAACGAAGTGATCTTGGATTTCGGTTTATAATGGTGCTTATTACGGGAGTCACTTCACGGTGAAATATATTTCACTCTCACGCTCATTTCACTTTTTTAGATCTATTCCCGATTTCACCTCAAGTGAGGTGACAAAAATCACCTCCGTGGAGTGAGATTGACAGTGAAGTGAAATTGAGAATAGGACAAGTGAAATGAGATTGTTTCTCAGCTCAAAAATGTCTAAGGTGCTTATTACGGGAGTCACTTCACGGTGAAATTAGAGTGAAGTGAACAAAATCCTATTACGGGACTCACGTAAGTGAGAAAAACGTCGCAAAGTGACATCTGCTGGGAATCTGGGTTATTATGAGTGTCATATCAGTGAAGTGAGAACGGAAAAAGTGACGTTTCGCGTGGAATTATTTCACGGCCATTTTGAACGGTGAAATGATTCCACGAAGATGCCATAAGTCTTAAAGTTGATTGATTTGTGATCTAATGGTAAATATTGGATTTATCCTTTAGTAACGAAACGAATCAGAATTTGATCCGTGCCTGAAAGCGGTCAAATTTTCATTTTTCTGCCTGATGAAAAAAATGCAAACTAGTTCAGGAAATTTTCGATACCGAGAAAAACATTTTTTGTGATGCCGAATGTCTTAGAAATGCAGAACACGTCAAGATCTGGTTTTATCTAAAAAACGGAAAAAACGACTTTCTGGGACTTAGAGATTTTTGAGCTGGGAAACAATCTCATTTCACTAGTCCTATTCTCAATTTCACTTCACTGTCAATCTCACTCCACGGAGGTGATTTTTGTCACCTCACTTGAGGTGGAATCGGGAATAGGTCTTAAAAAAATAAAGTGAGTGTGAGAGTGAAATATATTTCACCGTGAAGTGACTCCCGTAATAAGCACCTAAGGTGCTTATTACGGGAGTCACTTCACGGTGAAATCAGAGTGAAGTGAACAAAATCCTATTACGGGACTCACGTTAGTGAGAAAAACGTCGCAAAGTGACATCTGCCGCGGAATCTGGGTTATTATGGGTGTCATATCAGTGAAGTGAGAACGGAAAAAGCGACGTTTCGCGTGGAATTATTTCACGACCATTTTGAACGGTGAAATGATTCCACGTAGATGCCATAAGTCTTAAAGTTGATTGATTTGTGATCTAATGGTAAATATTGGATTTATTCTTCAGTAACGAAACGAATCAGAATTTGATCCGTGCCTTAAAGCGGTAACATTTTCAGTTTTTTGCCCGATTAAAAAAATGCAAACTAGTTCAGGAAATTTTCGATACCGAAAAAAACATTTTTTTTTTATGCAGAATGTCTTAGAAATGCAAAACACGTCAAGATCTGGTGTTATCTAAAAAAAAAACAAAAAAACACTTTCTGGGACTTAGAGATTTTTGATTTTTTACTTCTCCGCTGAGTTTAGTAAGACACTCACGACCAATTAGGCTAGTGTTGGCAGCTGTATCTAACTCACACTTTATTGATTTCCATGTATCACCGAACTTCATATCTAGTTCTGCTAGTACACTTCCACCTTTTTCTGTATTGTCAACAATTTTTCCGATTTCTATTTCTTCGCTTTCTTCGGAAGATGAATTATTTTGGGACAACTCTTCATCAGACTCACTCGACTCGCCGTTTATTTCTTTCACTCTCTTCCTGTTTTTTGTATTCTGATTGCGGTTTACTTTGCTCACCTTCTAGAAGTGGTTTTTTCCCTTACACTTATGACATCGTTTTCCTAGCGCAGGACACAACCCTTTTGAAAACTCGTGTCGGTCTCTACAAAATTTACAACGAAGTGATCTTGGATTTCGTTTTATAATGGTGCTTATTACGGGAGTCACTTCACGGTGAAATATATTTCACTCTCACGCTCACTTCACTTTTTTAGACATATTCCCGATTTCACCTCAAGTGAGGTGACAAAAATCACCTCCGTGGAGTGAGATTGACAGTGAAGTGAAATTGAGACACTTCACGGTGAAATCAGAGTGAAGTGAACAAAATCCTATTACGGGACTCACGTGAGTGAGAAAAACGTCGCAAAGTGACATCTGCCGCGGAATCTGGGTTATTATGGGTGTCATATCAGTGAAGTGAGAACGGAAAAAGCGACGTTTCGCGTGGATTTATTTCACGGCCATTTTGAACGGTGAAATGATTCCACGTAGATGCCATAAGTCTTAAAGTTGATTGATTTGTGATCTAATGGTAAATACTAGATTTATTCTTCAGTAAGAAACGAATCAGAATTTGATCCGTGCCTGAAAGCGGTAACATTTTCAGTTTTTTGCCCGATTTAAAAAATGCAAACTAGTTCAGGAAATTTTCGATACCGAAAAAAACATTTTTTTTTGATGCAGAATGTCTTAGAAATGCAAAACACGTCAAGATCTTCGCGATCACTTCGCGACGTATTTCTCACTTACGTGAGTCCTGTAATAGGATTTTGTTCACTTCACTTTGATTTCACTGTGAAGTGACTCCGTAATAAGCACCAATTTTGTTCACTTCAGGCTTTATCGCAAGGCCTAATTCTAACGATCGTTTTTCTGCTATTTCCTCTGCTCGGCACGTGTCGATTGCCTTATTAATAGTTATATCGGTTATCGTGAGCATTTTTGTGCGCAGTTGGGACCATTTATTAGCGATTACCAGAGTTGGCATTTCGCACAGGCGATCCACTAACGTGCAAGAATCGTACGAACAAAGAGGAGACAGAGCATAGCTCACCACACCGAGAAAGAGACTCTTTATTTCTTTTAGTGACAAATATGCCGCACGAGAGTGTGCGCTAGTGCTTGATAGACAAAGTGCGAGTGCGTTACATTCTCTTCCAAAAAGTTGCTCTCTTGCGCTCTCGTCTACATTCACCCGTGCGTGGCGCTGTAGCGTACACTGGTGCGAAGAAACATCAGTTGTTAAGCCTGTAGTACACTCTTTGTCTAATGGTCAAATATTTGACCTTATGACATAATGGTCAAATTTATTTGACATCATGGTTGTTGTTTGCCCCATGTTAAAATTGGAGAGTGACAAACAATTGTCTTTGACCGAATTTTTATCTGTCAAAAAGGGACAAATATTTGACGCTTGGTCAAAGAGTGTAATACAGGCTTTAGTCTCTATCGGGTACGTCATACAGATTTGACCAGATTGCAGCAATTTTTGTTTAACGCGTTCCAGCGCCAGTCAAAAAATGAACCGATGTGAAGAACACTTGTGTCATGACATGGGCGTAGGCAGGATTTGGATCATGGGGGCAAGCTTTTCAAAATTGTAAAATGGAAGTTATTATTTAAAAAATGAATGATCGATGTACTCAATTCGCTCTTTACGCGGAAGATACGTGACGCAAAAAACTCCGCGTACAACAAACGCGTAAATCCAGAATAAATAAAGGGCCCTAATTTGAAATACCCGTGAACAAATCGACTAAAGTGTACTAGTACCTACTTAGTGATTCAAAGCTTATTTTCTTTTTTGTACGTAAGAGACGTAATAAGTCGTGTGCGCCGCCGCCATAGGTGATTCTAAATCGGTGCTCCGCCAAGGATATTTTTCGACGCCAATGACTGTGGATGCTAGTTTTCTGTTCATTCTTGTCAATTTTACTGGTGGTTTGTGAAAATTACCAAGTACATATTATACCTATGCTAGTGTTATTCATAAAAATTTTAATGTGGCATAAGTGGAATAAGACATTTCAAATTGGTTTACAACGAATATGAAATATTTGATTTATTTCTCACTCTAATCCAATCGCTAAAAAGTATATTTGTATGGCAGGTTCTACTAGATATTGATTCGATAGCCTGTTGATTACAACAACATAAAATTCAATTGCTTAAAAATGTTTGCAAAATGTTTTCCTCGTAGTAAAGTCTCTTTCTGAACATACTCATTCAGAGCACGAACAAAGAATGGAAAAGCGGAAACGGAAACGGATTCAATCGGGAGAAGAAAAATGAACATTTTCTCAGAGCAAAATTGTCTTTAGTTACAAAATAGTGTGAAATCGAAAATAATTTTTGCCAGCCAACGTTTATAAGTTATATCTCAATAACAATGTCAGTCGAGATTCGAGCATACGATGACTTGCTCGATTTCCGGTTTCTGGAATAGATTCAAAAATGGCTGAATACCAGGCCTAGAGACCGGAAATCAATTTACAAGCCATTTTGAAATTCACGGTGGTAACTTCCGGGTCGTCTGATGTCGTTTTGAGGTCTCTAGACAGCATCCCTATTCCGATAGTATCTATATTACGTGATATTTGGTCGATTTTAGCTGTTTTCCGGATACCGGAAGTGACCACAATAAATTTCAAATGGCGTCCGATTCTGGAAAAACTCATATTCGATGGTATTCGGCCAATTTTAGTTTCCTTCCAGATACCGGAAGCCGCCATTTTGGAATTTCATAATGGCGTCGGGGGTCGTTATACTGCCTCTAGATTTCACCCCGTATCAAAAATACCCATATTGGATGGTATGTGACGTTGTATTTTCTAATTGTTTTTATGGCCACCAAAAGTCCCGGTGGAATCCGTTTCGTATGACTATTTTGAGAGCATATCTCCATAACACCCAAAACCATAAATATGTCTTGTGAATATAGTTTTATAAACTTTGAACCAATAGTAGTAAGATTCCGTTCAAATATTTATAAAATTTCTCCGCTTCGGAACATATCCCCGAAAAACCGAATTTCCAGCAATGAGAATATTCTTCCAGAATAAAACTATGAAATTTCGTCTGTGAAACCAAAAATGGTATTCGGGTACCCCGTCGAGCACATAACGGTTAAAGAAATATTTATATATTAAAAATATTAAATACGAGGTTGGCTTTGCGAAAATAATCTGCCAAAACATGTCTATTTTGTGATTTTAATTAAGTTAGACTAGGCTGTTTTTTTTCACGAATACATTGCTTATGTCTCATTTCTAGTCTCTGTTAACGGTAATGTTCATTTGAACTTCTCCTGGTACATCCGAGAAAAGCATGTATTGAAAAAAAAAAAACACCATTTTAGAAAAGGTGAAAATCAAGGAATTTCATTTTTGAAGTTGACAAGACACCAGGATTCATGTCTGCTATTACGGCGCGTAAAATGCTAAATAAGAATGTTTTTAGTGAAAAATTATCAACCGGCAATAATGAATTCATTAGTCTGAAATTTCCGTGCAGCTAGCTCTTCAACGCTAGAAATCTCACTGGAGCGCGCGCGTCGGTGAGTTTATCTTCATTCGCCTCGGTGAATTTGGGAGTAGTTTTCTACGCTGTAGCGCAGCCCAGCGTTGAGAGCTTTTATTTGTTTTTTTTTCACACTCATTGTCGCGCACATACGCGGAAAGCGTGGTGAGCACGGACAAAAGAGAAGCGCTCTCGTTACAGTTCGAAGAGTGTGAGGTGAAATTGGAATTTCTCTTTACCGCACAGAGGATACGGACAACTCTGGCGGTTACGTCTTTGTACGTTAAAAACTCTTCTTCCATTACTCACAATTTTGCGATTTTAGCTAACATTTTAAGCAGTATTCGAGTGAACCTTTATTACACAAATCAATTCGATTACGACACGTGGTCAACAGTGGACGCGAAAAGGAGTTGTCTCATGTGCTATAGTTTTCGAGTACAAATACCGTGTAAAAAGCGAAAAATTGACTCGCAATACAGAGAAAAGAAGAGCTTGTGTTTGAGTTAAGCGAAAAGACTGAGGAGAGGAATAAATACCGCGTATTGACTAGACCAACAGGCACTACTCGGAAGTGAGGTTATGGAAGAAGAAGAAAAACCACCGGATCCCGGTGGAAAATCGATAATAAATATAGAGCGAGAAGTGTTCGAGTATACGATAAAGGACAGTGCTCCATACCGTGTGATGTTTGTCCCACGAGAAAGCAACCGGGAAGTGAAAATAAATAGATACTCGCTCGGATCAAAGCTACGCGCGATGGAAGCATTTAAGAGACACATAGTAGATATGAAAATGTCCAGCAAAAACAAAATTCTAGTGTTCCTGAACAGCTATCTGCGAGCTAACCAGCTAGTAGAAACGACCAATAAAGAAGGAGGAGTATATACAGCATTTATTCCGAAGCACTTGGTCTGCATAACCGGGGTGATCGCTGGTATCCCAGTAGATATCCCGATCGAACAAATCAAAAATGATCTAGAAAGTGACGTGCCTATCGTGGGAGTTTATCGTCTAAATAGATACGAGGGTAATGAGCGCGTTCCATCCACCAGAGTTTCGATTACATTCAGAGCGAGTCAACTACCGGAAAGCATCAGGCTATTTTGTTGCGTCACAAGGGTTCAAACCTTTCAACGAAAGGTGATTCACTGTACCAACTGTTTACGATTTAATCACCGCGGTAAGGACTGCAAGGGAGCAAGAAGATGTGGCCGGTGTACCGAACGGCACGAAACAAACGAAGAATGTGAACAGTGTCAACAAACCGTAAAATGTATTCACTGTAAAGCAAATACACACATGACAGGAAGCGATTCTTGTTCGATCAAGAAAAAAGAACAACAGATCAAAGCGATAATGTCCAAAACCAACTACACATACGTAGAAGCAAGAGAAATGGTAGCGACACCAAATACCAACTACTACGAACCTCTCAACAACCTTCAGGATTTTCCGACGGTGGCAGAAGCAGCTGCTTATAGTAGCAACTTGAATCAGCAATGGCAAAAGACCAATGCTCCACGTGTACCGGTAACAGCAGCGGTAAAAACATATACAGAGAAGAAGCCCAATAACCAACAAAAGAGACGGCGTTCCATACCAACGAAAACAATCAACAAATGGACAACGAGATGATTTCGTATGCACAGACGAAGAGGCATCCTCGTCAGGAATGTCAAAGAACACGAAACAAGTTAATGGAACATGATTGAAAAACCCATTCAAAGTGGAATCGTATGATCGAAGAAGCTGTTAGAAAGGCGGAAATTAGTGCAGGAAACAAATATCAGTCAGCGATAATGAGCTTCTATTCGGAAATAATCGAAGAAGTAAACATGGATGAAGAAGTGGGAGAAAAAATTAAACAATGTGTTAAGAAACATTTTAATCTAAGCAATCAATAGTGTAATTTGAAAAAAAATACAGCAAGTGTGAATAGTCAAACAAAATATAACAAGGAAAATGGCAGGAAAAATTAAAATATTGCAGTGTAACATACAAAGTGTAAACAAACATAAAGAAGAACTACAGAGAGTCATGATGGAAGAAGATTATTCCATAGCGTTGCTATCGGAGACGTGGACACAACAGACCTCTGAAAAAGTCAACAATATAGAATGTCGAGTTACCACAGCGTCCTGCAATCCAGAGAAGATGGATACGGGGGCGCAGCTATATACCTGACAAATTCACTTAATTTCAAACAGATTAATCTACCGGCTTTGACAAGAAACACGCAAGCAGTTGCCGTGCACATACTTAGTGTCGATTTAGTGATTGCTTCCGTATATAGTAGCCCGGCATCGCTTTTCAACGAATTCGAAGATGATATCAACCGTGTTTTTGACGCATTGAAAAGCCACAAAAAAGTGCTCATAGGTGGAGACTGGAATGCTCACCATGCAGAATGGGGAGATGATAAAAATGACCGAAAAGGAAGTATTCTGATGGAGTTAGTTAACGACTACAATTTGCTGATACTGAATGATGGTTCAAACACTTTCATCCCAATTCAGCTAGATAAAAGAGCCACAATAGATACATCTATGTGCTCCCCGGAACTCTACGGGGAAGTTGGATGGCATGTTCTGGACTTCGGAGTTGGCAGTCACCACTTGGAAATCCAGATCACTTTGGATAGAACTACTGGTAAAAACGAACAACGATGGATCTACAACAAAAAACCAATAGAGGAACATCTTGGCGAACTGGACGCGTCAAAAGTGGAAAATGTTAAAGAACTACGCGAACAAGTTGGGAAAGCATGTAAAGCTAGCAGAAAAAGAAATAAGTATACACCAAAATATTGGCGGAGTCCCACTGTAGAAGAAGCTTGGTTAAGAAAACGTGAAGCGAGAAAGATATTCAATAGGACGTCTAGTATAGAAAATCTGATAAGGTTTAAGAAAGAGGCTGCTATTTTCCAACGTCGAAAAAAAGAAGAAAAACAACGCAAATGGGAGGAGTTTGTAGACCAAATCAATCCCTACGCCAGCTCAAAAGAGCTGTGGACATTGGTAGGAAAAGTAACTGGTAAAAGATACCTTCGGAAAGAAAACAACTTGCTACTAGACGATATAGAAATGGCGGAGAGATTTCTGGATATACATTTCGGCCCGAATAACGAAATAGACGAAGCCATACCAAGAGGGACATTTGCAAATAGCAATATTTTGGACAGGGCGAAATGGTCAGAAATAATAGCTTCCAAAAAAACTATGTCAGCCCCAGGAGAGGATAGAATAAGCTATGAAATGCTCCGGCAGCTGAGTCCAGCTGTTGTGGACAACATTCTGTCAGATCTGAACGAGCAATGCCGCAGAGGCTATCCTGATGAGCAATTGAAACTAATAAAAGTTATAGCGATTCCGAAAACAGGGAAAGATCAATCCAAGATTGAAGGAAAACGACCAATTTCATTGGTACAGACATGCACCAAAGTGATTAATACTGCGGTACTAGAGAAACTAAAAATTCATCTGGAACACAAAGATATTATCCCGGAAAAGTCGTTTGGTTTCGAACCGGACTGTCCACTAACACGTGTGTATCCTACGTTGTGAACAAGATTAAATCAAACAAACGTAATGGAAAAATAACAGCAGCCATTTTCGTTGACTTTAGCAATGCCTTTTGCAATGTCAATGTGACGAAGTTGGAAGAAATCATGGAGAATAAAAGTATACCCGCAGAGATCATAACATGGGTAGGAGCTTTCCTCAAAAACCGCAAAATCATTTTCCAAATGAACGATAGGACCTTAAGCAGAACGATAAGCGTAGGAATACCACAAGGGGAAGTCATGTCTCCCACCCTCTTCAATATTTTCACGATCGGGTTACATGGAATACAATTAGAAGGAGTGGAACTCGTCCAATTTGCAGACGATTTCGGTATTTTGACGACAGGTGACAATATACAGGACCTTAGCGAGAAAGGTCAAAATTATCTTGACGAATTCGCTAACATGGCGCAAGAGCTGGGATTAAAAATAAATCCGACAAAAACAAAGGCACTGCTTTTCCAGCTAGGAAACAAAACCTTACCGTATACAATTGGGGGAACTACTATCGAAACAGTAACATCACATAAATATCTGGGAGTAGTACTAGATAGAAACCTATCATTTGGAGGACATATTAGAGAGCTCAGGTGTAAACTAAATGACAGACTCAACATGATTAAAGTCATAAGTGGAATGAAAAAAGGAGGACACCCACAAACGATGCTTAACATCCATAAAGCACTGATTCGAAGTACCATGGAATACGGGTCAACAATTCATAGCAATGCGGCGAAAACTAATAAAAAAATACTGGAAGTGATTAACAACCAAAGTTTACGGAAGGCTACAGGGTGCACCAAAACTACACCCCTCAACACTTTGTTGGCGATTGCAGGGATGGAACCATTAGACATACGTCAAGAATTCACAACAGAAATATTGCGCAACAAACAGTCGTAGGTAGACAGTTGATAGAAGCCAACTTTAATAATCACACGGAAGAATGCACATACTCCTACATGGAAAAGATCTTTAGAAAACATTTTAGGTTATTCGATAACATAATGCCAGTCATGAAAAACTGTAACACTAAGCTCGATGTCCAAATCAGATGCTCATTAGATGGCCTAATTACAAGCAAGGCAAATCTTCCGAACATTCAAATGAAGCAGCTAATCCTGTTTGCGTTAAACAACACATATAAAGATAGAAGACTTATATACACTGATGCATCAAAGAAAGGCGAAAGCTCTGGAATAGGAATTTTTGTTGCTAGCACTAGAAAAAGATTATTCTTTCACCTCATGAATGAGGTAAGCATAACAGGAGCTGAACTAATAAACTAATAAACAATGATGAAAGTTTAGAACAGCACGTTATTTTCACGGACTCCAAGTCAGCATGCGAAATCCTAGACAATGCGAAACAACAATCGAAACGAGGAGAGATAATCAACGATATCCTGGTGCTGGCATCCCGCTGGAAGGTGTCCATACAGTGGATTCCTAGCCATGTCGGTGATAAAGGCAATGACTTGGCAGACGACCTTTCCAAGCAAGGAGCAGAGGGAAAACACTGCGAAACATTAGAAAATTCGATATCATATAGCGATGTGTACTGGATCCTGAAAAAACGAAAACAATTTCAAGCTAACGATTGGTACAAAGAATATGGAAAGGAAAAAGGAAAAACCTTCATAGGTATACAAAATGAAATCAATGATAAGCCATGGTTCACCAATCAAAATCTGAACGGAACTCAAGTTCGTCTATTAAATCGTCTCATGGCAGGTCACGATTGGTCGAAGTTCTGGCTCGCCAAAATGAAATTGGCGGACAACTCAAACTGCGAGAGGTGCGGCGTTCCGGAAACCGCTGAGCATTTAATTTTGCACTGTGCAAAATACGTGAATAACAGGACAATATACTCCTTTGCTGGAAAATATTCTAACCAATGGAACTATTCAAATCAAAAAAACTAGAACAAATTAAAGAAATATGCCACTTTGTAAAAGACACAAAACTCAACTTGTGATATCTGTACAACCTTGCACGTGACACAGGGCATATAGTCGCTGCAACTGGCCCTGCTACAATCGAACTGACAGCGAAGGCTTCAGTACGAAAACAGAAAGAAGAAGAAGAAGAACATTTTAAGCCAAGTCATCGATCGTTTCACTAGATATCTGTACTGTGGTGGAAAAATCCAAACGATCAACGATTATATTTCGTTTTGCAACTATTTCATTTTCAATAGCTGTCAACGCTGCTTCCGGACTTTCTTGTTCTGCCGGTGTCAACTCAAAGTTGAAGTATTTTTTCCTTGCTGGTTCACCAATAACTGACAGCAGAAAAGGTGGCCATTTTTTCCGCTGGCAATTGGTTCATTCCAACAGCATTGGAATAAGCTTTCCAGCTGTTCACAAAAAAATCCCAATTTTGCTCCATATCACCATCCAGAACTAAAGGTGAAGGTTGGGGTACTGAAAAGTTTCCTCCGAACGATTGAGCATTGGTTGCTGCTCCTGTAGTCTGTTGCATGCCCACGAGAAGCTAGCTGAAAAGCCTTGTCTGATGCTCCATGAACATTTGGAACTGCCCCGAATCCATATCGAAATAGATCGTTTTTTTTGGCTGGTCACTTTTTCTGAAAATGGCTGTTTGAACACGTTTGGACGCGTTAAGTTTTCACGAACTTACGGACGAAAAGCACTTTACTCGCGATATCGATGACGCCAAGAAAATGCACTTAAAAGCACGCGATTGCTTCTGACACCATGTTTTATTCTCATATATTCAAACTACAGAATGTCTTTTTAAAGATTTGGATTTATTCGATGTTACTCTTTTAGCTGCTAATGAGAGAATGAAGTACAGAATTGATGCCAGCCAAACAGGTAGCGTTTTATCTCTTACATAGACGAGGGGTTATTGAATACCGAAACAGGACGCCTCAGTTGCTAGATCCTCCTCGAGCAATGATTTTGGCGATTGGTGGCCTGAATGATAGAATTCCAGAGTGTGCAGCCATAAAATGAGGTTGCAAGATATACTGAGTACAAGGAAGCGTTTTAAAAAATAGTGAGTGAGTGGCAGGCACTCGAACCGCGGACGTTTTCCTGAACTTTTTCGGTTGACCAATAAATATTCATCGATTCCCGGAAATACGGTACATACGGAACGCAGTGTGAGCCAATATAACTTGAATAATCCTTACCTACCGGAACAAAATATGACTACACACTTAGATTTTATTGCCGAGAACTCAACAGCTGATAAATTCAGCGAACTGTTTTACAAATTTTCGGTAGAATTTGCATAAACTTCGGCAGACGACATGTCATTACATGCTGGTTCACGGTAAATCGATATATTTGCTGAATGTTCGTCGAAATATATTGCTGATATTTGTTTAAAAGTTCGCCGAGCTCGATCAGCTGTTGGGAAGTTTATCGAGATGAATTAAGTGTGTAAGACAATTTGACACATTATATATTTTAGTCAGTACCTTATGCAAAGAAATCATGAACCGTACAACTAAATTTCCGTATATTGAATTGAATGAAACTGTTGTTTTTTGTTTACACAACACAAAAATCACTTTTCATAATTTTCTGAAAAAAGTTGCCTCGAAATCACGGCGAATTTAGAATATTTTCTGTTTTGCCACCCGCGGGTTTTCAACTTTTTTCCACTAGTTACCACTGTCAAACCGGTGTTATAAAATGTCGCAATATATCAGACTAATGCCGAGTAATTTTCACCATATTTTACTATTACATGTGGTTTTACTATTACAAGCTGGGTTTGATGAAGAAAAATTCACAAGCTGGGTGTAAAAACAAATGCGAGGTCTCCAACCTTCCGAAGCAAGAAATAACGCTACTGCGTCCGATCTCTAAGTTAGGAGCGGCGGATCAACGTTCTGAAGTCAGCGTGAGACTTTAACCGATGATCTGGCCAGATAGCCTGTACGCCTTTCTAATGATAACGGTACCTTCTTCCCCGCAAAAATATTCACAAAACTACCTGTAGATCACCCGACCAACAGACAAAGAATCAAATTGACCACGTTCTAATCGACGATAGATTCTTCTCCAACATTCGCACCTACCGTAGCACGAATATATTCGGACCACTTCTTAGTAGCTGTATACATGCACTAAAATCTCTCGACGGTGCATAATCATGCCGAAGCCCAACGCCGCTACCAAATATTTAGCAACTGCGGGACGCCGGGAGCGAACATGGAACGATACCGACGATCACGGAACAGCCAGAACTTAGTTCTCCGAATGAAGAAGCATCAACAAGAGGACTGAAAACGCGTAGCGATGGGAGAGCTGTACCAAGCTAACAACACTCGGAAGTTCTGCCAGAAGATGAACAGCTTTCGAAACGGACGGCAACCTCCTTACGGACGAGTGTGAGATGATCAAAAGATGGCGAGGCGGGATTCAAAAGTAATCTCGAGAACAGCTATGGTAGATTATGCACGACTACGAATTTCTGGACAAATTAATGCGACTAGTCAAAGCGACGATGGATCGAGTGATGTGTGTGGTTCGAGTATCCGATCTCTCGAGCCCCTTAGAAACTTGAAGAGGTTTAGAGTGATGGTGTCTCATGCCTACCGTTTGATATTGCTCTGGAAGGTGTAATTAGAAGAACAAGGATTCCAAAAGTCGGTACAACTGTTTTGCATTATGGCAGGAAATCGGGCATACTTTGGTCTCCGGTGGACGCTCCAATAAAGTAGAATTCGCCACCGTATCAAGTTGACCATCTGTACGACGATGGTCCGCTACAGCCATGAGACATGGGCTATGTTCATGAAGGATCAACGCGCCCTTGCGGTCTCCGAGCGGTAGGTATTGCATACCATCTTTGGTGGACTGCAGATGGAGAACGGAACGTAGAGAAGGCGAATGAACCACGAACTGCATCTATCTACCACACCGTTAAGGTGGTTCTTGAAACCAATCCGTCAGGGACGAGACGGGAAATGTTCGATAGACCAGGCGTAAGACAAACTGCCCATCCTACGTAGACTAGACTTGGCGATCTGCAGCCATGGACCTAGTGGAGTGGAAACGACTCTTACGTATGCAGGGGCCTGCCTATGACTCCTGCCGGAGCTTGTGATATCTTACTGTGAAAGAAACCACAAAGTCCCGTACGCGGGGTCAAGCGACTTCACGGAATACTTGCTAGAGCAAGATTACCTTTATTAAAATCATCCAACTGAATTCTACGCTAAAAGCTCTAATAAAGCATAACTGCGTGCAATTACTATTTCAGTCTAGTGCTGTGAGAGTTGTATGTCGCGAATTCTCTCATTCTGGGAAAAAAGCTCATGTTCAGGATACTATATGCAACAGACAGTTGCCTCGAGTGTCTAAGATGTCTATTGGTAAGGAATGAAAACTACCTTTTTTCTAATTCTGGCCTGTTCACATACAGTGAAGGCGACACCGCGGCTTGATACTTTCTGGTAGGTTTGGGTAACTTCCAGACGTTACAGACGTGAGGTCGTTTAGAGGACCAAACGTTGACTCGGATCATTATTTCGTGGTATCCAAGATTCGCGTCTGGTTGTCCAACGTGTTAAAATCCAGGACGACAAGGAGGGTACAGTTGAACATCCAGCGGCTATCTACAGGAAAAGTGGCTACAGAGTCTCTGCAGAAGGTTAATGAGTGAATCGAGGATCAAGCTCGAGGTAACCTGAATGCGGAGGCAGAAGGCTTCTCCAGGCACGATGCGAGGAGCTTCTACAAGAAGATTAATGGAATCAGGATCCGAAACGTGTCATGTGACACATGATACAACGGAGGTGGCCAGGCGTTGGAACGAACACTTTAGTGTGCTGTTGAATGGTGAAGAAAACAGCGTAGTCGAAAGGAGCAGGATGGTGATTGAGGATGATGGCAAAGCTGTGGACCCACCTTCCATGAACGAGGAGAAGCAAGCAGTGAAAGAGCTGAAGAACTGCGAGGTAGCTGGTAAGGACGGCATTCCAGCCGAACTCTTCAAAGTCGGGAGCAAACAGCTGTATCGTGCTTTACACTGGATCATGCTGAGAGTGTGGTCCGATGAAGAATTCCCAGATAACCAGTAATCGTATATAAATGGCAATTCAAAATCGTATAAACATCCAGTTTCAATTGAAATTGTATAAAGTTCATGTTATGATCAGTTCAAGTTATTTTTCATCATATATGGGTCGTACAGTCCGCGATATATGACTGCATATTGTTCCTCGTATAAATGCACAAAAAAAAATCAGGTTTCATCGCGGTAGAGTTGTTTACAATGCTAAGCTCAATTGCGGTGCAAAATTGTAGAGTTTCTAATTTGTGTGATCCACGTTGACATTTATATTCCTTGAAAACTTCTATAGCAGTTGTAAGAAGATTGCATAATGAATTTTATACAATTTACTTTTTCGTGACAGTTAAAATTGTCTATTATGAAACACGAAATCGTTGAGTAGTAAAGAATGATAATGTCAAATTAAATCCAAACTAAAATGTTCCTTTCAGCAACTCTGGTTTTTAAAATCTTGTTTCGGAAAGGTATAAGGAATTGGGTATTAAACACGAACGCAGTTTTGACTAAATGAAAATTCGCCAAAAAAAAATGGCACATACATTTAATACATTTTTTAATGTTTATTGATTGCAATTGCTTGAATCGCTTAACAGTTGAAAAGGAGGTCAATGCATATCGCATGTTATTTTTTATTCGTATATGAGGCGATATTGAGTTACATATTGCACCAGAATCTATAAATAGATTTGGGTCAACATTGAAGACAATAAGTGACATTATATACGATTTACATGCTCATACGATTTAGGGCGTTCAACAGTACTAGATAAAATTCGTTGACACGCAGCATCGTAAAATGACTCTGAGGATAGAGAATAGGAGCAGTGATCGGAACATTGGGGGTTCGAGGCTGAACACGGCCTTGTAAAATATAATGAAGAAAAATGCCGCATCCAAACCGCAACAATTAATACAATACATACCAGAGACTGTACTATGTTGAATGACACGCGACTTGTCATTAAAAAGAAATTATAAATGAAATTTTTGCTACACAATTTTATGTTTTTTATTATTTAGAAAATGTAGGTTGTATGTAATGCAAAATTTATTCGCAGTACAGGTTACACACTGCTGCGTTTCAGTTCGTAGAGCATCGTAGTAGAATCATAATACCGGTGAAACGGAATTGTATGTATGCTCAAATTATGGCAATAGAAAATTGTACTAAGTAGCAAACAGAGTTGTTCATTACTCAGATTTTATGCAAAAGGTAATTTTTATAGAATTGTAAAATATGAAATAGAAAGTTGTATACCCTAAACTGCGCAAACCAATTTGGTACGTATATTGCCTCCACTTTGGTACTTATAAGCTCATATAGAACGTTATATACAACTTTATCAGATTGTACAAGGGTGCTTATATCTCAACAACAACTGAAATATACGGACCAAATTGTTGACTGGGTGACCCCCGGACTGGTTGGAGGGTCTCATATGTCCGATCTACAAGAAAGGCCACCGCCTGGACTAAAAATTAACGGGGCATAACCCTTCTCAATACCGGATACAAAATTCCATCCCGTATTCTGTTTCGTAGACTGAGACCGTTGCAGGAGACCTTTGTTGGCGAATACCAAGGTGGTTTTCGAGGGAGACGTTCCACTACGAACCAAATGTTCACCCTGCGACAGAACCTCGATAAATTTAGAGAATTCAACTTGCAGACTTACCATCTGTTCATACACTTTAGATACAGTTAAGAGAAATATGTTTGTCAAATTATGCTCGACCATGGTTTCCCAACAAAACTAATTAGACTGATACGTGCCACCCTTGAAGGCTCTACATCATGCGTCAGGATAGCCGGTGATATATCGAACTCCTTCGTGACGTTAGATGGTTTGAAGTAGGGATACGTCAAACTTATTGTTCAACATCGCATTGGAGGGTGCTATACGGCTGGCGGCACCATCGTTACGAAGTCTCACTTGCTTCTAGGTTTTGCGGACGATACTGACATCATTAGTATCAACTGTAATGCAGAGGCCTTCGGACCGTTCAGAAGGAAAGCTGCGTGGTTAGGGCTCATCATTAACTCTGCCTAAACGAAATACATGCTGGCTGGTAGAGAGCGTGGTAGTCCGACGGATGCTGGTGCTGAGGTGGTGTTAGTGGGGGAAACTTTTAAAGTGGTCGACGAATTTATTTACATGGTTACGTTAGTGACATGTGACAATAAGGTTAGCCATAGATGAAGAAAAAAAAATAAGGTTAGCCGTGAGATGAAATTGCGGATAGCAGCTGCAAACAGGGCCTTCTACGGATTACGTAACTAGCTGAGGTCCCGTAGTCTGCAAATCCGTACTAACCTAGCACTCTACAAAACACTAATCCTTCCCGTGGCCCTCTACGGCCATGAAGCATGGGTTTTGCGTTCAATTTTTGGCGGCAACTAGAAAATGTATTTGGTGCAGCCGCATGAACCATGGAGTGTCAAGCGAATAAAACACGGCAGGTTGCAGTGGGCTGGGCATGTAGCTGAATGGCGAAAGAACGACCAGCGAAGACTATATTCAGCAGAAATCCCGACATAGGCCGTCGAATTCGAGGTAGACCCCGTACTCGTTGGATGTGTGCTGTCGACGAGGATGCCTGCGTGTCAAGGGAGTATGGAGGATAGTAGCCCAGGACGGCGTATTCTGAATTCGGCATTGGATCGATAATCGGTCTGTCGCTGTAAAAGTAAAGTGAGCTGCTGTTTCAATACTCATATCTCGAAACCATCAAACTTCTGTTGGCATATGACTAGCATGGATTATTTGTTTAAATATCAATCGTTTCATAAAGAAATGAGCAACAGTTCATCTCGCCCTCCCTGTTCGTCTTTTCTGCAGTACCCCTACTATGATTAATCAACTCATTAAGAAACTTATAGAGTAAATTTTAATTTTAATTTATTGTGTATTTCTCCCGACGCTCACACATGCTTGATGCCCACTTCTCCAGGTACGAAAACTTTGATGCTTCTATCATTTACCTTATACAGTAACGGTTTGTCCATCGTCCTCATGTTAATTAGTGAATTCTCCCGCCGGTTAATTCGACTCACGCTAAATCGTCCATCGACTTCTCGGAAATTGCCGGAAGTAAGTTGCTCTAGCCGTATCTCGATCTCAGCCATATCAACCAAATTGTCACAAAGCCAATCGAACAGTTCGGCCGTATTCAATTTTATTACGATTGAGTGTTTGTTTGGCAATAAAACTAAGTCTTCTACCAAGTTAATCAATTCTGACTCGGTATGACCATAGCTGAGAAGAAAAGTGAGATCATCTATTAGTACTGTCGCTCCCGGTGATTGTTCCAAAAATGCCGTGATACACCTCCGAATAGTTCTTAAATCAGGACATACGGGATAAAGTCGAGCGACCTCCGCACTAACATCAAAAAAATGCAACTGTCCAGAATCTCGAGCCGGTCCCAGGTTGTAAGCTAACTTTAGGCAGGCACTGCTGTAGTGGCTATAGTTGTGGTGAGCTGCAATCAGTAGAACTCGTTCGTCGCGGGACACTTTGAGACGATTCCCCAGAACAGCTGCTATCAGGAAGCTACCGTCGACTGCCGAATGTTGCCGAACAAGAGTGAGGCCCGGAGGAAGGTTTTGTCCGTCTAGACCACATGCTGCCAGAAGCGCTTGAGCCATCTCTACCAATAGTCACTGTGAAAACAAAAAAGTTGAACATGAATCGTTTAATGGTAATTAGAAGTGATAAATTATTGGACAAATATTTTGGCGCGAAGGAGGTGAGATGAGTTTCGAGCCTGAGTAAGGCACTGAAAAGGATAAGACAAGCCATTTCTGGCAAACATCTCCTAAACATTTAATGATGGAAAACTTTTCGTATTCACTACAGTTCCACAAATTTCATTGTGAATTTGAAAAGTTTTTCATCCTCGTCCACGTTATGTTGCGTCAATGAGAGAATTATCTGCAAATGGACTAAATCAATAGGGGGATTCATGTCGAGCTCGTAAACAAATACCCAGCCGTAAAAATACTCACCTCCATTGACGAGTAATGGAAGATACACAGTTTACGGCTCGGTATTCGTATACGAGCTCGATGTGAAGACCCCTAATGTCTATGCGGGAGAAAAGAGGAAACACTTTACTAGGGTGACCATCGCTAGGCAATCAGCAAATTATAGTCCTTCTAATACTACTGCTGCTAAATTATATTAAATTACCATTCCGATGTTAAAATGTAAGCAAAACATTACGAAGTTAACAACAGAGATTAAAAATTTAGACCGAGTAAAATATCTGTTATATTCAAACAATTATTAGTTCCCAATAATGCTCTTGCTTGTTGAGTGTATGTTTCTCTGATCACAATGTTTGGATACCCTATGAGTTTGGCCTTTACAATGCTCGTCTGTCTAATCAGCGAATCGCGTCCGTTTCGGCCCTAGACTCGCAAGCGTACCGGCAAGCGTAATATGCTGTTATCTTTGCTGACAACTACCATCCAAACTGTAGGTACGACGACGCGCACAAACTCACCAACCGCTGATAATCGCGCACTCACGATTCTCTGATCGCCACCCGGAGTCGGTTAGTGTTAGACTAGAAACGAGACCTGTTCGAGTTAACCGTGAATCCCGCTAATCTAAGCTAAGGATAGTGTTTGAGGTGAGCATACGCGTGAAGTTTTTGGGACCAATTTAAGTTTCCTGTATATTTTGACGCTGCTGTGAACTCTACTCTGAAAGTTGTGTGCTAGATAAGCGTATTTTTTTGCAAAAGTGCGACGTGCTTGGTGAAATGCGTTTGTTTATTGCATTCAAGTGTTTTGATTTTGGGATAAGATCTTATGCAACAGCGGGCACCTTGTGTCAAGGCATTCAGTACCGGAATAATTCTATCAATTATTCTGCATTATACAATTGTGAATTAGTGCGTCGGTCAAAATGACTTTCTCGGCTAGTTTTCTCTCAAGCTCACCAAGTCCTAGATATGGCATTAGAGGGACCTCATGTTCGTTGAAAGGCAACATTTTACAATCAAAATTGGTAGCTTTCTTGATAAATTAGATTTTAGATAATTTTGGTTCCAACACCCACCGAACGTCTGAGATTGTACACACTTAGATTTTATTGTCGAGAACTCAACAGCTGATAAATTCAGCGAAATGTTCTACAAGTTTTCGGTAGAATTTTCAAGAACTTCGGCAAACGAAACGTCAATACTTGCTGGTTTACGGTAAATCGATATATTTGCTGAATGTTCGTCGAAATATATTGCTGACATTCGTTAAAAACTTCGCCGAACTCAATCAGCTGTTGGGAAATTTGCCGAGATAAATTAAGTGTGTACAAACGAAAATCCCGTTGTCGGTTATCAAACCAACAAACTTATTCATTTGAAGGAGGATGAAAAATATAGGTAAAACCCCGCTTCGTTTTTTGCCTAATTTTTAAAAACCAGGACTGTTTTGCACAAATGATTTTTTTGGATTTCATAAAACATTAATGTGAATGGTATTAGGAATAACGAGTTTACTTTATCCAATTTCATTATATTATTCTGTGATTTCTGGCAAGAACGCTGTTGAATATTCTCTTGTATTCGAATGTCGAATTCAAGATTTAGAGAAAATGATTTAAAGAAAATGAGAAAATGTTAATGTTACATTTTGTTCCCAAAACTTCTCAATTTTGAAATAATGATTTATGTTATCATTTGCGATATGTATTAGAAGATACACAGTAAAGTTCGAGACAGTGAAAGATTTCTTTAACCAAATACTTCTTAAATGTCGAGAAAGCAGGAATGAAAAACAAGAACAAATATTACGCATAGTTCCTTCCTAAACCAATTTTAATATTGTCAGATTTCCTTCCTACTTGCAAAAGTGGAAAATCTCTCCCAATGCTTCTAAAACTCAAATGATAATTTTCCCGCATAAGCCTAGGGCTTCTTTCCTCAAGCCAAACAATAATCACGTTGTCAAGATGAATGGGGTTATTTTAAGTTGGTCTGGCAAGGTTAAGTACTTGGGATTAATTTACGATAAAAAACTTATTTTCAAAGAGCATATTGAGAGTATACAAGCCAAGTGCATCAAATATACGAGATGATTATATCCTCTCATCAACAGGAATTCTAAACTTTGTTTAAAGAACAAACTTTTGATTTACAAACAAATTTTTAGACCAGTAATGCTTTATGCTGTACCGATCTGGTCAAGTTGCTGTTCAACAAGGAAGAAAACGCTCCAAAGGATTCAGAAAAAATCACAGGAGGGTTGTGTGCAAAGCCACGACCGCAAGGTTGAAGTAGAATACTTTTACAAGAAAGATAACCCAGCTGCTTGCGTGTCAGTCATTTCTAAATCGGATTTGTTTCGTATATACCGATTGTTAAGCACAGTATCAACAAATCGTAATAAACATCATACTGCTGTGCATTTGCAGCAGCATCAAACCTCAGTTGCAGTTTAATAATAACCATTCATTATGCTCTTCCAAATACATTTAGTAGCCTTGAAAAAGGGCGATTGCTGCAATTGCAACTTTCATTCAACTATTGCATAAATGCTTCATGGTCAGATATACCCGCTGCAACTACTACGCTATCCATAGCCATGCCACAGTTGTGGCCGCTATACGCTACCATTGGTATCCGCTGCCCCTGCATCAGCTGGCCTAGCTGCTATCGATGCTGAGATCCGCTGCAACTGGTGCGCTATCCATTGCTATGGTATCTTGCTGGTATCCACTGCACTGCTAGTGCTGCTGCTAAGAGAGGACGACTACTGTTGTCGCTTTCTAGAACTTTTATGAGCGGCTTCGGCTGAAACAGGCTCTTATATAGGCCAAATAGCATATTTTAAACTGCAAGGTATATAATTATGTCGACCGTGCTTGGGAAGCAATCTTATAACGACCAATCAGAAGTCTAGTTTTCCGTTTTGACAAGGCCCAATTATTTTCAATAGTACAATAGTTTGAATAATAAAAATACAAGTATCTTCAATTTAGAAGAATCTTAGAAGATTTTCCAATCTATTGCTGCAAGAACGAAGGAAATCTATCAATTACTAACCGATTTATTAGCATTTGAAATTGGACACATTTTTCACTTTTTTCGGTTTTAGATTTTCATTTCACATCCCTATGTAGCCGAACTTCCTGAGAGAAGTATTCTACTTCAAAATTGGCCAACTACAACAGAATTTGATTGCATCCCGCACAGAATGTCTGCTTGTGTTGATGCCAGAAAATTATTAACCTTCAATTATTTTTTTATTTGCCTTCAAAAAAGCATTTTGCTGTTCAAAATCGGTTGCTTATTACAACCTTTGAGCTGCCCTAACATTGGGGGAATTAAGATACACGGACAACATGCACTGTGGAAGCTATTTCACACTCAGTAAATTAGACGGGTGCGACAAATTTAAATTGCTAGGATGCAACACAGAATGCTTGCTTGCGTTGACAAAAATTATTAACTTTTAATGACTTGTTTATTTGCCTTCAAAAAGGCATTTCGATTTCCGAAACTGGATTTCCTGATGACAATCATCATGCTGCCCCAACACGGGGTGAATAATGGCTGTCTGGCGACACACGCTGAGAAAAACCGCGCTGCTCCTGAGACGTGGTGATCAACCACAGGGCTAGTGCTGCTGCTGAGGAAGGACGACTGCCGTTGTCGCTGTCTGATGCTACGCTATGCATAGCCATGCCACAGTTGTGGCCGCTATACGCTGGCCTAACTGCTGAGCAACTGCAACACTATCCGTAGCCATGCCACAGTTGTGGCCGCCATTGGTATCCACTGTAACTGCATCTGCTGGCCCTGCTGCTATCGATGGTGAGATCCGCTGGAACTGCTACGCCTATTCACAGCCATGCCACAGTTGTGGCCGCTTTCCGCTATCGCTGGTACCCACTGCTCGCTCCCGCTGCTGCTAAGGGAGGACTGCTGTCGTCGCTGTTCAGAACTGTTATGAGCGGCTCCGGCTGAAACAGGCTCTTATATAGGCCAAATAGCATGTTTTCAATTGCAAGGTATATGATTCTGTCGACCGTGCTTGGGAAGCAAGCATATAACGACCAATCAGGGTTCGAAATTTTCGTTTTGACAAGGCTTGACTATTTTCAATAGTACAATAGTGTGAATAATAAAATTACAATTATCTTATTTCGGGAAGAATCTTAGAAGATTTTCCAATCTATTGCTGCAAGAACGAAGGAAATCCATCGAATACTAACCGATTTATTAGCATTTGATATTGGACATATTTTTCACTTTTTTCGGTTTTAGATTTTCATTTCACATCCCTATGTAGCCGAACTTCCTGAGAGAAGTATTCTACTTCAAAAAATTCTGAAAATGAATTTGAAGCGTCCACCTTGGTTTGGTACACTCGAATTACATAGACTTACTGGTGTTGAACCATTAGGAGCTATGTCAAATAAAATTACTAACAATTTTCGACAAAAATTGCTACGATAAGCTCTCTTTATAGCCAATAAGTTAGCAATTAAGTTAGTTGTAAGTTTACTTCGCCTTTTCTGACAAGTAGGTTTAAATCCCTACGAACGATAAGTCCTAATTGAAAAAGCAAACGAATCCTGACAATTAAAATTACAATTTTTCTAAAAGTGTTGAGAAGTCACCATTTGTGATTGGACACACATACTCTTTACTTACTAATATTTATCATAAATACTTAAAAAAAATATATTGTCAGCATATGTGTTATTTGTAACATTTTGAAGTAGAATACTTCTCTCAGGAAGTTCGGCTACATAGGGATGTGAAATGAAAATCTAAAACCGAAAAAGTGAAAAATATGTCCAATTTCAAAGGCTAATAAATCGGTTAGTTTTCGATGGATTTCCTTCGTTCTTGCAGCAATAGATTGGCAAATCTTCTAAGATTCTTCCCAAAAGAAGATAATTGTAATTTTATTATTCACACTATTGTTCTATTGAAAATAGTCAAGCCTTGTTAAAACGAAAAATTCGACCTCTGATTGGTCGTTATATGATTGCTTCCCAAGCACGGTCGACAGAATCATATACCTTGCAATTTAAAACATGCTATTTGGCCTATATAAGAGCCTGTTTCAGCCGAAGCCGCTCATAATAGTTCTAGACAGCGACAACAGCAGACGTCCTCCCTTAGCAGCAGCACAAGTCCCAATCATGACAAGCAACTTACTATATTATTGAAAATGGTCAATCCTTGTTGATGCGCAAAATTCGATTGATCTGATTGGTCGTTAACATGTTTGCTTTCCAAGCACAGTCGACAGAAACATAGACCTTGCAATTTGAAATGTGCTATTTGTCAGAATAAGAGTAAGGATGGGAAATATCGACTGATATGGGTATCGATAGTTATCGATGATTTCTTACTCCTATCGATAAGTTTTTCATCCCTAAATAAGAGCCTGTTTCAGTCGAAGCCGCTCATAATAGTTCTAGACAGCGACAACAGCAGTCGTCCTCCCTTAGCAGCAGCACTAGCAGTGCAGTGGATACCAGCGATGGCGGAAAGCGGCCACAGCTGTGGCGTAGCAATGGATAGCGCACTATTTGCAGCGGATCCCAGCAACTATAGCAGCTAGGCCAGCTGATGCAGGGACAGCGGATACCAACGGCAGCGTATAGCGGCCACAACTGTGGCATGGCTATGTATAGCTCAGCATCGATAGCGGCTGATGCAGTGAGGCACTTTAGTGAAATGCAGTCTCTGTGTGATAGTGGGCACTAGTAAATGCATTCAATGAAAAGTTGACTCATTTTGACAACATGTGAGCCGTCTAGTTTTGAGTGTTATATCAGCATTTCACTGTTTACTTTATCACAACGAATACTTTGTTCGCACTGTCATGACAACGCAAAGATGTAATCGGCATCTTATCCCATACTAAATTGAACAACAAATTGTCCTTTTCAGGATGTTAATTTACATTTTCAAATTTGTAAAACTTATAAATTTTACTTTAGTTTCGTGTCTCAAAACGTACTGAATTATCTTTTCCTTCAGTCATGAGCACGACATCCGAAAAAATTTCATCTAAAATTTAAAAATTTTCAAGCCCCAACCATGGCAAGCAACTTACTATATTATTGAAAATGGTCAATCCTTGTTAAACCGCAAAATTCGATTGATCTGATTAGTCAACGTTTATTTACTAGAAAAAATGACTGATACGCAAGCAGCCGGGTTATCTTTCTTGTAAAAGTATTCTACTTCAACCTTGAGGTCGTGGCTTTGCACACAACCCTCCTGTTTTTTTGATATTTTCCTAAGTACCTTTTGATAAAATCCACATAATTCATATAAGATTGATTATCTTATGTATTTTCTCATCCCTTAGAAATTTTGGATTATTTTTTGGTCATTAGTTACGATTATTTAGTGAATATCGAAAGTAAAATGAACTAAAAATAACTTAAAACCTAGCTTAAAAATGCAAAAATGTTCAATACTTGTTGAGCAATTTATGGTTTTTAAGATAACCATATTCATGAGATAAACTTTTAATCACCATTAGCAGTAGTATTGCAGTTTTTCTTCGATTGCACACAAATAGAAATGTTCGAATGGAAGTGTATCGTTGCAATACGAAAAGTACTGCTGCAGTACGAATAGAAGTGTATCACTGAATTGTACGAATGGAAGTGTGCCGCTGCAATCATAGAAGAAAGAGATCTGCGGCACTCGGCTCCACATATACTGTTCGGTACTGTTGCTATTACCCGCATGTTTTTTTAAGACATCAGTTTTTATTACGCTCTAACAGCAGGTTTAGAAATTGTTCAAAAAAAAAGTTGTTTCAAACTTTTCGAAACCCCTTTACCTTGGAGACTTCAAATCAGTCCAAGTTCATGGAAGCAAACATAAATTGACCTATTGGGAAAGGGAGACTTTGTCAGTTTTGTTTGATAATTATACAGATAATGTCACAGGGAATGGTTGGTGTTTATTCACTTCGCCTGTGTTAGGAATGCTGGTATGTGATTGGTTCATTGTTCGCGAAATAATAACGATAACTACACAGTAAAAAAAATTTACATTACTTTAAATGCACATAAATGGAGCATTAGAAACCACGTAATATTCCGTGTGTCATTATATTCACATGCAAAGTAAATGAATATATTGTGAATTTGCATGCATATTTATATTCGAAGCTTTAAGTTTATATCAATTAACGTACAAATTTACATGGCTTAAAACGATTCTGTATTGTACATTATTAACGGTGTGAAAATGTATATGTTTTTCACTTTATGTGCTAGAAATCGTTATGTGCTTTCATTTGTATTAGTTGTAAATTTCATATTTTGGTACTGTGTAGCATATTACAAAATTGTCCAACATTTTATCTAACTAACGTCATATTGGCAGTGGTGGGCACCATTCCGCTAATTCGCTAATTAGCGACGCTAAAATTCAGTTAGCGATTTAGTGATTTCGCTAATTTTTGAGCTGGTTAGCGAAACTGTTAGCGTCGCTAAAATTTTGGCCTTCGAAACGCTAATCGCTAATTCGCTAAATTTTGTAGAGAAGCGACAATAGAAATATTTAGAAAAACTGTGAATTGCTGATGGCGTACGTAAATTGCTTCGAATAATGAACATACTTTACTGCAAAAGTTACTTTTGTCAGTTTTTTTACCCTAGAATGGAGTTCCAGTTATCGTACAAGCCACAGGAGCATTTTGAAGAACAAGCACAAGGTCTAGATTGAATTTTCGCCACATCAAGAACTTTGGTAAATTGCAATGCGCTTGAAATTATGACAACTTTGGTACTACTTTTTCGATTCAGATAATAATTGAATTTTTATGAAAACATTCCTAAGAGTATCTATTTTCAATGCAAGCTAAATAACTTTTGTTATTCTGGCAAGTAATTGTTTTCGTATGTTTAACCAAAACAGATCAAAGTGGTCCAAATCTTACAAAACACGAGCAATAAATATAGCGATATGACTATTTACATATTAAAAAGTTAGCGATTAGCGATTAGCGAGAGCTCCGCTAATGTGGGTTTAGCGTTTAGCGATTATCGAGCTAAATTTTCCGGTTAGCGACTTAGCGATTAGCGTCGCTAAATTTTCGGTTAGCGGTGCCCACCACTGCATATTGGTTATTGCTATCCATCTTGTAGTTATGCTGTTATTATCGTTTGAAGCCTGACGGAACATTTGCCCGTTTCATTTCAAATTTTACAGAATGAATCCTAGTAAAGAAAACAAAGACGTAGTCCCGTAAAAATACCCTAAAGCTCAAACTGGAAAAAATGAGATTTATTTTTTCAACCGTCTTTGTAGATTTTGATGCTTCTAGAAGCCTCGAAAGTGCCAGAAACTTCAGTTAAGTTTTCCCATAAACAAACAGAGGAACCGACGAAATTGACGAGCTATTACTCTGTGGTCTTTTGAGGCGTCGCACAGTGTGTCTAAATCGAGAAACGGACGGCAAAACTATTTTCCCAAGTTCTATGTTATCCATATCTTCTAGAAAGTTGCTTCGTTTACTGCTGTCCTTCATATGCTTTAATGGAATTAGTTACAGATTTCGTCGTATAGAGGGCGCCATACCTAACTTTTGAACATGACTTGCTAGACGAATAGTTTCTTCTGCAGAGTTGTGTAAAATTTTATTAAGAAACTGTTTGCTGAATACCTCAAACCTCTAGAAATTGAGATTTCAGAGCTACAAGACGTTTTCTAAGAAGGCTTTTTGAAAACAGTTTTTCATCCATATGTTCAACTCTAAGGCCTAAAACATGACTGTATATAATTGAGAGTGACGTGGTAAATCAAGGTGAACAATTTCTAGTGATATATTGGTTATTATATACAGTATTCATGAGTAAAAACTGGAAAAAAGTGTTTTAAAGGCTTTTTTATTTGAGTTGAAACTCGAAAAGACGCAAACGAATCCAAGCTTCTATGAAGCCATCCGATAGAGTACGTTTCTGACTAACAGAAAAACACAAAATTCAGTGGGTTATTTGTAGTTTTGAATATATGGCCGATTTGTAGTTTTCAAAACTACACCGATTTTTACATGCATCTGTGCGCTCTTTATAGCACACAGACCGGCGCGTACAATACGTTTCCGTTTCTATGCCCAACGAAAAGACACCACAATGGGGCTAAATGTAGAAACGAACGGAAATAAGAAATTTTGAAGTCCAAAGTTATCAGTATCTTCTAGAAAGTTGTTTCGTTTACTGTTGTTCTTTATATGCTTCAATGCAACCTGCTTCAATTTTCACGATATAGAGGGCGCCACACCTAACTTTTGAACGTGACTTGCTAGACGAATAGTTTCTACTGCAAAGTTGTGCAGAATTTTATTACAAAACTGTTTGCTGAATACCTCGAACCGCTTACTTCCGCTATAATCCTTAGAGATGCAAAGGTTAACTAGGCCTATGGTAAAAATGACTGTAACATTTCCCCCTTTCCTTCTCTAACCGTCCGTAATAATGTAGCCGTACATTGAGATGGGTAAATCAATCCCATAATGAAATAACACGCTAGGAATAAAAATTAAATACAAATGTATTGGAAAACGGAGTGATAATTTCAAACCACATTGTAACATGTACAATCGTCTGCGCAAAATCTATTTGCTTAACCCTGGAAAAATGGGGCTCTATTACAGAAGACGAGTCGAGCAACTCGCCTCGCCTCCAGTCACTGATGAGACGAGTGAAGTGTTGTATTACAGAACGCGAGTGAATTCTGGCTGATGACAGCTGTGTCACTAACGAGTCGAGCAGTTTCGCAGACGAGCTACTCGTCTTAAATCCATCCGATCGGCCATCTGTAACACCAAAATTGGTCAGACGAGTAACTCACCGCTTGCCTCGTCCTTTGTAATAGGCCCCATAATCGTATTTTGATATGCGTAAAAATATAATCATGCGTAAAATTGACTTAAAACTTTTGAGTTTTTGATGAATAATAATTACGGTGTCAAAACACATCGATCATTAAAATTTAAATTTTAGTGATCATCACTAAAATTTAAATTTTAATATTTTTTAATAGATTAAAAGCAAAACGATGCACTGTTAGGAACAAAAATGAGCAATATTGGTGAACGCACCAACTTTTTCCAGGGTTAAGAAAATTTTCGATTGATCTGATGTGACATATGAAACGAGTTAAGAGCATAGCAACAGAGGCAGAAAAACTTACCTTAGCTGGAATCGCTCAGTCAGTCTAACAGGAAAGATAAACTACCTTCAGCGGAATCAGTGATCAATTTGCAGAATAAACGTTTCGAGTCGGAAAAACAATTTTATTATCACCTGAAAGAGGCAGACTTGTTAACTACAAACAAAAACATAAAACAGCTGAGATTGACAGCACTGCAGTGCTTTTCACCACGAGGTTGTTGCCGGCCTTTATCAATGATAATTATATAAGGTGCGGACATCATTAGTATCAAAAACCATTCACACATGTGAATATATAATGCAGCACTAGCGATTTTCCTTTATTTATTTACTCTGAATAAAAATTAAAAATAGTAGGAAGGCAAAAAGTTAAACCTCTACTATAAATTTAGTTTCATCGCATTGTATCGTAACATTTTCTTCATAAAAATTGCAAATACATAAATTACTTGATTCGAGATTAAGCTTTCAGAATGGTGATTTCGTGAACGGCGAAAGCACAAGTTAGCATTTATCAGTTTGAAACAATCACAACTAGAGGGCTACCTAATGGATTACAAGCCTTTGTATAAAGAGAAAATTATTTCTTAAATTTGTTACGAGTCATAGATACCATCATTCCAAGCCGATAATATTAACTTACACGAGAGAAGTGCGTCAAATGGTCACTAGGTTTTCCTCTCCGGTTTTCCCGTTTGAGCGCTGTTAAAGTTAAAGTGTTTTGTGCCGCACAGCAGCGTGCTGTCAGTTTCTAAGCTTACGTCATGCTTTACATTCGTTCGGTTCCCAACTAGCCTACACGGACGGTGCACGACTAGCGGTACAGTAACCTTTTCGTCTTCTTTATCTTTATATTTGAATATGTTCCTTTATCTAAAAATAAATACAAAATCGGCAAGTGAAAAGAGAAGCATCTACGCAATCCGCGTTGACAGTAGGTAGTTATGTTTTGCATCAAAAGAGGAGTGTCTGGTGGTGACAAATTTAACTTACCCAATGCCGACACGGCACTACGTTTACAGCTGTTGCGTCACTCACATGCGATGTGTTCTGACCTTGAAAACGGATGAGATGGCAGATAATGTAACAGAATTGACAATGAGTGATCTATCGCTTGCAGGGTTTCCTCGAACTAAGCACCAGGTCAGGCCGGGTTAGTTGTCCCTTCCAGCACAAGCTTGCTCCAGAATGGCTGATGATAAAAAGAAGCGGGTATCCTATTGGTACTTCGGTGGGCTGGCTAGTGCCGGAGCTGCTTGCTGTACCCATCCGTTAGATTTACTGAAAGTCACACTGCAAACTCAGCAGGAAGGTAAGATATCGCTTCTGCAACTGACCGGAAAGGTAATTCGAACGCAAGGCGTTCTGGCTCTGTATAATGGCCTGTCAGCGTCGCTACTGCGCCAGCTGACCTATTCCACTACTAGATTTGGCATCTATGAAGTTGGTAAGCAGGCCATGGGCAACGATTCAGGTGAGGCAAAGGTTGATACCGTGAATACTGGTTTTATTTTTCATGATTTTGCTTCCGTAGGGTTCCTTGGGAAGGCTGTACTGGCTGGGGCAGCTGGTGCTGCGGGTGGTTTCGTAGGAACCCCTGCGGATATGGTAAACGTGCGCATGCAAAATGATATTAAACTGCCAGTGGATCAAAGGAGAAAGTAAGTAAAATTTACGTAGCGTTCATTCATCATTCATTCAAATCCCTCCCGCATAACTCTATCTAGCCAACATAAACGGAAAACTTTCATGTTTTGCATTTTAGTTACAAACATGCCATTGACGGTCTGTTCCGTGTCTTCCGGGAAGAAGGATTTACGCGTTTATTCTCCGGGGCCTCAACTGCGACATCCCGTGCCGTATTTATGACTATTGGGCAACTGTCTTTCTACGATCTGGTATATCAGGATGTGTTTTTTAACTCTTGAGCATAGTTTGCCCATCATTTCGTAATTTACAGGTTAAGGATCTTTTACTTAACTCCGGCTACTTCGGTGACAACCTAACCACCCACTTCCTATCGTCGCTGACAGCTGGTGCCATTGCAACTACCATGACGCAACCGTTAGATGTTCTAAAGACGCGCGCTATGAACGCCAAACCGGGCGAGTTTGCAAACGTTTGGGAGATCGTCAAATACACGGCTCGGCTGGGACCGCTGGGATTCTTTAAGGGTTACGTGCCAGCTTTTGTTCGGCTGGGACCACACACTATTCTCACATTCGTATTCCTTGAGCAGCTGCGCATGAACTTGGGTTATTTGAAGCCAGAGAAAAAGTAGTTTTAGTCACGACACTGATTTTATGGAGCTTGGTGGTGTATTGTTGCGTTTTTGGTGTGGCGTGTATTGTTTGCAGGGCAAAATCATGCTACGGGTCCGTGCAACGTTTCTGTGCATTTCTGTCGTTTCTTATCTGTCTACTAAATGGAATCGTAAGCCGAAGGCTAAAACTGAAAACTTATAGAACTACTCTACAAGAGATATGAACGTGAATCAACGAACCGGAACATTCCACTGACGCTAGCCTCATAGGTATAAATGTTTAATTTTTATCTTTTTTCTGTTTATTGTGAATTTCAAAGTCTATAATCTATTGAAAATACAGAAACCAAACACATATGAAATTTTGTTTCGACTGTGGAAAAACTTCACAAGACAGCTTCGAGGAAATTTGTCGCCAAATTGACTATGAAACCAAGGTTGAGTATACATCTTTACCCTACATTTTTTGATATTTCAAAGATCTCTAACGTCGTTGAAAAAATAAAGTTATTGGCCCTGACACAAGTAAAAGAAATTTTCAAGGCTGTTCGCACCTACACGAATTCTCATATACAATTGTCAATTTATGTGTGAAAACAAAAGCAAAAATATTTCCCTCCTTCACTTTCGCAAGTAAAAACCAAACCAATATCAACTGAGTTGTCAGGGCTGGGAATTGATCATCATTGATTTTTTTGACAGTTGCACGGTGTAAATTTGGTTGCAAGTACATGGTGTAATTATTGTTTTGTTAAAAATAGGATAATCACACTTCATAGAGTTCTCCAGGTGCGTTTGTATTAGTGCGATGTTTTCGATTTATTTTTTGTTAGCTGTAAGAATTTTTTGTCACCTGTGAGAACTGTCATCTGAAAGAGAGCATAAAAAAATCACAGGAGGGTTGTGTGCAAAGCCACGACCGCAAGGTTGAAGTAGAATACTTTATTTAACCCCTAACCGTATTGCGGCTTGTAACATCAAGCGATTTCGTTTGCTCGCTGCTGCGTTTTGCATCATGTTGCAACTTAGCAGCTGGGAGACGACGAAATTTTGTTCATGCTGATTGATTGAATCGACTTCACATTAGCTCTGCATAGTCGAACTAACTGCTTTTGTGAGGGTGTTCTAATAGGGCAGTTTGTTATTCAAAATCGCTTATGCTGATCACAGCCTTTGCGCTGCCCTTACAGTGGGGGGTTACCTCAATAAAGTTAAAATTATACAACTGCAACAGAATTTGATTGCATCCCGCACAGAATGTCTGCTTGTGTTGATACCAGAAATTTATTAACCTTCAATTACTTGTTTATTTGTCTTCAAAAAGGCATTTTGCGGTTCAAAATCGGTTGCTGATCGCAGCCTTTGAGCTGCCCTAACAATGGGGGAATTAAGATACACGGACAACATGCACTGTGGAAGCTATTTCACATTCAGTGAATTAGACGGGCGCGACAGATTTAAATTGCTAGGATCCAACACAGAACGCTTGCTTGTGTTGTCGTAAATTCAATTCAATGCAATTTCATGCTGCCCCAAAACAGGGGGAATAATGGCAGTCTGGCGACACACGCTGAGAAAAACCGCGCTGCTCCTGAGACGTGGTGACCAACCACAGAGCTAGTGCTGCTGCTAAGGAAGGACGACTGCTGTTGTCGCTGTCTAGAACTATTATGAGCGGCTTCGGCTGAAACTGAGGCTCTTATATAGGCCATATAGCAAGTTTTCAATTGCAAGGTATATGATTCTGTCGACCGAGCTTGGGAAGCAATCATATAACTACCAATCAGAGGTCGAATTTTTCGTTTTAACAAGGCTTGACTATTTTCAATAGTACAATAGTGTGAATAATAGAATTACAATTATCTTATTTTGGGATGAATCTTAGAAGATTTTCCAATCTATTGCTGCAAGAACGAAGAAAATGCATCGAATACTAACCGATTTATTAGCATTTGAAATTGGACATATTTTTCACTTTCATCGGTTTTAGATTTTCATTTCACATCCCTATGTAGCCGAACTTCCTGAAAGAAGTATTCTACTTCAAAAAACTACCGAGTTTGATTCACACTCTCACAAATTTCAATATACAGTGTAAAGCGGGCCGTGCTGTAGTGTTTGTGTGTTTTCGGTTGGAAAACTCTATAGACCTCTCCAATCGTGCATGTATTGGTGCACTTAACAGCATGTAAGTAGTAGAGATGGTCGGGTTTGGCATTTTTCAAACCCGTACCCGAATTTTTTTTTCGGTTGAAACCCGAACCCGAAACTTTTTTTTCGATCAAACCCGAAAATTTTATTTTTGTAAAACCCGAACCCGAAACTGTGAAACCTGACCCGAACCCGAGATTTTTTCTGAGTATTGAAATGTTAGTGTTTTTGCAGTTGCATGAAATTAGACATCATCATCTTACAAAAATACTTATTTGATATTGTCGGGTTTCGGGTTTACAGACCTAAACCCGACCTTTTTTAAACCCGAACCCGAAATTTTTTTTCCCACCGAACCCGACCCGTACCCGACCCGTACCCGACACCTTCAAAAATTTTCAAACCCGAACCCGACACCATCTCTAGTAAGTAGGATTGAAAATGAGGCCAACAATGTGCTGTCAAAATGCCTGCATTGATTGCGAAATTTTCATTTCCTTTCACTGACTTGAAACTTAATTTATTTCTATCTTGCAAAACGAATATTTGATTCCCAGTACAGGACAACTCAAAAAAGACGGCTTCCACTATTGATCTATGAGTCGCGTCTTTTTGGTTTGTTCGTTACCTCAACCTTACCGCAGGGTAAAAGTCATTTAGTGTTTTGATCTAAAGGATTTTTTTTATCTAATGGAATTTGGACACTTCAACAGCAATGTACCATAAATCAGGGGATTATTTTATTTATAAAGATTGCGTACAAGACATTACAATTTGTCAAGTGAGATGGTACCGAGAATTCAAAATAGTAGACTCACCAACTAATCATGTGTGCCACCGTGGAAAATCCGAGTCAGCGCCGTCTTTACGGAATGGGCCCGACATGGCAGGCACAGGCCCGGAGGCCCGTCGATCGACTTTTTTTCTGATGTAGACCATTTTACGAACTGGCAGGAGATAAAATATTTTCTAATATTGATGTTACTTTTCGTCGTTATGTCAGCGGTTCCATGCTATGTCAAAATTTCATTCATGAATTGATTTTTGAAACGTTTCGTAAAGTGGTTTAAGGGTTTTCTCGTATACTATGGATACCATCTTGTCGAAGTTAGAAATCAGGACATTTTGTTTCAGCACGAATTTGGTCTAAGCTATATCTATTCTTCAAGGAAAAAATAATATAACACGTTATACAGGGCGTTTGGTTCTTTGTTGGAAATGTTTTTGAAGCTGATAGAGGGCCATATTTGATAAAGAATATAAAACTCTCCTACACATATTTCCTCATCTACTTCTAAGCTATTCCACGTTAATCTTCTCTTAGCTATTTCACTTTAAAGTTTCTTAGATACTTTTCCATAAATTTGCTTCAACTGCATACTACTTAGAGCAATTCTATTAGTTTCATTTGAAAGCTGAGTAAATTTTCTACTAGATACAGCTTCTGTATGTCTCAATCAATGTAAAAATTAACATTCTGAAAGGAAAGATGTACGAAAGCAGTACTGTTTAAAACGTATTTTGATCATTTCCAATAAAAAGACGTAGTTAACATTATTGTTATTGTTTTTTTAGCTCAAATTGAACGTTTCTGACCGATCTACAGTTCTTTTTTGGACACCAACTCTCTAGTTTTGGAGAAAATTCAGTTTTAATACAGCATGTTCGGTGAAGAACCTACATCAACCATGAAATTGGTAATCAAACATGCTGCATTAAAATTGAAATCTTCCTTATCTATATATACATCATCGATTCAAGATTACGCAATAAAATTTGCGTGAAAAACCCCAAGGGACTGATCTGCCGTTCATAGCAAGTCCGTCCCATTTGCGTTTTGGTGCTGATGAGAAAACAACAATCACAAATCGTAACACTTTAGGTGAAGTTTTGCACTCAAATGCTTTTTCAATCAATACCACCAACAGAATTTAGTACTGCAATGACAATCTAACACTTTTGCATCATAAAACTTGCATACACACCGAAATTTGATTAAAATTTGTTGAAAATCATAAGCTGGGACTCACATGCGATTACTTTTAGGGTACGTAGCCAGAATGATAGCAAGTCAGTCCCATAGCAGGCTACGACCGGTGATGAAAAACCAACTACTGCAAATCGATGGCGGTGCTATAGCTTGCGTTTGGAATGAATCCATCGCTGGTCAATTCATAAATGACCTTCTCTCGTGCTTCATTAAACAAGTTTTTTGTGAGAAGCATAACACAATATACCAACTACGCCGCTCAAAATGAAATTAGATTTTGTTTTTACATTTGATACTACTGATAAATTCAAAATCAGGGGGGTTATTTGTTCTAAATTTCCCTGAGAGCGGTCACACGTTCGTGACGGCGGACAGCTTCCACGTAGCAGTGGAAGTAAATATGAAAAAAACACCTATAGCTTAGGAAAATGTTTGCTCCGTTAAAAAACAGCTAAGTAGCGTACCGAAGTACTTGGTATAACTGACAAATTCTTCAAATCGAAATTCACGACAATAATTGAACAATTCATAACCACATCTTTACATAAAATACGGATAAAATACGAAAAGTAGTATTTACTAAAGAATGCTTTAACTAACAAAACAATGACACACCTAAAGCGTTCACTGTCAACAAACAACAGCTGAAGGAAGCTACTAGTGGAAACTTTGTTTTGAAGAAAACATTGTACTATCAGCTAGAGCCACACGAAGTAGAACGCGTAAAATTCAATCAAACCTCCTATCGAATATCACATGGTACATCCAATTCTAAACCTGAAGACCATAAGGTGTGGTAAACGTCACAATTTTCATAATCATTATTGGCTGTTGGGTTAAATTACGAAGGTTTTTTCAATGGGACTGACTTGCGATCACTTTGACTATGGGACAAACCGACTTGCTATTTTTTTCATAGTTCCTCAGAACGAACTATTCGAAAATATTTGTTTTATCGAAAGTAGATATGAAAAGGAATAGATTCCATAAATAAACTCAAAATTGATAAAAATGCAATTGGGACGGACTTGCCATGAGCGGCAGTGATGTAGTTGTCAAACTGCGATTTTGATATATATATATATATATATATATATATATATATATATATATATATATATATATATATATATATATATATATATATATATATATATATATATATATATATATATATATATATATGTATATATATATATATATATATATATATATATATATATATATATATATATATATATATATATATATATATATATATATATATATATATATATATATATATATATATCTATACATATAAAGGTACGGGGATGATTTTAATTTTAGATTAAAAGGGCTCTTTTTTGTTAACAGTGATGACCAGCTAGCTCAGCTAGCTGGCATCGCGTCATTTTTCAAGAGCTAACATCTCAGCGTGTGTGTAAACGAGATTGCATATCACCGCCACTTTTCATACGCATAACATAGCAACTGTCAGTGGGGCCCGCAAATCGTGGATCCGTTGCGATGTTAACTGCGATGAAGCAAAGCAAAAAAGATAGAGATGCCAGCTGGCTGGTGAGACGTAGAACTCCAAAAACATCGTGGAATAAACAATGCTTGGTAGATTTTGTGGTAGACAATGTGGAATTTCGATTCAAATGGCATTTGCTTTGCTTCGAGGAAATTTGTCGCCAAATTGACTATGAAACCAAGGTTGAGTATACATCTTTACCCTACATTTTTTGATATTTCAAAGATCTCTAACGTCGTTGAAAAAATAAAGTTATTGGCCCTGACACAAGTAAAAGAAATTTTCAAGGCTGTTCGCACCTACACGAATTCTCATATACAATTGTCAATTTATGTGTGAAAACAAAAGCAAAAATATTTCCCTCCTTCACTTTCGCAAGTAAAAACCAAACCAATATCAACTGAGTTGTCAGGGCTGGGAATTGATCATCATTGATTTTTTTGACAGTTGCACGGTGTAAATTTGGTTGCAAGTACATGGTGTAATTATTGTTTTGTTAAAAATAGGATAATCACACTTCATAGAGTTCTCCAGGTGCGTTTGTATTAGTGCGATGTTTTCGATTTATTTTTTGTTAGCTGTAAGAATTTTTTGTCACCTGTGAGAACTGTCATCTGAAAGAGAGCATAAAAAAATCACAGGAGGGTTGTGTGCAAAGCCACGACCGCAAGGTTGAAGTAGAATACTTTATTTAACCCCTAACCGTATTGCGGCTTGTAACATCAAGCGATTTCGTTTGCTCGCTGCTGCGTTTTGCATCATGTTGCAACTTAGCAGCTGGGAGACGACGAAATTTTGTTCATGCTGATTGATTGAATCGACTTCACATTAGCTCTGCATAGTCGAACTAACTGCTTTTGTGAGGGTGTTCTAATAGGGCAGTTTGTTATTCAAAATCGCTTATGCTGATCACAGCCTTTGCGCTGCCCTTACAGTGGGGGGTTACCTCAATAAAGTTAAAATTATACAACTGCAACAGAATTTGATTGCATCCCGCACAGAATGTCTGCTTGTGTTGATACCAGAAATTTATTAACCTTCAATTACTTGTTTATTTGTCTTCAAAAAGGCATTTTGCGGTTCAAAATCGGTTGCTGATCGCAGCCTTTGAGCTGCCCTAACAATGGGGGAATTAAGATACACGGACAACATGCACTGTGGAAGCTATTTCACATTCAGTGAATTAGACGGGCGCGACAGATTTAAATTGCTAGGATCCAACACAGAACGCTTGCTTGTGTTGTCGTAAATTCAATTCAATGCAATTTCATGCTGCCCCAAAACAGGGGGAATAATGGCAGTCTGGCGACACACGCTGAGAAAAACCGCGCTGCTCCTGAGACGTGGTGACCAACCACAGAGCTAGTGCTGCTGCTAAGGAAGGACGACTGCTGTTGTCGCTGTCTAGAACTATTATGAGCGGCTTCGGCTGAAACTGAGGCTCTTATATAGGCCATATAGCAAGTTTTCAATTGCAAGGTATATGATTCTGTCGACCGAGCTTGGGAAGCAATCATATAACTACCAATCAGAGGTCGAATTTTTCGTTTTAACAAGGCTTGACTATTTTCAATAGTACAATAGTGTGAATAATAGAATTACAATTATCTTATTTTGGGATGAATCTTAGAAGATTTTCCAATCTATTGCTACAAGAACGAAGAAAATGCATCGAATACTAACCGATTTATTAGCATTTGAAATTTGACATATTTTTCACTTTCATCGGTTTTAGATTTTCATTTCACATCCCTATGTAGCCGAACTTCCTGAAAGAAGTATTCTACTTCAAAAAACTACCGAGTTTGATTCACACTCTCACAAATTTCAATATACAGTGTAAAGCGGGCCGTGCTGTAGTGTTTGTGTGTTTTCGGTTGGAAAACTCTATAGACCTCTCCAATCGTGCATGTATTGGTGCACTTAACAGCATGTAAGTAGTAGAGATGGTCGGGTTTGGCATTTTTCAAACCCGTACCCGAATTTTTTTTTCGGTTGAAACCCGAACCCGAAACTTTTTTTTCGATCAAACCCGAAAATTTTATTTTTGTAAAACCCGAACCCGAAACTGTGAAACCTGACCCGAACCCGAGATTTTTTCTGAGTATTGAAATGTTAGTGTTTTTGCAGTTGCATGAAATTAGACATCATCATCTTACAAAAATACTTATTTGATATTGTCGGGTTTCGGGTTTACAGACCTAAACCCGACCTTTTTTAAACCCGAACCCGAAATTTTTTTTCCCACCGAACCCGACCCGTACCCGACCCGTACCCGACACCTTCAAAAATTTTCAAACCCGAACCCGACACCATCTCTAGTAAGTAGGATTGAAAATGAGGCCAACAATGTGCTGTCAAAATGCCTGCATTGATTGCGAAATTTTCATTTCCTTTCACTGACTTGAAACTTAATTTATTTCTATCTTGCAAAACGAATATTTGATTCCCAGTACAGGACAACTCAAAAAAGACGGCTTCCACTATTGATCTATGAGTCGCGTCTTTTTGGTTTGTTCGTTACCTCAACCTTACCGCAGGGTAAAAGTCATTTAGTGTTTTGATCTAAAGGATTTTTTTTATCTAATGGAATTTGGACACTTCAACAGCAATGTACCATAAATCAGGGGATTATTTTATTTATAAAGATTGCGTACAAGACATTACAATTTGTCAAGTGAGATGGTACCGAGAATTCAAAATAGTAGACTCACCAACTAATCATGTGTGCCACCGTGGAAAATCCGAGTCAGCGCCGTCTTTACGGAATGGGCCCGACATGGCAGGCACAGGCCCGGAGGCCCGTCGATCGACTTTTTTTCTGATGTAGACCATTTTACGAACTGGCAGGAGATAAAATATTTTCTAATATTGATGTTACTTTTCGTCGTTATGTCAGCGGTTCCATGCTATGTCAAAATTTCATTCATGAATTGATTTTTGAAACGTTTCGTAAAGTGGTTTAAGGGTTTTCTCGTATACTATGGATACCATCTTGTCGAAGTTAGAAATCAGGACATTTTGTTTCAGCACGAATTTGGTCTAAGCTATATCTATTCTTCAAGGAAAAAATAATATAACACGTTATACAGGGCGTTTGGTTCTTTGTTGGAAATGTTTTTGAAGCTGATAGAGGGCCATATTTGATAAAGAATATAAAACTCTCCTACACATATTTCCTCATCTACTTCTAAGCTATTCCACGTTAATCTTCTCTTAGCTATTTCACTTTAAAGTTTCTTAGATACTTTTCCATAAATTTGCTTCAACTGCATACTACTTAGAGCAATTCTATTAGTTTCATTTGAAAGCTGAGTAAATTTTCTACTAGATACAGCTTCTGTATGTCTCAATCAATGTAAAAATTAACATTCTGAAAGGAAAGATGTACGAAAGCAGTACTGTTTAAAACGTATTTTGATCATTTCCAATAAAAAGACGTAGTTAACATTATTGTTATTGTTTTTTTAGCTCAAATTGAACGTTTCTGACCGATCTACAGTTCTTTTTTGGACACCAACTCTCTAGTTTTGGAGAAAATTCAGTTTTAATACAGCATGTTCGGTGAAGAACCTACATCAACCATGAAATTGGTAATCAAACATGCTGCATTAAAATTGAAATCTTCCTTATCTATATATACATCATCGATTCAAGATTACGCAATAAAATTTGCGTGAAAAACCCCAAGGGACTGATCTGCCGTTCATAGCAAGTCCGTCCCATTTGCGTTTTGGTGCTGATGAGAAAACAACAATCACAAATCGTAACACTTTAGGTGAAGTTTTGCACTCAAATGCTTTTTCAATCAATACCACCAACAGAATTTAGTACTGCAATGACAATCTAACACTTTTGCATCATAAAACTTGCATACACACCGAAATTTGATTAAAATTTGTTGAAAATCATAAGCTGGGACTCACATGCGATTACTTTTAGGGTACGTAGCCAGAATGATAGCAAGTCAGTCCCATAGCAGGCTACGACCGGTGATGAAAAACCAACTACTGCAAATCGATGGCGGTGCTATAGCTTGCGTTTGGAATGAATCCATCGCTGGTCAATTCATAAATGACCTTCTCTCGTGCTTCATTAAACAAGTTTTTTGTGAGAAGCATAACACAATATACCAACTACGCCGCTCAAAATGAAATTAGATTTTGTTTTTACATTTGATACTACTGATAAATTCAAAATCAGGGGGGTTATTTGTTCTAAATTTCCCTGAGAGCGGTCACACGTTCGTGACGGCGGACAGCTTCCACGTAGCAGTGGAAGTAAATATGAAAAAAACACCTATAGCTTAGGAAAATGTTTGCTCCGTTAAAAAACAGCTAAGTAGCGTACCGAAGTACTTGGTATAACTGACAAATTCTTCAAATCGAAATTCACGACAATAATTGAACAATTCATAACCACATCTTTACATAAAATACGGATAAAATACGAAAAGTAGTATTTACTAAAGAATGCTTTAACTAACAAAACAATGACACACCTAAAGCGTTCACTGTCAACAAACAACAGCTGAAGGAAGCTACTAGTGGAAACTTTGTTTTGAAGAAAACATTGTACTATCAGCTAGAGCCACACGAAGTAGAACGCGTAAAATTCAATCAAACCTCCTATCGAATATCACATGGTACATCCAATTCTAAACCTGAAGACCATAAGGTGTGGTAAACGTCACAATTTTCATAATCATTATTGGCTGTTGGGTTAAATTACGAAGGTTTTTTCAATGGGACTGACTTGCGATCACTTTGACTATGGGACAAACCGACTTGCTATTTTTTTCATAGTTCCTCAGAACGAACTATTCGAAAATATTTGTTTTATCGAAAGTAGATATGAAAAGGAATAGATTCCATAAATAAACTCAAAATTGATAAAAATGCAATTGGGACGGACTTGCCATGAGCGGCAGTGATGTAGTTGTCAAACTGCGATTTTGATATATATATATATATATATATATATATATATATATATATATATATATATATATATATATATATATATATATATATATATATATATATATATATATATATATATATATATATATGTATATATATATATATATATATATATATATATATATATATATATATATATATATATATATATATATATATATATATATATATATATATATATATATATATATATATCTATACATATAAAGGTACGGGGATGATTTTAATTTTAGATTAAAAGGGCTCTTTTTTGTTAACAGTGATGACCAGCTAGCTCAGCTAGCTGGCATCGCGTCATTTTTCAAGAGCTAACATCTCAGCGTGTGTGTAAACGAGATTGCATATCACCGCCACTTTTCATACGCATAACATAGCAACTGTCAGTGGGGCCCGCAAATCGTGGATCCGTTGCGATGTTAACTGCGATGAAGCAAAGCAAAAAAGATAGAGATGCCAGCTGGCTGGTGAGACGTAGAACTCCAAAAACATCGTGGAATAAACAATGCTTGGTAGATTTTGTGGTAGACAATGTGGAATTTCGATTCAAATGGCATTTGCTTTGCTTCGAGGAAATTTGTCGCCAAATTGACTATGAAACCAAGGTTGAGTATACATCTTTACCCTACATTTTTTGATATTTCAAAGATCTCTAACGTCGTTGAAAAAATAAAGTTATTGGCCCTGACACAAGTAAAAGAAATTTTCAAGGCTGTTCGCACCTACACGAATTCTCATATACAATTGTCAATTTATGTGTGAAAACAAAAGCAAAAATATTTCCCTCCTTCACTTTCGCAAGTAAAAACCAAACCAATATCAACTGAGTTGTCAGGGCTGGGAATTGATCATCATTGATTTTTTTGACAGTTGCACGGTGTAAATTTGGTTGCAAGTACATGGTGTAATTATTGTTTTGTTAAAAATAGGATAATCACACTTCATAGAGTTCTCCAGGTGCGTTTGTATTAGTGCGATGTTTTCGATTTATTTTTTGTTAGCTGTAAGAATTTTTTGTCACCTGTGAGAACTGTCATCTGAAAGAGAGCATAAAAAAATCACAGGAGGGTTGTGTGCAAAGCCACGACCGCAAGGTTGAAGTAGAATACTTTATTTAACCCCTAACCGTATTGCGGCTTGTAACATCAAGCGATTTCGTTTGCTCGCTGCTGCGTTTTGCATCATGTTGCAACTTAGCAGCTGGGAGACGACGAAATTTTGTTCATGCTGATTGATTGAATCGACTTCACATTAGCTCTGCATAGTCGAACTAACTGCTTTTGTGAGGGTGTTCTAATAGGGCAGTTTGTTATTCAAAATCGCTTATGCTGATCACAGCCTTTGCGCTGCCCTTACAGTGGGGGGTTACCTCAATAAAGTTAAAATTATACAACTGCAACAGAATTTGATTGCATCCCGCACAGAATGTCTGCTTGTGTTGATACCAGAAATTTATTAACCTTCAATTACTTGTTTATTTGTCTTCAAAAAGGCATTTTGCGGTTCAAAATCGGTTGCTGATCGCAGCCTTTGAGCTGCCCTAACAATGGGGGAATTAAGATACACGGACAACATGCACTGTGGAAGCTATTTCACATTCAGTGAATTAGACGGGCGCGACAGATTTAAATTGCTAGGATCCAACACAGAACGCTTGCTTGTGTTGTCGTAAATTCAATTCAATGCAATTTCATGCTGCCCCAAAACAGGGGGAATAATGGCAGTCTGGCGACACACGCTGAGAAAAACCGCGCTGCTCCTGAGACGTGGTGACCAACCACAGAGCTAGTGCTGCTGCTAAGGAAGGACGACTGCTGTTGTCGCTGTCTAGAACTATTATGAGCGGCTTCGGCTGAAACTGAGGCTCTTATATAGGCCATATAGCAAGTTTTCAATTGCAAGGTATATGATTCTGTCGACCGAGCTTGGGAAGCAATCATATAACTACCAATCAGAGGTCGAATTTTTCGTTTTAACAAGGCTTGACTATTTTCAATAGTACAATAGTGTGAATAATAGAATTACAATTATCTTATTTTGGGATGAATCTTAGAAGATTTTCCAATCTATTGCTACAAGAACGAAGAAAATGCATCGAATACTAACCGATTTATTAGCATTTGAAATTTGACATATTTTTCACTTTCATCGGTTTTAGATTTTCATTTCACATCCCTATGTAGCCGAACTTCCTGAAAGAAGTATTCTACTTCAAAAAACTACCGAGTTTGATTCACACTCTCACAAATTTCAATATACAGTGTAAAGCGGGCCGTGCTGTAGTGTTTGTGTGTTTTCGGTTGGAAAACTCTATAGACCTCTCCAATCGTGCATGTATTGGTGCACTTAACAGCATGTAAGTAGTAGAGATGGTCGGGTTTGGCATTTTTCAAACCCGTACCCGAATTTTTTTTTCGGTTGAAACCCGAACCCGAAACTTTTTTTTCGATCAAACCCGAAAATTTTATTTTTGTAAAACCCGAACCCGAAACTGTGAAACCTGACCCGAACCCGAGATTTTTTCTGAGTATTGAAATGTTAGTGTTTTTGCAGTTGCATGAAATTAGACATCATCATCTTACAAAAATACTTATTTGATATTGTCGGGTTTCGGGTTTACAGACCTAAACCCGACCTTTTTTAAACCCGAACCCGAAATTTTTTTTCCCACCGAACCCGACCCGTACCCGACCCGTACCCGACACCTTCAAAAATTTTCAAACCCGAACCCGACACCATCTCTAGTAAGTAGGATTGAAAATGAGGCCAACAATGTGCTGTCAAAATGCCTGCATTGATTGCGAAATTTTCATTTCCTTTCACTGACTTGAAACTTAATTTATTTCTATCTTGCAAAACGAATATTTGATTCCCAGTACAGGACAACTCAAAAAAGACGGCTTCCACTATTGATCTATGAGTCGCGTCTTTTTGGTTTGTTCGTTACCTCAACCTTACCGCAGGGTAAAAGTCATTTAGTGTTTTGATCTAAAGGATTTTTTTTATCTAATGGAATTTGGACACTTCAACAGCAATGTACCATAAATCAGGGGATTATTTTATTTATAAAGATTGCGTACAAGACATTACAATTTGTCAAGTGAGATGGTACCGAGAATTCAAAATAGTAGACTCACCAACTAATCATGTGTGCCACCGTGGAAAATCCGAGTCAGCGCCGTCTTTACGGAATGGGCCCGACATGGCAGGCACAGGCCCGGAGGCCCGTCGATCGACTTTTTTTCTGATGTAGACCATTTTACGAACTGGCAGGAGATAAAATATTTTCTAATATTGATGTTACTTTTCGTCGTTATGTCAGCGGTTCCATGCTATGTCAAAATTTCATTCATGAATTGATTTTTGAAACGTTTCGTAAAGTGGTTTAAGGGTTTTCTCGTATACTATGGATACCATCTTGTCGAAGTTAGAAATCAGGACATTTTGTTTCAGCACGAATTTGGTCTAAGCTATATCTATTCTTCAAGGAAAAAATAATATAACACGTTATACAGGGCGTTTGGTTCTTTGTTGGAAATGTTTTTGAAGCTGATAGAGGGCCATATTTGATAAAGAATATAAAACTCTCCTACACATATTTCCTCATCTACTTCTAAGCTATTCCACGTTAATCTTCTCTTAGCTATTTCACTTTAAAGTTTCTTAGATACTTTTCCATAAATTTGCTTCAACTGCATACTACTTAGAGCAATTCTATTAGTTTCATTTGAAAGCTGAGTAAATTTTCTACTAGATACAGCTTCTGTATGTCTCAATCAATGTAAAAATTAACATTCTGAAAGGAAAGATGTACGAAAGCAGTACTGTTTAAAACGTATTTTGATCATTTCCAATAAAAAGACGTAGTTAACATTATTGTTATTGTTTTTTTAGCTCAAATTGAACGTTTCTGACCGATCTACAGTTCTTTTTTGGACACCAACTCTCTAGTTTTGGAGAAAATTCAGTTTTAATACAGCATGTTCGGTGAAGAACCTACATCAACCATGAAATTGGTAATCAAACATGCTGCATTAAAATTGAAATCTTCCTTATCTATATATACATCATCGATTCAAGATTACGCAATAAAATTTGCGTGAAAAACCCCAAGGGACTGATCTGCCGTTCATAGCAAGTCCGTCCCATTTGCGTTTTGGTGCTGATGAGAAAACAACAATCACAAATCGTAACACTTTAGGTGAAGTTTTGCACTCAAATGCTTTTTCAATCAATACCACCAACAGAATTTAGTACTGCAATGACAATCTAACACTTTTGCATCATAAAACTTGCATACACACCGAAATTTGATTAAAATTTGTTGAAAATCATAAGCTGGGACTCACATGCGATTACTTTTAGGGTACGTAGCCAGAATGATAGCAAGTCAGTCCCATAGCAGGCTACGACCGGTGATGAAAAACCAACTACTGCAAATCGATGGCGGTGCTATAGCTTGCGTTTGGAATGAATCCATCGCTGGTCAATTCATAAATGACCTTCTCTCGTGCTTCATTAAACAAGTTTTTTGTGAGAAGCATAACACAATATACCAACTACGCCGCTCAAAATGAAATTAGATTTTGTTTTTACATTTGATACTACTGATAAATTCAAAATCAGGGGGGTTATTTGTTCTAAATTTCCCTGAGAGCGGTCACACGGTCACACGTTCGTGACGGCGGACAGCTTCCACGTAGCAGTGGAAGTAAATATGAAAAAAACACCTATAGCTTAGGAAAATGTTTGCTCCGTTAAAAAACAGCTAAGTAGCGTACCGAAGTACTTGGTATAACTGACAAATTCTTCAAATCGAAATTCACGACAATAATTGAACAATTCATAACCACATCTTTACATAAAATACGGATAAAATACGAAAAGTAGTATTTACTAAAGAATGCTTTAACTAACAAAACAATGACACACCTAAAGCGTTCACTGTCAACAAAACAACAGCTGAAGGAAGCTACTAGTGGAAACTTTGTTTTGAAGAAAAACATTGTACTATCAGCTAGAGCCACACGAAGTAGACACGCGTAAAATTCAAATCAAACCTCCTATCGAATATCACATGGTACATCCAATTCTAAACCTGAAGACACATAAGGTGTGGTAAACGTCACAATTTTCATAATCATTATTGGCTGTTGGGTTAAGTTACGAAGGTTTTTTCAATGGGACTGACTTGCGATCACTTTGACTATGGGACAAACCGACTTGCTATTTTTTTCATAGTTCCTCAGAACGAACTATTCGAAAATATTTGTTTTATCGAAAGTAGATATGAAAAGGAATAGATTCCATAAATAACTCAAAATTGATAAAAATGCAATTGGGACGGACTTGCCATGAGCGGCAGTGTGATGTAGTTTGTCAAACTGCGATTTTGATATATATATATATATATACTATATATTATATATATATATATATATATATATATATATATATATATTATATATATATATATTATATATATTATATATATATATATATATATATATATATATATATATATATATATATATATATATATATATATATATATATATATATATATATAATATTATATATATATATATATATATATATATATATATATATATCTATACATATAAAGGTACGGGGATGATTTTAATTTTAGATTAAAAGGGCTCTTTTTTGTTAACAGTGATGACCAGCTAGCTCAGCTAGCTGGCATCGCGTCATGTTTCAAGAGCTAACATCTCAGCGTGTGTGTAAACGAGATTGCATATCACCGCCACTTTTCATACGCATAACATAGCAACTGTCAGTGGGGCCCGCAAATCGTGGATCCGTTGCGATGTTAACTGCGATGAAGCAAAGCAAAAAAGATAGAGATGCCAGCTGGCTGGTGAGACGTAGAACTCCAAAAACATCGTGGAATAAACAATGCTTGGTAGATTTTGTGGTAGACAATGTGGAATTTCGATTCAAATGGCATTTGCTCGTTGACCGAGATCTACGTCACAACACAAAAGCACGTGTTTATTTGCCTTATTTTTGCTGCTGATACAGACAAATGTCTTCTTCTTCCTCACATGTATACACCTCATTGCGATTCTGGTACCCACTTTTTGCTTGGTTTGCCCTGAAACAACGAAAATAGAGTGAACATCTCATAAATGTCAATAAGGTTGTCTAACTCAATTCGGATTCTCGAAGAGTGTAATTTCCTGATTCTGTGATTATCTTGAAAAAATATCGTTTCCTTCGATTTCGAAATGGAAAAATAATAATCGCTCCGAATATGTTGAATGGCATTTGGTACATGGGTGAACTGTCGTTCAATGGACTTCGATCAGATATTGAGCAGTTTCCGTGTTTCTAAAACTCTTGAAACTTTTGAAATCACGTTTTGCTCAGAAATGCAGCTTTTTCAGCTTATTTGCAAATAAATATGTAAGGGGCCATCCACATACCACGTGGACAGCTTGGGGGGGGGGGGGGGTTGTGTAATGTCCACGGTCCCTACAAAAAAAAAAAGAATTTGTATGGACAGTTGTCCACGGAGGGGGAGGGGGGGGGTCAAAATCGTTAAAAATCTGTCCACGTGGTATGTGAATGGCCCCTAAGCTTATTTGCAAATAAATATGTTCAATATATGAAGGAAAATTAATATGTTCCTAGTTGGAGCAAACCAAAAAGCAACGTTAGTTTTTAAGGCAATGTCTACTTCTTATCAATAAATTCGGAGTGTTATGACTTTGTGAGGTGTATCAAGATATTGAGTCATGTCTCACGGTGACTGTTTAACCGTTGGTTCTATCTAAGCACAGTACAAGCCGGAGTCGGAGTCGATAAATATCGTGATTAATCTAATAACTAAGCGATGAACTCATTTCAAAGAACCGCTTTTACTTTCCCTAGGGTATTCGGGATCACTAATAGATACTAATTGATATAGATACTCAGATGCTTCGGGTGGTAGATGATTTTTGCGTGCATCATTCGCAGAGGATCGCAGTATTTGAATCGTTCGTTTAGAAAGCTTCCTGCGCAACATCGTTCGATTTCGTCAATCACCACGGAGACATGATAGCAATAACCTGCAAATCGGAGTAGGTTTTGTTTGGTCGATAAATATCGTGATTAATTTAACGACTATGCAATATATACTTTCGCGTGCCTTCGTAATGAGTTAACTTCACGCGCAACATTGTTCGATTCGTAGCTTACAAAGGTGACCAAACCCTTTTCGTCGCAATCGTGGAGATGCAGAGGTACACTCGGTCTCCGACAACAACGACTGTGACACCTCCTTCCTTACAATCTCCTTCTTTACCCTAACGACCATAAGGATGTGGCCGGCGCCGTTATGGATCTATACAAAGCGGAAGAGTTTATGATTGGTAGGCAAAATTTTGACGGTAACCCTCCTCTGGAAAATCCAACCAAATGATATAATTCTCACTAGAAATACTCAGAGAGAGAGAGAGAGAGAGACGAACAGTATAAACTAGAGATACTCAGAGAAAGAGAGTTAAGCGATGGAAAGAACCTCCAATTTGGCAACTAGGTTTCACATGTCAGAGGTGCCATATCTCTTGTCAAAGCGCAAAGTTAATTAACTTTTTCATTCTACTCGTATAACCTGTGGTGAAGATGGAAGTCATGGGGAATAATAAAGTGCATCAGAAAAACCGTGAAGGTGTTAAATTTTATGTTAATGTTTAATTTTAGATACTTTTACAATAATTGATCATTATTTTGTTGACCAAATAAAAGGTTTGTGAACCACCAGTTAAAAATCACTGTGATAAAGGCATTTTGAAGCATTCTCAATTCATTTTTTGCCTTTCTCCTAGAAAGGTATAGCAATCACTGCAAAAACTAAAGGTATAAAAGTGCTCAAAAGGGCCGAATGTCGTATATCACTCGACTCAGTTCGACGAGCTGAGCATTTTCTGTATGTGTGTGTGTGTATGTGTGTGTGTAACGCTCTCCCAATCTCACTCGATTTTCTCAGAGATGGCTGAACCGATTTCAATGAAATTAATTGCAAATGAAAGGTCTAGTTGCCCCAGAACACACTATTGAATTTTATTGTAATCGGATTTCTAGTTTAGAGGTTATGCATCAAAATGTAAAAATCGCGATCGCAAATGTTTAATCTTAAAGTTTGGCTGCCCTATACGTTCCCTTTTCATTTGATTATAATCGAACTTAAGCAACCGTTATGCATTAAATTGTTAAAACAACGAAAGTCTTTTATCTAAAGTATTACACGACTTATTTGAACATAATTAGTGTCATACAAACGAGTCATCTCTCAAACTTAGAAATAACAAACTTCATAACAATTTTATATATGGTTCAGAGGTTATGGAAAGAAAAGAAATTCAAAGAATATTCAAAACTATACCTGCTTTGATCAATATATTTGGCCTCAACATGATTTAAATGTTGTATCGTACTATTTGAACGTTCCCGGTATCGCTCGTGATTAAATTGTTCGAAATTAAGAGTCATTTCTTTTATTTCGCTATTTCTTAAGCGCTAACATTACGTCAAATTTCATATTTTACACTTCAATCACAGCATCAATATTTTAAACCCCAAAGAGTGAATGTACCTTTATTGGATTTAAGCATTCATGTAAAACTATTTTTACAAATAACAAGTTTGAATGAGAAAGGCTGAGTCTGATTGCAATACCTATCAATGTGTTACCTTTCTTGTTCGTTTGGCTCGGATTTTGACATGTTCGTATGGCTTACAACATTCTCTTCGCATATCTCTCCCTCTGTATTGCTAGTATGAACCATGAATTTAGCAACTGGGTTTTATATGTCAGAGGTATAATCGGTGGTGATGATGATTATGTTTATTTTATACACCCATTGATCATTATTTTGTTAACCATAAAAAGGCAAATGAACCTCAGCTTTAGAATCAATGGAATAATGCAATTTTGAAGCATTCTTAATTCATTATACAGGGTGATTGGTTCCTTGTTGGGAATATTTCAATCGAGGGAATGCCTTTTCCTATCCCTCGCTGTACATTTGACAGAGTATAACATCGAAGATACAAAAACGTCAAACCTGATACGAAAACGTCAAAGTCGGTCGGATTGATTTCATTGTTTTGCTGTTCCAGTTGGGGCTCAGCCCTTGCGCTTCTTAGGTTGCCGCGGTAGACACAGTGGATTTGGTTAAGATCCAAAAAAATGATGTAGTTTAAGTGAAAAACTCTTTATAATTCATATATGAACTCTCGTTCGATAATAAAAGGAACGGCGAAATTTTCGTATTTACAGTAAATACGAGCAAGAAAACAGAAAAAAGCACAAACATTGAATTTGACGTTTCTATGTTGTACTCGATGTTATAACTCATAGCACATTCCCTCGATTTCAAAGGCTGATAGAGGGCCACATTTGAGGAAGAAAAAACTCTTCTGTGCATATGCTCTAACGTTAATCTTACCTTACCTTACCAAACAGTCCCAAGCCGTGGTGTGGCCTTTGCTGTACGTGAGAGTCGTTCTCCATTCTATGGCTGCAGTTCGCCAGCTTTGCATTCTGCGTAGGGTCCGTAGGTTGTAACGTTAATCTACTCGGAGTTATTCAACTTTTATGTTTTTAGTATACTCTTCCATAAAGTGGCTCTAACTTTATGTGTATACTACTTAGAACAACTCTGGTTTCATTAGAAGACTGACAAAGTTTTCTACTAACTACAGTTTTTAAATGTTTAAATAAATGTAAAAAAATATTTTGGAAGCAAAAATGTTCGAAAGTAGTATGGTTTTGAACGTATTTTGATGTTTTCTCACAAAAAACGTGGTTATCGTTATTTTTAACTTAAATTGAACATTTTAAACTGCTCTAAAGTTCGTTCTTTGACACCAAATATCTTTGTGATTTATAGATAGCTTCACACCAATACTCTCAGAACACACAGAGCGGATGTAACCTTATTAGGTTATATTTGGCCAATTTAGAATAGTTTTTATAAACAGAATGTCGCCATCTTGAATTTTAAAAATGGCTCAATCGGTTGATTTTCGGTCTCTAGGAGTCGAGAACCAGTCGAGTCTAAATTGGATACTATTAAATCATTTAAGGTTGAGTTTTGGAAGCCGGAAGTGAACATTTTAAAATTCTAAATGGCGTTTAAAGTAAATTTCCGGTTTCGTGGCATCGTTCAGGTTCTTTGAAAAAAAAAAAAAAAGAAATAATATCAATAAGATCAATTGCGTCACTGTATTTCACGTTTTTATATGGAATATTTGGTGCAGTTGGTTGCCCAATGATTATTCTTTCGAGCAAGAAAGGGGTAGTCTGGTATGTTCCATTTCCCTTGAGAATTAAAGTTTATTTGCTAATCTATTCAAATAAGCAGTGGTGGGCACCGCTAACCGGAAATTTAGCGACGCTAATCGCCAAGTCGCTAACCGGAAAATTTAGCTCGATAATCGCTAAACGCTAAACGCTAAACCTACATTAGCAAAACATTCGCTAATCGCTAATCGCTAACTTTTTAATATGAAAATAGTCTTATCACTATATTTATTGCTCATGTTTTGTAAGATTTGGACCACTTTGATCTGTTTTGGTTGAACAAACGAAAACAATTACTTTTTAAAGCGATTTACAGTAAGAGGTTCACGAAACGGTATTCATATTTGATTTTGTAAAAACAAGAATAACAAAAGTTATTTAGCTTGCATTGAAAATAGATACTCTTAGGAATGTTTTCATGAAAATTCAATTATTATCTGAATCGAAAAAGTATAACCAAAGTTCTCATAATTTCAAGCGCATTGTAATTTACCAAAGTTCTTGGTGTGCCAAAAATTCAATCTAGACCCGATCAGAAGAGCATAACAAAAAAATTACAAAATTATATCAACACGAGATACAAATAACATAATTTGATACGATTTTGTATTTTCCCATATGCTTTTGATATCAAAATATAATCTGAATGAGTTTTAAAAACAAATCCTGGAACAAAGTTGTTTTGAGACAAATCTCACATTGTTTTCGTCTCTATCAAAACCTGTAGTTTATTACAATGGTTGTTATTATACTGTTCCATATGCTATCTCATTTTGTTAGAAAGCTGATACGTTAGTAACAAAACTTGATATAGGTTTGATATTAGTAGAATATTTATTGTTATTATTTCTGTCATTTTAACACCTAACGGGATCTAATTTGAAACACAACCTGAAAGGTTTTTTGTATAACAAAATAACAGCTTCTCTTACATTTTTGTTTTGTCTTTCTGATCGGGGACCTTGTGCTTGTTCTTCAAAATGCTCCTGTGGCTTGTACGATAACTGGAACTAACTAAGTAACTTTCGCAGTAAAGTATGTTCATCTTTCGAAGCAATTTACGTACGCCATCAGCAATCCACAGTTTTTCTATATATTTCTATTGTCGCTTCTCCACAAAATTTAGCGAATTAGCGATTAGCGTTTTGAAGGCCAAAATTTTAGCGACGCTAACAGTTTCGCTGACCAGCTCAAAAATTAGCGAAATCGCTAAATCGCTAACTGAATTGAATTGAATTGAAAGCGTCGCTAATTAGCGAATTCACGGAATGGTGCCCACCACTGCAAATAAGTAATGCGAAGCCAAGAGTTTTGGCCATTACTCGTCGCTTGGCCCCAGATTTGAAAGTCTGAACACCCGATTCCTCAAAAATGGACCTTATTGACCTCGCTGTATTCTAACATTGTTTCCATTATATTGACCCTGCTCCGGTCAAAGGAATTGGGACGGTGCTTACGTTTTTTCTGGGTAGGTACGACACCCGGGGCGGAAAATTTGGGTGTAAAGAAAAAATGTAATTTGTAATAATTGTTAATTGAAAACTAAACAGCCTTTTTTTTTTTTTTCTGTAAAAGTACGTTTATTCTAGTTATTAAAATTATATACATAATTATTTAAACTTCGACTTCAATACTGAATCTTAGTGTGTCTACGTCTATCCTATCATTACAATTTTCAATGAAGGTGATATAAACCACTAATGTCTTTAGTAGTATTATTTTTGATGTTAATGAAATTCCCTCTAATGAAGGAAAGAGAAGTTCTTCTGCTCGAAATGTGCGACCGCCACTCATTTCCATTAATTTTTGTTGTAGAAATCTGAATGCATTTCTTACTCTGAAACAGTCGAAAAATTTGTGCTGAATGGTTTCCACTACATCTGCTGTGCAATTGGTACACACGTTGGTATCCGCTCGTCGCATTGTGTGCAACAACTGTTTGTGATTGATTTTTTGATTCACGTAGATGTATAAAGCGCTGCGCTGGGAAGGCAATAGATTTTTACTACTAATATTCTTCCACACACGAAGCCAGTTGATGGTAGGATTTGTTATTTCCACCTTTGGTTTATCTGTGCCTTGTACAAAGAAACGGTGGATAAGTTCGGCGGAAGGGTGTTGGCGAATTTGGAAGGGAAAATTAGCAATATTGTCTAGAATTTGTTTTAGGCAAGGGAGATCTGTGGCGGGATTTGTAGGTGAAGGATTAGTTTGGTTGATGACAGAATTGTAATATGGAAGGGATTCGATCTCGTGTAAGTGACGGCTAATCAGCAACGACTTGCATTTAAGTGCAGGCAGATGTAGATTGAGACCACCGTCCTCTTTTCTCCGTGCTAGCTGCTGCATCGGTATAGTGGCACATGCGCCACGAAACAGGTAGCTCCTCATAGTGACAGTCAACTTCGCCACGTGTGCCGCCGTTGGAAATAAATTTGCAGAAATGTACCAGATGCGTGACGTCAGGAAAGTATTCAACAGAGTTACTTTTTGATGTAATGACAGGGTCCGCTGTGAGTGTAGCTATACAAGACGTGAGAAACTTGCTACTAGCAAGTCCCAGTTCAATTTACTCATTAATCGCACGGAGTTCGCGAAAATCACGCCGAGAATTTGGATTGTGGTTTCTGTTCGTAGCCATGGCACGGTCAATGGTGAATTTGTTATGCCAACGTCAATCGCCACAGTTTTTGTTTCGTTCAAACGCGCTCCTGCAACCCTTTCAAAGTGTCTGAACAAATCCCGCATTGCATTCAGTTGTTCTGTACTGGTTACTATCGCACTGATATCGTCAGCGTAGGCAACGATTAAATCTGTTCCGCACACTTGCTCCAGACGCCGCAAGAGAGGATGTAAATACAGCACGAACAAATGCATAGAAAGAGGATCCCCTTGGCGCACTGATCGCTCGATCGGAAAAGAAGAAGAAAGGTGACCATTAATAAGCAGTCGCGACGATGAAGCTGCTGCTATATTGTAAAGGAGATCCACAAACGATGAATTCAACCCCAACGTCCGCATTGTGTTGAATAGAAAACGCTGGTCTACTCGATCGAAAGCATGATCGAGGTCAAATGAAATCAGTTTGCCTTTCCTCCGGTTTGTTTTCAGTTGCGCGATTCTGTCTTTAACAGCAAGTGTGGCTTGAAAAATATTTCGACCGGCGTTTGAGCACTTTTGGGAGCCGGTCAAAACATTGTGGTTACGAAGTACATTTTCTAACCGCTGCTTCAATATGCGGGAAAGAGTTTTATAATCAAAATTGCACAGACTGATCGGCCTGTATGATTGCGCAGTATCCCCCGCTCCGCGTTTTTTCACCAACACGATCACCCCTTCAACAAATTGTGCTGGGAAGTTTGAACGTATCGCTTCATTCAGTATAAGATTCAGCTCACGATGAATGACGTCAAAAGTGCGCAGATAAAATTCCTTGGGTAAACCGTCGGGTCCCGGAGATTTTTTCGACGCACTCGTACGGATAGCAGATAAAATTTCAGTTGTGGTAATGTCATGCATACACGCGTCGTTAGAAATATCATTTTCTGGGATTACTCTTTCGCATGCAAACGGGTCTCCTCCCTCTACTACACCCACATGCCCACGGGCGTAAAGGTTGGAGAAATATTGCACCATGTGATCCTGGACAGCAGCAGAATCGTCGATTATTTCGTCTCTTTCGTTTCGCAGGCTCTCGATGGTCGTTCGTCGTCTCATTCTTTCTCCTAGCTGGAATGTAGATATTGGTTCGCCGGCAACGTAGGTTTCGTTGATTCGCACAAACATTTCGGAGAACCGGCGTTGGTGTGAAAGCATTTTTGCTTTAACCCGGTTGATGGTGGTCAGCATTTCACGGTTGTTGTGGTAGCCGTCGTAGGCTTGTCGGAGCAGCACATACAGACGTTGTTGCTCCCGGTAGAAATCATCAAAAGCGAGTTTGGATTTCCATCTGAAGAAGGACTTTATCTTCGGCTTTGCGCAAGACAACCACCACTGCATCCATGACTGGTAGTTCCGACGAAGCCGAGTCCAATATTGCCATCGGATTTGGAATTCGTCGATGTTTTCGGGAGTGAGAAGGTGGGGGCGAAGTGACCAATAACCATACCCATGGGCAGTGTTTGGAAGAGGAAGGCAAATTCTGGCGGTGACGGCTTTGTGATCCGAAAAACAGCATACATGTACATCAGTTGATCTCAGCTGTTCTTGGAGGCTAGAGCTGACGTACAGTCGATCGAGCCTGGACGAAGAGTTGTGCGTGATGTACGTGTATTGGATTTCACGCGGCCGAAGCTGTAGCCACACGTCTTGAAGCCGGAGCTGCTGGACGGTGGTCTGAAGAGCGGGACTGGAGTTTTGGCCTGTTGCATCGCTTTGCCGAATTACACAGTTAAAATCGCCACCAAGCACAAAGTGGTCGGTGCGATGACGAAGATAGTAGGCAACGGTGTTTTTGAAAAAACGCTCCCGCTCGGCGCGATAGACTGATCCGGACGGGGCATACACATTGCAAAGCGTAGTATTGTGTACACGCAGTGCGATTAATCTCCCGTCCAGGCTTTTCTCTACATGGGAATATTTAATGTGTTGTTTCAGCGCTATTGCAGTTCCTCGTCTGGAATGGTCAACATTGCAAACGATGTTGTATCCGGGTAAACTGAGCTGTTCGTTTTCGACCTCTTGCAAAAACACAATATCCAGTTCCATCGTGCGAATGAATGTTCGGAGAGCGTTTAGCTTGGTTTGATTGGTAATAGTGTTTATATTAATTGTTCCGATGTTACAGCTGGTGTACTCCATCACTGCTGCATCTCTTCATCAGAAGCTCGAACGTACTCGTTGCCGGTGATGGTAGTTTCGTCGGAGTGCTTCATTTTTTTGCCTTGTGGCGCTTGTAATTTCTTACATTTTCGACTGCTGTTTGAGGCTAGTGACGTTTGGGAGCTATCGGTTTCATCGCCGTCTGGTCGGTGGTAGGGAGAAGCAGTGCCATATGAGGTTGGAAGCGGCGTGAGATGGATGACGGTTTGCTTTCCAGACGACCTCGTTGTAGGTCCTGCGGGGGGTGGCATCGTGGTTTTAGTTTTCGAGAGAGCTAGGGCTGCAACCGATGTGTTTTGTTGCTCGATTTTACGGAACTGTGCTGCATTGGTCGCAGGTGTTGGTTTTCGTGGAAAAATTGAGCTCGACAGAGGTTTGGTTGGTGTTGGTTGAATAGGTTTAGCTTTGGCTACGTTAGCGTAGGATTGATCTGCTGCGACTTTTTGGACCAGCAGTTTTCGGTTTTGCACACATGGGATGCTGATGTGTGCAAATTCGTGGCAGTGCAGACAAGTTTGCCTCTGCCCCTTGTAAGCCACCGCAGTTTCTTCACCGTCAATCTTTATTAGAGATGGGATATTTTTCGTATTACTACGCGCGCGATACGAACACCAGTTGTTATTCCACCCAACTCACCATACCGGTCATCCCATAGTAGATCACGAAAACTGATAACATCCCCGTACTCGGCAAGGGAAGTGGCGACTTGATCGTTGGATACATATTCGGGCAGGTCGAATATAGTTACTTCCACCGATCCGTCCTCCATCGTGATTCGCAGCTTGTAGGACTTTCCGTCAAGCAAGAACTCATGTTTACCGTCGTGCTGGTCCACAATCTTCTCGGCAAGCTCGAGGCTGTTGACCTTCACAAATGTACATGCTAGCCGTTTGCTAGGTTGAAGTTGAACCACGTTTTCCCGCGTGAGACCGAGTTCTTGAACAACGAACTTATGGATATCGTCATGAGAAAGCTGCTTCGGAAACTGCGAATAGTCCACGCGAAAAGTATTTTCGCGGCGCGGCATTGCGAGATGTACCGAAACTTGAAACGATAAAACGTACGATATAGCCCGTGATCGACTTCCAATAACTGCTCGCTCGTAAAGAATCGACTAATCAGCTCGGAAGTTGAGCGCTAACTGAGTCTTCAAAAGCCGTCGGCTCAAAGACAAATACTGCTTCATAAATAAATAAATAAATAAATAAATAAATAAATAAATAAATAAATAAATAAATAAATAAATAAATAAATAAATAAATAAATAAATAAATAAATAAATAAATAAATAAATAAATAGGCGATTAAAATGACTGTTCAACTGACAACTGGCACTGGAGTAAAAATGATGATAATTTGCAGGCAGCATTTTGCCTATCGAGATTCTATTTGCAAATAGTTATCACAAGTTTGGTTGGCAAATGGCTGGATACGTGTAACTTGAGACCCTAATGTGGCCATTCACCTCTGTCCAGCAACTCCTATCCCAATCTTTACGTAATGCCGACCGGGATACGAGTAACCATAGCGGATATCGGGCAACCAACCCCCGGTGGAAACTATGGTCGTATGCTGACTGGGAAGGGGGTTTTACGCGGCTGTATCCCCATAGCAGGGGCGGCGTACTACAGCGTCTGACCCGGAGAGGGCGGCTGAATTATGGAATACTGCATCCCGCCAGCTACACCTAAGATAGCAGCCCCATCAGCAGGATATAGGTATCGCGACCCTGGTAAGGTAGCACACCGAAACCTTTCTTTAACTTCGACCAACGAAATTAGAAATACGAAACGGATCAATCGGCAAAGACCTAGGCTACGAACACGGAAAAAGATTAAGGTAAACGATTGGAAATTGGGTACTTGGAACATCCGATCTCTCAATGAACCGGCGCGGGCTGGCTTGCTTGCTCGAGAACTACAGCGGCAGGGAGTCGAAATCGCAGCGATTCAAGGGGTTCGGTGGCCGAAAGGAATTTCGTGCAGTAGACTTTTTTCAAGTACCACATCTACTACAGTGGCGGCAAAGCAGCGGAGCGGGGCGTCGGTTTTGTAGTGCTGGGAAATCAGAAAACAAGAGTCATCCGGTGTAGGCCCGTATATGCGTGTTGAGGATGAAGGGAAATACTTCAAATACAGTTTAATCAACACCTACGCACCGACAAACGACAAATTTGATGAAGTCAAAGATGAGTTCTATGACAAGCTTGAGCGAATCTATGACGAGTGCCCAAAAATTGGTCGATGTAAAAGTCGTCATCGGAGACGCAAACGCACAGGTTGGGAGGGAGGAATTCTTCAATCCGGTCATTGGAAGGCATAGCCTCCACTCGTCAACCAATGAACACGGCCTGAGGCTGATAAACTTTGCGGCGGCCAGAGAAATGGCCATATGTAGCTTTTATTTTCCACGTTTGAATATTCGAAAACACACCTGGAGGCATCCAAATGGAGAAGCCAGCTCCCAGATCGATCACGTACTGATTGACGGTCGGCACTTTTCGGATGTTACTGATGTCAGGTCTTTTCGGGGACCAAAAATTGACTCACTGGCATAGCGTGCTTGGGGCGGCGGGGGCGGTCCGCCCCGGGTGTCACCCTCTAGGGGGTGACACCCATGAGGAAAATTTTCATACGTGTCACCTTCAAAACGGTGATATCCGTTAGATTAACTATCAATTAGGTGAAACCCTCGAAAATTATATAAATTTGCTCCTAAGAGTATAATCTCAACCAACTTTTCAAAAATGGGTAGATTATGTGCAATTGAAAATGAACGTTCTAACTTTCACAATTTTTGATAACAAACGGATTTCACTGCTACCTGGTGGGAGTGACACCCGGTCACGCTACGCCACTGCATTGACTCTAACCATTATCTCGTAAGTTCCGCGCACGGTTGTCGAAAATGCTGAAATCTCGCACAGAGAGGACGACGCACATTCAGCACATTCAGCGGTTGACAGCTGATGGCGTGGCAGCAGGATACGCCAGAGAGCCGAATCAACGGATCGCAGAACAGCAGGAGGAATGAGTGGAAGACATAAATGGGCTGTGGAGCAGTATCCACGGCGCCATCGAAACGACTGCGAGAGAGGTGGTAGGTACGACGCGTGGAAGACAGCGCTGGTTCGATGCCGAGTGCCAGAGAGCGACAGATGAGAAGAACCGTGCCAGGAGCCGCATGCTCACTGCGGCTACGCATCAGAACAGAGAAAATAGAACCCACCGTCGGACGAAGCGCGAATACGAGGAGCAGGTGCTCGCCAGCGCAGAGGACAGCTATGCTCAAAACGACGTGCGGAGATTCTATAGAAATTTCAACAGTCAGAAGCAGGAATTTCCCTGTGCCGGTCATGTGTAATGACAAGGACGGCAACCTGCTAACTGATAAACCGACGGTTGCAGCCAGGTGGAAGGAGCATTTTCAGGCGCTATTTAACGGTGGTGAAGAGCCGGATGAGCAGAGCAGGAACAGGATGACGATTATGAGTGACGAACAAACTGTGGAGCCACCAACATAGGAGGAGGTGAAAAAGACGATTAGTGAGCTGAAAAACGGCAAGGCCGCTGGGAAGGACGGTATTCAGGCCGAACTTTTAAAAGCGGGAAGCGAGCGTCTGTACTATGCGATCCACCAGTTAATACTAAGGATCTGGGCGGATGCACAAATGCCGAACGACTGGTTGGAAGGTCTCATATGCCCTATCTATAAGAAGGGTCATCGATTGAATTTCGGAAACTATCGAGGCATAACGTTGCTCAACTCCGCATAGAAAGCGCTCTCCCGTATCCTATTCTTCAGATTGAGACCGTGAACGGAATCCTTTGTTGGCGAATACCAGGCTGGTTTTCGACAGGGGCGTTCCACGACGGATCCAATCTTCACCCTGCAACAGATCCTCGCTAACTTCCGGGAGTACAACTTACCGACTCACCATCTGTTTGTGGATTTCAAGGCAGCATACGATCCAGGAAAAAGAAACGAGCTGCAGCAGATCATGCTGGATCACGGTTTTCCTAAAAAACTAATTAAGTTGAGTCTTTGACGCTGGAGGGATCGAAATCATGCGTGCGGATAGCTGACGAGACATCGGTCGCGTTCGTAACGTTGGATGGACTGAAGCAGGGGGATGCGCTCTCTAACTTACTGTTCAATATCGCTCTTGAAGGTGCAGTACGAAGAGCAAACGTGAAAAGAAACGGTGCGATCATCACGAAATCTCACATGCTTCTTGGTTTTGCGGACGACACCGATATCATAGGTATCAACCGTAAGGTCGTGGAGGAGGCCTTCGTACCTATTAAGAGGAAAGCAGCGAGATTAAGACTTGTCATTAACTCTGCCAAAACGAAGTACACGGTAGCTGGCAGAGAGCGTTGGAGTCCCCGTGGTGTTGGTGCTGAGGTGGAGATAGATGGGGAACGATTTGAAGTGGTTGACGAATTCGTTTATCTTGGTACGCTTGAGACATGTGATAACGATATGAGCCGTGCAGTGAAACGACGAGTTGCAGCTGCGAATAGGCCCTTCTACGGACTACGTAACCAGGTAATGTCTCGTAGTTTGCAAACTCGCACAGAACTAGCGCTGTATAGGACGCTGATACTCCCGGTGGCCCTTTACGGACACGAAGCGTAGACGCTGAAGGAAGCTGATCGACGAGTGCTCGGAGTTTTTGAAAGTAAAGTTCTGCGATCGATACTCGGTGGAAACTGGAAGATGGAGTGTGGCGCAGACGCATGAATCACGAGTTGTACCAGGTATACAAACATGCTGATATAGTGAAGGTAATACAGCGGGGCAGAATTCAGTGGGCTGGACATATAGCCAGAATGCCTGACGAGAGAGCCACCAAAACTATCTTCAGTAGAGAACCAGGAAGAGGCCGTGGTAGGCCTCGCACGCAGTGGATGTGCGCGGTGGAAGAAGATGCTCAATCTGCTGGTGTACGAGGAGACTGGAGAACGAGTGCCCAAGACAGAAGAAGCTGGACATCTCTAATTTTTTCGGCCCTAGACCGGTGAACGGCCCGTTAGCCAACAAAGTAAAGTAAGTATCACAAGTTTACGCAGCGGGAAACTTTAAATATTTAGATTTTTTCACTAGACGGTAGATTCAAACTGAGAAAATGCAATTCCAACACGCTTTCCAACTCCTGTAAAAACATAACCTCAAATTGAAAACGAAACCGGATTTCATATATTTTCTATTTCATATGTATTTTCTTGACAGTAATCAGTCTGCTAGATGCTGCATAAAATTTCTAACCAGCTGCAACAGCTGCGTCAAGAACATCCATTTTACGCAAATATCGCATGAAAAACAGTCTACTATGTATATGAGCCTTGGCAAAAATATTATTATATCATCATTTTCCTAGTTGTTAACTTCAAATCCAGAAGTCGCACGGTCGTTTTTAGTTTTGCGTTAAATCGCCAATTAATAAATAATTCACCTCATACTAAAAAAAAAATGAGTGCCACCCTTTCCCCCCTGGGTGTTACCCCCAGCAGGTTGCAATGAAATCATCTTGTTATCAAAAATTGTGAGATTTAGCACGTTCGTTTACAATTGCACTAAATCTACTCATTTTTGAAAAATTTGGTCGCGATTACACTCTTAGTAGTAAATTTATATAAATCTTGAGGGTTTCACCTCGACCTCCATCTAATTGATATTTAATCTCACGGATGTAACCGTTTCGAAGGTGACATGTCAGAAAATTTTCCTCATGGGTGTCACCCCTTAGAGGGTAAATTTACTGCACAAATTCGTCACGCACCCTGTATCGTTTATGTTCCCTTTCATCATAAGCGCTGGAAAGTATCCACTCTGTTTTCACTTATTCGCAAATATTTGTAAAAAATTCATTGTATTCACTGAGGGCGATTCTATATATACCCTTCTTTTAAAATTTTTCCCATATTTTTGGTTTTTGAAATTTGTATCGATTTTGTCGAATACCTCTTTTAAATTGCCATGGAAAGGCTATGTCTGACAATACATGAAATTTTAGGCCGTTATTCGCGAGAAAAACGAATTTAAGACCTTAGTTGTGTTTCGACTACCTTCAACTGTTGTACTCTTTTTGTTGCATCCACTCAACAATAGGGAGTTTTTTTATTTATATATTTACTGGTCTTCAATAGTATTGTACAGACATTTCTTAATATTAGCTTATTCTAGATTTGAAGAAAGTTTGAGCTCTAGTAATGGCAATGAAAAAATTGATGGTCTGCACACTTCAGAACTGTTAGTTCTGTTTACTTGACAAAATTCTGCAGGCTCTAGACATTATTTCAGCATACATTAATCAAATTGCGTGCACAAAATAAGAAGCACTGCGATTTTGCGAGAAATTTGCAAAAATCGAGGCATCATTTTTTTGTTTCAACCCGGATTTACGATTGCTCGAGTCTTGTGTGGCGGCCCCAAAATAGAACATCAGTTTTTTTTATCGCACGTATTCAAAACCTTTTGAAACTCAACAGAAATTGTGAGAAATATCTAGAATATTTTCTTACAAGCAGTCTTCACTGAAAACTTATCCCTTATATAATCAACTCAATCTATTTTTAATGAGATTCACCTTCGAAAACAGACCTTTTCCCAGTTGCATTAAAAATCATAAGATTCAAATAAACACGGAATGCAACAGAATAATTTTGTGAGAGCTCCAAAAAGGGTGAACAAACACACATAACTCTCTTGGTAGAGAATATAAAAATGACAAGTGGATCTTCTCAAATCTTCGGCTGTATATTTCCAAGATAAGAGAGGTAAGATCTATTATACAATTTTTAAAGTATGATGATCCAATAGAGCAGGTCAATTTCTTGTAAGGAGGAGAGTTGGAAGTTTAACCGCATCTTTCGATGATCGATGCGCTCGGCATCGATTACAGCCTTTCTCAGTGATAGCGAAGCAATTTTGTTTCATCAACCGTGAACTGGATTATTGTTCCTAGAATATCGATCCTTAGTTAGTACGTTACTAACAACAAACAGAAAGAAATTTTGTTTTTATTTGCAAAATTTAGCACCTTTCAGGCTTATTGAATGTTATATATTTCACACACTGTTTCCTATCAGTTGAGCCAATTTAGCTCCGAGCCATCTAGGTGTGAAACCCAGTTATTTAGCTGACATGTGTGTCAAAAAACAGCTGCAACTGTCAAAAGACAGCAGCCAAAGACAAAGTCTCGGTTCCACCAAAGGTAAAAACACTCTCCCGCCACAACCAACAGGTTCGCTGAAAGAGCATTCAAATCTCTCTGTTGCGCTAGTCGCACGATTGCGCACCAACATGAAAGTTTTCTCTCTTACACCGCATGTTGTCTGAATATATTTCACAACAACGTACCCCCTCAAATCCACCCACTATGCCGAACAACATAAAACGCAGTAGTATATGTGTTGTGTTGTCGAAATCTAATGAACCTTTTTTGTGAAAATATTCTGTTCGCACCACGAAGGAATGAAAAAATTACTGTTTCTGTTTTATCCTGCCTTCGTGAATCAAAAGCTCTCTCACCACTCGTCTCAGCAGCTGTTTCGGAGCTTTAACAAATGTCGTTCATTGAAGGCTGCGCGGGTGGAGGTAAAGGCCGCGAAGCAAAACAGGTTTTTCTCGTCTCCTTCAGATCTGCAACCAAAAACAATTCCCCGTTCCCCGCGGATTAATCAATCAACAGTCTCCTACGGCCGCGACTTTGTACAGTAATGTGTTGGTGAGGGATTGCATGAGAGACTTGAGTTGAAATGGGACTCCATGTTCACTAAAACACGAAGCCTTCTCAGCTCAATAGGCTGAACACCGCTCGTGCATCGTCTCAGCGAAGTCAGTCGTAGTAGAACTTTAGTCTTGGTAGGATGTATCTACGGTCGTTCGTAGTTCTGCCGGTTGGTTTTAGGAAGAACATTTTCACTAGAAAATCGGTGGAAGAAAAACTTTTAGTAGTATTAGCATAGCAATTGTGCCGTGCCGTGCGTGAGTGCGTGTGGTTTGTTTCGAGTGTGCTTGATTGACTGGGAATAGCTTTCGTTTTTTATCTGTTTTTGTGTAGAACTTCGGTAGAATTCAACCAATCACTCTTGCGGTAACATGTTGACGAAGTTGGTATTTAAAGCCTCTGAAATGCAGCTTACTGTATACTAGTGTAAATAGTGCATTTTTGTGCCGTCGCTTGGGAGACATAGTCATAAAGTTCCTTTGTTCGGGGGGAAAGATGGTAACAGTGGAAGCTACAGTGACCATGATGTAGTTAGTGCTGGCCAAAGGGAGTTAGGACGCATTGAAGGCAAGAAGGTAATTGTGGCAATTTTTCTTCGTTAATGTTCCACCAACATAGTCTCGCCACCATTCATCTTCCACCCACTTGGCGTTCGTCACTCAGGTGTTGTGTTCTTACTCCGTATAGCTCGAACGACTACGTTATGATTAAGAATGTATTTGTTAGTTGGTGACTTTTCTTCTTTCGTGCTAGTCGCGGTCAACTTTAACAAATAAAATAATGTGCTACAATAAGTTTGTGTTTTAGAAATAAATGTGTCTTATTCGCGTGAAAACTTGTAGCAAGCATCATGCAAAAATGTTGTGGTAATTTTAGAGTCAGAAATCTTACTTGGATATGCTGGTATGCGTAAAAGCTCTGCTTGCGTTGGATATCTTCTTTTGTGGTACTGAAGTTGAAATAAGCGGTGGTATTAGTGTGCAAAGGTTGGAGTCTGCTTGATTGTGAAAGGTGAAACTAGCTGTGTTTTGGATTGTGGACGAGGATTATTGCGAAGAACAGTGATGAAGAAGTGGGATGCGCAAAACAAAGTTTTACTTTATAGCTTCGTTCCTCCATGTAAGGTTCTATCTCTCTGAAAAAAGGAGTAGAATATTACACGAATGAGTAGAGAGACCGAAGCATGTTTCGACTGTAGATCATACGTGCTGCAGCTCGATGTAGCACTCCTGTATGTAGTATTGAGCAATGCATGGTGTAATGGAATGATGCTAGTAAATACCGGGATGTGAAATTTTGTATTACATGCAATGAGAAGTTGGTGTCGAAATTGCCCTAGGAGATTGTTATTAATGGTAGTCGCAGATTGTTAGGAGAAAGGTACTATGACTGCTGATTTTGTTGTGTATTTTCCGTGCAGCATCTTAAACACTAAACTACTCAAGGGTTTATGCTGAAAATTTTCGAGTATTAGATCAGTACGTAGAGCAGTACGAGTCACTTCCACTTTAGCTCTGGATAATCAGCAGAAGAAGGAATAAGCGTCGTGCAACAGTAACTGATGCTGAATAAACATAGCGCTAGAAAAAGTGTTGAACAAACGTTGTAGTCATTTAACTTTCGTTCTGATCATCAATGCTTATAGTTGTTCTTGAATTGCTTTAATATAAATTCGACTAAGTGTGGATGACTGTTTGACAACTGTTGGCAATTGAACATGTGTTATAATCTACGAGTAGCAGACACACATTGAAGACAAATTTCACCATATTTTCAAATCAAAACTTTCAATATACGACTTTTTTTTCCTGTGTGGACTCATCACTGCGACCAGAGCTTAGATCTATTGTGATATTGCCTAGAGGTTTTCTGTACTCCGCACTTCATATTATTGGCAGTATCACTATTGAAGTAAGTGATACGCTCATCTTTCATATCCGTGCTTGTGTGTAAATTTTACCTTTCCGTTTCAAGCTTACTGCTCTACTATACCGAGTCTCTGTCCATCCTATCAATATCGCCTAATTACAATTCCCTGTAGAGAACTTTCATACGTTACTCACACCAGTTTTATTATAATAGGGACTTATTTTTGTTATAAGGAGAGTCAACAGGGATACTGTAGAATTCAGATTGAAGGAAGGGTACGTGGTGAGGAGCCTGAGAATAAACCCATGCTAAAGTCCTTCGACAACCAAATGGCCCGATTCTACTAAGATTCGAACCCACGACCACCTGCTTACCAAAGCGGACTCTGTTACCTTGCGGCTACGGAGCTCCCCCAATACACGACTTAATCTAACAATTATATTATTTACAGTTATTATTATTTGCATATACGGTAACATTTGACGTTTCATTCTACAAATGAGAGTGTTGAGATGACTGTAGGTGTTCCCATTATTTTTTTAAATATTTATAAAGTAAATTTTAAAAGTTAGGTTCATCTTCAGTATTCAAAATGGTGTCCAGAATTTCAGAATCAGCCAGATATATTTAATCTCATTTCAATGAAATTTATATTGCGCAATGTTAGTTCTTGATATACAGCCTACAGTGCCGCTTTACTGAAACTGTCGAGCTGGAAAATATTGATTATCCTGAACTACTTTTACTTTAGATTACTGCAATCGAAACAATCTGATAAAAAATAACGTTTCTTTATTTTCTATGGCATTAGAGTCTATTGGAAATTTACATACAGATGGATACAGCCACATACGGTTTCTCTACAATTATGAGAAAGTTAACGTGACGCCTTTATGTTAAGAAAATTTTTTAAAGATGGCGCAAGATCATTCAGTTTATAAAATCGTCAAAATACATCACCACTGTTATTTCATTGTTGTAACAGCTTGATGTATTATTGTATAAAAGTATGACTTAAAAAACATAATCAAAGCTTCTCTCTTTTCTTTCTAACAACACTACCCAAGTAACAATTTAAGTTGTATTGCACTCTTTTAGCGGTTTTCATGACCAATTTCGTAAAACTGCTTTTAAAACTAACAGCACCATCAAAACCTCCTGATAACCGCTATAAATTTGCTTCACAGCTAAGTGGCCCACACTTGGAAAGGTTATCAAAGCAATTATAAGAATAACAATAAATCCGCTTTAAAACCAACTGAAAGTTTGTTCGCATTCTTTTAGCTGTTAGCATTACCGCTTTAATAATGGCATCAAGTTCAAGCAGACTTATTGCGCTCTGCTACTAGCCGCAATAAGCTCAATCCAACTTTTCATTGCTTGACAGCAACCACAATAAATTAGTTTGTTATGCTGTTCCACACAAACCATAACAGCCAGTATATTTTCATTTCCATATGGGAATCTCCTGTAGAAAAAATCCCATGCATTTGTGTTGGTGATAATCGTGAAATTCAATTTGAAATAACGCCATTAATTAATAAAAGATGTTATGTAAATTGGGACTTTAGAGCAGTTTCACCAGTTCTCAAGGATATGCGCATAAAGTTTTGTCGAGTATTCTTGGAAAATAGACGCATAAAATTGATGCGCTCTTGAAATAGTACAGGTTTACAAAAAAAAAATCCAGGATTGGAAAAATGTATTCGATTCGATCATCTAAGTTTTCCAGAAAATAAATGTATTTGTATTCTCTCATATGGAAATAGATCAAAATTAACGTTGGGTGTTACATTTCAGTATTAGTTAAATACAAAAAGGGGTTTTAATTTCAAGGTCATAAAAAGTTCCAATGGTATCAATATGGCGCGGCTGTTAAATTATTGGTACACTGTAAAAAAATGTCACGATTACTTCAAGTGTTTTTGCACTTAACTCAATTCATTACATCCCAGTTAAAGTGATTTAGTGTTGATTTCTCGATGATTACCACTTTCCAATGAAATAATCTTGCGTTGAAAACTGTTTAATGAAAATCACCATCGTATTAAAATAAATATCTCTTGTATTATCACCTCTGTTCAAATCAATTGAATTACAGCTGCAATTCCAACTGACAAACGTTAAAACCATAAAGCGAAACAAAAATTGTGACGATGGCGAACGGCGCATGCATTACATTTACCCATAGATCAAAAATTTATTTGAGCCCAAGTTTTATTGAATTCTTCAAATTAAAATAACAATAAAACTTCTTTTTTACATATCCTGAAATCGATTGCATCGATACAGTTACAGGAAGCATTTCTGAGATCATCTTGTTATTAAATTAAAAATCAAAATAAAAAGAAGTCTTTTGAATTTATTGTGAATTTATATAATTACCGACAACTGACCGACATTCCGTATCTCAACATAAGCATATCAACAAAAAAGAACACAACAACAGAAAATAAAGTGATTTGCTGTTGATTTCATAGTTCTTTGCATTAATATATTTCGAAAGAAAATATCGAAAATTAATATATTTCGATTCAACTCTGAAATGTTAGGCAAGTAGTGCAAATTCAACAACAAATCACTTTACTCCGACGTAATTTTTATTTACAGTGTATTACTCATAGCATCAATAAGTCTAGTTGGCCGAGGTTTCCACCACAGACAAATGAACATGACACTCGACCACATCTTCCACACGCTTTAACAAATATGTAGTTTGAGTTTTTCCTTCGCTTCGAATCAATTTTCAAAAACATGCTCGAAAAAACATTTCATTCCTGTCCGCAACAACCGAAAATGTAGAAGAAATTCAACATGATTGTACGTTTTGATATAGCGTCGAGCAGTGTACTGTACACACCTAGTTTATGTCCACGATAGCAATGTTTTAATGTATAATATAATTTGTGGTTTAATTTGAAAATATACACTGATTTGAATTGAACACAGCTATGATTAGCTGAGCTAAAAAAACGCAAACATATAACGATAAGATTTCTGGTAACGAGCGCGAGCACACTGTCTGTCGAGTTTCTTCTCGTAGTGATAGAATCGATCGTGTTAGAATGTTTTTAAGTTCCTCACGGAAGGGCTCATCAATGCTTCCGGTAGAATGACAGTAATAGAAATGGCCTGCAACATAAACATCACTCGGAAATCGAGAACGACTTTGTCCTTGCCTAACACCTGGAATGGCATGATTTCAGATAGAATCAATATTTAATTTTTTTCAACTACTCACTTAACTGTTTAGGCTAGGTAGCAACAATATTTTCCCTCTTTCTACACTGTAGGCATCTTCGACTTCCATGAATTTACGTTCCTGTTACTTTTTCTTGTCGATCTCATTCTCCGATTCTTGCATAGTAAACTGTCCCGACAGTAATTAGGTTTTACTCTATGTTTCATTTTTTAACTGAACAAATGGGTCAACAAAAGCGCTTCACTGACGTAAACAGGGGGATGCTATGGAAATTACGTTACTAAACCATCATCTCTAGCACCACTACCATTGATCCTGTCAAAAATTATGTAAATCAGTTCTGAGAAATACAAAATCCAGCAGTTTTACACGAACGTTACTTTTTGTTTTACCATCCGGACGATTGCAACCAAAACAAAAGTCAAAGTGGCGTTTGAGGCTCTTTCACAAATATAACCCCGAGAAGTGGCCTACTGTCAAACGTGTGTATTGCCATCCCCTTGGACGTGTCTTTTCTTTTTGTTTACCTGTCCTCATAAAACATTTCCATTCTTCAGTACGCTTCTTTTCAGTGCTGCTATATATGTTAGATGAGGTAGATATTAACATGTAGGGTATTTAGTGTCTTGAATTTTAATTACGATTAATATTCGTTCATTAAATCTTGAATGATTATTTGAAGTTGAATCACTATTCTAGAATTAACTAAATCAACTGAATTTGTAAAGTCGTTCGCAAATTTATCCAACTCGTAAACAGAAATAAAAAGTGAACAGAAATATATCGATGGCTCTTGCAGCACGGCTGGCACTTACGAACAATAACATTCACCATCAGTGTGTTAAATAGAATTGACCAATCAGAGATGGTTGTCACTTTGACGAAGTGATTTTTGGTTTCCGTTGTCGCGTCAAAAAAGATTACAAGTTGTCCACTTTTCTCTCAGAACCAGGGATACCAGTTTTGCATATTTTCCATGATTTCTTTTTTTCATAGATAGGAAAATATTTAAGGCTTTTTGAGACTGTGTGCGAATTTGTTTTCGAGTTTTCTTGACTTTACGCTGATTGTTTTTAAATATGCAGAGATTTTTCTAACCTTTTGTCCGAGTGAGATCAACGTCTAATAACGATTAAACATTTACTGACAGTATTTAGAAACATCTGGCATCTTTGTAATAAAATCAGATACCAAAACAAAAGTGATTATTCTTACAGAAGTGTTTCACTTCAAGCGAAGTTTGAAACATTATAAACATCAAAACACTGTTTAAATAGTACAAACGATTGAAAACTAAAAGGTGTTCTTGCATGTTACTCCACGGAACATAAAGGGAAATGGACGGAACTTTGATTTGGCCGAAAAAGACAGTTGTTTGGAGATTGTGCCACGATGAAAATTCTCAGCCGAGTGAAAACTGGGAGAAAATTAGTTGTGTATTGAAGCGCGAATTTGATACATATGCTGAAGCACAGCAGGAATTGGATTATATGGAACTGAATACTGAGACTGAAATGGATGAGCAACCTGAAGCAAAAAAGGTTTGTCGAAGGAATGCCCCAACATCCATTGAAAAAGATTTTAATGATCTTGTCACTGATCCACAAGAATTGGAAACCGTTACGGTAAGCTACATCGAATGATATTGTTTATTTATTGTTTTATTTATCGAATAGCTTTATTCGCATTGCAGGTAATTTCAGGAGAACAAATTGCTTTACCCAATGTTGATGTATCGGAAGATGAACAAAGCGCCATGGAAGAAAATATCACTGAGGCGCATTTAACAGAAATTGAAATAAATGAGATTATTCCAGAAGCTTCACTGACGGCAATTGTTACGAACCAGGTTCTCATGCATAATAACAAACTTAAGATAATGATAAGCTTAGCAAAACTGACTGCTTCTATTGAAGTTCTTAACCAAAAAGTTTTGTCAATGGAAAAGAATTATCAAACAGAGCCACATGCTTCAACCGAAGACGTGATGATTAAGATAGTTGACTCCATTGAAGATCTCGACCGTTTGGAAGCAGAACTGAGGGACGAAAATAACATGGAGCGATATATTACGAAATTAAGCGCTATTTGTGGAAAAACTGGCAAATCCGATGGAGTCACCAGCGCATATCGGCTGATTGATCATCTAGTGACTTGCGAGATGATGAACAAATGTTCCTGGACGCGCTTAGCTCGGGATATCGATCTGCCAAGCAGTTCTAAAAAACCATGTGCAGGTACACCCAAAATTCCATTGAAGTTTTACGCAAAGTTCCGAGAAATGTTTTTGAGAGTTGTTAGGCTAGCAGACCAGGATTTCTCCGAAGCCGATTGTGAGAAATTTTTGAAGGGAATTATGAAAAACAGCAAACAGAGGTTGACCGGAAAGGTTGTATCGACGCATAAAAACCGACCGAAGAATTTGAAATACGGAGACAAGAAAAATGAGCTAAAATAGAAGAAGTATGTTGATGTGCGATTTTTTGTGATTTTTAATATATATTTTTTTAATTCTTAACCTAACCTGAATGGTATGAAATGAAGGAATAAAAACTGTATTTGTTGTATCGTCAACTGGAACGGGTATCATTTCACACTTTATATCACACAAATCGTAATATTAAATCGTTGTTTCTGAACGCAGCGAGCGATACATATAAATTTCTGAAATCTGTTTGTCCATAAGCTCTTCTTTCGCTATCGAGAAATAATTCCTTTTCTCTGACATTAAAATCAGTTGATTGTCGTTTCATCGAATCTGGTTGTTGTTTTCATCGAACCTAAACACGTACCGAACTCCTGAGATCCTGAGATTGTTTTCTGGCTGGAACTTGCTGTGGAGGATTTCAATGGAACATTTTTCATAACTTTTCCAATATTTGTTATTTCATTTATCCTTTTATTAATTCTTCTGTTAAAATTTCTCTTCACACTTCGTTTGAAGCTGCCAGAAATCTTTATTCGTTTCCGCGAACCCATGTTTGTTTACAAATTTGACAAATTGAAACTGAACACTTATTACAATCTTATGAGATATTTTCCATAGCCAACTTGCTATTCTCAATTCTGAAATGACTGCATTAAAACCGGTTTTATAACGGTTGGCTATGTCGATTTTATAAGACTCGCGCTAGCTGTAATGAAACCGCTAATAAAGCAAAAAAACATACGCGCTTGCTGGTTTTGTTATTGGTTTTATAAAAGTTTTATTGACAGCTTTAAGTGTTTCTTACGGTCCGTTCTTTTAGGTAAGAAGGCTGACCGCCTTAAGATCGTTGGTAATAGCCGTTACCGCAATAAAACCGTTAAGAGAATTGGATAAGGGCAAATAGCTATGAAATTGTTACTTGGGATATTCAAGCAGAGCAACGTGTATTTGAACGAATTTCTTTTTTTGTGAGATTTTAACCACTGTGACAATTGTTTTGATCTTTCGTGGTATTTATCCACTTTACTTTGGTAGATAGAGAAAACTAATTTGCAGAATCAAGCTTTATACCGGAGAGTTCTTATGTACAAATTTTTACGAAGATCAATTCTTTATTTTAAATCTATCAAATTTAACCATTGCGCTACATACGTCACTTCTTCCCTTTTTACACTACTAAGATTAAACTCTCGTCTTATTCACGCTGAGATACACCAGAGCCAACACCATAAAAATACGTCTCTCACCCGAAAACCCTTGTTAATTAGTTAACTTGATTTCCAGTTTGTAATAGAAAACAGTTATCAAGTTTATAAACTACAAATTTACCTTCCGCTTGCGTATGTTTATGAGTTAGAGCAAGACTAATATATTTGTGACACTCCTCGACCTCGTACTCGAAAACCCCTACGTACAAATTGTCATAATAATCGATCCAGTAGTTTTTGAGTGTTTAGACAGCAGATAGACATACGCACTTTTGCATTTATATATATAGAGATAAATTTGTTTATATGACGACTGAAACGGTTAGTTTGATGGGTTTATCGGCTTAATCAGTCCGTGTATACTAGCAAAACGATTTGTTTTTTTCTCTTATTCCGACAGTTTCGGTGACTTTATTTCACCTTTTTCAAGGAGTCTGAAAATATACATTGTGTGTTGTTTTCCTCTTTCGTTACTGGTTTATGTTTTATGTCTGTGTTAGCTTACTTACAGAAAGGATAATCGTTCTATTGTTAAGTGTGTTGGTGTCCAACATCGGTTGTCTGGTGTGTATTACAAATGGCGTCCCACTTTGGCTATATGTAAAAGGTATTGTTCGCTTAAAACAGATTTGTAACTTTCCTCTATAAACTGTACTTACTGCATGTGTACCTATTTTTGTGTGCTACACTGTATAAGCTTCTAAAGCTTTTTCTAGCACTTACTTTTTTCAAGCACTTTTATGGCAATTTCACTTAATCGGGTAATAAATATTCTAAGCTGTTGGTTTTGTGTCTTCCTCTGTAGTCTACTAATTCTTGACGGCTTGCTAAGGGTGTGTTTGCGAGATTGTACAGCTTTGAGTTTTGGTGGTAGTGGATTGGCTGTCATGGTTGTCTGTTTTGTTTTGGTTGATGTTCTTTATCGAGTGTATAATACCAGCGTATATGGTGTTCAGTCCCTCAGTGTCTGTGCGTTTGTTTATGCTATTTTCTGTGTTGGCAATATGGCAAATTTCTAAAAACGGGAGTGCTTGTGGTTTGTTGTGTCTGTCTATAATTTTTGTTTGTTGAAAATCAAACCGGTGATTCTGTGTGATACTGTGATGCATTAGTGCTGTTTTTTCCTTAAGTGTACTAATTTGGGTATCTGTTTCGTTGTAACCTTGTTGCAGTAGTTTGTCCCAGGTGTTGTAGTGCGTCCGGTGTCCACTAATTCTAGTTTTAAGCATATTTGTTGTCATTCCCACGTAGCAGGCGCTGCAGTCTTTGCACGGTATGTTGTAGATGACGTTGCTCTGGTGTTCATGTGGAATGGGGTCTTTAACATTTGTGAACAACTGTTTAACTGTTTTTATGTTGCGGTGTGCAAGTCGTATGTGTTTGTAATCGTTTTTTAGGTGCTTGTCGATTCGGTTCGACAGGTGTGGTATGTATGGTATCGAACGGTAAGTATATTCCAGGTTTTCACTAGGTGTTTCTTGCGGTGCCGGAATAAGAGAATAAGAGAAAAAAACAAATCGTTTTGCTAGTATACACGGACTGATTAAGCCGATAAACCCATCAAACTAACCGTTTCAGTCGTCATATAAACAAATTCAGAATCATGGCCACCGTTTCAAAAGTCCCTTTCTATCAGCACGTTGAACAAAGGTACGGCATACACGCGAAAAACATGCTAAAAGAATACGAGAATACAGTATACAAAATGGGCAGCATGTTAAGCCGAAAGTCTTTCCTCATACGATGTCGAAAAACAGGCGTATTCCCAGCACACATTACAACGAATTTCCGCTTCATTTTCCCGTTACTGGAAGAAAACAGCCCATTTACGAAAGATCTGGAAAAATGCATCAACAGGTTCAAGAAATCAGTTTTAAATATTGAAATCAAACACACGTTTCACAAATTGAAAATACTAAAACAAATACAGCATACACTCACGGAAAGGATAAAAAACTCAAACGTACCGAATGAAGTAGTCGAATCCTTTCTCAACAGTCAGACCTCCTTCGAAAACAAATTAATGCAAGAAAAATCGAAAAACACTAAGCACAAATTTGACCGTATCCTTGATCGTACTCGGTCATCGAACACAACACCTGTATGCAAAAGCAATGCTATACATAACAGCACTCAAAAATCCTTACCAATAGAAACAGAAATATTACTCAGCCTAGGCCAAAAATTTGCACTTCCAACCAACATCGTCCAGATACCGTTTTATCATCTCCTAGCTGACGTTGAAAGTATACTGAAAACTAATCCAGACACTTCTATCCAGGACCGCACAAGGTGCGCAATAGCAAATTCAGTCCAAAACTACATCCATTACAACAAAAATATAACCCAAAAAGATGAACTGACGAAATTCTGTGAAAAAGCTACGAAAATTACAAAACATTTCTTTCGCGATAACCCAGATGTACTCGCCATCCAATCGGACAAAGGTAATAAAACAGTCATAATGCCAACAGATGAATACAAACAGAAGATGCTTAATTTGCTCACCGACGATAAAACATATCTCCCAATACCACGCGATCCAACATCACGATACCAAAGAACAAACAATGAATTTGTAAAACGATTGCTCAACCTAAATCTTATCGACAAACAGACCGCAACAAGACTAACTACATATAATGCCATATGCCCCAGAATATACGGACAGCCCAAAGCGCACAAACCCAATCTACCACTAAGGCCAGTAGTGCCAAACATGACTGCTCCCGCTTACAACCTTTCGAAATATATAGGAAAAATCATACAAAACTCCATCGAGAGCCGATACAACATAAAGGATTCATTTACATTTTGCGATTTTATTAACACAGTTACATTGCCACCTGATTACATCCTAATTTCCCTCGACGTTACATCGCTATTCACATCGATTCCCAAAACATTAGTTACACACAACATAATAAAACAATGGGAGAAAATCAAAGTTTATACGAACATAAACCTAGATTTGTTTATCGAAATAGTTGAATTCTGCATAGAATCAAGCTACTGTAAATACAACGGACAACATTTCCAACAGATCTTTGGCACTGCAATGGGGAATCCCATCTCGCCCACACTAGCAGATTTAGTAATGGAAACACTTTTGGACACAGTTATACCATTACTAACATTCAAGCCCCCATTCCTGAAAAAATATGTAGATGATCTTCTACTAGCACTGCCCGCGAATCAACTAAACCATGTATTAGAGACTTTCAACAGTTACAACGAACATATTCAATTCACCTACGAAATGGAAAACAATAGACGACTACCGTTTCTAGACATGACACTGATAAGACAAGAAAATCAAAGCATTAAAACAGAATGGTATATGAAACCAATCGCCAGTGGCAGATTTTTAGACTACTTTTCGTTCCACCCGCTCCATCATAAAATTAACATGGCTAAAAATTTCATCAGACGAGTTGACAAGCTATCCACTAATCTACAGAACGATGATAAGGCTCGCATCATTCACAAACAATTGAGACTAAACAACTACCCGAAAGCACTAATAAACAGATTAATAAGCCGAATGCAGGAAAACATCACGGCACCGCAAGAAACACCTAGTGAAAACCTGGAATATACTTACCGTTCGATACCATACATACCACACCTGTCGAACCGAATCGACAAGCACCTAAAAAACGATTACAAACACATACGACTTGCACACCGCAACATAAAAACAGTTAAACAGTTGTTCACAAATGTTAAAGACCCCATTCCACATGAACACCAGAGCAACGTCATCTACAACATACCGTGCAAAGACTGCAGCGCCTGCTACGTGGGAATGACAACAAACATGCTTAAAACTAGAATTAGTGGACACCGGACGCACTACAACACCTGGGACAAACTACTGCAACAAGGTTACAACGAAACAGATACCCAAATTAGTACACTTAAGGAAAAAACAGCACTAATGCATCACAGTATCACACAGAATCACCGGTTTGATTTTCAACAAACAAAAATTATAGACAGACACAACAAACCACAAGCACTCCCGTTTTTAGAAATTTGCCATATTGCCAACACAGAAAATAGCATAAACAAACGCACAGACACTGAGGGACTGAACACCATATACGCTGGTATTATACACTCGATAAAGAACATCAACCAAAACAAAACAGACAACCATGACAGCCAATCCACTACCACCAAAACTCAAAGCTGTACAATCTCGCAAACACACCCTTAGCAAGCCGTCAAGAATTAGTAGACTACAGAGGAAGACACAAAACCAACAGCTTAGAATATTTATTACCCGATTAAGTGAAATTGCCATAAAAGTGCTTGAAAAAAGTAAGTGCTAGAAAAAGCTTTAGAAGCTTATACAGTGTAGCACACAAAAATAGGTACACATGCAGTAAGTACAGTTTATAGAGGAAAGTTACAAATCTGTTTTAAGCGAACAATACCTTTTACATATAGCCAAAGTGGGACGCCATTTGTAATACACACCAGACAACCGATGTTGGACACCAACACACTTAACAATAGAACGATTATCCTTTCTGTAAGTAAGCTAACACAGACATAAAACATAAACCAGTAACGAAAGAGGAAAACAACACACAATGTATATTTTCAGACTCCTTGAAAAAGGTGAAATAAAGTCACCGAAACTGTCGGAATAAGAGAAAAAAACAAATCGTTTTGCTAGTATACACGGACTGATTAAGCCGATAAACCCATCAAAATATAGAGATAAAGATTTCAACGAACTTTTTCAAATCTCTGTCAAAAATGTAGCAGAAAAATAAATTCGTCACCAAAAACAGCTATACAAGTTTATGAACTTCTGTTCAATGTCACTTCATACCTCTGGGTCCACGTTAATTCAAAATTGAAAACACAATGCAACTTTATGTAAAAAAGCTTTCGATCAATCTGTTTTGTTGCTTGGATAAGTAAACTGTCAATGAAAATGTAGTTTTTGCAGATGAATAGTTCAACCCTCTCTCCGGGAGCTTTGTAGCCGCAAAGTTATAGAGCCATCTGATAAGCGGGTGGTCGTCGGTTCGAATCTTGGTAGAATCAGGCCATTTGGTTGTCAAAGGACTTTAACATGGGTTTATTCTCAGGCTCTCCACTACAACATACCTTTCCTTCAAGCTGAATTCTATAGTACCCTTGTCGACTTTTCCCCTAACAAACATAAGTCCCTCTAATAATAAAACTGGTCTGTGTAACGTATAATAGTTCTCTTCAGGGAATTGTAATTTTGGCGTGATATTGGCTGCAGGAACGAGGTTTTGATAAGACTCCTTCCTCTTAGCAAAATATAAGTCCTACTCATAATAAAACTGACCAGAGGTACAGCATCAAAATCTCTTCAGGGAATTGTTATTGTGACGCGGTGTTGGTAGGAGGAACAAGCTTTCGATAAGATTCCTTCCTCTTGACAAAATAAATCCTTTTTTTTTTAATAAAACGGATCAGAAGAATATTTATCTTCTCCAGGGATATTGGCGATATTGGCACGGGAAACGAGGTTTCAACGAGACTTCTTTGTCCTGACATACTAAATCCCTCTTAGAATAAACCGGCCAAAGAGCAACGTTTGGTGAGGTCTCTCTCCAGGGAATTGTAGTTTGGTGATAATGGTCGGATTGGAAGAAGCTCGGTATAGTTGAGCAGAAGTTTGAAACCGAAGGGTAAAACCTCACACACAAGCACGGATACAATTAAAAAGCATATCATTTTATTCAATAGTGATACTGCCAATTATTTGGAGCACATAAAACAGAAAACACCTGGGCAACAATAAATAAAATGTCTATGGTCGCAGTAATGAGTCCACACAGAGAAAAAAACTTCATGCACATTTGGCTCACACTGTATTTCATATGAAAGTTGGAACTGATGTTTAATCGTATTTCATAGCTTTAGGGTCCAAAATTTCAAGTATAGTTGTTAAACTGTAAGCGAAATTTCGATGGGGAAGGGGTTAAATATTATCAGGAGTATTGCACAACTAGTTAATTGTTCTGAAGCAACGAGCAATACAGCGTCTTGAGAGCGTAAATGTCGTTTAAGTCGCAGGTGGTGCATCGAATAAATCCTTGAGCTGCAATCGCTTCAGCTGTTATGATAGAAATGTGCTCATTGAACTGAACTTTACTATCAAGAATGGCCCTTATCACAGAAGACGAGGCGAGAAACTCGTCTCCCCCGCAGTCACTGATGAGGCGAGCAAAATGTTATTTTAGGGAACTTGAATTAAACTTGGCTGGTGACAGCTGAGGACAGACGAGCTACGCGTTGAAAATCCAGCCGGCTCGCCGTCTGCAATACCAAAATTGATCAGACGAGTAATTCGTCGCTCGCTTCGTCTTCTGTAATAGGGACCGATGACTCCTAGATGTCGGATAGAAGTAATTCGTTGTGAGGTTTTTGCTCCAAGAAATAATCAAATTCAATTCTAGTCTGTCGGTGAAAAAACGCAATGGATTTACATTACACAATGTCCATCCGTTTCAAGACTCCGTCATGTCCAAAAACCGCTCTACACTGAGTGATATATTTGAATCACGACACGGCGTGTATTGCAACTACCACTCAGTGTTAGTGTTCAATTGCCGACACGAAGGGCAATAGTTAAAACACCGGTTCCATTGTCAGTGTTGTATGTTAGGCCTCAGTGTTTCATACTTCGGCAAACCCCGAAGCCGAGGGCTTCAGTATCGTTAGAGCACCGTAGTATTCAATGGCTCTACTATGAGTGCTATGCCTTATGTGAAGTGAATCATTTTCAAATATGCTCGCATTGTTGATAATATTCGTTACGTGAGTACAGTGTTTTCTCGAAGCTGAAGCCCTCGGTTCTGGTGTTTGCCGAAGTATGAAGCACCGGGGTCAGAATATAAAACTGACGAAAATCATCTATATCCGTCGTTAGCACGTAGCAACCGAGGTGACTCTTCACAATGCGATAAAATTTTAAACCGTGAGCGTAAATTTGAGCGGAACTAGGACGCTTCCTTGTGGAGCACCAGATGCGATGGAAAAGATGTGGAAATGTGAGGCGTTGACTTTTATGAAGGCATTTTGCTCTACCAGATAAGAGCGCCAAGGATGGGTTTAATCTTATCAAATACTACAAGGTATACAGCCCTAGGGTTGTATGAAATGCCGACGTGAGACCAAATACTGTAATTACTCTAAATACAGCCACAATAGATTCGTTTGTTCAGTGATTTACGTATTTTAATTCACACCCTCCCTTCCTTTTTTCAAAAAATATTTAATTACACTCGAAAGAACTTTATTTACACTTGGTGATGTTGTGCCTGTAGTGTTTTTTGTGCAAACAATATTTAACAATTAAAACGAAGTTGAAAGTTGAAAAAGATTCTTTTGTTTTGCTACATTTTTTCGTTACATTTGCCAACATTCACTGTATTACGAAGACAACTAATATAAGCATCGTATTTTATTTGTAAAGTTAAAAATAAAAAAATATCTAACAATGTTGAAACGTAAAAAAAGATTCTGAATAGATCTTTTTTTTTGTTAGGGAATTGGAATTACGTTGTCCATTGATGTGAACTTTGGTAATATATCCCAGTCAATTGCTGTAGATAGATCTTAGTAAATGGACAAAAAAATCATAAGCACTTGCCGGCTCCTACTCCTCTATTAATTAGTGAGCAGAATCATTTCAAATCGCCTGGAAATACGCGAAAATTTAATCGACCATTTTTGATTTGAATGAAACTTTGCACACGTATTCGGCTTAGCAAACTGAGCATTTTTCACAGGTGGAGAGATTTTTTACACCCATGAGTTACATTCTAAAAGGGCGTATGCCTTTTGGCATAGGTTTTATTCGAAGCATTGTAGCCCAGAAATCGTTGGTTGTATAGAAAAACTGTCTGAGAATGAGTTGTAGCGAATCAAAAATGCATCATAAAAAAATATCCACTGTACAAAAAAAAATTTTTTTGACCAAAAAAAAATAAAAATAAACATTAAATTTCAATTTAAAAAAAAAGGATTGAATTTTTATTTTTATTTTTTTTTAAAGAAGCTTGACGTTAATACGCAACTTTAAAAAAATAGTTCAGGATGGAGAAATGAAAAATATTTTTTTTTATGGTAGATTAATTTTTTTATAAAAATTCTAATTCAAACATTTTTCAAAATATTTGTATTCTGATGATTTTAAAAGATGCAGAGAGTCATTTTAAATCGAAAAGCTCTTGGTAGTAAACATTCTGAAGGCATCGGTTTTCGAGTTATTTTTAATTTAAGCTCGAAAAATTATAATTATTTAGGAAAATACACGTTTTTCTTAATTTGTCCATGGTTCTCCAGCAAAAACCATACGTTTATTGGAATGCTTGATCAAAAATATACAGTTCATTCTTTGACATCAAAACGATTGGGCGAACGGTTCTCAAGAAAAGAGTTAAATGTTCTAAGTGATATAAATATATATAAGAATCAAATATTTATTTTCGAGTTTTATTATCTTGAGAACATATTTTTTTATGACATAGATACTTTACAGAACTAGTTTCACTTTATATTTTATATACATCATAAGTTAATGATTGGTCATCTTTTGGAAACATCTTCGTTTGTATCTTATTTTCTGAAATCGGAACAAAAGAGTAATACTTTTGTGTGGCAGCTATTATTATAGATTTTTTGAAAATATTGGTCCATTCTGTTACTCCTTGTTCATATTCTTCATATGATACTCAACTAAATGACATTTTTGATGAATTCTTATTACTTTTCTGATTAGACCAATCATACAATTCTTTTGCGCTTGTAATGGGATGTTCATGTTCTTTAGCTAAACTTGCATTTCCTGCCATTCGTTTTAATATGCCACCAATTGCATCGCATGGGCCTTTACCATGAGAAGTCGCAAAAAAATGCCACTCTGCATCGACGTTATATTTTGTTGCAAATTTTTTTCTATTTTTATATTGTGAGGCAGCTCCATCAGACATTTATATCGCTTTTTTTCAACTCTATTGTTGTTTTCAAAAAAGTCATTAATTTGGCGATGAACACCTGAACCGCAACAGTATCATGAGATTCTGATTCAGTAAGTGTTCAGATTCTGAATAGTAAATAAACAACGAAGGAATGAATGGTGGCTTGACTATCATTCCAATAACTACACGAATCACATAATTGATAAAGACGTATTAAAATGAGCTTGACTGTTCAATATATTTAATTTTGCGATAACGTTTTCGTTTAATTTGCGTTAGCTTGATGAGCACCGATGATCAGGAAAGGGTTTACAGCATTTGGGCTTGGTGTATTCCATTTTCACTTTATTCATCTTCACAAAAAGCAAACTGTTACTAACACATCTGGAGTAGTGCAATCGTATTTATAAACGAAAACAGATATTATAGGTAACCCAGTAGTTATTGGTTGCGTACTTTACAAACAGTTATTATTAGTAAACAAGTAGGTAGTGTTGCACGACAAACATATTTTTTATAAAACATTCGGCAAGGGGGAACGTGTATATAGGCTAAGGTTTAGCGCTTGAGTTATTTATCCAATCGTTTTGTTGTCAGAGAATGAATTGTATATTTTTGATCAAGCATTCCAATGAACGTATGGTTTTTGCTAGAGAACCATGGACAAATTAAGAAAAACGTGTATTTTCCGAAATATTAATAATTTTTTGAGCTTAAATTCAAAATAACTCGAAAACCGATGCCTTTAGAATGTTTACTACCAAGAGCTTTTTGATTTAAAATGACTCTCTGCTATTTTTTGAAATCATCAGAATACAAATATTTTGAAAAATGTTTAAATTAGAATTTTTATAAAAAAATTAATCTACCATAAAAAAAATATTTTTCATTTCTTCATCCTGGACTTTTTTTTAAAAGTTGCGTATTAACGTCAAGCTTCTTTAAAAAAAAAATTAAAAAAAAGTTCAACTCTTCTTTTTAAGTTGAAATTTAATGTTTATTTTTAATTTTTTTTGGTCAAAAATATTTTTTTTGTACAGTGTATATTTTTTATGGAGCATTTTCAATTCCCTACAACTCTTTCTCAGACAGTTTTTCTATACAACAAAGGGTTTCTGGGCTACAATGCTTCGAATAAAACCTATGCCAAAAGGCATACGCCCTTTTAGAACGTAACTCATGGGTGTAAAAAATCTCTCCATCTGTGAAAAATGCTCAGTTTGCTAAGCCAAATACGTGTGCAAAGTTTCATTCAAATCAAAAATGTTCGATATTCGACCACAGGCGATTTGGCGCGATCTATCTCTGCTCTAGTATTTTTTAGAACTTACTCGTTCGCTATTATGTCGGTCATGATTATTTAGTGAATATCGAAGATAAAAAATAAATAAAAATATTTTATAACCGTTGAAAAAAGGTTCAATTCTTGTTGAGTAGCTTATGTATTTTTTGGTAATCCTATTCATAAACTTTCAATCACCATCAGTAGCAGCATTGCAGTTTTGATTGCACGCAAACAGAAGTCGTGCCCGCTGCATTGATAGACGACAAGTAACTAGCGGCACTCTGCTCCACATATACTCCACGATGCTGTTGCTTTGACCAGCATGTTTTCTTTCAAGACATCAGTTTCAATTACGCTCTAACAGCAAGTTAAGAAATTGTTCAAGGAAAGAAGTTGTTTCAAACTTTTCGAAAAACCTTTACCTTCGAGACATCAAATTAGTCTAGGTTCATGGAAGCAAACACAAATTGACCTAATGGGAGACTCTGTCAATTTTTTTTAGATATTGATACAGAGAATATCACAGGGAATGGTTGGTGTCTATTCATGTCGTCTGTGCTAGGAATGTTCGCAAATTGCACTTACTTTGAGTTATTGAAATATTCATTTCAAGTATAATTCACTTCAATTGTTTAAAATCAGATTGCAGTATGAACAAATAAAAAATTAAGGTAAATATGCGCACAGTAGAGAAATTTTTTGTTAAACGAATAAGAGAGCAAATATTTTTATCAAATAATTAAAGCAAATAGTTTGATCTAACACGAGCAAATATTGAATGTCATTTCAATCAAATATTTGCTTCATAAAATGCCCGCTTTATTGCTACTATACAGTTCGATGATGTCAGCTTTGCGTTCTGATCGGGTATTTAGTTCGATTGCACTATTGTATAGCAAACTATCGTGAATAATGATTTTTTTGAAGGAATTCGAAAATCCCGGGAATCAATATTTCTAATCCCGGAATCCGGGAATCCTGGAAAAAGGTATTTCCTAGAAAATCGTTCTCGGGATTGCAAGCCTTACTGTTCAATCAAATTTTATTCGAATCAAAGTACATTCTGGAAAAATGATGAAAAATCTGTTTTACTGACAATACTTCTGGCTCAAAAAAAAAAAGGGTGATAAACTGTTCAAGTGATCGCAACCTTCTATCGCATCCGATAATTATCGTCTCGTGATTTTTCTGTTATTTTCTATTAGAGAAGGGTGAATCCTCGGTTTATAGAGCTATTGTAAGTTCAATTCCTGAGAGGAAATGAATTTTCTCAGTGAACCTCCGAACTTGAGAGTGCAGGAAGTTTTTTACGATTGTATCATATGATAAGTGTAATATTGATATTTTATCGGGAAATAACAAAAATTCAAACTTCAGTGCTAATTTTAGACCTTGCGCAAAAAATCGAACTGAAATCAAACGAACGATGGTTAAATGAGGGCAAATGAGCATGAGCATGAGCATGATTGACCGCCCGCGGTTGCTACTCCGTTATTGCCAGTTCAGCTGTAATTACACAGAGAACCAACAGATGATGCTCGGGACCAACATGCATCCTCAATGTGTAAAAACTGGAGATTTTAATCTTTATGTAAGGCAATACCAGCGCGGCCGCATCCGAATGCAGGTCAAAGAAGGAGTTTGTATGGGAATATGTTGACGTGATACTCGCTTTATTGGAAGCCGAGAACACCTCTGCACTTCCACGAGAAATCACTGGGATGTTGGAGAAAGGGCAGGGTATACAACAGGGTTCGTTTTGGTGAACGATTCACTGATTTCGAGTGTCGGGTTCTTTAGACCAAATGTCGCGCCGAGTCGAGTTCGTTACATCTGCCACGAAATTCATAATGTGTTCCGAACTTTTTCAGTTTGATGAAATAACACCGCAATAATGAGCATACGCAAAGATACTGGACTTAATCGAACATCTCCTTGTAAGGTGATCCTCTTTATACCGAAAACTATTGCTCGTTGTTGATTTATCTATAGAATCTAAAGTGTAGATAATACGACCTCATGGAATGTATCGACGCGGAGTCTTTTGGGGTTTGGTCAACCGGACATTTAGTTTTCTACCTTACAGATCGAGTAGCGACGTTCTCGTATAGACTTCGTGGGTTCTAAAAGAAAAAACGCTACGATACCGCGAAAAACACACCTGAAAAACCTGATGTCACGAATATTTGGTGAAAAAAAGGTGGCCAGAGTTAATTAAATGAAGAAAGTATAAATGAGCGGGACAAAGTTTGCCGGATAGCTAGCCTCTAGCTAGCTATATACGATTTCAACACGACGTACCGATATGGAAGCTATCAATCTCGTGAATTCTATGCGCGCCGTACACACGGGTTACAACGAAACGTTATTTTCGCGTAGATTGATGAATGGATAATCCGACAGTTTTTCGTGTTGACAATAGGTTAGTCTGTCAATAGTTTGTTTCACTGTTAATCATAATCAATATTATCATTCACACTACGGCAACCGGCGTAAGGACAAATAAGAAGTAAAGACGCGATTATCGTTTTCGTAGACGCACGAGAGAATATTCCTATTAAATTTAAAACTTGGCAACACTCATGCATCCAAAGCTCGAAAAATATAAAAAAGCATGTGAGCAAAAGTAACAACACTACATTCCTAATAAATTTGCAAAATGCCAATGTTGTCATTATTGGTTTTATGGTTTCGAACCCGTGTCATCTTTCGAAGCTAAAAAAAATATTCAAAAGCTAAAGAAATCCAAAATAGAAATAAGAGAACGGAGTAGCAAATCAAATCAATAGAGAAAATGCAATACAGTCATTAACAATTCTATAGTGAATATTTTTAACTTGTGTGCATACCGTATCTATCAAAAGCTAAAGAAATCATAAAAAGGGTATAAAAAAGCCATCAAACCAGTCTTCAAAGAAAGTTCCGAATCTTACCCAAACCCAACAACAATTATGAAATAATGGATATTCGAAAAAATATTCGAAGTTGAAAATATGGGTCAGCTTAGGCATAAGTCTCTCAATGCACTGCGTCTATCAAAACGCAGAATAGTTGATTCCAAAACGGCCCACTGGGCTACACTGGGTTTATAAATATAGAATATACTTCAGTATATTTGTTAAATCCATATTTGCATACCGGTGGTAGCCCTCGAATAAAAATAAAATCAAAAGCTGTACAAAATGATACCGTAATGAGCAAAATTTGCTTATTTATATAGTGAAATATTATCATGTCAGGAAAAGTTAGGTTACGTCAATATCGTCGAAGTACACCAATCTATGAAACACTTATACAAAACAACTTCCAAATCGCGTATCTGGTATCCCTGCAGTTGAGTGACTGTGGTTTTGAGAGAAATACATATTCATGTACCGGCCACACAATTACTCATTGGCGTAGTATCGTGTACAATCAATCAGATGAACACAAAGTCTCTGTCTACCAAGCAACTTGATGTAGTGCAGTTCGAAAACCAACACATATGCAAAATCTGTCAAATGGAATTTAAAAAAAAAAACAGTATGTGGTGTAGTCCCGCTGTAGCCCGCTACATAAACGAATTTGACATAATAAAATCCCTCACTAAATGCAGCTTCTCCATTACAGAAACAAAATGGTTTAATTATGGAACTTGCTATACTCATCTTAACGATTGCAGACCACTATTTTTTTCTACTATCACCATTCACGAATCATTGCATCGCACCATGCCTAGTAAATATACACACGCACACAAATCGAATACGGCTACAGCAAATAATAGGGGCGTAGCGCCTCGCCAATTTTCCACAAAAAGCACGTTGCCGAATACTGTGTGGCATCACTAGAATCACTTTATTACACGATCATCGACATCTCTTCCTGTAAACCTTTTGCCCTTGAAGAAACTCATTCGAACGATGGTTAAATGAGGGCAAATACAAAAAAAAACAGTGAATTTCATCTCGTGGATCAAAATAAACCGATGTGATTTACACGGACCTTTCGGCTGCGTTCGATGAAGTAAATCATCAAATCACTGTTGCCAAACACGATGGCTACGGATTTAGCGGCAACTTGCTTCACTGGTTCAAATCCTACCTGCGGGGACGAACTCTTAGAGTAAAAATCGGCGACGAAATATCGGAATCATTTGTTGCTACTTCCGGGATTGCCCAAGGTAGTCATCTTGGCCCGCTAGTGTTTTTGTTGTATTTCAATGACGTACATCACTCGTTAAAATGTCCCCGCCTTACCTTCGCTTATTTGCACGCTGGTGTAAGCTGAATTGCATGATACTAAACCCCGACAAATGCTCTGTGATAACGTTTACCAGAAAGCACCGCCCACTACATTTCGATTAGGTACACGTTGGATGGGTCACTAACACAGAGAGTCGAACACGTCAAGGATCTTGGAGTTCTCTTCATTCCAAACTCACCTTCAAGCTACATATATCGTTCATTGTTGCTAAAGCCTCTAGGCAACTGGGTGTAATTTGTCGCTTGACGCGGGACATTTTGAAATATACAATGTTTATTGACACTCTACTGCTCGCTTGTTCGGTCCTCGCTAGAATTTTGCTCTACTGTCTGGTTTCCTCACTACAACAACGCAATTCATCGCATCGAAAGCATCCAGCGCCGGTTTATGCGTTACGCACTTAGAATGCTCCGCTGGGGACAGCCCATGTGCAATACCCGATATGAGGACCGCTGCCAGCTTCTCCAGCTCGATACTCTCCAGTTTCGCCGAGAAACAGCACGCGCCATGGTAGTGTCGGACGTTTTGACATTCCGGATCGATTGCCCAGCCATTCTCCGCTTGATCAACCTGAACGCGCTATCAAAAAACCTGCGGATGTCATCTGCTCTGCAACTACCTTCCCGCCTTAACTACAGTGCTAATCACCGGTATTCAGCGAGCTATCAACCGAGTTTCATTTGCCTTTGATTTTCATCTATCGCATCGAGTTTTACGCTCCAAATTTATTTCTCTGTTTCGTAGTGTTTCATATTATTAACCATTAGACTAGTTAATTATCACCAACAGTGAGTTGCAAATAAAATAAATTAAATAAAAAAATGAATGAACAAATTTAGAATATAGTTATTTTCGATTCCAAATGTTTTTCAGTTTAAGAATCATCATTTGCCTGCATTAATTTCGAGGGTGATCAATTCCATCCTGATTTATTTCATAGGACATTAGAAAGTTTTAGGATTTATTTCATAAAGTGAACGGTAAGAATTTCACTTATAGTACAAGGGGTGTTCATGGGCACATACCTACCTATACTCGTTTTAAACTCTATTAAGACCTAAAAAGTCAGATGATGAATAAATACAAATAAAAATATAAATAATCACTGTGTGGGAAAAATCAACATGAAACGAGGTAACTAAAAGATATTTTAAAGAAATCAACTTCACTCCATTCCATACCACGAATAGAAAACGAATTTCTGGCTCTCAAGTACAATAATTACTAGACCTTATGATTCGTACTCAATCTTGAGGAATTCCTGTTTTTATTATTTTTATTTGTAATTTATTTCACCTGACACTATAAGTTTTACACGGTGTTCCAAATACCGTTTTTAGTTTTTAAATTTCAGTGTGAAGTGAGGTGTCAAATGAGGTTTTTTGATTCTGGTTTGATCTGGACAATATTTCGATGATACCAATACAGCTCAAATCTTCTAGTTAAAAAGGGTTTGGTCTGCAAAACAACACCACTATGATGTACGTTCGTTCTGGAAGCGTTATTCAATTTTTTGCCTTTCTCCTAGAAAGGTATAGCAATCACTTGCAAAACCGAAAGTATAAAAGTGCTCCAACAGGCCGAATGGCATATATCACTCGACTCAGCTCGACGAGCTGAGCATTTTCTGTATGTGTGTGTGTGTATGTGCAGATTTTAATTCTCACTCACTTTTCTCAGAGATGGCTGCACCGATTTTCATGAAATTAATTGCGAATGAAAGGTCTTGTTGTCTCATAAGACCCTATTAAATTTGATTGTAATCGGATTTATAGTTTAGAAGTTATGTATCAAAATGTAAAAATCATGAAACATCATTATCTCAAAAACTACACAACCGATTTGAACAAAATTGATTTCAAGTTAACGGGCTACCCAAAAAACCCTTAACTTTTGAATTTTAGAAAGATTGAACTAGTGGTTCAATAGTTATGAAAAGAAATGTGTTCTGAAGACTGTTTAATCTCACTCATGTTTCTCAGAGATGGCTGGACCATTGTTCATAAAATCAGTGTCAAATGGAAGGTCTAGTTGCCCCATAAAACCCTATTGATTTGTTTTGCAGTCGGACTATGACTTTGCCTGTTATGTTTAAAAATGTGAAATCCAGCTATGAAAAGGAACATATTCCGAAGACTACTTGGACTCACTCACTTTTCTCAGAGATGGCTGACCCGATTTCCACAAAATTAGTGTCAAATGAAACGTCTTGCTGCCTCATAACACCCCATTGAATTTTACTGTAATCGAACTGTAAATTCGTCTGTAATGTACCGAAATGTGAAAATCACGAAACTTCATTATTTCAGAAACTACACAACCGATTTGATCAATATTATCATCAGATGAGCGGGCTAGTAAGGGGTCAACTGATGAATTATGATTGAACACGGGGTTTCAAAGTTTGGCTGCCCTACACGTTCCCATTTCATTTGATTATAATCGAACTAAAGCAACCGTTATGTATTAAATTGGTAAAAAAACAACGAAAGTCTATTATCTCAAAGATTACATGACTCATTTGAACATAACTAGTGTCATACGAACGAGTCATCTCTCAAACTTATAAATAACAAACTTCATAACAATTTGATATGTGGCTCAAAAGTTATGAAAAGAGAAGAAATTAAAAGACTATTTAAAACTATACCTGCTTTGATCGATATATGTGGGCTAATCATAATTTAAATGTGGTATCGTACTATTTGAACGTTCCAAATTCATTGATTTCTTGCGATGTGTTCAAAGTCTACAAATGCACGACGAATCGGCCATAGGATATAATCAAAGACAAATAACAAATCGTTTGAAATGATTGGTTTTATCGAAATGACAACATCCTCGACTTTTGGCTTCTGTACATCACCTTAATTCTGAATATATTCATATTGGGTGGTATTCGGTCATTTTCAGCAAATTTTCTGGCATCAATCTGACACCGGAAATACCCATATTGGGAGGTATTTAGTTATTTTGGTGTCCAGGGTCAATGTTTGGTTTCTATGCATCATCTCGATTACGGAAATATCCATATTGAGTATAATTCGGTCATTTTCGACTGTTTCCTAGAAGTTGCCATTTAGCTACTAAAAATGGTGTCTGAGTTCAATTGTTAGCTCATTGCATCATTCTGGTTCCAGAGATACTCATGTTGGATGGTATTTGGTTATTTTAGGCTATTTTTCACATACCGGAAGTAGCCATCTTGAATTTCAAAATGGTATTTAAGAAAAATTCTAGCCTCTGAGCGTCATTCTGCTTGAATGTTTTTAGAGGTACGACGCACCTCCCTATATCTTTCTTGATCTGGATATTATTATATTGGGTGGATATCGGCCATTTTTGGCTGTTTTCCAGAAACCGGAAGTTGCCATCTTATAATCCAGGATGTTGCCTGAGGTCGATTATGGAACATATTTGTTACCTCTAAAAACATTCACATGCCAAATTTGGTTCCATTTAGTTGGTTGGCTCTCGAGATGTACAGAAATTTGTGTTTCATTTGTATGGAACCCCTCCCTTCCAGAAAAGGGAGGGGTGTCGAACCATTATGGACATATTTGTTACCCCTAAAAACATTCACATGCTAAATTTGGTTCCCTTTACTCAGTTAGTTCTCAAGATGTGCAGAAGTTTGTGTTTCATTTGTATGGAACCCCTCCTTTCCAGAAAAGGGAGGGGCGTTCAACTATTATGGACATATTTGTTACCTCTTATAACATCCACATGCCAAATTCGGTTTCATTTGCTTGGTTTGTTCTTGAGTTGTGCAGAAATTTATGTTTCATTTTTATGGGACCTCTTCCTTCCAGAAGAGGGAGGGGTCTCAAACTATCATAGGAACCTTTATCGGCACCAAAAACCCCTTCATACAAATCGTCGATCGGTTAGGTAGTTTTCGAGCCTATATGGATCAGACAGACAGACCGGACTGCATTTTTATATGTATAGATTGCAACATCAATATTTTAGAACCTAAAGAGTGAATATACATTTTTTGGATTAAAGCTTTCATGTAAATCTATTTTTACAAATAAAAGTTTGAATGAGAAAGGCGGGGTCTGACCACTAGGTGGATTAATTTAGGTTTTTGTATGAGAAATCCGTTAACAATGATTTTCGATGATTTTCAGATTTGACTCAAAAGTACTGTAACATTAAGAATCAACGCATCGAATTCTAATCGAAGTTCGAATTTAATCCAAACTGTAGTAATTGATTCATCCAATTGTGAGTCGAAAAGCCACAACCGTTAACCTTGGCGTACAGCAGTATTAGTGCGAAAACTGTCTATATACATGAAGCGAATTCGGCAGACAATTTCGACAGAATGCAAATTTTCAAATAGATTTGGAATGACAAACGTGCTCTGAATGTCAATCAAGTCATCATCAATATATATGGCCGTTGATCGCAAAGATAAACATAGACTGGTACTCAAACCGGTTGTGGGCTCGAAGAACAAATTTTTTTTACTCCAATAAATTTTCCTGCTGGATTCAAAGAATGCTACAAGTGAATAGATGGTTACCATACTGTTATGCTACTCCGGTATAATCAATAATCAATACCCTCGTGAAAACAAGTGTTAACATTGAGTGTGTAAAAATGTAATGGGCATCTTCGGGACATAACTGCTGTCTAGTTTGGTTTGGTTTCTTTTCCCTAATCATGTTTACCTAACTAATTCAGTGGCTTTTCCATAAAAAAAAACGGAAAATCAGTACAAACAAGCTGTTTCGCCTTAACTGGGAACAAACAAGCAGTCGAAAAGTGCGTTTGGGGAAAGACGAATATTCCAGTTAGAAAATCATACCAAAACAAATGTTTTCTGCGCATGGGATAGGATAGAAACGAGCGGCTTTCCTTCCCTGCTTACAAACGTTCTTAGCGGATGGTGTGCGAGTAGGAATCACAAACCTGTTCCTCGGGCAAACATTTTTTCAGCCAACCTCCAGCAGCTACGGGTACGAAACACGCACGCACCACTGACGGACGGGAGCGCCGTGTTGCGATAAAAAATAACAGTGTTCTTAGCGGTCGGCTGTGGTCTGGGCATTTGGTGGGCTGGTTGTTTCTGTTTTTATGTAGGTATGCGGGTTGATTCTTTCGAGTGCTCAAACTCGCCTCCCCATTTTCACCTTGTACTGAACTTTCCGAAACAAGTGTGCTTCCCTTCGTTTCCACCATTTCCTGCAACCGCTCCTAGTGGTATTTTGCATTCTTTCCTTTCCGTCGGCTTCCTCCGCTATCGGCCGGACGGCGGTGCATGGAATTGAAAATCATAAATTAGGAAACCCCTCCAGTGCTGCGTACGGTTCGATTTGATATGATTGTTTGCCAATACATTCTTGGTTTACCGGTTTATCGTCTTTCTTTTCGCTACAGTCAGTATTGTTGGGTGATAAATTTTCGAATTTCCGAAAAAACGTCCATCTATAATAAGTTCAAAGGCGGGGTGATCGAAGATAATCAAGCGAAATTGACTAGGTAGGGTCGGCTTTCAGGGGTTTTATGTGTTTCGCATTTCGGGGTTCCATGATTGGTACAGAGACGGTATTGGGGAGATTGACTTTGAATTAGGGCTAGGGCAATCGTTTGAATTATACTGATGAAGGCAATGAATCATTTTTCAGCAAATACGTAAATAATATGTTAATAAAGATCGTGATAATTTGTCATTGTATGCTCAGTTAAGTATGGTCAGTAATCAGTTAAGAATGGTCAGTAATCAGCTTAGTGTGTTCAGTTATCAAGCAACTTTGGTAAAACGATTCAGACAATTGGATTACAACATGCTTCCAATACAAATACTCCCAATCAAGATGTCACCTTTATCTTTCGCTTAGTAGCTGGCTAGTTCTCACCTTCATTGCAAAAAAAAAGATACTACGGAAGTCATTAGCTCGTTTGAAAAAGAAACTTTTCAACTAATAGCATTTTTTCTTAATTCTTCTTTCAGCAAAGTTACCAAACCGGCGAGTAGCATACATATCGGGGTACGGGTGGTGTAACATGAAAACAGCACAGGAAGGAAGCACCGACACGATAATTATAATAAATGATGACGATGAATTAGAACCATGACTGAAAAATGCTACGTAGTTTCAACGACGGGTGGCTCGAGAACGTGAGATTCAGGCGCTAGCTCGCGCACTGTCGGAAGCTCGGTAGTTTGTGAAATCTGGTCGGAAAGGAAGCAAGAAAATCTTACGGAAGAGATTAGCAAGAAGAATGAAATTTGATCAGCATAGTGGCTGTGAGTGAGAAAATCAAATGGCAAAAAATTATTCTTAGTGTTGTGCGTGCATAAGTGTCTGTGTGTGGCTTGAGGAAGTTTTAAATTACTACTAGGCTACAAAAAGTTAAGAAAAGCTCGCTTTTATCACGTCTTATACAGCGTATGTAACAGGAAATTTTTTATTGTAAGATTTCATCAAAGTTCCGCTCCAAATCAGTGTCTATCAATGTTGTATGTGTTTCCGAAGTGTTGTGTCAATTTGTAGAAGTAAGGAAAAAGAACCGCTGCGAGGAAAAATATTGTCTGTCGCCGTCCTAGCGGCGCTTCTAACCCCCGGCGCTGCCGTTTGGTCCGTGCGTTATGTGCTTTTGATTAAAATTTAAATGAGAATTCGGTGATGTCATTAGTGGATGATAATGAACTGGATTATACTAGGGGTGGTGTTTTTCCTAACGCCACATCTTCGTTTGGATCTCTCAATTTCACCGTCATCGGCCGAGTCAGCGCCCTCATCGTTGATCGGCAGCCTGCTGGGCAACAATGGTCGCCGGTATGTGTTGGGAGCCGTCCATGGAACGCCACTGGGAGCAGGTTAGTTGGGCATTATTTTGATTTCTAAAGATGGTTAACATGATATAAGGGCTTCTTTCACTGAAACAAGAGTTTTATTGAAACCATAAAGCAGAACAATACTAACTGTGAAGCCTCATTTTATTTCAATGGTCACGTTCGGAAATCTAAGGTTAATTGGATTTTCGCCAAGCTGTTTAGAAAGTCAGGACTCATGGAAAGTTAAAACAATATTCCATAGAAGTGCTAGTGTGCATTCCAATAGTGTGTCGCAAAATCGTGATTATTTACAAAAAGTTGGTTCTCTAATTTGGGTCAAGGCTGAAACGAAACCATAATTAATGAGCTTTCTGAAGAACGTGATGAATTATGGATTAATTTATTAGCATTTCTACACAACCTCGAGTGATGCTGGTGTGAATTTTGATAAATCAAGCTAACAAATTCTGTATAAGAGCTGAGTATAAGGGTACACTAGAGAGTTTTTTAGCTAGAATGAGAGAAAAATCTTTTGTTGAACCACGCTACTCATGCACACAGTTTATTAACCATCATATACTCGACATAATTCCAGAATTCATGTCAATGCAGAATTATCTCATTCGATTATCGGATATTTTCAGTTTTTTTCTTGGTATTGTCCCCGAAAACAGACTCCTGTGTGATTTCTAGCGGTCACAGAGACACGGTGCTCCCACAGACCGTTATTATAAAACAAAATGCACCAAAGAATCTGAGTACACCATTCGATTCGTTATGACGTCCAGAAGCTCTGATCAAAATTTCAAAATCATCGTACGGTCCTTTTTCGAGTAATGCCCTTTTGAAGGTCGTAAAGTAAATTTGCTGATCACTAGAACTAGGGGAATGATAAACTACACCATAGTTACCAACCTTCATGCCTCGGTCCACTGTTATGCCCAAAAACCAATTTCCTTCAATTGCTTCATTGAAACAAACATTGAATTGTACTGATTCTTCGACATAAATAGCAACCCCTCCAGTATGTCTAGAATGTGACAAACAGGCAGCAATATTGTATCCCGAAATAGAATATTGATCAAATGCATCGATATCTACTATGTGTGTTTCTGACAAAAAAACTAAAAATGGACGATTCAACTCTACAATATGACGTAAAGCTACGTAGTTTGTAGAGAGACCAGCAATATTCAAATATATAATATCTAAGCTACACACATTCCTGGAACCTGATTGCTATTTATTGAAATGCAGGCTGCCTTTTTTTTGATCATACAATTTTTTATAAACTAGGCACTCTGAACTAGATGCCGCATGGTTAACGTCCAGATTCATTTTACGATCTTTATTGTATTTAGAACAATTAACGCATTTCAATACAGTGGATGTGCATTCCGAAGTTCTATGATGCTCACTACACAAAGAGCACGTTTCATGGTTTTTGCAATCTGTACTCTTGTGGCCGAATTCTCCACATTTGAAGCATCTAAGGACATTTATCGCTGGAACTATAGGGCACCGATCCCACCCAACATTTACTTTTTTCGCGGATAATAAACAGTCATAAGTCTTTTTATCAACTTCTATCACAACGTTGTACTTGTTATACGTGAAACGTGGATTTTCATACGTACGCAAGACTTTGACATCTCCAATTGCAATGTCTTCATTTTGACTTTTCAAAAAGTCAATGAAGACATCTGAGGAATATTGATCGCTCATGCCCAACACTTTTAATCTTAAAAGAAAAACAATTGCTGAATACTAGGGTAACGGGGGTATATTGGCCAGCTTTGGGAAGTGTTCGCACAGTTCATTAAAAACAAACACAATTTTTCAACATAAATACCTACTCTATTATACCATTGTTAAAAGCTAAGTGTCTATTTTAATATACACCGTTCAACAATGCAATATATTGAAAAATATCCTAGAAATATCAAAATTTCTACGAAGTACTAAGAACATATTTTGGTCCACCAAATTTTTACTTTGGCCCACCTTCATATCTACAGACGTGTATGGAAATAGTTCGGACTAATTATATTTAAGATCATCATCAGTATTTTTAGAGCAAAAATAGTGGGTTTGAGGAGAACATCCTTCTGCTGTGAATTTTTGTAAATTTTAGGCATCTAAAAATGAAATGATTTGGCTTATAGCGGTTTGACAGGCATTCTCATCTAATTTCAAATAGTTAAATGTGATAAATTAAGAAGTAATTACCTGTAAATTGTCACAAGCTGCTTTCTTATTCACGTGCAACGGCCGAACGGTAATCAAAGAGATGTCAAAACTTGGCATGGCCAAAATATGATTGCTTCAGAAAGAGGCAAACATATTTCGGCCATGCGTTTAACCACTTTTTCAACTTTTTCCATCATGTTAGAGTATACAAACTGTTTCTATGACATTTTATTGATATTACTACAACAACAAATTGTTTCAAAAACATACATATTTGTTACAATAGCTTCCGGACGTTGACTTGTATATTACCACTTCCTCTTCACTTTGGGTTGACTCAGCCATGACTTTGAATATGTATGAACTAATTCCAAAATAACACTACATAGAGCCAGTCTTTCGCCGAAAATTATAGTGTAGTATGATTCTTAGGTGTGTTATTCAATGTTGCATGCATAGTTTTCTAATATTCATTGAATTTATCAGATAAAATGCGTAAAATGTTACCGGGTGGGCCAAAATATGCATGTGGGCCAAAATACCCCCGTTACCCTACGATGTCCGTACGTTGGACACAAAAAATAGAGTTTTTTGCGGAACAAAAAGCAAAGCCTTGGTGCTACATTCCGATTCGGAACTTGACCTTCTGTTTACTATACACAGACTTCGCAGCCAACTGTTGAGTGTACAGGACAATTGCGGGGCTAGCGCTACGATCCTACTGACATTAACAGTCTCTCCCGAGCCGAGACTCGAACCTACGACAACTGGCTTGTAAGGCCAGCATCGTACCTCGAGACTAGCTGGGAGGCAACATTCCTCCTCAAAATCAGTTTTTTGTCTATAACTTTTTCTATGATTATCAAAACAATAAATTTCACAATGTTTTGAGGGAAGCTTAGTAGAATGAGTAAAATCTTAGAATATTTTGCATTGTTTTGACCATTACAGACAAAATCATAGACAAAAAACTGTTTTAAGAGGAGTGTTCCGCAAAAAACTCTATTTTGTCGTGTCCAACGTATAGATATGGCATCACAGTATTCAGCAATTGTTTTTCTTTTTTAAATTTTCCACAACCTTGTTGAAGGAAGCAATCTGATATATTGAAAATTAGAAAAAATATTTTTTTATTAAACTGTTAGGTGGATTGATCGAAAAACCAAAAACGCCAAAAGTAAAATCAATCTATGAAACAATTTCACTGAAGATATTGAGTACATAAAATCAATTTTTCACAGTCAAATCTAGAACGATCACGATTGAAACAATTTCACTGAAGATATTGAGTACATAAAATCAATTTTTCACAGTCAAATCTAGAACGACCACGATTTTCGGGCTTAGACCACTGTGCACTGTGGGATTTTCAAATAAATCTTTCCACCAATTGTTAATGTCTTGAAATATAACCCTTGGAATGTGTGGAAACTATATTGGTAATCATATTTATGAGATAAACTTTCAATCACCATCAACAGCAGCAGTGCAGTTTTTCCTCGATAGCACACGAATAGAAATGTACGAACAAAAGTGTACCACTGCAATACGAATAGTACCGCTGCAGTACGAATAGAAAAGTACCACTGCAATCATAGACGACGAGAGACCTGCGGTTCTTTACTCCACTGCTACTGTTGCTTTTAGCGGCATGTTTTCTTTCAAGACATCAGTTTTTATTAGGTTCTGAGAGCAGGTTTAGAAAATGTTCAAGAATGGGGATTGTTTTTAACTTTTCGGAATGCTTTTACCTTCGAGACATCATATTAGTCTACTCTGTCAATTTTTATTTCGTTATTGATACAGAGATTATCACAGGGAATGGTTGGTGTCTATTCATGTCGTCTGTGCTAGGAATGCTCGCATGTAATTGGTACATTATTCGCGTAAATTTGTCATTGAAACTTTTTATCAATTTTACCGCTTAGCAATTAAATCAGAGTGATAACTAGCATATTACAAAATTTACACATTACTACATTTTATCTATCCAACAACATATTGATTATTGTTATCCATGATGTGGTTATGCTGTTATTAACGTTTGAAATCTGACGCAACATCTGCCAGTTTCATTTTCAATTTTACAGAATGCATCCCAGTATAGTAAACAAAGACGTAGCCCCACGTCAAAATGGTGGTTGAAAATCCTACTTTACAATAAGTATTTCGTCGGTTTTATATCACTTTTTCGTACTTAACGACCTTCAAAAGGGCATTACTCAAAAATGTACTGTACGATGATTTTAAAATTTTAACGAATCGAATGTTGTACTCAGATTCTTTGGTGCATTTTGTTTTATAATAACGGTCTGTGGGAGCACCGTGAGAGACCATTGGATAGGTAGTGTTCCACTTTTATAGACTTCAAGTTGATTTGATGAAATACCACCGAAATTGTTATTCAGGAGTACATCAGCATTCAACAAGCCTCAAAAGGCTCCAACCCAAATTCAGACATCAGGCTGCCTCAGCACGTTGCTCATACGCATTATCAAATCACATGAAAACCATAAAAAACAACCTGCAGATGTATGTTCATGAATTTTGATTACTACATTGGTATAACATTATGTGACTGCTTCTGTGGCCACTGGAAGCTACTAAATAATCTGTTCCGGAAAGACCATTTCAGGGAGGTACCCTAACAACCAAAAACAAATGCTGAGGTAATTTCGTACCTTTTATTACTCGTGTCTATATGTTTCTGTTTGAATGATTTTAAAACAACTTAGTTTCGGAACGTAAGGGTATTTTCTTTAGTCGAACACTTGATGGTTAACCGATGGGGATGATTGAAGAAAAATTGAACTGATCCGATTTAGGCCTCTTAAAAAAAAATCAACTTGGCTGAAAGCACAAAAAAAGGGTGATTGAAGCAAAGTGTGACAAAAAAGGAAAAGGCTTAGATCTTATAGGAAAAAGTTAGGTTGGAAGAAATTTAAAATACCGTGTCCCGTAGAAAGGTTATGTGAAGAGTGTGTTCGTACACGTACACTTTGAATAGATATTTAGTGTACTTATTATGTCTTAAAATGAAGTGAAGCAAAATTTGACGAGAGATGAAGGGTACCGAAACAGGTGTTCGTTACGCTAAAAAGCTACCTTGCCAGCCCATTGGGTTAAACAAGCTGCAGAGTGTCTGTACAAGAGATTTTCCCTAGTTCTACCTGAATAACTCTGATGGAGTTAGGCTTACGAGTAATGCTGGCAATGTTGTATTTCAGAGAGGCTGGGTGATAGAAGCATAAACGCGAAATTAACTGATGCTAATGACATTGTATAGCACAGTTGAACAGAAAGAGCCGTTGAATCTACTATATAAAAATGGAATTCCGTAACGCTTGATCTTATTGATGTTATTGCCTCCGTCTCAGTGGTGTACAGTCACCACCATCATTTTAAATCGTTTTTTTTTTCTTCATCTATAGTTTATTTGACACGGCACAAATACAATTCAATGTTTAACGGCGCCAATTATATCTGGTAGCTTACTTTCTAAAGTATCTTAATAACTAAAAGCAAATTTTTTATCCTCGCTGCCGACTACGAGCTGAAACTAAATCTAACTTAAAGCTAGAATATTTTTCGTTAAAAGCACAGGTTTGCTGTTTGATGGTTTTCATTGCCATAGGTAAGCAGCATATTAAATTTGTTCCGCTGCTGGGCCAAGATATTATGGACTGGCATATTGGGTTGTTTCCATCGGGCCTTGAGAGTATCGTGCGGGTCTGATTGCTGTTTCCGGATCCGGGGTCTTAACGTGTTCTTGTCGTTTGGTTGGATGTAGGCGGAAGAGGATAGGACTAAACTGGGGCGTGGATGGATTTCAGGAAAACGTATATAAGGGACATGTAGGCTCGCCAAGACATCACGAACAGGAACAGCCGGCTGCCTAACTTCGGCCTGCAAGGAGGCTATTAATCTAGACCTGGCGTCACGGTGTACAGGGCATGACCAAACAACGTGCTCTATGTCGTGATAACCTTCACCACAGGCACAGATACCACTCCCTCCGTGCCCAACACGACGGAGATGCGCGTCAAATCTATAGTGATTGGACATAAGCCGGGCCATCACGCAAATGAAATCCTGACCTACATCCAACCCCTTGAACCACGGGTTCGTCGATACCTTGGGGATTATGGAATGTAACCACCTTCCCAGTTCCCCCTTGGTCCAAGAATTTTGCCAACTGATGATCGTATTCTGACGTACAAATGCGAAAAATTCATTAAAGGCAATTGGTCTTTCATAAATATCAACGTTTGTTGCGCCCACCTTAGCCAAAGAGTCCGCTTTCTCATTACCCGGTATCGAGCAGTGAGAAGGGACCCACGCTTAGGTAATCTGAGTAGATTTTTCGGATAAAGCACTCAGATGTTCCCGTATTTTCCCCAGGAAATACGGAGAGTGCTTAACATCTTTCATCGATCGGAGAGCCTCAATGGAACTGAGACTGTCCGTAAAGATGAAATAATGGTCCGTGGGCATTTTTTCGATAATCTCTAGGGTGTACTGAATTGCAGCTAATTCTGTGACGTAAACAGAAGCAGGATTATCGAGCTTATGGGAGACGGTTATCTTAAATCGTTCTAAATTCAAAAAATAAGCGGTGACATGTGGGTTTTTTTACATGAAAATGTTTGTTAACGTTCAGGAAAGACATTTGGGAAAAATCAAAAGTATCCGATTACTAAAACTTAAGATTTTATTCACAAAACTACGTTAAACAAGCAAAAATATGACTTTTTATGCTGAATTTGCTTCTAAATAAAAATTTAAAGCGATGACATGTGATTTTTTTTACACTAAAATGTTTGTTAACGTTCAGGAAAGACATTTGAAGTAAAATAACATGTATCTGATTATTAAAAGTTGAGATTTTATTCACAAAACTACGTAAAACATGCAAAATTATGACTTTTTATGCTGAATTTGCCTCTAAATCTAATTTCAAAGCGATGACATGTGATTCTTTCTTCGTTAAAATTTTTGTTAACGTTCAGGAAAGACATGTGAGGAAAAATAATTGGTATCTGATTACTAAAACTTGAGATATTAGTCACAAAACTACGTGAAACATGCAAATTTATGGCTTTTTATGCTGAATTTGCCTCTAAATCAAAATTTAAAGCGATGACATGTGATTCTGTTTTCATTAAAATGTTTGTTTATGTTCAGAAAAGACATTTAAGAAAAAATAAAAAGTATCTGATTACTAAAACTTGAGATATTATTCACAAAACTGCGTGAAACATGCAAAATTATGACTTTTCTTGCTGAATTTGCCTCTAAATCTAATTTCAAAGCGATGACATGTGATTTTTTTTCATTAAAATGTTTGTTAACGTTTAGGAAAGACATTTGGGGAAAAATAAAATGTATGTTTGAAGATGATTTTCTGTATACAGCACAACAATATTCCACGCTTGCCTTCTAATAGCGTTCTCAATCAACCAGATTAGTTGAGAAAATTCGTTATCGATATTGTTTTTAGCACATTTTGCATGTTGTAGGATAACCCGAGCCCCAGAGCTGAGTCGAAAAAAAATCCAGGTCGAAGAGATTCTCGACCTGATCGGGGATCGAACCCGAAATCACAACCGTGTAGCAGCCAATCGACATCGCTAACCACAGAGCCACGAGGACCACATACAGCATACAGAATACAGAAAATCACCTGAAAATACTTTTTTTTAAATTTATACGTATTATACGTATACATGCGAAATTTTGACTTTTTATGCGCAATTCGGCTCTGAATCTAAGTTCAATGATTTGTGTTTTTTTTTTCAATAAAATGTTGGTTATTCTTGGAACATCTACAATTTTTTTTACAGAATAATCCATGTCTCGAGCATAAACATTTTAAATTTCTGATGTTTTCGTAGTTTTGAGAATAGTTACATATTACGGCATTCGATTTACTTTTGTACTTTTGAATTTGAATTTGATTTTTATAAGAGAGCTTTTAAACAGAAGGTCATTCAGCTCTCAACTTTACGTTTTTACTTTTTTACGTTAATCCAAACTAGAACTCTTGGGACATTTAGCTGGAGGAAAGGTTACGATTAATTGGTTTGAATATCGATTAAGAGGCAGCTTAAGCATTAAAAATTTTTTATTTTCTTATTTTCGACGAAGTTTTGTGGATTAAAAAATCGCGACTTCCGGTATCAGGAAAATAACCTAACGTCATTTTATAGCGATGACATGTGTTTTTTTTTTCTTTAAAATGTTTGTCAACGTTTAGAAAAGATATTTGAAGAAAAATAACAAGTATGTGATCACTAAATTTGAGATATTTTTCACAAAACTACATGAAACATGCAAATTTATGACTTCTTAAGTGCTATTTGGCTAACAATTTCAATACTTTCGAAAGTGGAACTCCATACGTCATTTTGAAATCCAAAATTGTGACTTCCAGTTTCTGTAAATCAGCCCAAAATCACAAAAAAGAATCCAATATGGGTATTTCCGTTCTGTGTGTTCTCAGAATATTGAAGTACTTAAAGTGATGATGAAGGTATAAGATGTAAATTATATTTTTGAAGTGAGTTGAGCTAATGCAGCAATGAATTATAAAAAAAAATCTATCTTTGAAACCTTTGATCCCGAGCATCGCCGGGAACGTTCAACTAGTACAGAATAAGACAGGAATTATTTCACTAGATAGCGCTAGGCATTATGAAAATATTCGCTTCGATTGTTCCAGTGGAGAGCACCATTTCGGTAAATTGCTAAGTTGCTACTTTTCGACGCTACTTGTCAATTAGCAAATAAGCGATTTTGCTACTGCTTAGGGTGGTATTGAAATCGTTAGCGTTACTAAACATTCGACATTTGAAACGTTAATCGTAGGAAAGTATCAAATGACATGAAAATTATGGATTACAAACGACGTTACCCAGTGGCGTAACCAGGATTTTTTTTATTTTGGGTTAGTAAAAATACGTAAATTTTGAGCATATTGACTGTCATGTAGTAAAACGTGATTAGAAAAACAGTGGTTTGACACGCTCCCGTCGCTCACTCTCAATACGGGTTACGTTGTAGTAGATATATGAGTGCGAGAGAATATTTAAGAGAGAGAACACAAGCGAAAAACGAATACGATTAAGTGTTTTCCTGCTTTCAGTAGCGATACCGCTTACCGTGCAACGCACGTGCTGTTTAAATGAACCGTTGCGTAGTTCAGTCAATGGTAAATTCGAGAACAACATTTAAGATGTTGTTTATCGCATGCCAATGGTAATCAACTTTTTGAATTGTTTAGCAGTATGGCTCAAAAGATTCGTCTTCTCGATTAAGTCCCCATGACAAATTTCTCCTCAATCGAGCAGCAGCCTTTTTTCCAGAACCGGGATTAGTCACACAATCCAATGGCGATAATGTTTTTTTTTCTAGGCAACTATCAGTGACAGGGAAAAAACGAAGAATTAAAAAACAAAAATAAGACAACAAGAATTGTTTCTCTTCGGTTTTTTAGTAGGTTAGGTTAGTAGTTTGTCTAATAAACTCAATATAGCAACAGACTCAATTTCAGGCAATCGTTATTTTTTCCGCACCCACAATTCATCGGCAAAGGTCTAGATGATAGCCTTAGCCTTTGCAATCCGATGACACGGCATGGAATCGATATCGAAAATTTTTTTGCCAATACCAGACATTGAAATTTTATGTTTTTCTAGACATTTAGCATAAAGAATTGATTTCGCTAATTTCATTAACTACTCTACTGATACTTAACTATTACTTTGTGCATTTTTTATTAAAAAAAGTGAAATTTTGACCGCTTTAAGTCTGACGGAGTTAAAATGTTGCATGCAAAAGAGGCAGATTTGTTAGGTTGCGTACTTTAGGTACAAATGGGGTCGAGTGGTTGTTCATGAAGGTTTGTTTTGTTTTTGCATAATGTGACGGCAAAACGCATACCTTTCATAGGCATGGTGTTTTGAAAAAAAAAGGAAGCAAAATTTTCTTAGGACATTCATTCTGATACGCACCTTGATTAATAGTCAAACTAAGCTGGGTTTGGATTTGAACCATGATTTAGACAAGGAGAACGAAGCCCTTTTTGTTCACTACTTTGGCCGGCTTTTCACTACCTTGCTGGATTATTATTGTGCAGATTTTACACATCCGAAACCGAAAGATTTCGCTTTAATTTTTTTTACCTTTTGCCAAGATTTGAAAAACTATACAATGCGCTTGTGCAATGCCTCTTGTATCAAAGCCATTTTGAATAGAACTGTGCATACATTAACATAACAAAATATACTAGAATAAAGAGGAGTGGAAAAAGAGCTTACCCTTACATATACCTACTCTCAATTCTCTCTGAGTGTGCTCATTGTGATATTTAAGAACCTAAAAAAACTCGAAATTTTAGCTGTCACCCGTTACATTTCAAATCATATCATTATCATATTAAAAGCAACATTTACGATAAACTGCTTTGCTTTGCTTTGCACTTAAGTTCCTCCGTAGTATGGCTTCGCATCGAAGCCACTCAACACAACCCCGTTCAATTCATTTTCCGTATCATATTATCATCATATACTATAACCTTGACTCTCTGGATAGAAACTGGCCTTATTTTCTAAATGTCCCTTAAGCTGGAAGTACAAAGTCAGCAGAACAAAGAGTTAATAGCATGAAAATTTAGTGCTCATTCGATGCTCATTTAATGCCATATCGCCGAATTTAATGCTTCATCATTTCTTTGAAAAATGCATTTGTTTGCTAGCTTAAGAAAATAGCTAGCAGACAATATACGAAAATAGCATTTTTAGTCACAAAACAGTTCTATAACGGTCAAAAACATTTAATGCTCTTGAAAAAACCTGATTTTCATGATAATTTTATTGATTTTGTATAAATTTTTCAATAATGTTATAATAATATAAATTATACATGAAAAGCTTCAATTTTTTCAAACATTTCCTCTGAAAACAATCAGAATTTTTTAGATACGATTAGATACCAATCAAATGCTCCCATATGCGAGCAGTTTCAATAACTTAGGTGCATTTTTCATTAAATATATTTTTTTCAAAAATATTGTTCTGCTAGCTTAAGAAAAAAGTTAGCAGAACATTGGCCAGAAACAGCATTTTCTATTGTAGAATGGTCATAATAATTTAATGCTTATTAAATGCTCTTGAAAAAACCTGATTTTCATGATAATTTTATTGATTTTGTATAAATTTTTCAGAAATATTATATTGTATGTATAGCATTAAATTTTACAAACATTTTCCTCTGAAAACAATCAGAATCCTTTTGATACGATTAGATACTAATTAAATGCTTCCATATACAAGCAGTTTCAATAACTTAGGTGCATTTTTCATTAAATGTTTTTTTTTTAAATATTGTTCCTAGAAAAAAGAAAAAAGTTAGCAGAACATTGGCCAGAAACAGCATTTTCAAGCAATAAACTGTTGTAGAATGGTCATAATAATTTAATGATCATTAAATGCTCTTGAAGAAACCTGATTTTCATGATAATTTATTGATTTTGTATAAATTTTTCAAAACTATGATAATATACGAATAGTTTTGATTTTTACAAACATTTTCCTCTGAAAACAATCAGAATCCTTTTGATACGATTAGATACCAATTGAATGCTTCCATATACGAGCAGTTTCATTATCTTAAAAAATTAAATTGAACTAAAATTAAAATTAAATTTAAAAAATGTAATTTAATTAATTGAGATTTGTTTGCTGTCTCAATTAGGATTTATCATTCGTAGGAAGTTAAACCTACTTATCAAAAAAGAATATAAACTTACAACTAACTTAATTCAAATCTTATTGACGAAAGCTCATCGTAGCGATTGAGGATTGCAACGATTTTTGTCGAAAAATGGTTAATAATTTTATTTGACATAGCTTCATGTTTCAACACCAATAAGTCTATGTTATTCGAGTGTACCAAACCAAGACGCTTCAAAATGATTTTCAGAATTTTATTCCGTACCTGTTATCTGTGCAAAAGAGTAAAAAAATGGGCGGTACAGCGGTACAGCTTGGAGAATTTTGTTTTGATTGGGAAATTGAATTTGGTTTACCTTGCCTTGCCTTAACAATAGGGGCACGGCGCTGTCAGTTGTTTGACAGTTGAAAAGCAGAAAGTCGTAAACATTGAAAGGTGCATTTGGAAGTATGTTTCAAACCGCTTTATTCTTTAATAGTAACTAAAGTTGTTGTGATTAAATGTGTTGATTTGAAAGAGTGATGCATATGAATACAGATTTCAGTGGTAGTAAAATAATAACATTTGGTCTTGTGCTTTTTTTAGTGCAATTAGTCAACCATTTTTTTCAAGCTGGAAAATAATCATCACTTTCGGACGAAAGTTTTATCTAATTAGAGTTGAAATGTGCAACTGCAAATCTTGTGAAGAGTTTGTCGCATGTATAAGGATCGGTCAGAAGTAGCGATAAGTGAGTGACTTAAACAAAAGAGGAAGATATCGTCATAATCAAACAGCTGCTTTTTCACTGATTCGGCCGAATATGGTGAGTCGCGAGTGCATTTTGTTTGTTCAATGTGTTTATATGCCTGTTTCGACGTATTTCTAGGATCTAAATGTGCACTGCTTACGGGTAGATATTGATTTGATGGACCTCTTCGATTTTGCCCAAAGTAGCAAACGGAATTGGGTTGAAGGGAGCGAGCTTTTCAAAAATAATCATGTACTGATTGCGGGGATCACTAGGACAGAAGGCGACAATATCCACATTTATTGCAGTTGCCTGCGAGGCTCAAACCCTCGAGCACCGCCAAGAGAAATAAGATTTGTGACGTCTCGCCATCTGAAAAATTGGTCGATATATTGTTCTTGCCCAGCGGGAAACTACCGATGCAAGCATCAGTTTGCTGGTTTGCTTCACATTTGCAGGTAAATCCAATAAGTTACCATGTAATACAATATGAAATTTTTATTGAAAGTTTATCGCACTCACAAACTATTTTCCAACTTACTTATAATAAAAAAATCTGTTGTTCGAAAATGATTACTGCACACTTGTTCATGCCTCAAAGGCACATATTTTAACTCTAACAGATTAACCTGAAATAAAAAAAAAAAAAAAAAACACATTACTTCCTATTGCAAAAAATAGTGATTTAAAATACCCATTCACGCCACCGTTTATTGTCCTTCAACCGGTCCGGCAGTTTATGAAAAGACGTACCAAGCTCCCGTTTTTTCTGCATGACGGTACCACACAGCGCAGGTACGATTCAGTTTGTTTTTCTCGTCTAACAGTATACATCTGGATTACCTAATAAAGCAATAAATACCATCGATCATATTAGTACATACAAGTATCATTCACGGACTTCGATAGAAACTAAAACTGGGTGTGGTTCTTAGTATTTTTCGGAGAAAACCCTCCGTGAAAATGAACACTTTTCTGCTTCACAAAAACATGTACTTACCTCATTCGGAATAACAAGCGTCGGCGACACCAACTTTTTAATATACCACCAAAAAATGAGCTATCGAGACCTACAAATCACCTTCAGATGAAAAAAAACCCTGAGAACTCAACAAAAACTGCAGAAAAATACAGTTTGATAATCGCTTTTTCTGCCGATCGATTGTTTACGTTTTTCTGCTTTTCCATCAAACTATTCCAGATGGCAGTACTGTACATGGGAAGCTCCCTATTGCTAGACGGACTGGACATTAATAAAAATTTGACATATGGTTGCCGTTACAATTCGCACAGCGAAAATTTTTTCTCTCTTTCACAGGACATATAGGCTTTTTGTGAGAAGAATCTCCACAAATGAGGCATTTTTGGTCCAAGTTACAGATTATTGAACCATGGCCATAACGTTGGCAAATTCGCAATTGGGCTTTTCTCCTCCCACAAACTTTTTATATAACTCCCACTTTACCTGAATATTATGGATGGCATGTGTTTTGTCAAAAAATTTCAAATTGTTAACCTCAGTGCGGTTAGCAAAGCAAAGCCTGGGTGCTACATTCCGATTCGGAAATTGACATTCTGTTTACTATACAAAGACTTTGCAGCCGACTGTTTTAGTGTTGCGGGGCTAGAGCTACGATCCTACAGACACTAATAGTCTCTCCCAAACCGATACTCGAACTTACGACGACTGGCTTGTTAAGCCAGCATCGTACGACGAGACCATCTGGGAGATAAGTCCGGTTAAAATGAATTAAATAATTAACAAGGGAAATTCCAGCTCTCTGACTTTTCTCGCCTCGTGATTTTCGTTTCATTAGATATGCCAATTAATTCTGTTGGGGTAAGTTTGATGATCGGTAGTTGAGCGGTGATGATGAACTCATCAACGGTTTGATCGTTGGTGAGACCTTTCAAGACAACCTCGACCGGCTTGGCGTTCTTGATGTCATAGGTTAAAAATTTGTATATCTTATCAGTTTAATACTGAACAACACGATTATGGCCTTCAATTGACTCAGCTAATAAGCATTCGCCGCTAATAAGCATAAGCAGTTGATGAAACAAGTGACCAAATAGTACCCAACAAATCGAAAAATGGGACCAACAGTTGTTAGAAAATAGCCAGAGAAGTTATTGTTATTGAAAAGGATACGGAATAAGGGATTGGGCGATCTACAGGACGAGCAAAATGTTGTATTAGAGAATGCGAGTGAAACATGTTTGGTGACAGCTGAGTCGAACAGTTTCGCTGACCAGCCATCTCCAAAATCAAAATTGGTCAGGCGAGTAACTCGCCGCTCGCCTCGTTTTCTGTAATGAGCCCCAATTACAAAAAATCCCTAGAACATTGAACACCGATGACTGGAAATCATGTTTTTGGAGGTTGGTTCGATCTGGTTGTACTCCGATCATTTCATTACTGCTAGTGCATCACCAGTTGCATTATGGGCAGGAATGGAATGGACTATATGGAGGCATGATGATGATATAATCGCACGCAACCATTCAAAAGCCGATAAGACAACATTAGAAATGGTACACGATACCTGACAATCACTCAAAATTGCATAATTTTTTAGCTCTGCACGCTGAAAAATATTTTTTTGAAAGATCAAAAACAACAAATAAAAAAATAAACGATCTTTCCGACTTTTTCAGGACAAAAGAATTGATCTGAAAATCAAAAAACAGGATGGAAATCATATTTTTATCATATTTTCAAAAATTTAGAAAAAATCAATAAAATTATCATTCAATGAAAATCAATCAGAGGGAAATGTTTGTAAAAATTAAAGCTATTCATATATTATCATATTTTTCAAATTTTTTTTAAAAATCAATAAAATTATCATGAAAATCAGGTTTTTTCAAGAGCATTTAATGACCATTAAATTATTATGACCATTCTACAACAGTTTATTGTTTGAAAATGCTGTTTCTGGCCATTGTTCTGCTAACTTTTTTCTTAAGCTAGCAGAACAATATTTTTGAATAAAATATATTTATTGAAAAATGCACCTAAGTTATTGAAACTGCTCGCATTTGGGAGCATTTAATTGGTATCTAATCGTATCAGAAGGATTCTGTTTTGTTTCAGAGGAAAATGTTTGAAAAAATTGAAGCTATTCATATAATATCATATTTTTTAAAAATTTATACAAAATCAATAAAATTATCATGAAAATCAGGTTTTTCAAAAGCATTTAATAAGCATTAAATTATTATGACCATTCTTCAACAGTTTATTGCTTGAAAATGCTGTTTCTGGCCAATGTTCCGCTAACTTTTCTTAAGGGGTTATATACCTTTCAAGTTTTCGAAAAACCGGAAAAAAAATTCCTTACATTATCTTCAAATACAACATCTTGAGAACATTTCCACAAATTTTCATAAAGATCTGAGCAATAGGAAGAGAGTTAGAGCGATTTGCAACGCGCCTCGCCACGGCCGCATAAGCTAAACTTGAAACTTTACACGCGATTATCTCGGAATAGTTATTCCGGAAAATGACTTTGCCGTGATCCTGATTGCGGGAAAACTACTGAGCCGATTTCCTTCATCTTTTTTTTTTTAAATTTTCGTTATAAAATTCGCCGGTCCTTGAACGATCGCTTTTTAAAACATACAGTTACATTTTGCCGCAAAAAAAATTTTAATGCAATTTTTTGCGCTCAAAACGTGCATTTTTTGGGAAAAACGTTTCCGTTTGCACTGAAAACAAAATACTGAAATAATTAGAGTTTTTTTATTTCGGTTGATCCGCTGAGTCTCAGGATCACCGCAAGCCTCTGCAAAAAAATAACGTTTCGGGGAAACGGCCATTACTCCAGTAATAATTGGTATATCTCAAAATCAAACGTATTTTCTTGTTGTTGATAATCTGTACCTTCAGAAAAACACCACTTTGATGCAATGAAAATGGTGCTATGCACTTAAAAATAAATTCAAACTTCCCTCATTTTTTTCGACCAAAAAGGTATATAACCCCTTAAGCTAGCAGAACAATATTTTTAAAAAAAATCATTTAATGAAAAATGCACCTAAGTTATTAAAACTGCTCGCATATCGAAACATTTAATTGGTATCTAATCGTATCAAAAGGATTCTGATTGTTTTCAGAGGAAATGTTTGAAAAAATTGAAGCTATTTATGTATTATCATATTATTATAATATTATTGAAAAATTTATACAAAATCAATAAAATTATCATGAATTATCATGAAAGGGCCGAATGGCATATATCACTCGACTCAGCTCGACGAGCTGAGCATTTTCTGTATGTGTGTGTGTGAGTGTGTGTGTGTGTGTGTGTGTGTGTGTGTGTGTTTGTGTGTGTGTTTGTGTGTGTGTGTGTATGTGCAGATTTTTATTCTCACTCACTTTTCTCAGAGATGCTGGACCGATTTTCATGAAATCAATTGCAAATGAAAGGTCTCGTTGTCCCATAAGACCCTATTAAATTTCATTGCAATCGGATTTTTAGTTTAGAGGTTATGTATCAAAATGTAAAAATCATGCAACATCATTCTCTCAAAAACTACACAACAGATTTGAACAAAATTGATTTCAAATGAACGGACGACCTAAAATACCCTTAACTTTTGAATTTCATAAAGATTGAACTTGTGGTTTAAAAGTTATGACAAAAAACGTGTTTTGAAGACTACTTAATCTCACTCATGTTTCTCAGAGATGGCTGAACCGATTTTCATAAAATCAGTGTCAAATGGAAGGTCTAGTTGCCCCATAAAACCCTATTGATTTGTTTTGCAATCGGACTATTACTCTGCCTGTTATGTTTAAAAATGTGAAATCCAGCTATGAAAAGGAACATATTCCAAAGACTACTTGAACTCACTCACTTTTCTCAGAGATGGCTGACCCGATTTCCCCAAATTAGTGTCAACTAATAAGTCTAGCTGCCTCGTAACACTCTATTGAATTTTACTGTAATCAGACTGTAACTTCGTCTGTAATGTACCAAAATGTGAAAATCACGAAACTTCATTATCTCAGAAACTACCCAACCGATTTGATCATTATTATTATCAGATGAGCGGGCTAGTTAAGGGTTAACTGATGAATTGTGATTGAACACGTGGTTTCAAAGTTTGGCTGCCCTATACGTTCCCATTTCATTTGATTATTATTGAACTTAACCCTTTATAAGGCAGTGGCAACTATATTCCACCAACAACTTTTGTTTTTTTCTGCTTGATAATTATGAGCTATCATCAGTGATCAGAAATGAACAATAAAAGTTAATGAAATTTTTTCTGCCTCGGCCCGTTAAAAGGTTAAGCCATTGTTATGTATTAAATTGTTAATAAAACAACGAAAGTCTATTATTTCAAAGATTACATGACTTATTTGAACATAACTAGTGTCATAAGAACGAGTCATCTCTCAAACTTACAAATAACAAACTTCATAACAATTTGATATGTGGCTCAAAAGTTATGAAAAGAAAAGAAATTCAAAGGCTATTTAAAACTATACCTGCTTTGATTGATATATGTGGTCTCAACATAATTTAAATGTGGTTTTGTACTATTTGAACGTTCCAAATTCATTGATTCCTTGCGATGTGTTTAAAGTCTGCAAATGCACGACGAATCGGCCATAGGATATGATCAAAGTCGAAAGACAAATCGTTTGAAATGATTGGTTTTATCGAAATGACAACATCCTCGACTTTTGGCTTCTGTACATCGCTTTTATTCTGAATATATTTATATTGGGTGGTATTCGGTCATTTTCAGCAAATTTTCTGGCATCAATCTGACACCGGAAGTACTCATATTGGGAGGTATTTAGTTATTTTGGTTGTTTTCCACAAACTAACAGTGGTCGTCTTTAAATTCAAAATGGTGTCACGGGTCAATGTTTGGTTTCTATGCATCATCTCGATTACAGAAATATTCATGTTGAGTATTATTTGGTCATTTTCGACTGTTTCCTATAAGTTGCCATTTAGCGATTCAAAATGGTGCCTGAGGTCAATTGTTAGCTCATTGCATCATTCTGGTTCCAGAGATACTTATATTGGATGGTATTTGGTCATTTTAGGCTGTTTTCACAAACCGTAAGTCGCCATCTTGGATTTCAAAATGGTATTTAAGATAATTTCTGGCCTCTGAGCGTCATTCTGGTTGAAGAAACACCCATATTGGGTGTAATTTGATCATTTTCCGCTGTTTCCCAGGAGCCGGAAGTCGCCAACCTAGAATCTGAAATAGGGTCTGTGGTCGATTTCAGCTGCTTTGTAACATTCTAGATCCGGAGATACTTATGTTAGACGGAAATCGGCCGTTTTTGGCTGTTTTCCAGAAACCTTTGCCATCCTACAATTCATAATGGTGTCTGAAGTCGATTTGTGGCTCCAGTGCATCATTACGATTCCGAAAATACCCATATTGGGTGGTATTTGGTCGTTTGCCGCTGTTTTTCCGAAACCGGGAGTCACCATATTAGAATTCAAAATGGTATCTGTGGTCGAATTCAGCTCCTGTGTATCTTTCTTGTGGTCCCCGTGGTTCTCTGGTTAGGGATGTCGGTTGGCTAGCTCTCCCACACGGTTGTGATATCGGGTTCGATTCCCGATCGAGTCGAGGATCTTTTCGAGCTGGAAATTTTCTCGACTCAGCACTGGAGCACGGTGTATCGTTGTACTTATCCTACACATGCAAAATGTGCCAAAAACAATATCCAAAATGTTGCCTGAGGTCGATTATGGAACATATTTGTTACCACTAAAAACATTCACCTGCCAAAAATGGTTCCATTTAGTTGATTAGTTCGCGAGATGTGCAGAAATTTGTGCAAAAACATGTGCTTCCATAAGAGGGAGGTGCGTCGAACCATTATGGACATATTTATTACCCTTTAAAACATCCACATGCCAAATTCGGTTTCATTTGCTTGGTTTGTTCTTGAGTTGCGCAGAAATGTATGTTTCATTTGTATTGGACCCCTCCTTTCCAGAAGAGGGAGGGGTCTCAAACTATCATAGGAACCTTTATCGGGACAAAAAACCCCTACATACAAATTTTCACGTCGATCGGTTCGGTAGTTTTCGAGCCTATATGGATCAAACAGGCAGACAGACCGGACTACATTTTTATATGTATAGATTACAACATCAATATTTTAGAACCTAAAAAGTGACATACATTTATTGGATTGAAGCGTTCATGTAAATATATTTTTACAAATAAAAGTTTGAATGAGAAAGGCTGGGTCTGACCGCTAGGTGGATTAATTTAGGTTTTTTCAAGAGCTTTAAATGTTTTTGACCGTTATAGAACTGTTTTGTGACTAAAAATGCTATTTTCGTATATTGTCTGCTTGCTATTTTCTTAAGCTAGCAAACAAATGCATTTTTAAAAGAAATGATGGAGCATTAAATTCGGCGATATGGCATTAAATGAGCATCGAATGAGCACTAAATTTTCATGCTATTGACTCTTTGTTCTGCTGACTTTGTACTTCCAGCTTAAGGGACATATTTTCTTATGTATCACACAAAAAGTGTCGTGCAATTTTTGTATTTTCTGTGTCATTAGCGTAAGAAATTGTACCGGTGAATGCGAAACAAGGAGAAGCTATGAGAGATCGTGTTGAGTTTTGCTCGAGCGAATTATTCTCTGATCTTTTAAAATAAAATATAATTATATAACATTTAGAGTGAGACATTTCGATTAGAAATGATAAATTGCTGCTTTGGAAACTGTTCATTAACCGGTAGATCTTGGATCAAGGTACCTTTTTCACTTTTGTTCAGAAGGTCTCGCACGTGTGTTAATAGATACAACAGAGCCATTGGCAGTGTCGTTCATCGCAAAGCTGAACAACTCTAGCAGTATTGTCATCAGTGCAGCAATATGCGAGATGGTAGGGCCTCCAGCTTGGTCGACCGAGAAATGCGTTGGACCGTACGGCGAAGGAAGCGTTCGGAAAGACTGCTTTATTGCGCGAGTAAACTTGGTTTTTAGATACCTCGCGCTTCAACACAATCCACAAGCAGTGAAGCAAATGTATAAAGTGTGCGTGTTACTAAACTTATCTGATTGTCGTCATCTCCGCTGTCACTTTCGAGAGCTTCAAATGCTTTTTAGTGGCATCCTTCGTTGAAATAGCAAAATGAAACGTATTAGCTGACGGAATGCCCTTCCGGGCGAGCTGTCATTCGTGGTGGACGTCGGGAACTTGCTTGTGGCAAGATTACACAGTACGACGCTCTCAATTGAAACAGTTTTATTAGCTTGCACGACCTTGGACACAGGATAACATCAACAAACGAATGCGACGATGCACACTGTTTCCAAAGCTGCAAAAACGCGATCGAAACTATTTTGACCCACTTCAAGGAAACCATTCTTCTGTCCGGCTATTTAAATGAGTTGTGGAGTTTTCTATAGATTACCATTAAAAATCATGTTTTTTCAATATTACATTTAGTAGTGATTTCCTGCAATTTTGCTATGTTCTACAATGTTTTTTGCTATAACGAAACAAATATTTTCATTAAAGAAAAGTTACTTGTATCTCTTATGTTTCTTTGGTTATTGACGATTTTTATTGAAACAATGCACTAATTTATTAACAAATATCTACAATATCTGCACATATCGGCAGATAAAACCATTTCTTTATTAAAGTATAAGTAAAACATCTTTTAATCCAGATAAAAGCATTTTTCTCTCGCTGTTTCCTGCGTATATATCTGTAAGTAAATTAGTGCATTATTTTAAAAAAAATCTTCAATATTTAAATAAACATAAGAGATAAAAAAATTTTCTTCGGTGAAATCGTGTGTTTCATCATACTGAACAACATTTAGAACATTAAAAAAACACAATAAAAAGTTATAAACAAATGACTTGTAAGGGCATTCTGAAGAAAACTTCACAATAGTTAAAAAAATTGGCAGCTAGAAGTATGGTGTCTTCGACGAAGTTGTTTCCTATAAAATGTGCTTAAACTTTACTAGGCAAAGTGGATATTTATATGCAAAAATGAGTTGAAATAAATTCGTTTCTCACTTCTAGGTAGATTAAATACACAATTCCAACTTCTACAAAATGGAGAATAATCAATAAAACAACTTTAGCAAATAAACTTCGACTCAAAAATCATTATTTTTTTAGTAAAGAGTAAAAAGTAATTAATGTAAATCAGTGCATTAATTAAGTAGAACTCGTCAACAACCTAAAGAAATACGTGAGATAAAAATAAATTTCCTTCGAAGAATCTGTTTATTTTATTATAGCAAACAATACTGTAGAACAATGAGAATTGGTGAAAATCACTATGAAAATTTAAATTGAAAACAATTGATTTTTAGGTGTGATCTATAGAAAACTTCAAAAAAATCCATTTAAATGAGTAAATAGAAGTATGATGTCTTCAACAAAGTTGGTTCTTTTAAGATTTTCTGTAACTTTACAGAATGAAGTGGATTTCATATACAAAAATGTCAGAAGTAAAATTCGTTTCTCACTGTTAAGTGGATAAATCACAAAATTGTAACTTACATAACATGGAGAATAATTTATGGAACAACTTTACTAAAGACACTGTGACTCTAAAATCAAATTTTTTTGCGTCAAAATAATTCCGATCACGCTTTTGCAGCTTTGGAAACTGTGTGTGAAGGCTCATTCCTATTGTCTATAATAATTTTATATTCAATGTTTTTATTTCTTGTGCTGGTTAAAATCACATTGTTGCTCAATTTTGATTAAACCTTCGTATGCAGCCCAGTTTCGATTACAAGATACATCAGCAAGATCGGGTGACAAGATTTAACACGTGCGTGAATCAACAGTTCATCTACCCATTTGAGCACATTGTAGTTTTTTCTTAAGGTTGTAGTGTGTAAAAGTCACCACGTGGCCAGCTACGAATTTCCAAAGGCACAAGACTCGGAAATAGTTTATGCGCTGCCTGAGCAAACACTAACTTATGTTTTCATCACCATAATAAACATGAAGAAAATTTCAGAATTTCAGAAAATAAAAAAAAACAACGAAAAATTGAAAAAAATAAAAATGAAGGAATGAAAGAATGAAAGAATGAAAGAATGAAAGAATGAAAGAATGAAAGAATGAAAGAATGAAAGAATGAAAGAATGAAAGAATGAAAGAATGAAAGAATGAAAGAATGAAAGAATGAAAGAATGAAAGAATGAAAGAATGAAAGAATGAAAGAATGAAAGAATGAAAGAATGAAAGAATGAAAGAATGAAAGAATGAAAGAATGAAAGAATGAAAGAATGAAAGAATGAGAGAATGAAAGAATGAAAGAATGAAAGAATGAAAGAATAAAAGAATGAAAGAATGAAAGAATGAAAGAATGAAAGAATGAAAGAATGAAAGAATGAAAAAATGAAAGAATGAAAGAATGAAAGAATGAAAGAATGAAAGAATGAAAGAATGAAAGAATGAAAGAATGAAAGAATGCAAGAATGAAAGAATGAAAAATTGAAAGAATGAAAGAATGAAAGAATGAACGAATGAAAGAATGAAGAAATAAAAGAATAAGAGCAATAATAGAATGAACAAATACAAGAAAACAATGAACGAACAAAAAAAAAGATTCTACTTTTGAAAGGCAACGCGTTTGTGACGTGGTTAAAATCTTTCCTGTAGTGGGGAGGCTGGCATCACGGCTAACTAATAATACGTGCCCCGAAAGCTATCCGTTTAATTTATTAATTTATAAGTGAATTAAGTGGCCAAACTTGTTAAAAAGTGTCAAGTTGTGATCTGTGATGCTTTGTCTAAATGAGAAAAGTGAAGGTTTTGTGAAAAACACAGTGTTCCTTGCGTGAAAGTGATAATTTTTCCTCGAATTGCAATTGAAAATTGTAAGGCCAGCTAAGTTGCGTCAGTGTGAGTGCCTACTTTGTGCGTCGCGCTAACTAGCGGTTCGTTATTAACATGCGAAAATGGAATGCATGGCGGTGTGAGCGAAGAGAACGATAATATCTGGAGAGAGAGCGAAGAGAGAAGTATTGCGCTGTGCTTGTCGGTGTTTGTTTCGCTGGCATAGGCATAACCAAAATAAAACAGATGAGTATAATTTTTTGTATCAAATATTTTAAGAATGTATAGGCTCTGTGTGTAGTGGTTTTTAGCGGGTTTTGGACTTTTTCAGAAGTGTAAATGTGTCATCTGTTGGGTGCACAAAGTGTGGTAGCTTTTCGGTTGCGGGTAGAGTTTTTTTTTTATATTTACAAACCAGATTGTGCGATGCACTCTCACAGGTCAAAATTGACAGTTTTACAATATAGTTTCAAAATTTATCATTCGAGCATGACAATGCGGCATGCGATTGATGCATCGTCTACAATTGTGAGTCCTGGCAGGGCGGTGACATTTCATTCAGTTCTATGTTCTTGTTTTATGATTTTCCTAGCTTTTGGACATATGTTGATATACATAAGTAACTTTTATTTAATTATGTTGAAATCGTTTTGGGCGTGAAAATAGTTCACGACAACTGAACTTTGATTGCAATTATTTTGGCATTTTAATAATAAACTTGGAACTCTGTTTTGTTTATTATGCTTATTTGCATTTTTTTGAGTTTTTGGGCTATGAATGCATGGAACTTTGTCAGTTTTTATACTCAGTAGGTCTTTGGTGCGTAACGTCGTGTCGCGTATGCGTCGGTAAGAGAAAATGGAGCGGTCGTGCATTATGCCCCGGTGAAACGCATCATCGGCCCGGGTTAGTTTTGTTTATCTAAGGGTTTCCGGAGTGTAGTGGGCACGCTATTGTTTGCTTCGGGGAGGTCAGCTCAGTTTCGCGCAGGTTTTTTGGACAGCGCTCAGTGTAACTATCTTAATACAGCGGTTTCGGAGTTCAATGACCATTACATCGTATAATGCTCGGGTGTGCCTTGTGGGTTTTTTTTTACTCGCTCTAACGGTTCTTTGAGCTGGTACCAGTAGTTTGCGTTCGGCGTGCGGTGCGTTTTACGAAATTCATTCGTTTCGAGGTAAATTTTATTAGTTCACGGGATGAAACGCGAAGTTTGGTGTGATACAGACTGTTAACGATTGGTTGCCGGTGATACCTAGAAACTTCGATTCTCCTATATGCCGATACAGCGATCGTGATGCGGTTCTATTTATATCGTCTTCTGATGGCCGGTTGCGCAGAGACCGAGAAATATCCATATCGGGCGCGAATTTGTGTAGAAAAGATCGCACCATCAACCTCGATGGATCCAGATCAATTCCTTTCCACTAACACTAATACCTTCCTTTGATACTTGTGGATGATGCAGAGGATTCCTCGGTCTCTAGTAGCAACAAGTATTAAACTAACACTCCCGATATCCCTTCCTCTATTGATCTGCATTGGGCGTGGCCAGCTACGTTATTGACCAGTGAAAAGAAAAATCACCAGGAATTGTACACTGAAAATGGCTTGCTACTCCTAGGCACCATTTTGACGGTTCTTTGTGCAATTTCAGCTGATTCTGGTCAATCGCGGGCAACACACGGGCGATCAAATATGCTATGCTATGCTATGCTATGCTATGGTTAAAATCTTTCCTGTAGTTAAGTGAAAATTTGATGTATCAGCCCGTATACTAAAAAAATAGTATACCATAAGAAATTAATCTAGTATATACTCTCTTCTTACTTGTTTTTAAATACACAGTTAGTATTTTGCGAAATGGTTGCAGACTTTTTTAAAAACGAGTCTAGTCACACAACATACATTTTAACGAGTTTTAACACAACATACATTGAGGCGAATTGCAGATGATATAAATAAATGAATAAATAAGAGTAATAAAGTTTTATATTAAAGTGTTTTTTTTCTTCACGTACCATTTATTTGAAACGGCTATATTGATGTTTTCAATCGAACGCTATAGTTGGGTTTGTCACTACAAAAACGATTTCATGTGCTACGAAGGCAAAAACACTTCGTTATGCCAGTCGATGACAACTGGATTTTGTTTGCATTGCAAATCGTTTAATGCGCGGAACACATGCAATCATGACTGACTGATTATTCCAAGCAATTAAGGGTTGCATAAGTCAATTGAATGGTTTACAAATGAGAGTCAATTACTTTAATATTCGAATAAACTTACAATACGTAGTATTAATCAGTGAAACAAATCATCAGCTGTTTTCTTACTTTACACAGTTGATCGAATAGCATTTCCAAAACATTAAGTACATATAAGAAACACTGCTCCATTTCCATGACCTATTGCGTCTGTATCGTTTGCAAGGGTTTCTATTTTTTACTAGTTTGTTTCGTCTATTCGGTGCGGCATCGTCAAATTACAGCGGTTGCGACCCACTGACTGAGTCACCCTGCCCACCGCATTGCAACGCAACTGCTTGCAACACGGGTGGAAGGTGCTATGGGACTAAGCAAATCGTGAGAATACAGTGGAAAAAGCCATGCTTCGCATAGAAGCCACCCAAGCGCGAGCATAACACATAATGAATTGCACAAAATGGCATAGTGTTGGGTCTAGTAAAAAGAACCAAATAAAACACACTAATCAAAAGCGAATTAGCGGTAAACAGCGGTGTCAGTCAAAGCTTCTCGTGTAGTGGTCTTACTCAAAAAGTGATTGGAAGCTAAAAGCATACTAGGACACAACACTCCCACCATTTAAGAGAGATTACAAGGATGATTTTTTCAATATTAACTATAATTTTTTTTGTTATAGTTATGCACAATTCGCTGAAGATTAAAATTTTGAACTTTTCTTGCTGAATCTTCAACAATATGGTGGACTGTAATCTATTACTATGTAACCTAATTTGCGAAATTCGATCCAGATTATAGCTTGTCAAGTCTATTGTTTCATCGTTTTTACAAACAAGATTAACTACGCTACAATGTAATAGTGATCGGCTAGAGTTAGGCTGGGTAGAATATTACCCTTTTCAATTCACTAGGCGCGATCCAGCTTGCCCTCCTATGCCACATGAGCAAAATAAATCGAAATAAAAAAGGGCTCCATTCACTAGAAGTGCATCCAATCGGAAAATTGTATTGAACCTATTTCGCTGATGAACAAAGTTGAATAAATTCCATTTAAAACAAAACAAAACCAACAAATAATATAGGTACGTGGAAAGTGTACGAATGTGTGTGTATGTGTGTTACAGTTGATTTGTATGCCCACTTCATCTATTGTGTGTACGCACACTCGAAACAATATCAGCAATATCCGTTGGGTGTGAACTTTTGTTTCCTTCGCTGATACCTCAATGATTTAGACGGCAGTTGCAGCAAATTTGTTAACTATTTGTATGGCAATTTGTTTAGCTGCATTTGCCGGCCCATATTGCACGCTTTGTTATGTTCGCTGGAGAGGCATTCAATGTGCTCTAAATTGCTGCAGTTAAGGGAATGTTCGATATGGCAGTTACTCGTATTGTTTCAAGCATGGGAGTTGTGTAGAGTGACTAAACGGCTGTACTGAAGCAAATCAAAACATCACAATTATGGTACGACATCACGTCACGTTAGTCCGTTTTTGTTGTTGCAATTTCGTGTAAATGTTTTGTTGCACGTTTTGTCACGAAACTGTAGCAAACCCGGTAATGATAATTGTTTTCATATCGGCTGACTTTTTGAATATGCTAGTGTTTTATGACCGATTACACTTCAAATAATCGATATGTTCAATTACTTACTGAAATAATTGATACTTTCCATTCTCATCTTTATTTTTCAACTGCAGCTATAGTGCATAAAATGTGTCAATTCAACTACTTGCCACACTGAAAGTTACAGCTTTGTTTCATGTTACTTTTCCCTCAAACTCTGTCGGATTGCACAAACAACTCTTGTTAGAACAAAATCAATAATTAGACTAATTTTAAAACCATAATTGTTCGTTGGAACCAAAAATGGGATCCGAAAGCTTGATGATATACTTAAAGTTTACCTTCGGTTTTGTATTAATTAGTAAACTAGGCAAAGATTGATGTCATTTATTACGAGTGATAATTGAGAATAGGTCGATTCCTTTGGGCAGTTCAGTGCCAAAAAGGTAACAATGACGGTTATGTTGAATGCCGAGTTGACATTTGTCAGAAGTCCATAGCTCGGATCATTCAGACTTGACTGACATGCAAAGAACTACTCGAAGCTACAGGTGATCGAACCTTGAACGAACTTTTTGAGGAGATCTTACTTAGTGAACCAATAGAGCCGTTATAGGAAAAGTTTCTCATAGTCCTCTCACGGGGAATTTTTCCAGGCATGTTGTTCTCGTGATCCTCTTCTATACCGAAAATTACGTATTATCAGTGTAGGTATATTCTATTTTTTCGTCTAAGAAAACTTCTATTTGAAATAATAAAAGTAAGCTTTTCTCAAAAAATAGGCGTAATTGAATATTAAAGAATAATAGCAAAAAATAACGACTATAGCCTATAGTAATACCTGTGCAAAGTTTCAGTACATTCGAAAATCATAGAATAAAAGAGTTAACCATGCCGTTTGGAGAAATACTGCTCAGCTCATACACCAAAAGACTACACTTGGGTATGATGTAATGGTCTCGGCGGTCAGCTTGAGCAGTCTTATATTGCAATCACTATTAAACGGTTTGATAAAATAGAGAAGAGCGAAAAGAAAGAAGAAAAAACGGCTCACGATCAACCAGAAATACAACCAACTGACTTTAAGACAGAACAGTCTGTAGTTGTAGCTTGCAATAGATACAAACACATTGTGCGACTGCTCTGTGCAAAAGTGTAATCCAAGGTGGATGTAGCGTTAAATTGTAAACTAGGTACCTACCGTACTAGTCGAAAGTTTGTGAAAGGGTGGGTAGGTGGGAGGTTCTGGGTTTTCTGAAGTTCACTTTGCTTACAATTACACGCACTCACACATGCGAGGAGGGAAAGAAGACGTCGAAAACGGTTTTATCGATAGTTGCGTTCCGGTAGCAACTAGAATAGTGATGTAGTCTATTTTCTGCTCATAGTACGGTAGCTTTAACCTGTTTTGTGCTCCTTTGCTCGGTTCTGGGCAGAGGTGTTGGGACTGAGTGCGATGATCTGAGAGATGCTTTAGCGAAACGAAATGGATGGGTAAACCTAACAGAATGGATGCAAAAGCTTGCGAGTTAACCATCTGTGGTTTGAACCAGTGGTGTTAATGATTGTGTACGTTTGTGTATGTGCACATTGAACTGTAAACGATTTTGCAGTAACAGACGCTAGAGACAGTGTTCTGCTATCATTATAACGAAGGCATAGAACGACATCTGCTTGATTGGTTTGGAAATTCTACCGATATTCAAGAGTTGAATAAAAATATAACTAATTTCTTTATTAGTTAGCTAAACAAAACCGACAGTTCATTTTTCATAATTGTTTATTGACCAGGACAATTCATTTGGTGCCTATTTTAATTTTAATTCTTACGAGGACAGCATGCAAATTATCTGACTCTGGCCATAGATGCCTCTTCTAGTCTAAGCGAAGTAAAACAATATTGTTCACATTCACGATTTATTTTGATTGATCAAATAGTTTAGTCTGTAAGTGAATCTTTGTGTTATTGTAGTTTAAGGCAGAATATTTCAGCCAGTCATTTGGCTATAAAAAGGAATCTACCCGACAAAAAGTAATATTTTTTCTGCATTTCTTGGTTTATTTTCTTCAACATTCATTTATCAACATTTCGCAGACGTTTCGTTACGTTCTATAAATTGAGCGAATAAGGAGAAAAAGGTTTTAAACGAAAAATGCGTTATTCTGCAACAAAGAGGAAAGTCACACAGAGCGAGGGGTATTCCAATCAACACCATAATCGGAATTTTTCGAAGAGACACTAGACACTAGAAAACTATAGAGGAATAAAAATGAGCTTATAAGTGTATGTACCATGGATGCGGAATTTAAAAAAGCATTGCATGCGCTTAAGTAGAATAATTGTGATATAAAGAAAATGTGTGATAAGTAAATTTTCAGTCTTTTCTAGGAATTTGGGAATATAGGCAATATAGGTTATGGATATGTCGATGGGCTACAAAGACATTGAAAAGTTCATACTGATAATTCAGATTTAAGGTCAGATAACTTTAAAATAAATATTCGCAATGTAAAGCATTTGTTTTAATAAAATAACAAAAAACAAAAGAACATTCTGTGTGTTGTCTAACTTTTGCTGAGATACATCAGCAAATTCATGTCAAATGCTCAAATGCTGAACAGGCAGCAATTTATTCAAACAACTGATTTTCAGCAAAATGATGTCAAAAATTTGACGTTTCGATTAGCTGATCGTTTCAGCGAGAAGGTTTGCTGATATCATAGCTGATTTTCCAGCATGTAGAATATCAGCAAAATTTCGCTGGTTTCCAGCAATAAAAATTTAGTGTGTACGGTTGAAGTTGCAACAGATGTTCCTTAACACTTCACTCACCTGAACCTAATTTTTTTCTATCAGAAAGAAACGCTTAATTAAAACATGGAATATAATTTTCCATGGCAACAAAAAAAAAAGAAATAGCGTCACGGTTTAAGTTAGGAGACTATGCTGGCCAATCCAACAATTTTATATTTTCCTCTGGAAACCATCTTCAAGATTTCAATGTTGTATGTTTAGGAGCGTTACTCTCCAACGAAGAGGCATCTTTTCTTTGGCATACGAAGCATCACGCTACGTAAAATATCTACGTAGTCGTTAGTATTCATAGTCTATGTTATAAAATGAATGGGCTCCACACCAGCATCAGAAAACAGCACCACACCATTTTGGGGTCACTTCCAAATTTCACTACTTTCTTAGTTAATTGTGCGTTGTGCTGATGACCGTTTGGACCAAAATGGTTAAATCTCGACTCATCCGACCAAGACACCCTAGTTAGTAGCACCCTAGTCTAAAAACTTTTTGGAAAATTCAGTTCTTGCCAACATGTGTCACTTCTGAAGTAGAGTAAAGTTTTCTGAGTTACTAGGTGGTTGATTTCGCTTCCGTATACCGAAGAAAACATGCCACTTTGCTGGATCTTAAAGCAGTATAACGATCCTGAACATACAGTATTGAAAAAACGAAGTTGCTTTTCAAACGAAAATATAAAATTATTAGTTTGGCCTGCGCAGTCTCCTAATTTAAATCCTTTAGAAATACTATAGAAGATTGTGAAAGTCTAGGTTGCAAAGCATCATCCAAAGAATTAAACAGACTTATGGAACGTCGTACATGCAGCTTGAAATGCTAGTTCAACTTGTACTCGTGAAAACCTGGTGGTAAACATATCACGAAGATTGAATATGCTTTTACAAAACAAAGGACAAGCCACAAAATATTGAAAGTGAGTTTTGTAACGTAAAAGGTCACTTTGCTAACAAAATGTAGAAAAATAAAGCTCTTTTAGAATGTTCTGTATATATATTTCAATAGTGTATTTGTTTTTTTCGCCACTTCAAAAACACTAACTCATGCAAAAAACTTTCTGAATCACCGACACAGAAAAAATCCAGTTATTTCTCCGTTCCTCTTTGGAATAGAGTGTCTGCAAATCGTAATGACGTAACATAACATCATATATCAACTTTAATCAGTGCGCCAATATGGAAAATTAATCAAAACTGCAAGTGTATTTATTATTTTCTCCATGACTGTATATATAACATCTACTTGTGCTCCCTTCTAAAGCGCGTTGATGCATGTGCTAGTAAAATCTAGAAAGTTAGCGATCGTCCGGGAATAGATCAATACTTGTCAGCTTAGATGTAACTTCTAGAGCGAGTCAAGATAACTTCACTCAGGAATTATCCTCGAATTCGAACAACTTGGACACCGCCGAGAGACTAGTAATACCATGATAGTTTCTAGTGTTCCGCTTCTAGCCTTTAAGATAGGGAACATAGTTCCGGGAATTAAACTTGTTCAACAGACGCGTTTGAAAATGGCTGCTAAAGGGTCGGCTAAGGTAGCTGAACATCGACAGAGCACCACTGCCGAAATTTCATCTAGCCCAGGAGCTAGCGAAGTCTTAAGCCTTGAGCCGAAGGCATCATAACTGGAGTGACCTGAAAGGTGGATAGATTCAGGAAGTCGGTAACAGTATCAGAAGCAGCAGATTCAGCATCGACATCACTAGTCGTCCTCTGTTCAAAAACTGACGCGAAGTGTTTCGCAAACATTTCACACGCTTTTGTTCGTTATTGTAAGACTTTTGAACCACGGCCAGTATCAACTGAACGTTGGTGAATTTGCTAGAGTGATGGAGAGCTACCTGGCAGCTAAGGCTAGCCATTTTCCGGTAAGGCTAAGGCTAGCCATCTTCCATTGTATTTGCTACCTGCCGGATTATATCCCCCGGTCGATTAATGCAACCGCTAGAAATCTGAACCGCGCATTAGAGATGGTCGGGTTTGATGTTTTTCGAACCCGTACCCGACCCGAACCCGAATTTTTTTTTCGGTCGAAACCCGAGCCCGACCCGAACCCGAAACTTTTTTTTTTGTTAAAACCCGAACCCGAAAATTTTATTTCTTTGAAACCCGAACCCGACCCGAATCCGAAATTGTGAAACCCGAACCCGAGATTTCATAGATTTTATAGTCGGGTTTCGGGTTTTCATACCCAAACAAAACCCGAACCCGACCCGTACCCGACACTTTCAAAAATTTTCAAACCCGAACCCGACTCGAACCCGTCGGGTACGGGTCGGGCTCGGGTTTCGGATTTGAAAACCCGAAACCCGACCATCCCCACCGCGCATCTCGAAATCTTCTGAAGTGTACAGCGACTGGCATAGGCATCTAAAGTTTTTGTCTGCTACATCTTTTCTACTTCCGCTAGCTTGAAGATGATATCATAATTATTTTTCCGTATGTTTCTTATTCCTACTCTAATTTCTTTTTATCCTCTAGTCACATCGCCGAATAGGAACAATTGTTCGTATGGTTATACACCTTTTATTCGGTAGAGCCCAGAATCAGAGATATCACTAAAAGTCGTATTTTATTATGCACTTTGCCCCCTTTTCGGAGGAACACAACCGACGCCGAACAGGCAAAAATCGGTCTTTCGGAAGAAGAAGCGCCAGGAGGGAGATCGAAATATCGAGGCGATGGAAGAACTGTATCGTGGAGTTCTATGAGAGGTTGAACAGTTCCTGCAAAGTCTACGTGCCGCTAGCCGACATGTCAGGGACCTGGATGGCAACCTTCTCACGAGCAGGTGTGAGGTAATCGAAAAGTAGAAGCAGTACTACGACAAGCAGGTTAACGGATATGTAGCAGAGGACGACGACGGCGTGGCAGTAGATCCAGAACATCATTGAGGTTCAAAAGAAGATCAGCCGAACAAAAAACAATGAAACAGCTGACCGGCTCATTAGTGAGCTGTTGAAATACGGTAGCTGAGGTTATTGTTATTGTCAAGATTCAGGAGGAGGAGATATTACCGGAGAAGTGGATGGAAGGGTTCCGTGTGGCCCATCTACATACAGGGTAACAAGGAAGATAACTGTAACTACCGTGCAATCACGCTGTCAAGCGCCTACAAGTCACTTTCTCAGATTCTGTGCCGTCGACGGAATGGAGTTTGTAAGGCAACACTAGATGGGATTCGTGAGCGCCCGCGCAATTACGGACCAAATCTTTGGGTCCTGCAGAAATGCCGTAAACACAACGTGCCCACACGCGAAAGTTCAAGCCTTAATTAACCAATACGTCCTCTCGAATAGCACATCGATTGCTCTGACTTTGCACAAATAATGTGTTAAATGCATAACGCAACCGTTGTACAATGAATCCATTGATAAAAATTGAAATATGTATCATACTCACAAAAATCGAGATGCTTTGGCGGACTTCGTTTCCGGGCAAATGATCAGTTCTGGGACGCTCAAAAATTCGTGAACCGGTACTTATCAAAGGCTCGTGCATCTCATCAATCTATATCAGCTATGGCAGATTGTGTACGACAACGGTTTCTCAGATAAACTGACACGGTTGGTCAAGTCGACGATGTCGGGTGATGTGCATAATTCGAGTTTTTAAGGGACAATCTCGAGTCCCTTCGAGTCTCGAAGATGGTTACGGCAAGATGATGGATTATAGTGCTTGCTAGTCAACATGGCTTTGGAGGGGATGATACGTATGACAGGTATCGACACGAGTGGCACGATAGTCAGGAGTCCCGTTCAGCTCTTTGGCTTCGTCGATGACATTGATATCGTTGCACGAACGCATCGAAGACTAAAGACATGAGGAGAAAAGCTTCCAGAGAAGACCGAGTCGACCTTCTACCCCGATTTCTGATTAGCTATGATGAAATTGAGGTGGTTCATGAGTTTCTGTACATGTGCTCACTGGTACTGCTGACTACTGACAACGAAATCAGCAAAGAAATTCGTGCCTGTTTTAGACTCCAGGGGACACTCCGCTCCGGTAGTCCTCTACGGGCATGAAACTGAGGTCATGCTAGTGGAGGACCAACGCGCCCGTGGGGTTTTTTAATGGAAGGTGCTGTGTACCATCTGTGGTGGAGTACAGATAGAAGATGAATTGTGTCGGAGGTGGATTAAGCCCGAGTTGCACCAGGAGAACCACTCATCGTCCAAATGGTGAAGACCTGGAGGCTACGGTGAGCTGGTAATGTAGTGAGACGACGATCCGATGAAAATAGTTCTCGATAACGACCTTACTGGAATGACCTTCGCATACGGCATGGTTGGCGAGCTGCAGCCATTGACCAAACTATGAACCGGCTACGACCTCTTCGAACACGAAGGGACAATTTGTTCTGGATCTGACTGATAAGGTAAGGTCCTATCCGAAGTCTTCTACTTCATGAATGAAACATGTCACAGAAGATACAAACTGCACTTAAAGCCAAAAATTTACAAGAATCCTCGGGAAGATACTCGGAGGATAGCTCGAACCACATCCACGCTAAGTTGTTCGTCAAGAAAGGATCTCAACGCTCCTCATTTTATTGGTTTGAAAAAAGCAGCTTTGATCTCAACTGATCTCCGTCCCATTTTTTAAGGCTCAGCACGAGATTAATCAGTTAGGCCCGCTACGACTGACGGAGTTTTCAGGATCGCTTAGACTTCATGGTAGCGCACGATTGTGTCAAACACAACAAGCTGTAATCAATATCGCTCAAGCACGGTCCCAACAAAACTGATCACCCTGATTTGTTATTTTACATCATGCATTAGGGTAGCGGTCATGACGAGCTCTTAAGCTGAACTTGAGCATAGTTTTGAAAAAGTAGTGCGGAGAGCCGATGTATATTGAAGGGGTACAATAAATTTGAAGTTGATTTTGCAGGTCAATGAATGAGCTATCGTTATAATGTATAATAAACAAGGTTGGATTCGCTTAGAGTAATTATGTAGGTTTGAAAATAAAGAATCGAAGTTCTAAAAAGAAACATGTTCTAGAACATCACAGTGCAACAAAATTTTACTTTTTTTCCTGCCTTGGTTTTCCCGAGTTTGAGCCTATTTCACCTTAAGGGGTAAAATGGCGCCATTTTGAATTTTTAGGAAACCGTAAATTTTCAATAGTTTTTTGACGCCATAAAGCCAAAAATTTGTTGCACTATGTAATATGGTTGTGATAAGTTATTTTACACGGTCAAATCGAAATTCATGATGAGCCACTATTTTTTTTTTCTCGATAATGTTTATGTATCATTCTGTGCCGAACACGCATCAGTATCGGATGTGTTTGGTGATCGCTCCGATAGAATATGAAACAAAAGACGCGCGAGCAAGTGTTGGCATTGTTTGCCTGGTCGAGTGAAGGTTCAAGGTCGCCCGACTTTGTGCAACTGTTTCGCATCGTGGCTGTTTGCTGGTGCGTAAGCCGATTTGGCTGCTAAGTGATTTGTGCTACAGCAGTGGACGAGAATCTCAACACAAAGGAGGAAAAAGAAGAAGCCAACAGTTGACAGCGAGTTGTGTCGCTGTGCTGAGTGATCACACACCCGGCTCGCTGCTGGTGGCTGTTTGGAGCTGCTGTATTGGTGCTGCTGGCTGTAACGGCTGCAGCTTCGACCGTTCGGACAACCAACCCTGCTGAAAGGAGAAGTAAAGGGGTACGTGTTCTGTCGGCGCTAGTGCGCTAGATTTAGCGCGATGGATGTAGATCCCTCGCCTCCCGTGCCACCATCCCCGAACCCCTCCGACCCTGTCCCTCCTGCCAACCCTTCCTCTGTTAATTCTCCAGTCGCCCCAGGCTTTACCCGGATGGATCTCAGGGCAGCTTTACTGTTTTCTTTCGGCCAAAAGCAGGACCGAAATCGAAACCGTTAAACATCCTGCAGATTTCGAAAGACCTGACGGAGGGGTACAAGGCCGTGACCGAAATCTCCAAGGTCAGACCCAACAAGCTCCGTGTCGTGGTCAGCGACCTGGAACAGGCCAACGCTATTGCTCGCTCCGAGCTTTTCACACGCGAGTATCGCGTTTATATACCCGCACGAGACGTGGAGATCGACGGTGTCATAACCGATTCGAGTCTGTCGGTCGAGTGTATCTTGGCAAGCGGTTTTGGCTGCTTCAAAAATGCTTTGTGTCACGACGTAAAAGTAAAGATCATAGATTGCAAGCAATTGCAGTCTGTGTCTCTTGTCAACGGCACAAAAGTGTACACTCCGTCAGACTCGTTTTGTGTTACGTTTGCCGGATCTGCTCTCCCTAGCCACGTCTCGATCGATCGGGTTCGTCTGCCTGTGCGATTGTATGTACCCCGTGTTATGAATTGCACCAATTGCAGGCAGCTAGACCACACAGCCGCCTACTGCTGCAATAAGGCACGATGTAGCAAGTGTGGGGAGACTCATGCGGAAGATTCTTGCAGTGTAAATGCTGAAAAATGTATTCACTGCGGGGAAAATCAGCATGAGCTCTCCACATGCCCGGTGTACATGCAGCGCAGAGATAAAATCAAGCGGTCACTTATGGAGCGTTCAAAGCGATCTTACGCAGAGATGCTGAAGAAGACCGTGACCACTTCTACCATAACATCGAACCCCTTTGATCTGCTGTCCTCTGATGAAACCGATTCTGACGATTCACCAGCGGGAACAACTTATGCCAATCCTGAGGCGTCTAGAAAGAGGAAAAATATTTCCTCTCCTAAACTTCCCCGAAAAGGTCCTAAGATTTCCCAAAGTGAAATGAAAGTTACAAACAAACCAAACAGTGCTGCGGAAAAACCGAAGCAAACTCCTCCTGGGCTTGCAAATTTAAAGTCCCAGAAGGAGTTCCCAGCACTGCCAGGAACATCTAAAACCCCAGTTGTTCCTTTTGCACTCCCAGTTGATGAAACAAACTCTGGATTAGTGAAATTTTCTGACATTGTGGACTGGATTTTTGAAACTTTCAATGTAGCCGATCCAATTAAAATTTTTCTTACAGCATTCCTCCCAACAGTTAGATCATTTTTGAAGCAGTTGACTGCCCAATGGCCCCTCCTTGCAGCGATTGTATCCTTCGATGCCTAATTCATCTGCGTATACGAAGGATTCTCTGTCTTACAGTGGAATTGTAGAAGTATTTTACCAAAAATGGATTCATTTAAAGTTTTAATAAATAGAAACAAATGCGATGCATTTTCCCTTTGTGAAACTTGGCTTACTTCAAATATTGATCTCAACTTCCATGATTTTAATATTATTCGCCTTGATCGAGACACCCCATATGGAGGAGTACTTTTAGGGATTAAAAAGTGCTATTCTTTCTATCGTATTAACCTCCCCTCGATTCTAGGCATCGAAGTTGTCGCATGTCAAATGACAATACAAGGTAAAGAGCTTTGTATTGCTTCAATATATATTCCTCCCAGAGCACAGGTTGGGCAACGGTTGCTCTTTGATTTAATAGAACTTCTTCCCTCGCCACGTTTGATTTTGGGAGACTTCAACTCTCATGGTGTGGCTTGGGGTTCCCCCTACAATGATAACCGCTCCTCTTTAATCTATAACCTTTGCGATGACTTCGAAATGACTATTTTGAACAACGGTGAAATGACACGTATCCCGAAACCTCCAGCGCGCCTAAGCGCTTTGGATTTATCCTTATGTTCGACGTCGCTACGGTTGGATTGCACATGGAAGGTAATCCTCGATCCTCACGGTAGCGACCATCTGCCTATTCTTATTTCAATTACTGACGGTTCAACTCGCATGCGACCAATTGACATTCCGTATGACCTCACACGGAATGTCGATTGAAAGTTATACGAGGAAATGATTTCAAAAGCGGTCGAGTCGATTCAACATCACCCACCACTTGAAGAATACAACCTCCTCGCGGGCTTAATCTTCGACGCCGCGTTGCAAGCCCAAACGAAGAAATATCCCGGCGTAACGATCAAAGAGCGGCTTCCAACTCCGTGGTGGGACAAAGAGTGCTCCGATGTCTACACGCAAAGATCCGACGCGTTTTTGGCCTTCCAGAAGGGAGGTATACCCGACGACTATATACGGTATTCGGAGCTTAATACCAAGCTTATAAGCCTGGCTAAAGCAAAGAAACGCGGATATTGGCGTCGGTTCGTGAACGAGACGTCGAGGGAGACATCGATGAGCATTCTTTGGAACACAGCCCGAAGAATGCGGAATCGCGTAACGGTCAACGAAAGCGAGGAGTCTTCAAGTCGGTGGATATTTGATTTTGCCATGAAAGTATGTCCGGACTCTGTTCCTGAGCAAAATATTGTTCGCGATGCGTCTCCGGGCCACGACGCGATAGAATCACCTTTTACGATGGCAGAATTTTCAGTTGCCCTCCTGTCCTGTAACGCGCCTGGGTTAGATAGAATCAAATTCAACTTGTTGAAGAATCTACCCGGCAATGCCAAGAGGCGCTTGTTGAACTTGTTCAATAAGTTCCTGGAGCAAAACATTGTACCGCAGGATTGGAGGCAAGTGAAGGTGATCGCCATGCAAAAACCAGGGAAACCAGCTTCTGATCACAACTCTTATAGGCCGATTGCAATGCTATCCTGTATCCGGAAATTGATGGAAAAAATGATACTCCGTCGTTTAGACCACTGGGTCGAATCAAATGGTCTACTATCAGATACTCAATTTGGCTTCCGCCGTGCCAAAGGGACGAATGATTGTCTTGCGTTGCTTTCAACAGATATTCAGCTGGCGTATGCTCGCAAAGAACAAATGGCGTCTGCGTTCTTGGACATTAAGGGGGCTTTTGATTCCGTTTCTATTGACATTCTTTCGGGTAAATTTCACCGACAAGGATTTTCTCCAATTTTGAACAATTTTTTGCACAATTTGCTGTCCGAGAAGCACATGCAATTTTACGCACGGCGATTTGGCAACTTTTCGCATTAGCTACATGGGTCTTCCCCAGGGCTCATGTTTAAGCCCCCTTCTTTACAACTTTTATATAACTGACATCGACGAATGTCTGGCAAATCCATGCACGATAAGACAACTTGCAGACGACAGTGTAATCTCTGTTACAGGAGCCAAAGCTGCCGATTTGCAAGGACCATTGCAAGATACCTTGGACAATTTGTCTGCTTGGGCTCTACAGCTAGGTATCGAATTCTCGCCGGAAAAGACTGAGATAGTAGTTTTTTCTAGAAAGCATGAACCTGCTCAGCTTCAAACACAATTAATGGGTAAAACGATTTCTCAGGTTTTGGTACACAAATATCTTGGTGTCTGGTTCGACTCTAAAGGCACCTGGGGTTGTCACGTTAGGTACCTGATGAAAAAATGTCAACAAAGAGTGAATTTTCTTCGTACAATAACCGGACAATGGTGGGGAGCCCACCCAGGAGACCTTATAAGGCTTTACCAAACAACGATATTGTCTGTCATTGAGTACGGGTGTTTCTGCTTCCGCTCCGCAGCAAACACACATTTGATCAAACTGGAGCGAATACAATATCGTTGTTTGCGTATCGCCTTGGGTTGCATGCAGTCGACCCATACGATGAGTTTGGAGGTCTTAGCTGGAGTACTACCATTGAAAAACCGCTTCTGGAGCCTGTCTTCTCGCATTCTTATCAAATGTGAGGTCTTGAACCGTCCTGTGATTGAAAATTTTGAAAGGTTAATCGAACTTAATTCTCAAACCCGTTTTATGACATTGTATTTCAATCACATGTCCCATAATATTAACCCTTCTTCGAATATTCTAAATCGTGTCGACTTATCAAATACTTCTGATTCTACTGTGTTTTTCGATACATCCATGATAGAAGAAACTCGTGGAATCCCGGATCATTTACGCGTGCAGCAGATCCCCAAAATTTTTTCCAATAAATATCGAAACATCAACTGCGACAATATGTTCTACACTGACGGATCACTTCTTGATGGGTCCACTGGCTGCGGTATTTTCAATAACAATTCAACCGTCTCCCATAAACTCGATAATCCTGCTTCTGTTTACGTCGCAGAATTAGCTGCAATTCAGTACACCCTAGGGATTATCGAAAAAATGCCCAAGGACCATTATTTCATCTTTACGGACAGTCTCAGTTCCATTGAGGCTCTCCGATCGATGAATGATGTTAAGCACTCTCCGTATTTCCTGGGGAAAATACGGGAACTCTGAGTGCTTTATCCGAAAAATCGTATCAGATTACCTTAGCGTGGGTCTCTTCTCACTGCTCGATACCGGGCAATGAGGAAGCGGACTCTTTGGCTAAGGTGGGCGCAACAAACGGTGGAATTTATGAAAGACCAATTGCCTTTAATGAATTTTTCTCATTTGTACGTCAGAATACGATCATCAGTTGGCAAAATGCTTGGACCAGAGGGGAACTGGGAAGGTGGTTACATTCCATAATCCCCAAGGTGTCGACGAACCCGTGGTTCAAGGGGTTGGATGTAGGTCGGGATTTCATTTGCGTGATGTCCCGGCTTATGTCCAATCACTATAGATTTGACGCGCATCTCCGTCGTGTTGGGCTCGGGGAAAGTGGTATCTGTGCCTGTGGTGAAGGTTATCACGACATAGAGCACGTTGTTTGGTCATGCCCTGTACACCGTGACACCAGGTCTAAATTAATAGCTTCCCTGCAGGCCGAAGGTAGGCAGTCGGCTGTTCCTGTTCGTGATGTCTTGGCGAGCCGTGACCTATCCTGCATGTCTCTTATATACGTTTTCCTGAAATCCATCCACGCCCCAGTTTAGTCCTACCCCCTTCCGCCTGCATCCAGCCTAACGACAAGAACACGTTAAGACCCCGGATCCGGAAACAGCAATCAGACCCGCACGATACTCTCAAGGCCCGAGGGAGACAACCCAATATGCCAGTCCGTAATATCTTGGCCCAGTGCTTTTAATGCAAAATATTATAGCTTTAAGTTACATTTAGTTTCAGCTCGTAGTCGGCAGCGAGGATAAAAAATTTGCTTTTAGTTATTAAGATACTTTAGAAAGTAAGCTACCAGATATAATTGGCGCCGTTAAACATTAAATTGTATTTGTGCCGTGTCAAATAAATTATAGATAAACAAAAAAAAAGGTTTATGTATGGGGATATCCAGTAAGTCCACTCTTGCATTCTAATTTTAACATATATTAAACTATTTTCAAATGTTCACATCGGTCACTAGATTAGGTTTACTGAACTGTTCCATTTTCTGGATAAATCTATAGGGTTGCAAATATTACTAGGAATAATCAACATGGCTAAACTTATTGTCTGTAGAATGTTTTCTCTCAAACTATCTTTAATGATATATTTATTTGCTGTGGAACTGAAACTGTTAACTTTTCGGGTTACTCCCACACCCATGGGCTACATTCTCACATGCTTACGTCATTCTCAGCGTGAGCTACGATGAGGAAACGGCGAAAGCGCTGAATACGAATTAGCGACTGTGTGCTAATAATCAAAGTGATATTTTCGGCAGCTTGTTTACGCGTCTTGCTCAAATCGTCACCCATGGTTAACTGTTTTGCGGCCGCTGTTGTTTGTTTGACTTTTTTGGCCACTTTCAAGTGGGAGTTTATTTGAAAACTTTATGCACCGTGGGATGAGTCAATTTTAAACTTCGTTTCAGATAAAGTTTTTTTGTTGACCTAGAAAATTTCAGTCTGTCATTCGACTTTTACCACAGATGGACTCTAATTAGAAAAAAATATTGCTTCAATCAGGATTTGCTCAAGTTTGTTATTTGTTCAACTTTGAATAACAATTGGCACTTGGTTGCCTAGATTGAGTTCCATTCCACTGGCAAACTTGTACAATAATTAGTTGACTCCGGTCAAACTAATAAATAATTCTCAACCGGTGCGGAAAATTGCACTCGCCGCCTTTTACCTCAATCCAGTTTACATGCCACACGGTTCTGGAAGCGTTTTATGGAGGACACATAACATCAGAAACGGCAGCCGGCAGGGTTTCCTATCGACCATTTTCACACTATAATATTGCTTTTGAGAGCTGCCTCCAGCTGGGTACTGGTTCTTCATTAGTTAGTGCTGCTGCGTGCCGGTGCAGGCGCGCAATGAACCAACCAGCGAAGGCACGTCCAAATTCCATTTTGTGAATGCTAAATATCCTGGATCCTTCCAATTGCAACTATTCGTTATATGCGCTGGTACAAAAATGGGGGAAAAGTGGAAAACGGTTTTGAAATTGCAACGTTGTTTCCTCGGCGTTACGTCATTTTTCTCGACGGTCCCAAAATAGCACCGACACAAGGCAATCAATTTTTAATAAACTTTTTCCCTGATCAATAATTGCATTTTCGTTCAAGTTTACAATTAAAATTGTGGATTCTGGTCGGTGCAAAGGAGGCATTAGGCGTTGGGCGGTTCAGGTTTGAATTCAATTGCTGAAAATGATTACACTCCCGAGCGATCCCAGCAATAATTGCTCGTTTGGATTACGTTGCCCTGTGTTTGCGAAAATGGTTTCGAAGTCTCTCTTGCCAGTTCGATTCCCAACGAGTGTGGTATATAAACTGTTCCAGTTTAAAATCGTCACTCGCGAAACTGTTCCTCTCTGTGGAGAACTGATAGAAATCCCAAAGGTAACATTATTATAACGCTCTAGTGTTATTGCTTATGTAATCGCAAGGACGATCGAAGTTTTGATACACACAGCAATGAAAAAATAAACCTACGCTTCGTCAGTCGGCAACAAAAAATCGAGTTTTTCACCGCTATCGTTCAGTTTAAAATCAGACATTTTTTTGTAAGATTTGGACCACTGCGACCACTATTTTGATCTTTTATTGAATCAGACAATAATGTGTTTTAAAATTTCAAAGCTTTATCCAAAGTGGTTTTGAAGATACAGGCCCGAATACCGACACTCGTCCGCTTGCTTCATGAAAACTTTAAGACCCAGTTTCTCTAAAGCATGTTTTTCAAAATGGTTTTCAGTCATTTATTTTGTATTGTTCTTTGAGTTTATGTGAAAGATGATGTTTTTTCGTGTCATTTGTTTAATTTCTCAATGCAATTAAGAAAAACCACGAGAGACCAATATTGATTTTAAGAAATGTACATGTCCATGTCTATGTCTGTCAATATCGAGTTATTGTTTATCAGATATATTCAGTTATACCATGAAAAATTAGCATAATCATACTGACAGATTTCTTGAAAAGTTTGGAGTGAATTACTGAAATTGTCTATAATATAATATATAGGGATATAATAATATATGAAACAATTCTGAAATAGTTTAGTATACATACCATGCTTCTCGTAGGATGGAGTTCTACGTGGAAATCATTTTCCAGACTTTAATTACGCTTACCTTGGAATATTTATCTCCATACAATGGTGAATCGAAATCGAAACTATAAAAGTACAACCGCTTCGAGTGTAAATAGTTAATATCAACTGTCAGCAGCTAGCTGTTTATAACGTTCGAGGTTAGCATAGCAGCGACAAGATGAACTTTCACCCAGCCAGCAAAAGCGAAGCAGCGCCCATCAGGCTTTTGAAGCAAAAACACATCACACCACGTTTGCATGAGCTGGCACGAGAAACTTCGCTTAGTTCTGACGCTGGTGATGGAAAATTGCTTTCCCTATACGAGCGCTCAGAAAAATGCTTGTTTCGATTAGGAAATCCTTCGTTGGTGTACGTTAGGTTTTGGCTGTTGGATATTGTTCTACATGTGTTCATAAGTGTGACACAGGACAAATACAATAACGAAGAAAAGTGCTAATATTGGTGAGCGTAAAGAAAATTTACAAAAGCCCTTTGTTTTTTCAGCATTTGAAACAATTATATCTACTAATGTGCTCAACCACCCTGATGTTTCTGTATCTCGAGCAATGATACTAACGCAAGGGCCATCACGTAAAAAACCTGTCAATGCGGAACCAGACAAAGCCAATCGCGCTCTTGCACGACTGTAAGTGTGATTTTGATTCCAAAAATTGTAGTAAATATGAACTCATTTTTCTTCGAACGACACAAGTCCTGGAGGGCGTTAGTTCCGTCCTCCAGTTTTCACCAAATAACTAAAGTCATCACACGAAGCAAATTAATATTTGCGCGAAATGGCGGTCAATGTTGCTTTGCCCGTGTGATATCGAAATATTAGCTTAAATTAGTTGCTGGAAAATGTTTGTTGTCGTATTTGCTAAACAAAATATTAGTCAAATGTTTTCTTCGTCTAATGTCGTTCTTTGCTACTACTGACTGAATATTTGCTTCGTAACTTTTATTGGACGAATTTATTGTTTCGTTTCTTTATGAAACTTAATGTTTTAAATGCAAGCTTCACTTAACACGATGAAACACGATGAATTACTTCGAATCGACATTAAAGAAATAAGTCAAATTTATTGACACTCGAATATCAATACTACATGAAATAAATAATTTTATAAATTTCAAAGTTAGTAGTATTTACATGATTACCGGTGAGCTATGGTTGTGATAGCAGCGTTAAAATTAACGTCGCGTGCTTATTTTGTAAACATTCGAACTACACGCAACACTGGACGCAACACTGGACCCATCGTCGTGCATGCTCGATCGATTGGGTGGTGTGTGGGCACGCTGTATTCGCGGCATTTCTGCATAACCTACCGAACCGCAAATGCCTGATCCGTGGTGGCGCGGGCACCCATGAATCCCGCCTGATAGTGCCCCACGAACTGCTTCGCAAATGGTGGCCTGGTAATCGCAGCACTCCAGCTTATCACTCTCATTTAGATGGGACACACAATATTTTCTATCTACTCCTCCGGTACTCGTTCTTCCTCCCAAATCTTGACAATGACCCAGTGCACGGCTCTAGCCAGTGTTTCTCAACCGTTTTTCAATAGCTCGCTGGGAAGTTGGTCAACTCCAGCAGCTTTATTGTTTTTTAGCCGGCCAATCTCCTCTTCCACCTCCAGAAGATCGAGGGCTGGTATCCTGTCGTCTTCTGCTCGTGCACCAAGATCAGTTGCCATACCGTCCTCGCGCTCTACTGCATCGCCGTTCAGAAGCTTATTGAAGTGCTGCTTCCACCTTTCGTTCACCTCACACTCGTTCGTAAGGAGGTTGCCGTCCAAGCTCCTGCACATGTCGGCTTGCGGCACGTAGCCTATACGGGAGCTGTTCAGCTTCTCGTTGAACTTCCGAGTGTCGTTAGCTTGGTATAGCTCTTCTTCTATGCGATCTTATCTCTTACGTTGTTTGCAACATGTTGTTTTCCGGGGCGGCTCGTTGGGCCTTCCCCAACCCCCTGTTTCGCGACGTTAATTAACCGCTCTTAACATGAAGATCAGACGCTGTTTTGAGCCGCATCATCTAGGTGAACAGATGCTCGGGTTGGCGAAGCATTTCCTCTACCGCGCCGGAGTATGGTTTACGCGTCAATGATATCACTTAGCTATTGTCGGACGACAATATTGTCCAGGTAAGACTAACCACGTTTCAACCGGCAATCTATTGTACTGATATGACTCGTGGAGGTGTGAGATAGGAACTTGTGAGGGCCGAGCTATGTTAGACGCTCTTTCCAGGATGTCAACTCACCATTTGAAGCCCATGCGCGTTCGTCAAATTTATTTAATTGTTGACATTTATTCTGCGGTGCTTCGTAAAATATTAATCACGACAAATTAATTACATAATTGATTGCATTTTATTCTCACTTGACCAGATTTTTTTTAAAGCCTAGTAGCAATCCAGACTGGTTGTCTCCAGTCGTCCTGTACTCCTCCTGCGCGTGTGATTTGCTCGATAGCATACTACCAACAGAACAAAAACATGATCGCGCACGGCCCTACGTTGTGGATTATTTTCGCCCTTTGGCATCACGATGGACAATTTAGGCCCAAGGAGAAGTTCTTTTTTGCCCGACGACACAAACGCAAATCTTCACTTTAGTTACTGTACATTAATTCAAGACGGTACAATATTTACAACGGGGCAGCGTGCCGGCGCTGCCGCCGTACGCTTATCGACTAACGACAATGACCACTAATGACTAACACCGGCGCTGCTCTGAAGAGCGCTTTTATAGGCTGCCTCTCGGACGGCAGCATTGTCGAGCCAGAACAAAGATTAAAATAATCGCGCGCAAACCAGCGTCGCTTGGGCCTCAGCTGGTCACTCACAATTGACAGTGATCCCCAGCTGAGGCAGGAGTTTCTGTCCGAACACTTCCTTTGGTGAATTTGTTTGTTTCACTATAGCAAACAACAATGTGGAACATGGAAAAACTGTAAACAATTACTATTAATTGTAAATTGAAAAAGCTGATTATTAGTGGCAATCTGTAGAATACTTCACAAAAGTCCATTCTAATAGGCGAATAGAAATATGGTATCTTTGACAAAGTTGTTTTTTATGGAATGTGCCACAACTTTGCCGAATAAAGTAAATTTTTATAGGCAAAATTTGTCTCCACCCAGCTTCTTCGGGATGGTTGAGTTCTAGTATGTTAACCCTTATTTGCTTGACAAAAAAACACCTTTACATGCCCGATGGGGCACCCGAGTACCCACAAATTGAAATTATCGTAATTTTGACAATTTTTCATCTGATTTCTATAGTTTTAGCACTAAAGGATTTAGAAACTTATTTAGTTTGAAATCAATGTCAGTGGTGCCCTGAAAGAATTTTCTTATTCCTGAAAATCCGGTTTTCCGGGGATATGTTCCGAAACTGAGGATTTTTATAAATCTAGAGAAACATTTCAAAAGGTCCTATCTGCTTTTACCGATTTTTTGATCGATCACTTTCATTCAATTACCACAACTTAATAAACACCTTTTCCGGCACGTAATTTGCACAAGTTGATAGCGGAGGGATCACTCTAGCCTTCTGAACGAAAACCACACTTGGGAGAGTTACTAAAGCTGAGCCATTACCAAAATGAAATTACGCTTCGGAAAAACGATGAAAGCAGATAGGACCTTTTGAAATGTTTGTCGAGAAATATTTGACAATATTGTTGGTACAATTACAATTGATACTTCATATGAGTACTTTCAGGACCGGGGTGACACCTACACCATTTTTCTGTTTTGTATCCCTGAAATGCATTAGGCAGAAGTGCCAAAATGCGACAGGAATGCTTGTCGTTTGTGGCTGGCCACGATTGCTTTACACAGATTACAAGATGCTCGAACTCATTGATGGAGTTGAGCTAGTTGGTTGTAAGACTGTGCCGTGATTCGGAACTACATGGTTGATGAAACCAGTGACCGTTTTGGGATTGGTTCTCCATACCTGGTATGGAGTTGGGAGGGAACTTCCGAAGAACTTAAGCCTCGATTAAGCAAGAGTCCCGCAAAAGCAAAGTAGATGCGCTGAGCTCTAAGGTTCAGCAACTGTTAATTGGGACTTTGCCGATTTTCTTTGAATGATAACGAGCAGGACAGTGTCCAGTAAAGAGTCCCGTGATGATGCGTAAGTCATTACGAGTTAAACTAAAAAGCCTTTTGGTAAGCACAAGATTAGGGTAGATAAACTGTTTAGCTTGTCTGCAACCCTGTGCATGTTACCAATGAGATGCTATTTCTAGCTTTTCACATGTACTTAGTTCACCTTTAATGACGGATGTGGAGGTAACCAGAAACGGTTCAGGTCCAATGAATTGCTGAGCAGATCCTTGTCTTTCTACGTTGTCTGCATGTTTATTTCCTATGATTCCGCAGTGCCCGGGTATCCAAAGTAGCATAACTTTGTTGAAGCAAGAAAGTTCCCTGCGTGTTGCAATGCATTCCCAGACTTGTCTGGAAACACATGTGACATACTTTAATGCCATAGTGCAGCCTGACTGTCTGAAAAAAATCCGATTTTGGCATGTATATAGTTGCACTTTAGACATATCGTATGCGTATACCTCTGCTTGAAAGACGGTTGGCCACTTTCCGAAAGGGATAGTGGCTTTTTTACCTGGTCCATAGATACCTGATCCAGCCTGGGAGCCAATTTTCGAGCCATCCGTATAGAAACGGATGGTGCCTAATGGAAGACTCGGTCCTCCATTGTTCTACATTGACCGATCTGTGTCAATCGCTCTATATGAAACGTCCATGTTTGGCTTCGCTTCCATCCAGTCCGAAACTTTTGTTACTAGAGGTGTAAGCTTGAACTCCTTCAGGATGCTTAGATGACCCGTTAGGTCACCTTCGAGCATCGTTGTATTTCTTCGTAGCCTAAGTGCACCAAGCTCTACCTCCTTCTTCACATGTAGATGTAGAGGCAGTTAGCTGAGCAAGGCTTCCATGGCTGCAGTCAGCGTAGTGCGCAGGGCACTGGTTACTGAAAGACAGGCCAATCGCTGAACTTTGGTAAGTTTCGCCTGGGCTGTCGTTCCATTTACCTTGGGCCAGCATACGAAATATGCGTGGGTTATACGTGGCCGAGCAATGGTGGTGAGCGCTTATTGTGGTTTCAGCCCCCAGGTCTTGCCAAACAGTGTACTGCAAGCGCAGGTATCTGAATTTGCCTTCTTTATAGCGTAGTCTAGTTGAGCAGTTCAGTTCAGCTTCTTGTCCAGAATGATTCCAAGGTATTTGGTCTCGTTGCTGAAGCTCAGTCCTACCTCATTTAAGAACGGAGGAGTGATTGAATGCATCCTTCGCTTGGTAAAGGGTATAATGACTGTTTTGGCGGAGGTAATGTTCAGCCCTTCTTCTAAGCACCACTCATAGGTGGTTTCAAGAGCCGTTTGCATACGACTAGATTGATTGGCGTCACATTTTCCCCGAACAATGAGGACTATGGTATCTGCATAACCAATGACTTCGTAGCCTAGCTGCGATAGCTTGGTTAGTAGAACGGGTACCACCAGTGACAATGGCAGTGGAGAGAGAACCTGAGGACACCTTTTCACTGACTCTACTGTGACGGACGTATCTCCCAATACAGCTGTGATCTTCTTGCAGTTCATTGTAGTATTGTCGACTCCTTTATTTTGCAGAGCCGTGTAAATTGATGCAAAGGATGTGCTATCGAAAGCTCCCTTAATATCAAGAAAAGCCCAGGCCGCTGCCTCTTAATATTTCAGTGACTTCTCGCTTTCCTAGGCAATACAAAACGGTTTCAGTAGATTTACCTTGTTAATAAGCATATTGATGCTGATGCAAAGATGACTAGTTCAGAAACTCGCTGCGGATATAGTTATCCGAGATTTTTTCCTTCAACTTGAGAAGAGTTGAACCCAGACTTATAGCTTTGAAGGCTTTGGGCAATGTTTTGTCTTTTTTGTCCGGCTTTGGTATAAACACCATTTCAACGTTCAGCCAGCTGACCAGGATATGTCCCAGAGGACATGATGAGTTCGACCGATTTTTGCAGAAAGATTGGTAGATCCAGTCCTGGAGCCTGTATAGGCTCAAAAACGCTTAGTGCCCAGTTGATAGAAGTCTCCGTGAACAGTCGACGAGCGAGCCCTGCGGAGAAACGCGACGTCATGCGTCTGGAGCCGAAATTCTTTGAAAACGACCATAGTGGCCATTTTGAATATCAATATGGTGACTTCCGGCGTTTGGTGAAGAACCAAAATTTGCCGAATACCATCGAATATGGCTATTTCCAGAATCGGGAAGATATCCAGAGACCTAAAAACGACCTCAGAAGTCTTTTTCAAATCAAAAAGGGGACATCTGGTTTTCAGAAGACACCGATCCAAAGACCGCAAATCAGTTTCACACGCCATTTTGAAATTCAAGGTAGTGATTTCCGGTTCGTCTGGTGTCGTTTCGAGGTCTCTATATTCACATTTGGTCAATTTTTGTTGTTTTCCGGAAGCCGGAAGTCACCGTCTTAAATTTCAATATTGAGTCTGGAGTTGATTTCCGGTCTCTGGGTATCATTCCGATTCCGGAAATACCCATATTCGATGGTATTCGGCCAATTTTGGTCGTTTCTTTTGGCGCTAAAATTATCGAAATCGGATGAAAATTGTGAAAGTTACAAGAATTTTAATTTGTGGGTACCCGGGTACCCCGTCGGGCATATAAGGGATAAAAAAATTCAACTCCCTCCCATTGACACCCTTTTGTTACTATATAAAAACTAATATTATCAAAAGTTGCCTTTTAATGAGCTTTGAGATGTCACAGAGTCTTATCTCTTTTGATTTCAGTAATACATGGAATTCTGTCTTATGAAACTCTCAAGCACATAACGGTTATATAGTGAGTCTAACATTTTAAGTTTGGTTGACTCAGGCAGTTCTGGCGCTGTTGTGCGTCGTTATTCTTCAACGTTATGCGAATTTTTTAGTTGATTTCGATGTCCTATGTTAGTCCTGTAAACCACAAACGTGTTTTTACAAACATTCAAGACAGAACAGGGCACTCTACTCCTAAATTTTCAGAATTGTCGAACCTATAATTCAACAATTAAGCTTAACGCATCCACTATACTTACCCAAAAAAAAAAATACACAGCTCAAAGACACAAGCTTCTTGGTGTGCCTATAGACTTTTGTGACGAGGATGATCGCGTGTATAGATGATGCTGTCAAGATTCGCGATACAGTTAACAAAGTGTTGTTCTTTTTTCGTCAACACAATAAGGATATTCACCTTCCGGGCCTGTGCCTACGGCTCTGTTAGTATAAGGAAGCGGAGAAACTAGTGAGCACCATTTGAAAACAAAACACAGTGAGAATGAGGTGGCAGACAGGCTCAAGCTCGCGTCCTGCTACATTGTTAGTCTGTTCGACTGTCGGAAGGCGTGTATACGAGCTTTCTGCCTTCTGATCCGCAATGCTCGGGAACCGAAGAAGGGGAACATTTTTCCCTCGACTCATTTATTCATATCCTGCTAGCGGAAGCCGAGAATATAATATTGCGCTTGGTTGAATATCCGCTTCACCATCTGGTCTTTCCTTTCGCGGGGTTGACTGCCACATTACAGCCGTGACGGCTGAGCGTTGAAAGATCGAAAAAGTGAGACTCCTCGCCCATAAATATGGGGGAATTACGTTGTATTCGTTTGATTTATTCGCAATTTGTCATAATGATAGCGACTATCGGATCTGCCTACGCAGCTTTTTTTGAATTGTTTTGCCGAGCGTGTCCGAGTGGGACCAGAATTATCAGGAAATTTGGCCATGTTGCTAATCCGCTTGAAAACAGTAACAGTTTAACAGTAACGAAAATTTTATTTTAACGCTAGACTTTAAGAGATTGTTTTGGATAGATATGAGCCAGTTAACTTTCAAATATTAACAGACGTACTTTCAATTATGGTAGATTATTTCGAATATTTATATGTATACATATATAACATATATGTCATTTTAATACAACTTAGTAATTAGAGTAATCATTCAAAAAACCAAAAACTATCATTACGGATGGCTTAGCCCGAATCAGCCTAGAACTTCCCGTGAATAGTTGACTTTTTTCAACTTCGGATAGCATCTGCATCCACATACAAAACTAAACCAACTTGAAGTGATTTTCTCTGTAAAGCGGCATCTATTCTCAAAATATTGCCAATTGATGGAAGTGTCATTGAACTTCATTTTAAATCGAGAAATGTTCAATGTGTCAAATGATGTCATATGGTATCATTTGGTTGATTCGGGTTAAATCAAATTTCTCGCTTGCTGTTGAATGCAAAGAATGTATCTCATGAGCAAAAATTATATCTATCTGCGAAAAGCTTTCCACTGGGCTGGATAAAAGTCTTGCATTGGAAATAACAATAAGCAAAATATGAATGAAGAGAAAAAAAAGGTTTTAAATAAGCAAAATATCAATAAAGAGAAAAAAAAGGTTTTAAATACACAAAGTTTGGTTGCATTGCGCTGCAGTAAAATATACGTGATTGATTTGACGATTTGATTTGATGATTAGAAATTTTCAAGAAAAACAAAGTTGTGAAATGGTTTCCTTCAGGCTTAAATATTTTTCTTATGAAGAACCGTGCTGATCTTGAATTTTCAACGTATACAAAACTGTTAAATACATGTTGTGAGAACTAAAAAATCTATATTAAACAGTGCACTAATACTTTGTTTCTTTTCTATATTTTCAGGTTTGTAATGGATATTAATGGATGTGTGCATCAGTGCTGATAAAAGTCATTTTCCCCAGCAAAATTCTTCGAAAATTACAGCCAATCATTTTCAATTTTCACTTTCAATGATCGCAGCACTCTTTCAGATACATTAGATTTTCGTCCTAGTAACGTGCTGTTATACTCAGATGAAATAGATCGCGCGCATCGTTCACGGTTACGGAATAAAATTTGACGACAAATCCAACCAAGTGATCTTCACTTCAAAGCGAAAAAGAAAAACAAACAGTCCACTCTACCAAAATAAACCTCACCGAAACACTTTTTCACTGACACTGACCGATGCCTTGACAATCTTCGTTAACTGATAAACCGAGTTTGTTGTGTTGCTTTCATCGCATGAAATATAACGAGGTGTTTTGACAGTTCACTTCTATGCAAAAAGCGGGGAGGGAGAACTCTGAAAGGATTGTAAAAAAATAACGTTTCTGGATGCTTTTTTTCACTTTCACTCAAGACTGTCAACAAATATCAACCCTGGTGTGCATCGGCTATTAAGAAACTGAATTATCAAAATTTAGTATGACGATATTATTTGAAGAAGATGCGAAAACTTATATTTCTTAGTGAAAATTACCTTGAGATATAAATGAAGGTTTTTTAACTTTGTCTCGGCGATTGCTTTTTCTTTTTCACACCTGAAATACGTAGATTTACCGACAATTGCGACCTCCAGGTAAATTTAGGTTAGCATCATTACGGTCTGTCATTCGCACACGCGCCATTGCAGCTGAGTTCGCCTCAATCACTTTTGATTTGCTTTCAGTTTGTTTATGAGCTTCACGCTCGCGTTTGGTTTTTTTTTTCTTCGCATAATTGATTCATGGGTACTCATCAGCTAAACGGGGTCAAACCGATTCTACGGAATAAACTCGACCGCGTCACCGATTCAACTATTTTTGTCTATTTCCATCTTGCTTTTTTTGCTCTACCTTGAATTGTGCAGAAAGTAATTAGTTGCTTCCGGTTAAACCGAACTGCAACAAAGCAAAATTGAAGATCGAGAGAGTGAGTTTAGCTCAGAAAATCACCATGAATCGTATTAAATGCATTTAGCAGTATATCAAACTAACGATGCTCGATGGGCGGAGTTTAGCTTCAAGATTGCTATTTCTTTGTCAAGCTCCCCATGGACCGAAGCGGTAAATATTCTTTTCGTTATCGAGATTCTTCCTGACTAGGTATGTGACTAGCTAGTGCAATTCCATTGATTAAGCAATTAAATTTATCGCTCCCAATAGATGCATTGCAAAGGATAAGAAAGGTGATAGTTATTTCAGATTGTAGAAGTCTGTTCAATTATTTTTAGTATATCCTTATGAATTCATTCTAATATGCTGTACATTACTTTATTCTGAAAAATAAAAACAAAATCAATTTATTGCATGATCTAGTTAGTTTGTGAACGTAGAGTGAATCGTTAGAGTAAAGTAAGGTTTCAAATTTGAGAAAGAAACATAGTCCTAGCATAAAGCTGGGAAATGACTTTTTCTGTAATGGAGACGAACGATTTTAAAAATGTTTTTGTATTTGGTGAAAATTTTAACAAACTATTGGTATGATTTCCTTCGGCTTTTACATTTGTTTGGAAAACAAATACACTACAATCTTATTGAGGGATTACGAACTTATTTACTCGAAACAAATGAAGTTTTCCACTTTTCGAGCCATCCTGCTTGCTGCGCACCTCTTCTCGTTCCAGCAGGTTCGTTATTGAGAACCATTTTCACTACAGTGACGTCCGGCATTCTTACGAAACACCTGTACCCACCATCCATTCCATCCACTCCTCCGGTACTACCTCATCTTCCCATGTCTTAACAGATGTTCCGAGTCTTCTTTTTCCATTCCACATACGCGACATGTATCATCTTGAATCTTTTTCATAACCGCTTTGACTACCTACGACTACCTACCAATTCAGTTCTATTCCTAGGGAACAAGCGGAGTGCTGGGGATTTGGTCAACTCCAGCTGCTTGGTTGTTATTCAACCGGCTTATATCCTCTGGAATCAACTACCACTTCGTCGTCGTCAAGGTGCTCGTCGTAGTACTGCTTCCACCTTTCATCCACTTCACACTTGTCCGAATGACTGTGAGGAATATCCCGAATGCATGGTATGTTCCGGAAAATGGGACGCCAATCACTTTATGGGAGACCCAGGTACCCAGCCGGAAAGCCGGCTGTGGAACCACGAGCGTAAGGGTGACGCAACTGAACCTGAACCATTGCTTCGCGGCCCAGCAGCTGCTACACAAAGCAGCCACTGAGTCGTTCTCGGACATTGCCATCGTATTGGACCTCTACCGCATCCCTCCCAGAAACGGTATCTGGGTTGCGGATAAGGCGGCCATGTGGACGACTAGCAAGTTCCCAGTGTGTGTGTTTCAACCTCAGAGAAAGGGTACGTGGTTGCCAAGATGAACGGAGTATTCCACTGTAGTTGCTTTCCTCCGCCACGTTGGTCTATCGAAAGGTTCACCCAGCTGGTCGACCTGTTATCCATGGAGCTAACGGGCCTAACGCCGTTGGTGGTGGCAGGCGACTTCAACGCTTGGGTTGTAGAGTGGGGAAGTTGCTTCACGAACCAGAGTAGTCAGATCTTGGTGGAGGCTTTGGCAAAGCTTAACCTCGATTTGGCCAATGTTGAGAACATATATACATACAGCAGAAATGGTGCGGAGTCGATCATCGACGCAACATTCTTCAGTCCATGACTGACCAAGAACTGAAGTGCAAACGATGGCTACACCAATAGCGGCCACCAGCCGGTTTGCTATAGTGTAGACAATAACGAGAGGCGGCTTGCGACGGGTAGAGCCAACATTCCGACCGTCTGCGAGTGGAAGACATCACATTTCGACACCGAGGTATTCGAAGAGTATTATGGATTCGGCATAGGATCTCAACGATCAGTCGCCATAAAAGTAAAGTAAAGTAAGTAGGTATTCGAAGAGGCAATGAGAAAAGAGCGCGAGGGGGGCAGTTGGCTACGCCCGGCTGCTGACCAACTAGTTGCCATGTTATCACGGGCGTGTGACGCCATCATGCCTAGGACTCGCTAACCTAGAAATGGAAAGCCACTGGTGGACTGACGCGAAAGCTGACCTTCGCAGTGTGTGTCTCTCGTGCAAGACGAGAATGCAGCTTGCGCGAAACGAAAAAGAGAGAATAAAGTGCCGCGCAGTATTCGGTTCTGCACGATCGATTCTGAAGAGTGCGATAAAGGTAAGCAAGAGGGCCTGCTTTGATAGGCTATGTGAGAGAGCCAATACGAATCCGTGGGGTGACGCCCACAGGATCGTAATAACAAAGACCAAAGACGCGCGGCGTCTGCAGAGCAATCTCCAGCGATGCTGGAGCGTATCAGCGAGGGACTCTTTCCACGCCACGGGCCAAGCCCTTGGCCTCCGGCGGTCGAGTCTCACGTCTGACGTTACAGTATCTCAGACCCATGCCGAACATCCAATCCGTGAGCGTCGACAGCCGTGGCGAGGTTGACGAGGAGGCAAGGGTTACGAACGAGGAACTCATCGTGATCGCCAAATCCCTAAGGGTGAGCAACCCGAAAAAATAACATCAAAAAAATCTTTAAAGTCGCTGTCATTGTACATAGTTTTACTATAATTTAACTATGTTTTCCATTGTAAATACATCATTTTAACATTAAATATCATTGTCCAGAATAATAAAAAATATTGTTTTTGCCTTTTTTATCATGAAAAAGGGGGGTTGTTATGTATCTTAACAGCATTTTTCCAGGCACATTTCCCATGCATTTAGAAGTCACTGACAATGTTTTTCATGGTAAAATTATTGTCGGTGGTAGATTCAAAAACAAAAAACATTGTGAAAACATGGTATTAACAAAAAACGTTCGCAAGCTTATAGTAAAAATACCATGTTTTTATGGTTACAATAAAAAATATTGTCCATTTACTGTTCTCATCACAATATACATCGTAAATATTTTTTCGGAAAGGCACCGGGACCGGATGGTATTTTTAACCTGGCAATCAGGCAGAGGTGCCTGGATGACTGTCTTTCTCCGGACAGCTGTAAGCGGCAGAGACTGGTCTTACTTCTGAAGGCTGGGATACCGCCAGAGTACCCATCGGCATATAGGCCCATCTGCCTGCTGGACGCTGCGGGCAAGGTGATTGAGAGGATTATCCTCAACAGACTGAAGAGGGTGTAAACGGTCTGGCAAGTAACCAGTTCGGCTTCCAGAGAGGCAGGTACACGCTGGATGCTATTTCCTCCGTCACCAAGACGACGGAGGTAGCACTCCAAGCGCAAGAGAAGGGAAATACGCTATTGCGCAATCGTCACGCTCGACGTGAAAAACGCGTTCAATAGCGCCAGTTGGGACTCGTAAACGCTCGCACTCAGGAGCATCCCTGTACCGGTGTCGCTGTGCCAGATTCTGGAAAATTACTTCCAGAATCGAGTACTTGTTTACAACACGGAGGAGCGTCAGAAATACGTCCCAATCACCGCAGGTTCTTTCCTGGGGCCGGTGATGGAGTGGTAGGTTGTGATCGTCAGCTTTGCAGATCGCATAAGCATAGAGATTCACGGCGAGTCGATCGAGGAGGTCGAGTTGACGGCTGCGCACTCTTTACATAAGATCGAGGACTGGATGCGCTCCAGGAAACACAAAGACGGAGGTCACGATTGTGAACTACCGTAAATCGGAGCAACAGGCGGTGGTCGGAGATTGCACCATCACCTCAATGCGATCTCTGAAGCTCTTGAGGGTTATAGTCCACGACAAGCTCACGTTCGAAAGTCACGTCGACTATGCCTGTAGGAGGGCCTCATCGGCTATTGCAGCACTTATGAGCACTTATGATGTCCAATAGCTCAGTGGTGAATGTTAGCTAGCGAAGACTTCTTGCCAGCGTGGTTTCGTCCATACTTAGGTATGGTGGGCCAGTGTGTGGGTTCCAAGTTTTCTCGCCACATCTCGTACTGATACTGAAGGATGCCGCTTGTAGTATTCCTTAACCTTTTTGTCCATTGTGGGATCAACAGGCCCGGGTTTTCTACCACGTCTTGGGGCATCAGTAAATGTGCACTCTTCACAATACTTCCGCAATGCGGTTTGAACTGCTCCGACACTTATACCTTCTTCTATGGCTAATTTTCTTATTGAAAGACCACTCACGGTGCCCCATTTGTGCACAATTCGCTTTCTTTGCTCGGGAGAAAGGCCACGCATTTTCAAAAATTCGCACTAAATGTTAGAAAAAATGACAGCATCTGTTTTCTTTGGATGTAAACAACAGGACGCAGCCAACGTTTGGTTGAATACTGCACGTTATTTGAAATGACGGTTGATCGTAAGTGTATTTATAATTATCGGAACGGTCTATATTCTAAAAATTTTGAATGAATCTTTGACATTCGCCATTATAAACTGTTCACGTAGAATGTGATTGGCCCCCAAATTGCTTTCCATATTTATAAACTCGTTTAAGTCGTTTTAGGCTGTTCAATTTAGTGAAAGTAGCAAAGTGTTACTCCAAAATCATCAAAACAATGAAGTGATCAAAGTCACCCCGGAATGATTATTGGTGTAAAATTTTTAGAGCATATTTAAAAACAGCAAAATTGTTGCTAAACTTTTGAGGTAGTGACTGAATCTTTTCCAATGCATGCCAGTACTTATTTTAAAAATATCAAAAAATATTGTTTTCAGTATATTCTGAAAATATTTGAAATACAATCAAAAAAGTGATCAAAGTCACCCCAGTTTACGGTACTCTTAGGAATGTTTCATAAAAATTCAATAATTATCCGAATCGAAAAAGTAGAACCAAACCTTGTGCTTGTTCTTCAAAATGCTCCTGTAGCTTGTACGATAACTGGAACTCCATTCTAGGGTAAAAAACTGACAAAAGTAACTTTCGCAGTAAAGTATGTTAATCTTTCGAAGCAATTTACGTACGCCATCAGCAATTCACAGTTTTTCTAAATACAGTAATCACCCGATTATATCTGTACCCGATTTTATCTGCCCCCGATTTTATCACATTTTTCACCCGGTTTTATCATCATAAAACATTTCATTAAAAAAATGTCAGGGTGAACTGATTTTCTATTACGCTTCAATATTTATGATATTTTTCATAATTCTGTGTATCACGTCTGACGGCGTGTATATTCCAGAATCGAGTACTTGTTTACAACACGGAGGAGCGTCAGAAATACGTCCCAATCACCGCAGGTTCTTTCCTGGGGCCGGTGATGGAGTGGTAGGTTGTGATCGTCAGCTTTGCAGATGGCATAAGCATAGAGATTCACGGCGAGTCGATCGAGGAGGTCGAGTTGACGGCTGCGCACTCTTTACATAAGGTCGAGGACTGGATGCGCTCCAGGAAACACAAAGACGGAGGTCACGATTGTGAACTACCGTAAATCGGAGCAACAGGCGGTGGTCGGAGATTGCACCATCACCTCAATGCGATCTCTGAAGCTCTTGAGGGTTATAGTCCACGACAAGCTCACGTTCGAAAGTCACGTCGACTATGCCTGTAGGAGGGCCTCATCGGCTATTGCAGCACTTATGAGCACTTATGATGTCCAATAGCTCAGTGGTGAATGTTAGCTAGCGAAGACTTCTTGCCAGCGTGGTTTCGTCCATACTTAGGTATGGTGGGCCAGTGTGGTTCAGAGCGTTAGGTACTAACAGTTACCGAGGTAAACTGGAAAATAGTACCTACCTACCTAAAGGCTCATGTGCCTGAGAGTTGCGAGTGCGTATCTGCACAGGTTCGGACATGTGTCCCGAGGGCGTGGAGGCGAAGGTGGCTGCTGAGCATGTCTTCTTCGTATGTCCCCGTTTTGTAAGTGCGAGGTGCCACATGATGGCTGTGAGCGGGCCTGGCACTACTCTGGACAACCTAGTCCGCACAAAATCACGCATCACGTACAAAAGCCACTCCCCCACGTAATACTTAACCGTCGTTCCGGAAAGACCAGGGCTGGAGACGGGAGGGGGTTTAGTGGGTCGGGCAGGGACCAGTAGGTGACTGGGGGAGTGTAACTACCCCAGCATCTCTTCCCTAGTTTCATCCCCACACCTTGAGCTCTCTTCTCAGGTGTCTGTTCTTAGATTTCCCCGCCACCAGTGGTGAGCACCGCTAACCGAAAATTTAGCGACGCTAATCGCTAAGTCGCTAACCGGAAAATTTAGCTCGATGAACGCTAAACGCTAAACCCACATTAGCGGAACTTTCGCTAATCGCTAACTTTTTAATATGTGAATAGTCATATCTCTATATTTATTGTTCGTGTTTTGTAAGATTTTGACCACTTTGATCTGTTTTGGTTAAACAAACGAAAACAATTACTTTTTAAAGTTATTTACAGTAAGAGGTTCACGAAACGGTATTAATATTCGATTTTGTAAAAACAAGAATAACAAAAGTTATTTAGCTTGCATTGAAAATAGATACCGTAAACTGGGGTGACTTTGGTCACCGGGGTGACTTTGATCACTGTACCTTTTTTCTGAAAATGTGGTAAAAAAGCGCTCGTAGTGCTTGGGATTCGTCGTAATCTTCACTGATTGTGTGGATATATGTTCGCATTGCTACTATTCATGCATTTCCTGCTATTTAAAGAGTGTTTTTCATGCTAAAATATTATTTGAAAATAAAGTGTATTTTTGGCGATTTTTGTTGCATACAAACAATCGGTTCAATCAGATTCAAAACAACAAGTTGCAATACGTAAAGTGTTTTTATTTTGTTTCCAGATTAGTTTATAAGATAAACAAATATTATAACAATACATTTTATTGTTATTTTTGCAAGTTTTTTCTCGAAGGCAATGTTGAGTCCCAATTTTCTCCACAGCGTAGGGAACATCCATAAATGACGTAGCTTTTTTTTAGGTTTTTTTGACCCCATCCTCCCCCTTCGTAGCATTTCGTCACAAAGTCAGAACCCCCTCTAGATGATTACGTAGCTTTAAAACAACCCCCCCCCACATATTTTTTTTTTGCAAATTTTATTATCCAAAACATACCTTGAGTCATTAATAAACAAGAAAAGACAAGGAAGGAATAAAAATGACCCTAAGCAGACGAAACAGTGATAAAAAAGAACAATTAGATAAAATTCAAATTTTTTTCTTAGTTTCATGTTTGCTACGTAGCTTGGCCTGAACCCCCACCCTCCCCCTCGTCACATTTCGTCACAGAACTGCAAACCCCCTCCTCCCCCCTCAAATGCTACGTCATTTATGAATGTGAATCCTTAGAGTAATGGCAGGAATCAAGATCGGGCCAAAAGATTGGAGGATTGTTATGCTGCTTAACAATGGGTAACAATCTTTTCTGCAAACACTCTTTCACGTAAATTTTACCATTCATTGTGTCATTCGTAATTAATGGACGAGCTATTTTCCCACATTCACAAATGGCCTACCAAACCATTACATTCTTGCCGAATTTTTCGGTGTAAATGGCTTTCACTGGTCTAGGGACATTCTTTTCCTTCGGTGATGTATAAAATTGCGGTCCTGGCAGAGTCTTATGATCCAGTTTTATGTAGGTTTTGTCATCCATGATAACACACCCCATTTTTTTGGTCAGAAGTTTGTCATAAAGCTTCCGAGCTCTCGGTTTCACAGATTCAGCTTGTTTTGGATTTCGTTTTGGCTGCTTCTGCTTCCGACGGGTCTGCAGACCCATTCTTCCCTTGGCACGCATAACGTTACTCGCCGAGGTTCCAAGTTTTCTCGCCACATCTCGTACTGATACTGAAGGATGCCGCTTGTAGTATTCCTTAACCTTTTTGTCCATTGTGGGATCAACAGGCCCGGGTTTTCTACCACGTCTTGGGGCATCAGTAAATGTGCACTCTTCACAATACTTCCGCAATGCGGTTTGAACTGCTCCGACACTTATACCTTCTTCTATGGCTAATTTTCTTATTGAAAGACCACTCACGGTGCCCCATTTGTGCACAATTCGCTTTCTTTGCTCGGGAGAAAGGCCACGCATTTTCAAAAATTCGCACTAAATGTTAGAAAAAATGACAGCATCTGTTTTCTTTGGATGTAAACAACAGGACGCAGCCAACGTTTGGTTGAATACTGCACGTTATTTGAAATGACGGTTGATCGTAAGTGTATTTATAATTATCGGAACGGTCTATATTCTAAAAATTTTGTATGAATCTTTGACATTCGCCATTATAAACTGTTCACGTAGAATGTGATTGGCCCCCAAATTGCTTTCCATATTTATAAACTCGTTTAAGTCGTTTTAGGCTGTTCAATTTAGTGAAAGTAGCAAAGTGTTACTCCAAAATCATCAAAACAATGAAGTGATCAAAGTCACCCCGGAATGATTATTGGTGTAAAATTTTTAGAGCATATTTAAAAACAGCAAAATTGTTGCTAAACTTTTGAGGTAGTGACTGAATCTTTTCCAATGCATGCCAGTACTTATTTTAAAAATATCAAAAAATATTGTTTTCAGTATATTCTGAAAATATTTGAAATACAATCAAAAAAGTGATCAAAGTCACCCCAGTTTACGGTACTCTTAGGAATGTTTCATAAAAATTCAATAATTATCCGAATCGAAAAAGTAGAACCAAACCTTGTGCTTGTTCTTCAAAATGCTCCTGTAGCTTGTACGATAACTGGAACTCCATTCTAGGGTAAAAAACTGACAAAAGTAACTTTCGCAGTAAAGTATGTTAATCTTTCGAAGCAATTTACGTACGCCATCAGCAATTCACAGTTTTTCTAAATACAGTAATCACCCGATTATATCTGTACCCGATTTTATCTGCCCCCGATTTTATCACATTTTTCACCCGGTTTTATCATCATAAAACATTTCATTAAAAAAATGTCAGGGTGAACTGATTTTCTATTACGCTTCAATATTTATGATATTTTTCATAATTCTGTGTATCATTCTGGATGCAGTTAACATTAAAAATTCAACCGATGCACAATGTTACATTTTGCTGTTATCGTGCGAATAATTGAATAGTGATACAAATGTTTGTTATAACCGTATAATATGTTCGGAGAAGTTTCAAAATATTTGAAAACGCATCTTTTGATGTAGAAAGCTGGGTGATCAATCCTCCTTAAAGTGAGATAGAATATTTACTTTTTCATTAAATAAAGTTAGACGCTTGTTATCTTAGGCAAAGTATTAGGTGATCTCAAAACAAGAAACTTTACAGAAGACATCATGTTTCTATCTCTTACATATTGCAAGCAACATAAAGTTTTCTATGAGGAGGCAATAAAAATCGTATTGTACATTTTAAGATTTTTCTGGTTGCGATATGTGAGAGATATCAACATGCTGTCTTCGGCAAAGTTTAGTGTTGTGAGAACATCTAATATTTTGCTTATGGTACTGTGCTACAAAAAAGCAAATAATTCATTTTACCAATTCAAACAAAAACATGAACGAATAAAAATCTTAATTGTAATTTATTTGCAACTTTACATCGGTTTTTTTAGGTTATATTATTTTTTTAGGTTTGTTCAGAAAAGTTTTAGGCAATTGAATTAACTATCTAAAAAATGTTTTAAAAAAAAGTGATGATCGATTTTTTATAGTCACTTTTTGTTTTTTGAATTTTTTTTTCAGTACAGGATCTCAAATTGAATTTTTTAAATTTTTTTATAAAAGCTCAGACAGTTTTCTCAACTTCATCCCTCGACAACTTTTCTCTATCTTTTGTCAGATATATCGATTCATGAAAAAAACAACTGCAGCCTTTTTCATATGTTTGTACAGATAAATTTTCCAAAAAAATTAAAATCGCTGATTTTACGTATTTAGTTATTGATTTAACATCTTCAATAAAAAATAAATAAAATTTTAAAAATTTCCCGATTTTATCACTTTCCCTATTTTATCACGCCAAAAATCATCAGGGTGAGATATAATCGGGTGATCACTGTATTTCTATTGTCGCTTCTCTACAAAATTTAGCGAATTAGCGATTAGCGTTTCGAAGGCCAAAATTTTAGCGACGCTAACAGTTTCGCTACCCAGCTCAAAAATTAGCAAAATCGCTAAATCGCTAACTGAATTTTAGCGTCGCTAATTAGCGAATTAGCGGAATGGTGCCCACCACTGCCCGCCACCCTAAAAAACACTTGTTCGTGAGCAGCTTGCCGTACAGGTCCCTGTACATGGCGGCTTTTGGCACATAACCTTTGTGGAAACTGTTCAGGGTTTTATAGTTCTTTCTGCTGGAGCTTCTTCTTTCGTAAAACCAAGTTTTGCCAGTTCTCTGTGTGTCGGTAGCGCTCCAGGTTCGCCCTCGCTCGGTGTTGCAGCATTCCCGTTCGTGCGGCATCCTTCTTTTCCAAACTAGTCGTTTCTCCTGTTCGAAACCATTTTACCAAGTGACGCTACAGCAGTACTACCCATGGCTGATCGAATGTCCCTCCAGCCATCTTCAAAAGTAGCTGCGCAAACTGCATTTCCGTTTATAATGCTGCTTCCAGCTGCTACGCGCCTATTCTCACTTAGCTATTTATGAATGACAACATTGTATCATTAGTGATGTCTAAACTACCATCCTTCCCTTATCATCGACTGGAATATTTAGCAGACAATCATCACTATTCAATCTGGTCTAGTAATTGATGCTCTAAGCTTGATACTAACTATCGCAAAGACATATAAACTTTCTATTAACAACAAAATGATATTTCTGTTCGTTCGCTGTCCAGCAAACTGATAAGCATTTGAAATCTTTCATTTTACACCTCTTTCGGTTTTCGGCCTACCCATTTAAAAAAAAAACACACAATCATACGACAGAAAAATTCAACTGGGCAACAAACAACTCAGTGAGTATTAAATTTACTTGTCAATTACAAACGTTTGCTAAGCCAATCGTAACCTAAATGACACTGCAAAAGTTTGCAGTCTGCACTGCGGTGCATAAATCTAAACGTCAAGCATTTCAAAGCCCCTTAAGGCCCTTGCGGTCGTCGTTTACAATGAATTGCAATTATTTCGCGCTTCTCGACCGAGACTGACACGATCGGTGACGCAATCGTCGGCCACACGGACTTAGTTCCGTGCCGAATTTCAATAGCCACCGATGTGAGCAACGGAAAACCGTAATCTGTTTGTTGCCGTTGCTTTCGATTTCCACGTCCGAATGTCGAACAAAAATTTATACACACCTAACCCTATAGTCGTTGAAGTTATTTATTCATCTAGAGTGGGGCTTTAGGCAGTAGCCTGCTTTGTCTGCCAAACGGTGCGGCTGATTGGTTACATTAGCTGTCGAGTTGGTTTACGAGCGCGGGAAAACAAAACGCATAACAGTATTACTGTTATAACGAAAAAAAAACCCAATCACTGTTTTCGCTTATCGAAGATGCTACAATATGGCGAAGAGCGATCGCTGTCGGTGAAAAAAATGGCAATTGGACGAAAAAATGCCGATTCCGCCGACATTTGTGGCATCGGAAGGTTATTTGGATAGCGTTCGCTATTTCCACTGTTTGTTTTTCCTTTCGCTGTAATCTGTGATCGATTTAACCTAGAAATGCAACAAAATAATTAATCAATTGCAAAAATTTGCTCTCTTTCTATAAACCATAAGACAGTTTGATTGATAATTTATTTTCACTTGACATGCAGGTTAATAACTTCATCAATCTTGAATCCAAATTGGGGTGGCATCTAGGGTGGCATACATCTTTTTTAAATGTAAGGTACGTTACGTAACGTTAGTTGTGCTGAAAAAAAGTTTTGTTTTAACTGGCAACTCAACAAGTGTATGAAACTTATTTTTATTTGAATTTTGAGACTTTTGTTGCTCAAAGTTAAGATAGGATATTACTCACTTTTAGGCTTAATCACGTGAAAGTTCTATTCATATGGCAACATAAAAAGAAAATGAAATTCAGAGGTTTCTACCGGCAATTGCCAAATTGAAAGATACAATATTCGTACTGTTGCTAAAAAAACTCTAAAATAAATATGTATACTAATTTCAATTGTGAGATTTTTTGATTCATTAATTTAAATTTAAATGAACTATGTTGAGTCTCTGTTCAATTACCGGGTGACAACTAAAAGTTTGGATTTTTTCAAGCTCTCTTACTCCACAACAAACACGCTCAGAGAGAAATGAGAGTATGCATATGTAAGCTCTCTCTTTCCTCTTTATGCCATAATTTTTGCATGAACATTTTTGGTAAAAATAGCGTTGAAACTGGAATCTTTCCGCAAGCGCATTCCCAGTTCTAACTGAAATCATAGTTGAAGCCTAGTAGTTCGTTTATCAATCAATATGTATACCAGAACGAATGTTTGAACAAAATTTCAAAAACACCATACCGATGAAAGGTATGTGCTTAGCCCAAATGAAACATCGTCAAGGTACGACAAAAAAAAAGCACAAAGCTGCTGAACAACCACTCAACTTCATTTGCAACATTTTACACATTTCGAATATTACGTCTCAAAACACAGGCTGTCCCTTAAGCTGCTTAAAATATGTTCCCTACCCTACATCTACTTTTTTTTGACAGCAGTAGAAAAAAATTCTAAAATTTCAGTTATCACCCGTCAGTAATAGGTCGAGTTCCGATAGTGGAATAAAGACTTAGCTTTGCTTGAATTTTTCTGGTAAACTATACTATACTGAGCTTTACTTTGAATCTAGAGTGAATTGAAAAAATCAGGTAAATTTCCTATTGTGCCAGTGAGTCTTTAAATCTTCTTTGATGAAATCATTCAATATATTACCGATTTTCTTCAGTTGTTAAATTCTCGGCTATTTGCAATTGGAGTGTGTGTGTGTATGTATATGTGAGCGATTCGCGTTGACGGTGTTGCTGATAATTGTTTGGGTTTTTGCGTGCGAAAAAGAAAGAAGGAAACATTTTTGCTTTTGTCATCACGCACATTTTGACAATTACGTATGAGAGTTCACGTAGGTGCGAACAGCCTTCAAAATCTCATTCAACGCGAATAAACCGAATAGCAGGAACATAAAAATCAATTAGTAAATATAAAAACTAGCATAGTTGGATTTCTGCAGAACTTCAACCACAGATAACAGACAACTAGGTGAAATTATTATGAATTTACTCAATTTAATTTGTAATTGAAAACTATAACCAAACAAAGCGTGTTCTAGCTTGTACGTCGGTTTTCTATGCTTTAACTGCATACCGCCAGATCCTAGCCTTAGTTTTTTTAATTTTTACTGTTCCTATGGGTTACGACAACGACAAGTGTGTGAGAGCGGCTTCGCGTCAGCCTGTAGGAGAGTGTATCACATTTCAACAGGCGGCGGTGTGAATAAAGCATTCACGCCATTCAAGTGGTAATCAATTTACCATCAACTTTATCGCCATCGTAGAACGCAAAAGTGCTCACATTTCGTACACATCCCGGTGTGGTTGTAAGCGTGTTTCGTAATGGAATTTGGGCCGTAAAGGTGTGTAAACGAGTAAGTGCTCAAACCTCAAAGGTATTGCGACCGGCAAAAGCAACCTTATTTTCCATTATTTGTTGTGATACCAACATACCAAATCAATTTGGTTCTCTAAACAGAGAAATAGGTCAATTGCATCATGTGTAACTCACTATATTTGCCACATAAATAGACTCGTGCAGTCCAAAGTTTCCTTCATCCATAACCGATTAATTAATTTGTAATCGCTTCCGAACCACTGAAATAATTGATATTTTTGTGCCAAGCGTCGATTCAGCACCAGGTAACATCAGCTTGCGCCGGTTTCACCTCAAATTGTGCAGTTCCGATTCGCAGTTCGGAAACGACACTGGCTTGACCGCTGCGGGAAACAAAAGAAGGTCACACATTGAGTTACAATTCCAGCGTCGACCCCAGCGGTATTCCTCTATTCAGTATAGCGATCCGGTGTGGGTTTTAGCATACCCAAAGTGGCGCACTCGAACATGGGGGATAGATATAATTTTCCACCGTTGGGCTTGAGAGGCCAACGAACACCGCGACCACCAACACACCAATTTGGCCTGGTTTCCTCCACCTCCAGGAGCAAATTGTAATTAGTTTTAGTAGCGTTGGTATGCGCATCAAATTTTCGTCTCGTCACAGGCAGGCAGTTTGGGCCGCCCAACCAAAATTGACCGGTGTAATTGTTCCCTAGGGTTAGTTCTGACAATGGTTTTGTCCAAACATTACTATGCCGTGGCGACCGGTCTCGTACCTGTGGCACTGCGGTTCCTACGTTGATCGATCGCTTCAGAAGAGCCGAATTTAAGAGTGCCGTGATCAGCAGGGTTCAGTTCAATTGAAACGGTGTCGGTGGCATTAGTTTAGTTAGCAATGAGCAAGGGCTAATATTGTGAGTGCCGCAATAATGCAATGCATCAGTAATGGAGTAATGGGAAAGACTCTGGATCTGATCATTACAAAAAGGCAATGTAATATGTTTTGAAAACGAAAATCGTTTAAATAAGGCGTCCGACCATTTTGTTAAAAAAAACAGATTTTATTTTGACACGATTATCATTATTTTGAAGCAATAAATATGCAAGGTTAACTTTCGAGTTAAACATTCATCAAATTCACAGCCCGATTAAACGATATTTTTAGCAATGATGTATTTACCTACCACCTATACCAAATTGCAATCCCAAACAGTGTCAACACCAACCTCTAGTAACCGCTAGTGTGGTCTGTTGATTGAGTACCCTTTCTACGAGAGTGTTCATTACGTCCAACCCTTGTGTTGCACGCAATGGAAGATACTGGCAGAGTCTCATCAAAATTCCAGATGCTACCAGATTGAGTTTGTCATCTTCATCGACGTTATCACCAGTAGCACTGTCATCATCGTCATCGTGTTGCTTGTAGCAATGAGCAAGATCGATCCGATTTTTGCAAAATCGATCTTTTCGGGTCGATCCATCGATTTTTTGATTCGATTTCTTTGCCCGCGATTTTCTACTGAATCGATTCTTTGGATGGCAAGATCGTTTTTTTTCGCCTGAAAATAAATGTGTGCAAAACGGATTGAAGACAATAGTGATTGGATTTATTGTTGCTAACGTAATCTGCGGCCGAATTCCGAGAACACTTTTTTTTGAAGAGAAGAAAATTTCTTCATTGATAGTATACGGTCCGTTAGCCAACAAACAAACAACAACAAGACAACTCGCAGACGACATCGTGGTCTCTGTTACAGAAGCCGATTTGCAAAGACTATTGCAAGATACCTTGGACAATTTGTCTGCTTGAGCTTTACAGCTAGGTATCGAAATCTCTCTAGAGAAGACTGAGATAGTAGTTTTTGAAGTAGAATACTTCTCTCAGGAAGTTCGGCTACATAGGGATGTGAAATGAAAATCTTAAACCGAAAAAAGTGAAAAATATGTCCAATTTCAAATGCTAATAAATCGGTTAGTATTCGATGGATTTCCTTCGTTCTTGCAGCAATAGATTGGAAAATCTTCTAAGATTCTTCCCACATGAAAATAATTGTAATTTTATTATTCAAACTATTGTACTATAGAAAATAGTCAAGCCTTGTCAAAACAAAAAATTCGACTTCTGACTGGTCGTTATATGATTGCTTCCCAAGCACGGTCGACAGAATCATATACCTTGCAATTTAAAATATGCTATTTGGCCTATATAAGAGCCTGTTTCAGCCGAAGCCGCTCATTATAGTTCTAGACAGCGACAACAGCAGTCATCCCTTAGTAGCAGCTGTAGCAATGCAGTGGATACCAGCGATAGCGGATAGCGGTCACAGCAGTGGATAGCGCACTAGTTGCAGCGGATCTCAGCATCGATAGCAGCTGGGCCAGCTGATGCAGGGGCAGCGGATACCAATGGTAGCGTATAGCGACCACAACTCTTTGATTTTTGATTTTAAATTGTGATAGATTAACTTCCTCTGCTTTTATGTTGGACGCTTTGCAATGGTTATCCGTGAAGCAACGAATTGTTTATTTGTCTATGGTGTTCATTTTTAAAATAGTTAATGGTTTGCTACCTCAATATTTGTGTGATCGAATTGTAATAGGAAGAGATTTTCATAGATATAACACTAGAAACGCGGATGAAATAAGAGCACCTTTCTTTCTAACAAGAGCTTCATAAAATGCATTGTTTTATACAGGTATAAATTTTTTCAATTCGATGCCAAGACATGTTAAACGTGCACCAACGCTTGCGGAGTTCAAGAGACAATGTATTTCACACGTGAAAGTTTCTGTTGTACAGAACGAAAATTAAAACTTTTATAAAATGACGAGAGTTTATCTGACAAAGTTTAAACAACGGATTTATTTTGGATGAACTATTTATTTTTGGACCTATCTATTTATTTATTGTTTTATTGAAGCATGTAACTGACGAAGTTTTTACGAACGGATCTGATTGTGTTGTAAAATTTTATTCATATTAGATCTTTTTTAATAAGTAATGAATTAACAAAAACTACTGTGTTCGTCACGGTGGTGATGATGGATTTTTTCCTTTATATTGTTGTAGCTTTAAAAAAGTGACTACATAAGTTTGAGCCTCGCGCGCGGAATTCAGACATAAATGGATTCTTTAACCACGCTTAGAGAAAAATCATGAAGTAGTTGTGGTTAGTCTGGCTGAAGGTCAGGAAAACCCTGTGCTAGTTTTGTGTAGCTCTATAGCTCTTCACATTTTTACCGATGTGAATCTAGTAAACAGTTTTTGAAGAAGTTTATATCTGGAGGTAAAATCAGTTCGTTTTTTTTGTATAACTGATTTAAATGTGACTACATCAATTATCTATAGATAAATCGTCCAGCTCAAACCTTTGTAGGGGTATGTGGCGGGACCATCAACATCATCATCATCAACTGTGGCATGGCTACGGATAGCGTAGCAGTTGCAGCGGGTATATCTAATCATGAAGCATTTATGCAATAATTGAATTAAAATTCAATTACTGCAATCGGCCTTTTTCAAGGTTACTAAATGTTTTTGGAAGAGCATAATGAATGGTTATTAATAAACTGTAACTGAGGTTTGATGCTGCTGCAAATGCACAGCAATGTGATGTTTATTACGATTTGTTGATACTGTGCTAAACAAGCGGTATATACGAAACAAATACGATTTCAAAATAACTGACACGCAAGCAGCCGGGTTATCTTTCTTGTAAAAGTATTCTACTTCAACCTTGCGGTCGTTGCTTTGCACACAACCCTTTTGTGATTTTTTCTAGGAAGCGCGAGCCTGCTCAGCTCCACTTACAGTTAATGGGTGAAACGATTTCTCAGGTTTTGGTATATAAATATCTTGGTGTCTGGTTTGATTCGAAAGGCACCTGGGGATATCACGTTCGGTATTTGATGAAAAAATGTCAACAGCGAGTAAATTTTCTCCAGACAATTACTGGATCATGATGGGGCGCCCACCAAGGAGATCTTATCAGGCTTCTGCTTCCGCTCCGCTTCAAACACTCATTTAATAAAAGTGGAACGATTGCAGTATCGTTGTTTGCCTATTGCCTTAGGTTGCATACATTCGACCCATACGATGAGTTTGGAAGTTTTGGCGTGCGTTCTCTCATTAAAAGACCGCTTTTGGGATCTGACTACTCGTATTCTCATCAAATGTGAGGTTTTGAACCCCTTGGTAATTGAAAATTTCGATAGGCTAGTTGAACTTAATTCTCAAACCCGTTTCATGACTGTGTATTTCAATCACATGTCTCAAAGTATAAATCCTTCCTCATACACCTCCAATCGTGTCAACTTGTTAGATACTTCTGTTTCTACTGTGTTTTTCGATACATCCATGATGGAAGAAACTCGTGGAATCCCGGATAATTTACGCGTGCAGCAGATCCCTAAAATGTTTTTTAACAAATATAAAAACATCAACTGCGACAATGCGTTTTATACTGATGGATCACTTCTCAATGGGTCCACTGGCTTCGGTATCTTCAACAATAATTTTACCGCCTCCTACAAGCTCGATAATCCTGCTTCTGTTTACGTCACAGAATTGGCTGCAAATCAGTATACCTTAGGGATTCTTGAAAAAATGCCCACGGACCATTACTTCATCTAGCAATGAGCAAGATCGATCCAATTTTTGTAAAATCGATCTTTTCGTGTCGATCCATCGATTTTTTGATTCGATTTCTTTGCGCGCGATTTTCTGCTGAATCGATTCTTTGGATGGCAAGATCGTTTTTTTTTTCGCCTGAAAATAAATGTGTGCAAAACGGATTGAAGACAATAGTGATTGGATTTATTGTTGCTAACGTAATCTGCGGTCGAATTCCGAGAACACTTTTTTTTGAAGAGAAGAAAATTTCTTTATTGATAGTATACAATTTTTTTTTCTTCTCTTCGAAGAAGTGTGTGCTCGGAACTCGGACACTGATCTGAAAAATGTATCAAGTTTTTACGCATTTCAAATGTTTTTGTTGGTTCAAACAATTGTCTACGTCAATGACAACTTTTTTCATAAGTATGTCTCCACCCCCGCAAGCACTGTTGCCAACTGTACAGATTTATCTGGAAATGTACAGATTTCCTCGGGTTTTTCGGTACAGATTCTGTACCGTACAGATTACAGATTTCGGGAAAAAGTACAGATAAGTACAGATTTTTTAGATGGTTACACGCAAAAGTTGAAGTCTTGTACAATCATTGTGTCTTCCCGATTCGCACAAATGTTGCACAGAAATCGCACAATAAATGTGTGAAACGCATAACGCAACAGTTGTACTGCGAATACATTGACATAGATTGAAATCAGAATATGTATCATATACCGACACTTTATTTCTCACATCGAGTGTATTAGTGACTGCTCTTTCTCTCTTGCTCGTAGATTTTCCATGCACGTGCGACGAGACTAGATACGTCACATATAATTTGCAGGTTGCTCTTTTGCTTCTTTTTCGGTTCGGGTTGCGACGCGCAAGACGATGTCTCGCCGCTTTACGAAATGAGCGAGACACCCGTGCTGTACATACTAGATGCCAGTGTTGTTAGTCTCACTCATACTGTCGATGCGTGCTTGCTGCTATTCAGAGGAAGGCATGAAGAAGAAAAAGTATCTCGGAAGCGTGTGTGCAAAAGACTTGAAAAGCGTAACATATGTCTCGTCCTCAAGCAGAAAGGAGGAGAAAGGTTTTGCTTCTCGCTCGCTTTGCAATGCTGCTTGATACCAGTTGAAACTGTTTAGGTGTAGTAGTTTGGAGCTGCCAAATACATTGGAGAAACGCTAGAGCATTAATTGCGTTATGCCCAACACGCAATCATTGTACTGGTTCCGAATTACATCAACAATTGCGCTAAAAACGCACAATTTTGTACTGGTTTCGCACCATCCAACTTTTGCGTGTAGAAAGGATTAGACAAAACTTTTTGGCCGACTCTGCAACGATACAATGGATGGGATCTTGCAATCCACGCACTTAGAATTCACTGCCAACTATCAGTAATTTGCTGCCGAGAATGGCACCACTCGGTTAAAAAACGGCAGTTGTTACATGTTTTCGTAAATCTCGATTTAACCAAACTGAAATGTTGGTACAAAATATCCGAAATATCGGTAGTGTTGCTGAATTATGGGTTTCATTGTTTTTTGGCTGAATTTTCAGGAGATTGAACCACAATGGCACGGTAATATGCATTACCGAGCCCCATTCTAAAGTGTGCAAAAGTTTTATTTAAAATCGAGCTAGTAATTTGGAATTAATATTAACTGAGTCAACGCAGTCCCAGTTTTCTCTAAACAATTAACGTTGAAGCTGTATAAATATAGAAAATAAATACTTTGAGCCAGTGGTACAGATTTTGGTACAGATTTTTCCCGGAAATAGTACAGATGAAAAAGATTTTTGCAGCTCCCAGTACTGATGAAAATGTGGCAACACTGCCCACAAGGTTCCAGAATATCCAGCTTTCCACGAACGGTAATGGCGCGCGCGGTAATGGCACGCTGCCCATTTTGACGTTTTCTGTAGGTCAGAGAAGCTGGATAACCTTGTCGTCGAGTTGAAAAAGAACAATCCGCAGCCAAATTAAGTCCCTCCAGTATTTTTAACGCAGTAACCATTTTTTTGCTTTCGTAAACGCGACATCAATAGACAGCCCGTATGAAATTTGGCTAATACGCATGCGTTATGAAATATATCAAGGATTAGGGGTGGGTGAAACGGCTCTTTTGCAAGAGCAGCTCTGAACTGACTCATGGTTCACAATGATTCACGAGCGTTGACAGTTCGTGTTGTCTCGGTAAACTTCGGGTTCGCGCGAACCAAACAGTTCTGCTGCGCCCAAAGAACTGTGGTTCTTTTTCGTGAGCCGTTCGTTTTTTCGCTCTTTTCTAAGAACCGGTTCATATGAACGGTTTTTGAGCCGTTCGCCCATCCCTAGCGAGGATGAAAAGAACGACGAGACAAGTTTGCATCTCGAACTGAATATAAATTACCGGCCACAAGACCGCCTCGAAAGTTTGACATATATTGTATACAATCATTACTAACTGATTGGTGTATATTGGGGTGGCAATGGACTTTGACAGTTTTATTTAGAAGTAGTGTTCAATGTTTCGCCCTCACGAACAGTTAGCAAAATTTCGATTTTTTGGATAACACCCGACCTCGAAGTTTTATACATTTCTAATAACCCGTTCACATGATGTAATATTTTCCGTGAAAACTAGATGTATGTATGTTTTAAGATACGCGATATCACGTGATATCTGCTATAGTGTGAACAAGGCATAAGACATTTGGCACAAAAAAAAACTATTACGAACTGTGCTTTTCTTCAGAAGTCGAGAAAGTGAAATTTAGACTAAATACTCCTGAATTCCGATTGAGCTGAAATTTTGCATTGCATTGGATATTGAATTTACCATTTTGGATATTAGCCAACATTATTTCATATTTGCTACCTCTGCAAGTGCACTTTCTTTAAAATTGGCCTCCGTAGGGACGTTGTTTACTATCGTTGTAGGTGTTTACTATCGAGCACCAATTTTTTGATTTCGGTAGAAAAGGCATATGCGCTTATTTTTCAACTATGAGTAGCGGGGTACTCGTTAACTCAAATATTGCAAAAGTTGAATCAAATGTTCGTGTATATGCCGTGCTGCATTCTGTTCTGCATGGTGTCGCGCTTGCCATTTTTGTTTATTTGAGTTTGTGCTGCGGATGTTCGTTTTATTTATGAATTGGGTTGTTCAGCTATATCAGTTTTTTCTATCATCTGAAAGATCTGAATTTTCTAAGTAAAACGTGATTTAAAAAAAATTCTATCATTGTCCTTCGCTTTAAATCACGATTTGAAACTGCTTGAAATTTGCTCGAAACCGCTACAATGACAGTTCGCCCACCTACCAACTGTCATTGTAGCGATTCAGAGCGAATTTTTGTTTTTTATTTAAAAACCGAAGGAAAATGATATAAAATTTAAAAAAAAACACGTTTTACTTAGAAAGTTACACTCTTTTGGATGGTATATAAAAATCGGAAATCCGTGAATAGCGTGTCACGGATCCTGCTGATGTTGATGATGCTTTCACGTGCATTATGTCAGCGGTTCCAAACTTTCTGTCAAAATTTCGTTCATGAATCAAGTTAACAAACGTCTCATGAAAAAAACACCGCCAAAAGAGTACACGCGGTAAAAGAAGATGGCATTAAACTAAAAAAGCCGTATCGTTAGTAGATGTTGTGAACGAAAACTCGTTGAACATGATTGATAAACCAGAAAACGCAAACAAAACAAAATCTCCATAAATATAGCCAAAAAAGGTCGTAAAAAGCTCATACCGAACAAAAATCGATTGTTTGTTGAATCGATTATTCTGGCTCAATTTTTCTATGAATCGACTTAATTGGGTCCTAAAGCTATACCGGCTTCGATTTTTAATTGAAGAATAAAAAAACTGCTCGAAAGGTCTTAGATGACGTTTCGCCCATGTACGGTATATAAGCGAACTGTCATTTAAGGCATTTCGAGCAGATTTTTATCCTTCATTTAAAAATCAAAGGACAATGAAAAACATTTTTTTAAAATCACGTTCTGCTCAGAAAATTGCACTCTTCCAGCTGATATATAAAAACAGAAAACCGTTTAAAACTTTAGGACCCCATTGCTTTCGATTAATCGATGCAGGAGAATCGATTTTTTTTTTCAAAGATCGCCCATTGCTGGTTGCTTGACCAAATGAAACTACACGGAGAGAAATAAAAACACCATACAAACAAACAACATCTTGTCACAATTTCATTTTAAACCACCTAATTAAAATCGAACCTGTTTTGAAATAAAATGACAGAGGGAAGGTTCATGTGAACTAAATACTTTCATGATGTCAATTTCAGGACTAAACTAGGATTGGGCGATCTTCAGGGAAAGATCGATTTTGAGAATCGATTCATTCAAACGGTCCTTGGATCGATCCACCCAAAAGATCGGAGCTGCGGAGTCGATCTCAACTGGATCGATCTTTTATAGCACTTTTTTGCGGCGCTGTGAAATTCATACTAACTGATTGGAACTAAAGTTTATAATGTTATAGCACCGTCCGTGGTTATAATGCACAGGAGATAGAATAGATTGTTTTATCAAGTTCGGAAGGTTGTTGAAGAAATATACCTAAAAGTTTACATCATTTGAAAACTTTGGTTATATGTTTGTTAGCGTGTCGGAACATCATTCAAAATACATTGCAGAATCATACGTCAAAATATCACACTTTTTCTCTATTGTGTGTGGAATGTGATACAGGATAGCAATCAGACTTCCCGTGCACGCGCTTTTTTTTCAAGCGACGAGAGAAATCTTTCTCTCGCTCGTAGAATTTCCATGCATGTGCGACGAGATGAGACACGTCACATGCAATTTGCAGGTTGCTCTTTCGCTTCTCTTTCGGTTCGGATTGCGATGCGCAAGGCGATGTTTCATCGCACTACGAACTGAGCGAGACGCCCGTACTGTACATACTTGATACAGCTCGTGCGCTACAGCTCGTGAGACTTTCTCGTGTACACAGACTTCCTGTACACGCGCTGAAACGACGAGAGGTTTATTTTCTTTTTTTTCTTCGGTAAGAGACTGCGGCGCACCACACGTTGTCTTAACGCTTTACGAACTGAGCGAGACGCCCGTACTGTACCTTAGTGAAACTGTCAACATCAAAACGGGCGAGCTGTATAATTTTGCATTGCCGTTATCCGTTTTGATGTTGACAGTTGCCTTAACGGTGTGTGTCTCTGCGTCTCTCTGGTGTATAGGCTGCCTACCGTACCTACATACGATATATGCCGTCAGACCCTTGAAGAATTCACAAAACTATATTACTACGATCAGATTATCACGAACCTTCAGAACCTGATTTGCAATATCTATACACTAAGGTCGCTTTTACGCGGTTTTTTACGTGGATTCCGGAATTTACGCGGTATTTTTTTTTTTCTTACGGGTTTCGGTTCCTCTTCACTCGGATTGCAGAATTTACGCGGGTCTTTTTACGCGGATTCCGGAATTTACGCGGTTTTTTACGCGGCATGTATCCCCCGCATAAAAAGCGACTTTAGTGTACTCAATTCGAAAGTTCTATCCAACATCAACATGTACTAGAAAATATAAACAATTTCAATGGTTTTACTATTTTTAACTCCCAAAAAACTTATGTTGTAATTTCAAACCACATTTTTTATCCTTAGAACTACAAAACAGAGTTCTATCATAAGATAGTCAATGACATCCAAACCGACGAAAGGAACACTTCTGTTAACCAACGTAACACTCTGCATCCGGTGCATTTTCGTACCGTTAGCATAATAAGTATAGTAACAAAACGTTCTTAATTCATGTTAACAAAAGTCGGATGAATTAATCATAGAATTTTGAATTGTTAAATAAATGAACTAGGTTATATCATTGATAATTCTAACGGTGTTTTGATGCATGCTGCTATAACACCGTAAATGAAAAAAACATAAAATCCCCTGCCTGTTTCCTTCTGCGCAAAATCAATTTCCTTCTCGCACCATTAGCGCAAAGCAACATGCGAGGCAAGCTCGCGAGACGAGCTCACGAGAATTTGCACGCAAGCTGTCTCAAGTACGCGACGCCCATGCACCGCACTCGTTAAGTTGAGAGACGAGGTATCTTCGTATACGTCGCAAAAAAATTCCCATGTGACGAGACATGGCTCGTACGAATGGTAAGTTTTCTCGCTCGCACGCTGCACACAGCACAAAGCGACTGAATGAGAAACGAGACTTGTAGCGCAAAGCACACTGTCTCTTCTTTGTGCGAGCGAGATTTCAGGAGGTCTGATAGCAATGATTATGAGATGGTCGGTGTGCGACCAGTCCGGACCAAGCCCCATTTTTTTCAAAAATTAAGTCACTGACGAGGCGGGTAGAATGTTGTATTAGGGATCGCAAGTGAAACTTGGCTACTGACAACTGAGTCGAACAGTTTCGCAGGCGAGCTATTTGTCCAAAACCCAGCCGACTCGCCATCTGTAATACCAAAATTGGTCAGGCGAGTAACTCGCCGCTCGCCTCGTTTTCTGTGATACGCCAGAAAAAAGTCGAATTTCGCTCGTTGGGTTATGTTTAGTTGAGTTACGTTTTAGTTGGGCTCCCGCTCGTTGGGCTATAGCCCAACTGAATCGAAGCCAAACATCATTTCTGATAACGTTGATTTTCGTTTGAGGGGTTTGTGGATGCATTTTAACGCAGAAAGTAGAATTTATTCAAATAAAAACAAATGAAGCTGAGTATAAATGTAAACAAACAATATTTAAATCAATTGTTAGAAAAACAATATAAGTTTTCTGGCGTAATAATGCAACGTAGAGCTATGCGTATTTTTGAAAGTATTTGAGAACACGTTATTATTGAGCACTCATTTTTGGCTTCAAATGTGTGATGTGTGGCTTAAATGAGCCAATTTCGAATTTGGCCCTATGCTGCACTTTTCCTATTTCTTTGCAAATTTGACCTTTTGCATGGCATCAAACGAAGCTCTATTAATATGGAAAACATTGAAGAAAATCCAAAAAAGTAGGAGAGAAATTAGTACAAGCAAGATTATTCTGAACGAATGGTTTTGAACTTTTGCGGTTTGTCAACCAACTCAACGGTTTTATAGAACTTTTCTGCGTTCCCAGTTGTAGTCCTAACAACAAGAAACAATCGGTGTGCTCTTTGATCGATTTGCAACTTTGACAGCTCAGCCCGACGACTGAAAGTTTTTCACTAGATGAGCTGCGGGTTCAGTGCAACTAGCGAAATTCGACTGTATAACCAAAATTTCCTAGAACTTTGAGCGCCGATTACTCGAAATAATGTTTTTGGAGCTTGTTTCGATTTGAATGCACGCCGATCATATCATACTTGCTAGTTCGTCACCAGTTGCATTTTTTTGCAGGAATGGAATGGACTATAAGGAGGCATAATTATGTCATAATCGCACGCAACCATTCAAAACCCGATAAAACAACGAAACACGATCACTGACAATGACTCAAAATTGGATCTAAAAAAATTGCTGCATGCTGAAACATAAATTAAATTTTTAAAAGATCGAAAAGATCAAATCGAAAAGTAAACGATCTTTTCGATTTTTGCAGGGCTGAAAAATCGATCAAAAAATCGAAGATCGGAGCGGAAAAGATCGATTCTCTTTAGATCGATCCAAGATCGACCAATCCTAGACTAAACAAGTCCTAAAATGGTAGAAACTGTAAAGATGTTTTTCTCTGCGTATACATCTAAGTTAAGACCGCGCCTTGACTGGTTCTGAACCAGTTCGTAGGAGGTTGTAATTAACTTAGTTTCGTTCGTTACTAATCGCATATGAATTACGCCATGCAATGTGCCTTAGAACAGGTCTAAATGGGCGTTCACTGATGTAGTTGCTGTGAGGTTAACGATGATGCGAAGATGCAAAGTCGGAAGCCCTCATACACATGCACGCAATAATAGTATGGAAAAGATAATCCGCTTCTGAATTCTGGAGAGCGGGAACCAAGTTTTCTACTCGAAGGCTCAAAATTAATTATAGTACGAACTAAATAATTCACGTCACGCAATTAATTTTTCCTCGTATATTTATCGGTGTCAAGAAGCGAATAGTTTCCGATTCAAAGAGCAAAACCATTAAACAAACTTTGGTCGAGCTGAACTGAAACTTGGTTCTGTGAAACTTTCAATTTCGACTTAATCTAATTTTAATTATTAATTAAGAAACATGCCTTCCACGGAAGATTTGTTTCATATTTTTCAGGCCAATTATTATGCTGGATTCGAGATTCGCAGTTCTGCAAAACATAAAAACAAAATTTAATCAATCGTGTGTCTAGCTTAATAACAACAAAAATTAACAACATGTGAATTATTCATCTAATCTCTTTCCTTGTTGTGTTCTGTTGATCATATACTTCAATATATCTATTTTCGTTGCTGGGGAACCACAAATATCTCAGAAAAATGCATATTTTTCATAGAAAACAGAAATTTTCTACATTTAACATTGAAATTTCTCAAATGCAGGTGTATTTAGAAAGATAGTTGCCATAAGCTTATGGTTTGAAATTACTTTTAAAATCACATGGGTTATTCCATACGAGAAAGCACAAACTTGGACACAGATTTTGCTTGAAGTTGGAGGAATTATTCCTTTAGTGTCACTTTGGAAAAATCCCAATTTTGGTGTTGATTGGAATATGTGGGACCCCTCCTTAAACCACTTTTCTTCTATTTCCTAAGACGTCCGAAACATACTGATAGGTAACTTTTGAAGAAAATAAACCTAAGAAGCTAGAAAAAAAATGGTTTTTAACCAGAAGTGTTTCCTGATAAATTATTTTAGTATTTAAAAACATAATTTGTATTTTTCGGCAAATGTCACGCATATACGACAATTCAATTTTTGCAGATGAGTTCAGTTTCCGCCTTGGGCATTCCACAACTCATCAATTTCTGAGAGTTTTTAATATTATACGAGCTGAAAAATATTGGGGTTATTCCTCTGGAGCTGCTATTCTTGACTTAGAAAAAGCATTCGACACACCCAACAGAAACGGTGAAGATTTTGTAACTTTTGAGCAACATTTTATTACTTTTCGTATCTTTTGACCGCGCATTCGACACAAAAGGTAATAATCAAAAAGTAACAAAATATATTATGGCTACACGCTTGTATGTGTTTCTGCAGGAGAACATACGACCAAGAACCACGATGCATGTGTTATCGAGACGTCACTCGCTGCATTTGTATTGATGCACGATCAGGTTCGTTTCTGTCCCCTTTATTCACGCATAAGCAGAATCTCACCGCGGTCAGCCTCAAATGTCTAATTAGAAACACCACTGTTTCGTTCCCAATTGTTTACTTGAAATGGACCATGCAATACCGTGTGACCAGAGTTGCCGGAGTTATGAATATTGTTCTAGATGGGCACTAGTTTTGTATCTTCAAATAGGTTCGAATGAGTTTCGTGAAGCGATGAGTGTATGTTTTCAAGGTTGTTGTATCCATTTGCAAGCAAGCCAGTTTTTTCTTTAACGCCTATTCACAGATCGTGAAGTGATTTTAGGACGCATATTAAGTCTTTGAAATCATCAACATTTGCATACTGTATGACGGATAGCTCTTGTCATATTTTTTCTCTACTTCGTATGTGTACAACGAACAAACCAATACACGCACCCCGGTAACCGGATAAATGTGAGACAGAAAAAACTAATAACATGTGCAACATATGCGACAGTATGTGTTGTTTCTTGACTGGAGATGGAAATGGAGAATTTGTCGACAAATGAAAATTTTTTCGTGTGGTTGAAACGACCATTATTAGATAGTCATACTCTATTTTTTAAGTAACAGATTGTTACCTAAATGAACATTTTGCATTAATTTTGCGTTCAGTGACTGGCATAAAGATTAGATTACGAAACTGTTGCCTTCTAATTTTCCAATTTTTATAATGATGATTTTGGAAAAATATTCAACTGATCGAGCCAGAATTCCAACTCTGGTTGATTCCTGTCAGAGTAGGTTTGTCTATAGTTAATTGATAACACTGATCGACAAAAATACTACAAGGTATACAGCCCTAGGGGTGGTATGAAATGGTGACGTAGGACTAAATGTATATATTATATGCTGCGATAAACTGTAAATAGGCAACACTACCGTCAAACTAACGATGTCAAACTAACGATGCATGAATACATGAAAATTTTACACTAGTAGTAGTTGCGAAAATTCTCATAACTCTTATCTCCAAGCATCTATAGTTCTGAAAAGAACCGATTCCATAATCTTTAGTATGAAATTCTTGCTACAGAACGCTGATGATCGCACCATCGGTAGCATTGAATATTTTGCTTGACCGCGCATAATAAAATTTGCTCTCCGCTGTGCCCTCCAGTAGCTGTGCCAGCAAAATATCCTGCAGCGTACGATGGTAACTGTTGCTGCCGTATGCAAAATAAAGGTAACATGCTCCGCAGTGCCTGGAAGTTGACTCGCATGCAGCTCTCGTTTCTCAATGTCCTCTAACAGCTATACTCCACTCGCTATTGTGTGACAAACTAGACTGAAGCTGAGTTTTCTACACGCAGTCTTTTGTATCGAGTTCAGCGTAGATTTTTGTCATGAGGGCGTGGCCACGCAGTTTCGAGAAAGACAAACGGAACAAAACACTTTGTTGAGTCAAAAAATGTAGGCAGTGGAATTTATTCCGTCCATGTTATTGTTCTCCGTGCTCGCAAAGTAAGGGAATAGCAAGGAAAATGTATGGGAAAACTTGACCTTGGAACTTTTCATGTTTTTTCACCATTAAGCAGTAGAGAAACAATGTTAAACATTATATCAAACAATTGTTACACATTTTATCTATCCATCTGACGCAACATTTTATTCACAAAATGTAATCTAGTATAGAAAACAAAGACGTAGTCCTACGTCAAAAAAACTTTTCAATCTTTCCAATTCTCGTAAGTACGTATCACAATTCGGAGGAACAGTTTAGAAGCTATTATCTTTATTTTTGGTTGTAATTTGAGCGTTAGGGTAAAACTTGTATTGGCCATTCTAATGCATAATTAAATAATTTGGTTGTAAATTACTTTGAGATAGTCTTAGCATAAACTGGATAGCGCAATAGAAAAGCTGGTTTGTTTTCGAAAGGCATAAAAATTCCGAACTTCTTTTTTTGTTTTCAGCACCGGTAAACCCATCCCTATAGCTCAAACTGAAAAAAATTGAAAATTAAAGCTTTTTAGCATGACTGAGAATTTTGGTGCCCCTAGCTAATTTTTTCAGAGGCTTGGATGAATTTTTCCGTAAGCAAAAGTAGTATAGACGAATGCTGTGAACAATTACTCTGCGGCCCTTTGATGCACTTCTGCATTTTCTAGGGGTACCAAAATTTACAGAAATTGACAAATATTATAGTTTTTGGGGCAACTTATTTGACTGTTTTTTTACTTTTGACGGCGGGCGTTCTCAACAAAAAAATAGTTTGGTCAAGATTCAAGTGAGCAAAAGTGAGGCTAAACTGTTTAACTTACTGTTGGGAGTTTTAGCAGGAACCAGTTTAAGGCTGATTCTTTATAATTTTATAATTTAGGTGTGAGAAGCTATGATATTCGTAAACTAAATCAGTTTGAAACAAATTTGAGTAGTCAGGGAAGATTTTTTGAAACATCAGGGAAAATCAGGGATAATCAGGGACTTTCTGAATGAAATGAATCGCCACCCTGAAAATCTGCTTAAAAAAATTAAGAAAAAAAAACTGGGCATCTTGTAGAACTCACCTTCTAAAAGATATTTTAATGAAGACTAAAAAAGTTATAATTTTCTGCAAACAAATAATTATTTTACACTAAAAAGAAAAAGGAAGAAGGATGAAATTTTAATTTGCAACTTTACCGAAGACACTACATGTTTAGTTAACCTTTTGTATTGAAATCGATTGTACACAAATGAGCTCTTTCAGATAATTATTTTTAATATTTTTTAACTGCTCTAATCTCTCTGCTGCTAATTTTTTTTCGCGGTAAAAAGGAAGACTAAATTAATATTTGCAACTTGGCCGAAGATGTGTCAACGAAGTACACGTTGAAAATATTGATAATTCTCAATTCCAGTCTTACATAAAACTTTTTCAAAAATTAGAATTAAAGAAAAATACTAATAGCACAAAATAACATTTTTACCCTATTAGAACACCAGTGCGAAATTTCAACCGTACCGAAAAAAGCAATGTAAAAAAAATGGGACATTTTTTCTGAAACTGCTCCGTATCATAAAGCCTGGTTTATTGCCAAGAAATAAAAAATGACGGAACCTAGTCGACTGTTTCAAGTTTCAATCAACATTTGAAAGCAGAAAATGCAGGTTCCAGGTCAGCAATCTATATCACTCGGCATTCAGAAAAAGGGATGACCGCCAGCATGCCACGACACTAGAATCACGTGCAAGTTTTCCGCAAAGTGACGTGACAAAACTTTGAGCTTCCCTTTTTATGATAATTAAAATGCTCGAAATATAATTGCCCAATATATGTACATGGTAAGCAATAACAATTGCACAGGACAAAACACGAGCTTCCGTAAAAGTCATAACCCCCGAAAATTAAAGCCGAGTATGTAGTGTGCAATACATATTTTAGCATGTATGTGATGCTACTCACCTTGCCGGAAGCTCAAAGCCAAGACGAGCAGGGTGAAACTAAGCGCAAGTTCCACGCGAGTATGTCAGTTGAACAAATATCTGCAAGCATAAAAGTTCATGTTCTGGATAATACCCTGCCCGACCATTCTTTCCGCACACCTCCGAGTACTTAAATATTCATTCTTGTTATAATTATTTGGCTGGATGCGCCTGCAATAGGTACGACTGGTGTACCTGTATGCCAGCAATCATAATCGTTAAAAAAAACCAAACGCCACACGGAAAAGCATGGCTCTGTGAAAGGGTTGGAGTTTTCCGAGCAGTTGATTATGTTCAGCTACTGCATCAGCATTGCCGAGAGAAAAGAATGTGTAGATGAGTTCAGCTGGAATATAACGCTTGACGGGTTCATCTGTAAGGATTATTCTTATCGCTTCGTTTGTACCTGCCGAGATGTAACTTTTTACCCCTCTACCGTTGCGATCACTGCTGCTGCTGTATGCAAAGTTGTGATTTGGCTTTGCTAAATCTTCATTGAATGCATCGCTTAGCAGGGAAGAGATATTTGTTCAGTTTTTTATTTATTTTCTTCACAGATACGGCATGACCCCGACCGTAAAGGTTAGGGGCTCGGTTCACGGCACCGCGTCATCGGTGCGTAACTAATCGACGCTGTGATCATGTTCTACGCAATGTAATCGTTTGGAAAAGTAAAACAAAAGCTTGTTAAACTTTCTCCCTTTTAATTTCCACTCAAACTAAGCCCCATTATAGCCGGCTGTTGTTGTTGTTGTTTTAAAGTTAATCCCACGTCACGACTTGTTGAAGCACCGCCAACAACGTTGTGACCTACAAAGGCAAATCAGAGCCCCTTTCTTAACGCTGCTGCTGAAATGCGCAGAAACAGAAATACAAGCCGCAGTCAATGTCATATTGTTGGCGACGAATATTGCTTGTCTGCACAGCAAAGCAAAAACAAATAAGAAATCACTTTTCCCCAGCTGCGAAATGAATCAGTACTCACTGGCACCAGTTCCCAAAAAAGTAACTTGAGCTTGATCTACCTTATTCGAGCTTGATTGTGAGAGCACGCAACGCAGCCACTAAGTAAGCCCACTGTTAAGCTTTGGATACAAATCAACGAACTGGTGCTCACAAGAGGGTCTAGAAAAGTGATCACAGCTTCCAAATACTTTGCCGTGCTCATCACTGAGTTTTATCGTCAAGATCAATGTCGCCCTGCGCGTTTATGGCTGTGTGTTTGTGTATAAGTGGTGACTTCGAGTCGACAAACAAAGGGAATCAACACGCTATCCTAAAGCAGCCAGTTTCCGGATGGAATAATCAACGTGGCTACGCGATGCGAATGGCATTGAATATAGAATCGAGAGTTACGTTCAGCCGCAACGCAATATTTAGAGCAAACCGTGTAGTACTATTATAGTGGAATCAGTTAATCTATAGTGACACTGTACACTGAATCCGAATAAACCTCGGAGTCTGAATTGAATGGATTTAAGATATTTACCATAATTTTAATGTTGTCGTTTGAGATAGATTGAGTAAACGGATCGGATTGGATTAATGACAAATGAATTTTTCCATTCATCAGCATCGAATTTTGTCAGCTTTATTGTCCAAAATAGAAATCTTAGAATGCATCTATTCAGATATTTAATTATTGATTCATTACAATCGTTGGAACGTAGATGCACAACTACACGCAAAACTTTTCCTTATTACCTTAGAAGCAATAGCGCAAAATTGCTTCTTAGGTAACAAACCTATTACTAAAAAGGCAATAAAATTCTTCCCCAGTCAAGTAACAACACATACTGTCATATATTTAGCACGTGTCACGGGAGTACGACTATCTAATAATGGTCGTTTCAACCACATGCAAGATTTTTTCTGTCAAAAACTGCTCCCTTTCCATCTCAAGTTAAAAAAAAATCACACACCGTCGCATATGTTGCACATGTTACAAGTTTCTTCAATCTCCAATTCATCCGATGAGCGTGTATTAGTTCGCTCGTTGTATGCATACGGAGTAGAGGAAGAATCTGACAAGAGCTGCCAAGCAGCATTTTCCCCATCATCGAGTATGCAAACGTTGATGATTTCAAAGATTTGAAATGCGTCTTTAAATGACATCACGATCTGTAAACTGCGTTAGAGAAAAACAAACACATTCGCTTTCTTGCAAGCTATTCAAAACACATACTCATTGGTTCATGGAAACTCATTTGCACCTGTTTGAAAATACAAAACTCGTGCCATGCATCCAGAACAATATTCGCAACTTCGGCAACTCTGTTCAGACAGTATAACATATATTCATTTCATGTAAACACTGGGGGACGAAAAGAAAGTGTTTCTTATTAGACATTTGAGGTTGACTTTGACGGGTAAGATTCTCATTATGTGTGGATGAAGGGAGCAAAATTGAATCTGATCGTTGCATCAATACAAATGCAGCGAGTGAAGTCTTGCTAACTCATGCACTGCGGTGCTTGGCTGTATGTTCTCCTGCAGAAACATATACAAGCGTGTGGCCGTCATAATTTTTGTTACTTTTCGGTTATTACTATTTGTGTATAATGCGCAGTCATAAGACAAAATAAGTAATAAAAAATTGCTCTAAAGTAATAAAATGTTCCCCGTTTGCGTTGGGTGTACACTTCTGTGTTGAATCGGCAGTCAGCGGAGTAGCTTTTGCCGGTGAGAGTCGTCCGTAGCGCCCAAAAATGCTACAATCAGCTAGTAAAGCTACCAGTAATTGTGATTCACAAGAATAATATTCATCGACTACCTTGAGTAAGCAATCATTCGATTGGACGTTGGAATCAAGGAGAAACGGCTGCATATGATGAAGAAAAAAGTGCTTTTTCGCCAAGACAACGCTCCCGCTCATTTTGCTTGTGTACCGAACGATAAATTCGAGGAACTACGTTATGAAATGGGTTCCTACTGTCCATATTTGCCAGATTTAGCACCACACGATTTTTTTTTGGTTCCTGGTTGTGGCTTTCTTTCAAGCGAATGAAGAGGTTGGAAACAAACGATTATTTTGAAAGACTTGACATAAAACTCTGCAAAACCAGCATTGAAATGTTAGACAACCTGTACAATAAGCACTTTACTTTTGGTGGAACAGAATTTTTCAAAAAATGTTGTTTTTTAAGACTTTTTAGCTTGTGTAGTAATAAATACAAGGTTTAGGAACGTCCCTAAAACTAGATCACTGCGCATATGGGAACCATTATTGAAAGAAAACATACTTGGTAGCACGTTGGTCCAGTAACCTCTTTCTCTTTCTATTGCTGCCTTCATTGTTTGGGATTACTCTCATTCAGTGTTGAATAGGATAGAGGTGTCAAAAGGACTGAGCCATTTCTTCATTACTGCTCCCTGTAAGAGTGTGTTTTTCTTCGCATTTCATTGAAACACGCTTGTCACTTTCATACGTTTAGTACACGCAAAACTTTTCCTTATTACCTTAGAAGCAATAGCGCAAAATTGCCTTTAAGGCAACAAACCTATTACTAAAAAGGCAATAAAATTCTTCCCCAGTCAAGTAACAACACATACTGTCATATATTTAGCACGTGTTACGGAAGTACGACTATCTAATAATGGTCGTTTCAACCACATGCAACCACATGCAAAAACTGCTCCCTTTCCATCTTAATCAAAAAAAAAATCACACACCGTCGCATATGTTGCACATGTTACAAGTTTCTTCAATCTCCAATTCATCCGGTGAGCGTGTATTAGTTCGCTCGTTGTATGCATACGGAGTAGAGGAAGAATATGACAAGAGCTGCCAAGCAGCATTTTCCCCGTCATAGAGTATGCAATCGTTGATGATTTCAAAGACTTGAAATGCGTCTTTAAATGACATCACGATCTGTAAACTGTGTTAGAGAAAAACAAAAACATTCGCTCTCTTGCAAGCTATCCAAAACACATACTCATTGGTTCATGGAAACTCATTTGCACCTGTTTGAAAATACAAAACTCGTGCCCATCCAGAACAATATTCGCAACTTCGGCAACTCTGTTCAGACAGTATAACATATTTTCATTTCATGTAAACACTGGGGGACGAAACGAAAGTGTTTCTAATTAGACATTTGAGGTTGACGGGTGAGATTCTCATTATGTGTGGATGAAGATAGCAAAAATGAATCTGATCGTTGCATCAATACAAATGCAGCGAGTGAAGTCTTGCTAACACATGCACTGCGGTGCTTGGCTGTATGTTCTCCTGCAGAAACACATACAAGCGTGTGCCCGTCATAATTTTTGTTACTTTTCGGTTATTACTATTTGTGTATAATGCGCAGTCATAAGACACAATAAGTAATAAAAAATCGCCCTAAAATAATAAAATGTTCCCCGTTTGCGTTGGGTGTAATTATGATTGCATTCGTATTGACTTGGATGCCGTGTAATTAAAGAATGCATTGAACTTGCCTTTAAAACTCCGGCCATTTACCTGAGCAGATTCCTTGCCTTATTCAACGACAAGCATGCTTGTTCCAGTACCAGTTTCTGTCGAGATGTCTAATGAGCATCAGGCAAATGCTTACACACGCACTAGCTGCCTATTTTATTGCTCGAAAAATTGTAGACGGTTAAATCCGTTATTTTCTTTAAAATAAATTTTCATTTCTAGTACATGTAAAAAAATTGGGTTCCACTATTTGAGTAGTAATATGTATTTAACTTCAACATCGTTACAACTGTCAACCATTCCGGCTCGTGTGTCAGCATGCAAGGATCAAAGACCGCACCATTATTACGTAGTCCTGCTGAGCTGAGCACGGGGCGCGTCAAATCCCAGCCATTCAAAAAGAAAGTGACGGTCAGCCATAACAACCTTAACATAAACGGATCAGCATCTTCATCGTCGTCGCCATCATTTCGGTCGTTTTTGTCTCTGTCAAACCTGTAGCTGCAGGTTAAGGCCGATGTTATAGTTAGTTCGTAAAGCGTTGAGAAGTGACTCGCTTTGCCGTAGGTTAATGGATGTACATTCGATCGTGGCAAGGCGAATCATTTCGCGACGCTTTACGCGCTCATTATGACATCGCTCTAAGTGTGATGGAATTTCTGTATCGATTTACGACTTTTATTAAATCAACGTTTCTAGTGGAATGGGAAGATGTGCAAAGATGTGACCACGACTCATCGTCGTAGTCGTCATCATTGCTGTGAAAGTGAAATTAATTATGATTTTGCACTTTCGAGTTCGTCTGTCGAGTGATCGACAGTAGGTGATAGCTTATAGCCGTGTGTAGGATTTTCGTTTGAAAGACTGAATAGAAATGAATTAAGTTTTGATTGTCGTAGGTCTATTTTGGTACTTGGTTTTTTGTTTGCCGGAGATCTGGAAAATGTTTTACTCCGGATAATCCCGGATAATCGAGCCGTTTGTTTTTGTTATGTTTTCTATTTTTACTTGTCAAGTGCAGTTCGCTAATAAAAATATATTGTACTCGACATAAAAATTCAAAATATTTCTAACAACTTTATGACGTTTTGATGTTTGTTGCCTCATATTAAGGCTTTCAATTTATTTATCTCGGGAATGTCGGAACATCTTGTTACGCTTTCCACATGCACTTTATTGGTGACTGTTCTAGCGTTCCGGTCTCACTGAAACCAACTAGATATGCTAAGGATCGGAGGAACGAACCAGGATGTAATCAGAAGCTACTCGTTCATGCGGCGGTTACAGTAAACGTTAAAATATACAATATTCAATCATAATGGGATGAATCAATTGTGTCTACTCTTTTTATGTATCATTAAGCTCTTTTTATATAGCGCAAAATGCTGAAGAGCATTTCCATGCTAAATGACCTATGGTCAAATTTCGACCATTTTTGATTTCAATGAAACTTTGGACACGTATTTCACTTAGCAAACTGTGTATTTGCCGTGAGTGGAGGAATTTTTCAGACTCAAGACTTATTCCCTAGAAGAGTGTATGCATTTTTGCCTAGGATTTGTTCAATGCCTTGTAGTGCAGAAACAATTGGTTAGATATAGTAACTGTCTGAGAACGAATTGTGGGAAACTAATAGAGCCTTACAAAAAATACACAATGAAAAAATATTTTTTGACCCGCAAAAAAAATCTTAATTACCATAAAATTTTAAATTAAAAGAGAAAAGAGTTGATTTATTTTCTTTTTTAGGGGTTATATACCTTTTTAGTTTTCAAAAACCGAAAAAAATTTTATTTATCTTCAAATACATCATCTTGAGAACATTTTCATAAATTTTCATAAAGATCTGAGCAATAGGAAGAAAGTTAGAGCGATTTGCAGCGGGCCTCGCCACGGCCGCATAAGCTAAACTTGAAACTTTACACGCGATTATCTCGGAATAGTGTTTTTTCGAAAAATGACTTTGCCGTGATCCTGATTGCGGGAAATCTACTGAACCGATTTCCTTCATCTTTTTTTTAAATTTTCGTTATTAAATTCGCCGGTCCTTGAACGATCGCTTTTCGAAATATACAGTTACAATTTGCCGCAAAAAAATTTTTAATGTAATTTTTAGCGCTCAAAACGTGCATTTTTTGGGAAAAACGTTCCCATTTGCACTGAAAACAAAATACTCATAAAAGCGATCGATCAAGGACCCGGCACACTTCTAAACTAATGAAATAATATGAGTTTTTTTATTTCGGATGACCCGCTGAGTCTCTATCAGGATCACCGCAAGCCTCTGCAAAAAATAGCGTTTCGGGAAAACGGCCATTACTCCAGTAATAATTGGTATATCTCGAAATCAAACGTATTTTTTGTTGTTGAAAAACTGTACTTTCAGAAAAATACCCCTTTGATGCAATGAAAGTGGTGCTATGCACTTAAAAATAGATTCAAACTTCCCTCATTTTTCTCGACCAAAAAGGTATATAACCCCTTAAAGAAACTTGGAGCTATAACCATGGGCGTAGCCAGAATTTCAAATAGGGGGGGGGGGCGAAACCTCTTCAAAATTTTAGAAGTAAAAAAAGGTACACTAAGGTCGCTTTTTACGCGGTTGTTTTTACGTGGGTTTTTTTACGCGGCTTTTTTTACGTGGATTCCGGAATTTACGCGTTTTTTTTTACGCGGATTTCGAAATTTACGCGTTTTTTTACGCGGATTCCGGAATTTACGCGTTTTTTATTTTTACGCGGCACGTATCCCTTGCGTAAAAAGCGACTTTAGTGTGTTTTGAAAAATAGAAATAAATACTAGTCTTTAGTGATTGTTACATCAAGGCAACCAGTGAAAAGTTGTCCTTGACATCAGAGTGGAAAATTTGATTATTCTTTGTCCAAGCCGCAACCGGGAATTCAAGATATGATTCACAAGATGGCCCAAATTTTACAGCGGATAGCGGTCCAGCAGCAGCAGCGTCAGTATTAAACCCCGGAGCAGATTTTGGAGTCCATCTCTTCGGACATCATCGAGTTTGTCTTCGACGAAGAAAACGAAGTTACGTTCGGACGTTGTTGTTTAGCCGCTACTAGGACCTTTTCGAGAACGATGCAGGCCAGCTGAATAATGCGACGAAGGTACGTTTACTTCTCCGGATGCTGGACACCCATACGCACAGCCGCTATCTCAACTACATCCTGTCAAAGCTTCCCAAGGACGTGAAGAATGAAGACACAGTCAATATTCTCAATAAAATCTTCGGGCATCAAACGTCAAACGTTCCGGAAGAGGTTCATGTGTCTTTTCACGATTGTTGTTGACCATCGCCGATGAACACTCAGCAAGCAGAGAGCACTCAACCGCTGTTCAAACATTGTTGACCTCAGCCAGGTTTTCACCCGACGTTATGTGCTGAACGAGCGTTCAATCGTGCATGTTTCCATGGTCGAGCTAGTGCAATTTTAACTGCTTTCTCAGTCGCAGGGAAGAAAGAACGGGCTTTAGCTAGCAGGTCTATAAGATCAAACTCTTCCAAGTCCTTACGATCTGCTCTCATACTGCTGCAATGTTAATACAAACTTCCACCTCTCCAACAAAATTGTCAACTTCATAAAAAATTACTCTTCCAACGACATGCGTATTACGTTAGCGGGAAAGAGCAAGGACAACGCGCAGGCAGGTGCACTATCTTCATCGAACCGTGTTTCCAGTGAGGTTAGAAGAGAATCAAGGTAAGGAATTGTCACAGCTCGGTTCCAATACTCCAAGCTAGTTGATGCCGGCGGATTTGCCCGGTACTTTTGCCGCTGCAATATCCTTGGTGGATCAACTGAAAAACCTGTGCAATTCCACGCAACATAGCGCAAGCGTTTCAATCAATTATTTTTGATCTGGCTGTTACTTTACACAGATGTTTCTATGGTCTAAAGATGTCGTTTTGTGCTATTAGAATTATTGAAAGCAAAATTCTGCACCAGTGTCAACATTAAGGGAGGGCAACGGCCCCCTGCCTTCCTCTGGCTACGCCTATGGCTATAACGTAACTTTTGATGAAAGGAAAAGAAAGTTATCATAACTTTTCAATGAGAGAAGTTTTTCGAAAAGTATTTAATTTTTATATTTTTCAAAACATTTCTATTCTAATGATTTAAATAGGGTATCGAACGTCTTCGTCAGTGGTTTTCTTCGGCAGTTTTTCTGCAGTAATCTTATGCAAAAGGGGGCCGAAGGAAACCACTGACGAAGACGTTCGATGCCCTAATTGAAATAACCATTTCAAATAGAAAAATTTATGATAATTTGCTTTGTGAATTCATCCGTTTTCAAGTTATTTTGAATTTTATTCGTGCAAATTGAAAAATAAACACTAAATTATATATTAATTAAAAAAAAAACATTAAGTACTCGTATTGGTGCATAAGACTGACTTAAAAGATTTCCATCCTTAGCGGCTGCCCGCTTTAGCCTTGCCCTGTGTCCAAAACAGATTGCTATTCTTTGATTTCTTTGTTAAGGCTGCATCGCCACGTGCCCGTGGGTCTGTCTCTGCTGAATTCCTGTCCAGCACTTTGCTTATAGATTTCGTTTCCGCTCCTCTGAAGTATTTGACCTCCACTTTCGTTTCCGAATTGCGTTTAACCGGCTGCTGGTGGCACCGGCGATGGAGCTCAGCATTTGAGATTCAGTTGTGGGGCCACCAGGCACAAATTATGTACCGAGGCATCGGTTTACGAGGACCTACAGCTCCTGTGTGTTCTCTGCTGAAACACAACACGTCTCGTTGGCCTATAGCAGTACAAATTCACGCTTGAGTTGAAAATTCTGGTTTCGGTGCGCAAATTAATCTGGCTTCATCTCCATGTGTTTCGTAAACTCGCAAAAGCAGCTCTAGCCTCCTTGATCCTCGCGCCTATGTCGCTCTTCGTACCGCAGTCTGACGTTATCTGACTGCTGAGATATTGAAACGTTTCGACTTTCTCCACGAGTTGCCCTGATACTGTAAATGAGAATCCAAGTTCATTCAACGATTTACTTCTTTGATTTTTGGGAGGTTGATACGATAGAAAGATTAGCACTTCTTAATCCCTAGAAGTACTCCTCCGTAAGGGGTATTTCGGTCAAGGTGAATAATATTAAAATCACGAAAGTTAAGGTCTATACTAGAAGTCAGCCAAATTTTACAGAGGGAAAATACATCATACTTGTATTTATCAATCAAAACTTTGAGTGAATCCATTTTGGGGATGATCCTTCTACTATTCCACTGTGAAGCAGAGCTGAGAATCCTTTACTTCAGCGAATGAATTACTGAAGGATATGATCGCTGCAAAGAGGGGCCATTTAGCAGTTAACTGCTTCAAAAATGTTTTACCCAGAAGGTAGAAGTGCATACAGAAGACTTTTAAGGGGATCAGTTATAATGAAATTTTCAAAAATCCAATCCAAAATATCTGAAAACTTCAGCAGTCCAGATTCAGGCTGAATTTTGGACGAAAAAGAAAGAACAGTTGGGTAATTTGATGTTCCTGAAAGTGCTGGAAACTCCTTGTAGAAATTGAGCTTAGCCAATCTCGGAGGAGTTTGCTCCGAGTTTTCAACAGCACTTTTAGTTTTAATAGTATTTATTATTTCAAATAAGGATCTTTGACTTTTTCTAGGAAGTTTAGGAGAAGGTTTCTCTTCCTAGACTTCCCGGGTTCTGCAAAAAAAGGTTCTCCAGCTGATTCGTCAGAGTCAGGCTCATCGAACGAGAAAACCTCAAAAGGATTCGGGGAAAGTTTGGCGGCAGCGGTCTCTTTAAGCAATATAGCGAAAGTGCGCTTTGAGCGCTCTTTCAGAGACCCTCTAATCTTGTCTTGACGCTGTCTGTACGGGGGGCATGTAGATTGCTCAAGCGGAGTCTGTCCACAATAGAGGCACTTTTCGGCACCTTTATCACAGGCATCATCCGCGTGTTGCTCTCCGCTTTTGCCACAGCGTCCTTTATTGCCGTAGTCCAACAACTTGCACTTGTGGTAGTTCATTTCCCGCGGTACAAACGAACGCACGGGTAGACGCATCTTGTCCACGAGGACATGGCTTGGCAGAGCAGATCCGGCGAAAGTCGCCCGAAACGAGTCTGATTGGGTGTAAGTTTTTACACACTTGACGAGCGATACTGAGTGCAACTACTTGCAATCAATTATCTTTACCGGCTAAAGACCACAATCCATAAAATGGCCGGTTTCAGTTTTAGTAGATCCTTGACGGTCAAACTCGAGTCGGTGACCACGGCGTCGATCTCAACTGCACAAGCTGGAATGTACACGTGGTACTGCAGCGTGAAAAGCTCAAAAACAGCAATCTGGTTTGCTTGCTCGAGGCTTGACACTCCGGTTTCGGAATGACAGGAGTCAAGTTCTTTCACGTCCATTTTGGACGGGGGAATCAAATCTCCAAATCAGAATCAAAACACGGAACCGTAGAAAAAAAAACAAGAGAAAAAACTACCTTTATTAGACGCTTTGCAAGTATGATCCTTCTGCTGGTTACCTGCAGCCTATTGTTTCAGCAGCTGCTTATCCGTGCTGCAAACGGTGTACAACCGGCTTCCTGCACTGCAGACAATTAATTCCACAGCACAGACCGAAACTAACAAAGCAACATGCGTCGTACACAAACTGTGTAGCTAACAATAGCGGCAGTAAAACATCGAAGCGGGCTAAAACAATGCGCGTCGGTTTGTTTTCGCAAAGATCGAACAACTTAGCAGCTGAGCAGGCAACAACGATTCTGTCTCCTTTGAGGTTCACTTCCGAATGAACGATTTGGTTTTGTTAACGTTGTTGTTGAGACCAGCCGCCAAAAAGCGTACAGCCGGGTATTAGAGCTTTCTCTGTATGTAATGGAACGTCATCAGCCGAATCACAGTCGTGAGTGCTCCATAGTTATAAGTATAAAGCCAGGGTAGCCCACGGTTTGGAACGCGGTCAATTGCACCTACCATGATCTCGTCGATAACGAAGAGGAACAGTAGCGGTAACATTATACATCCTTGCTTCACCCCTTCACACTTTCGTTATGCAGGTCTCTGCTCGTACTGCGTTTCGCTAAGGTTAACGATTTTATCTGAGTCTTCTTTTTCCATGCCACATAGGCGACAAGTATCATCTTGAAGTTTTTTCATAACCCTCAATTGATAACGGCTCGGATCATGCTCTGTTATTAGATCAGTATATATGCATAGATCTTGCTTTGAAAACTCAAGTATTTTGTGAATCCAGTTGTCCAGTTGGGCTCCACCTTCCACATCTCCCATGACTTCAACTCCATTCTGAGTAAAGACGCGGATAAGCCACATAAGGGTTCTGGTCCTATGAATTGATGAGACGATGCAAGTCTTGCAAGTTCATCGGTTTTTTCATTTCCATCAATTCTACAATGACCAGGAACCCAATAAAAATCTACTTGATTATTATAACCCAGTGTTGAAAGTGATTGATTACACTTCCAAACATGTTTTGATGTGCATGTTGCAAACTTTAGAGCATTTAAAGCTGCTTGACTGTCGGAAAAGCTGCAAATGTTTTAATGTCTGTATTTTTTGCGTAGACATGTAACAGAACATTCTAGAATTGCTTGATCTTCAGCTTCGGAGACAGTTGGCCATTGGCCCATTGGAATTGATAGGTCTATTCCTTGGCCAGTTACCTCTGCTCCCACTCGATTGTTCATTTTTGAACCATCTGTGTAGATATTGATTGATCCTGGACGAAGATTGAGACCACCGAGTTCCTAAATATTACGCTCAGGTTCAAACATTGAAGTAGTTACTTCAGGATAGTGCGGAGCGTGACAATATGGTCCACACATGATTTTCTGACACGAAATCCTGCCTGTTGCCATTGGAGAGTCGTGTCAATCTACTTCTGTATCCGATCTAGGGTCATTTTGCACAGAGCTTTGATGTACAGTAGCATGATACCTCGTCAATTATCGCATACAATCAAATCCCTCTTTCTGAGGACGCCTTGCAGTATTCTTGCGGATATCGTGGGGTCAGCTTCCAGCATCTCTGCTGATATGCGATCAACCCCGGGAACTTTGTTGGATTTCATACGTCTGATAGCTACTTCGATCTCCTGCAATGAAGGGGCCCGGGGCGCGAGTGATACGTCGCACCCTTGGCGGATCCCTCCGAGATGCTGCTGGCTGGTCGACTGTCGATGCTTGAAAAAGTTGTTCGAAGTACTCAAACTAGGGTTTCAGCTTGTCAGTAGGGTCGGCAAATAGCTGTCCTGTCGCCACAGGCATTCTGGGATTCATTGTAGCTCCACTCAGGCGTCTTCAGATATCATAGAGAAGGCGGATATTGTCGGTTGCTGCGCATCTCTCCACTTCATCAGTCAAGAGCCCGCACACGCTTGATTTTTTCCATTCACACGAGCAATTCACTTCCCTCTCCATTGCCAAATACTCATTTTTTCATTTCAATTGCTCATTGCTCCTCGGGCTTTCGCGGCTTTTACTTTTCTGCGCTCTTCTTTCTTCCGCTAGATTTTATTTGTGATCCACTCTTTCCTCTGGGCGCGGAGCTGACCCAGATTATTTTCGCTGGTCTCGATATAGGCGTTCTTGACGGCCGTCCATTGTTGTTCTTCGTTGCCGCAGTCCGGAATATCCCCTTCTCTCATTTCCAGTTCGCCAACGAACGACTTGAATGTAACGGATCTTCTGGTCGTCGTGTGTTATTTCGCCGTCCGAGCCTCTCTTCCCGGCGCTGAATCTGTAAGTTCGGTGTTTGGAAATTATTTGCAACACTGATTTCATTGCAATGTTTTTAACAGAAATAGTTATTATTTAACCAAATTCACCAAAGAGAGAGAGAGTAAACGAGAGAGAGAGAGAGAGAGAGAGAGAGAGAGAGTAAACGAGGGAGAGAGTAGACGAGAGAGAGAGAGAGAAAGTAAACGAGAGATAGAGAGTAAACATGAGAGAGAGAGCAAATGAGAGAGAGAGAGTGAACAAGAGAGAGAGAGAGAGAGAGTAAACGAGAAAAGAGAGAGAGTAAACGAGAGAGAGAGAGAGAGAGAGAGTAAACAAGAGAGAGAGAGAGTAAACGAGAGAGAGAGTAAACGAGAGAGAGAGTAAACGAGAGAGAGAGTAAACGAGAGAGAGTAAAGGAGAGAGTAAACGAGAGAGAGAGAGAGTAAACGAGAGAGCGAGAGAGAGATTAAACGAGAGAGAGAGTAAACGAGAGAGAGAGTAAACGAGAGAGAGAGAGAGTAAACGAGAGAGAGAGAGTAAACGAGAGAGAGAGAGTAAACGAGAAAAGAGAGAGAGTAAACGAAAAAGGGGGAAAGAGTAAACGAGAAAACAGAGAGAGATAGAGTAAACGAGAGAGAGAGAGAGAGTAAACGAGAGAGAGAGAGAGAGAGAGGGAGAGAGTAAACCACTGAGAGAGAGAGAGTAAACGAGGGAGAGAGTAGACGAGAGAGAGAGAAAGTAAACGAGAGAGAGAGTAAACATGAGAGAGAGAGAGCAAACGAGAGAGAGAGAGAGAGAGAGAGAGTAAACAAGAGAGAGAGAGTAAACAAGAGAGAGAGAGAGTAAACGAGAAAAGAGAGAGAGAGTAAACGAGAAAAGAGGGAGAGTAAACGAAAAAGGGGAAAAGAGTAAACGAGAAAACAGAGAGAGATAGAGTAAACGAGAGAGAGAGAATCTCGTCGGCATAAATCCAAAAGTCAACTCAACGCTCTGACATTTGGACAGAAATCTGACAGTGGAGCAGGAAATTGTGAATCTTACAACACCAAATGTAGATGCGGCTTATTACTTCTAAAGTGAAGTTGCAGCTAAACTAAAAGAGTTAGATGCTTGACGTCAAAGAACAACTTGTAGAGTAGACTCCAATGTTTAATTTGGTTAGCAACTAAACCCGTGTTTATCACACATTTTAGAGCGAATTGTTGTTCAGTTCTCAAAAAACTTTCTAAGTGCTTCTTATTCTCTCTAATTCGACGTTTTTTACACACTATTGATAACGAAATTTTCGCAGCTTTCCAACGATCAAACAGAATTGAGCTAGCTATCATGCTTCTTGTGCTAGACCTTGTTGAAGGCAAACATAACCGAAAACTGAAAATAGTGAATAACTTTGCAGCAGTTAAATTTGGCCGGATTTTTTTCCATCAAATTGGGTCCTCTATCACCCCTCAAAGATTTTTGAGTGAGCTCCATAACACTCTGTATATATAAAGTATCTAAATGAAGAATTTATTAATTCTCATTACATTATTCTCAGAATTTTCTTGCGTTGTTTTAAACTTTTTTGCCTTTGTTTTTTTCACAGTCTCGATCTTCTTTTTCTATCAAATGAAAACATGTGTAATTTTGCGGGCAAATCCAAAACATATTAAGGTCAGGCACATTAGTTTTACTTTCCAAGTGTGGTACGCATATTACTTGACTCCCAATAAGGCAAAACATAAAATCAATTTATTCAATTTAGGTGTACTACACTTTTCAAAAATACCTATCGAAGATCAAAGATCAGCACTTCAGTCTACTTCATCATCAGGAGTGACCATGACGGGCAAATGATAAAACCCTTCACACAGTCAAACCGCAACATTTATCCATAACGGCAAACTTGAATTTAACTGCATGGTACAAGTCCAAGAATTCGTCATCCACTTATACCCGAGTATCTTAATTAAGGATTAACATGTTATAACACACTGCAGAACCAAGCAGTTAACCAATCCGCACTTTCTCTCTGAACTGACCGTAAACCATCCCACCCAAAGTGCTTCTTTGTTACCACGAATTGGGTCAGTGAATATCTACGAGAGCCGCATTCCCAACTGCCCGTAATGAACATTCCCATTCGCGGCTTCGTTCTTCCGGATGAATCCAGTGATGAGTTCGTTCAATAGTTTGCTATCATATTGTTACTATTCCCTGCATTGGAGAGAGTACACTCATCAATACAGGTATCAATACAGGTACAATCGCGTCAATCGGACTCATTAAATTTACGTTTTCTTTTGTAATCACGGTGTGTAATAACCGCAATTTTTTCCCATTATTAAATAAATATGACAATTTTCTTGAAAGGTGGCACTGTTCACACGATTTGTTTTTTTTTTTCGAAGTTCACCTAGAATCTACGTGTTCACAGACTTCCCACCAATTCATGCTTTCCGGCGTCAGTCTGCCACCTTCGAGAACTGAATTAGATTCCGACACGAACATATGCAATTCCATCGGGTAATCATCAAAAGCCCTGTGAAACGCTCTACAACAATAAACTTGCGTGAACCGTAGCTCTGCTGGCCGGCCTGTAATGCGAATATAGCAACAATGGGTCTGTCGAGAAACGGTGGGAATGTTTTTGAACCTGGTGAAGCAAAACCAAAGGTAGCAACGGGGGCGACCCAGCAGTGTTACACACCTGTTTAGCATGCTCGATGTAAAGATGAATCGATAATAGCCGAAGTATGCTGTTTGCGATGGCTCGAACGGAGATTTTGTAGCGCGAATTTAATTAATACTCTGCTCGATTTATCTTGGATCCCATCACCCTTTTAGTAGAGCAGAAAGGATCACTGAACTGGTTATCGGTGTGAATCGGAAACTCGAAATGGTTGCCTCGAATCATTCCAATCTAGTTTTTGTTTCCTTGGACTTTGTTTACCACAATCACTATTTTTCTGTTTTTTTTTGTATGTTTTTTTTTTTGTTTTATTTTCTGAGTATGATTTTCTATTATGCTATTGATCTGTTGTTTCGTCATTTTGTTTAGTTATTCTATTATTTACTATGTTTGCGTTTATTTATTCTATTCTTTGTTTTTTCCTTGTGACGTGTTGAATAAAAAATGCTGTTTACTACAATTAAACAAATTCCGAAACCCAAAATTTTGACCGATAGGAAAACAGTGTTCCTCAAACATGATAATTCAAAGTTCAATTATTCACGAGCTTCATTTTAAAATCTCCTGTAAGCATCCCCTCACAATGTTACACCAAATATCGTCTTTCTACCTTTTTTTTTTAGAAATAAGGGGGGAATGTTTGTAATGATTTATTTATGTACTAATATCTATTCAGAATTAGTATTGTGTGTTCAGCCACAGATGGTGACATTTCAACACTATTATATATATATATATATATATATATATATATATATATATATATATATATATATATATTTATATATATATATATATATATATATATATATATATATATATATATATATATATATATATATATATATATTTATATATATATATATATATATATATATATATATATATATATATATATATATATATATTTGTACGCTTTTTTATATTATTGAATGTTATTAGCTTTCGCAGTTAAGTTAATGTAATTGTAGGAAAATTATTAAACCTACTTGTCAAGGAAAAAAAAGGATTAAAGCAAAACTTAAAATAAACTTAAAACTATCTTACTGACTATAAAGTGAGCTAATCGTTGCAATTGAGGATTGCAACGATTTTTGTCGGAACTTGTTGATAATTTGGCTTGACATATTTTCTAATGTTTCTACAATAGTGAGCCTATGTAGCTCGTTCGTGCTAAACCAGGGAGGACGCTTCAAAATCATTTTCAAAAGTTTATTCTGAATCCTTTGAAGTGTCTTCTTCCTGGTTGTACAACAACTTGTCCAGATGGGAACTGCATATAACATTGCTGGCCTAAAAATTTGTTTGTAATTAACAGTTTATTCTTGAGACAAAGTCTAGAATTCCTGTTGATAAGAGGATATAAACATTTGATATACTTATTGCACTTTGACTCTATATTTTCAATGTGCTCCTTGAAAGTAAGATTCTTATCATAAATTAGCCCTAAGTATTTAACTTGATCAGACCAATTTAAGACCACACCGTTCATCCTTATAACGTGGTTATGGGTGGGTTTGAGAAATGAAACTCTTGGCTTATGAGGAAAAATAATCAACTGTGTTTTAGAAGCATTAGGGGAAATATTCCATTTCTGCAAGTATGAAGAAAATATATCTAAACTTTTTTGTAGCCGACTGCATATAACACGAAGGCTTTTTCCTTTTGTGGACAATGCTTGTATCGTCACAAAACAGAGATTTCTCACAACCTGGTGGTAAATCAGGAAGATCAGAAGTAAAAATGTTATATAAGATTGGGCCCAAGATACTCCTCTGAGGCACACCAGCTCTAACAGGCAATCTATCAGATTTACCATTTAAATTGTTAACCTGAAGAGTGCGGTCAGTTAAATAACTTTGTATTATTTTTGTAAGGTAAAGCGGAAAACTGAAATTTGACATTTTAGCTATTAAACCTTTATGCCAAACACTGTCGAGTGCCTTTTCTATATCTAGTAGAGCTGCTCCAGTCGAATAGCCGTCAGATTTATTAGTTCGAATCATATTTGTTACTCTAAGTAACTGATGAGTAGTGGAATGCCCATGGCGAAAACCAAACTGCTCATTTGCAAAATTGAGTTCTCATTAATATGTGTTATCATTCTATTGAGAATTATTCTTTCAAAAAGTTTGCTAATGGAGGAAAGTAAACTAATTGGTCGATAACTTGATGCCTCAGCTGGATTCTTCTCGGGTTTCAAAATTGGAGTGACTTTGGCATTTTTCCATTTCGTAGGAAAATGTGCTAGTGCAAAGCATCTGTTAAAAAATTTTATCAAGAAATTTAAAGAGTTTTCGGGAAGTCTTTTAATAAGGATATAGAAAATCCCATCATCTCCTGGTGCTTTCATGTTTTTGAATTTTTTGAGAATAGTTCGCACCTCATTCAAGTTTGTTTCCAATACCTCTTCAGGAAGAAATTCTTGGGTGGTGATCTGATTATACTTTTGGTTTACTTCATTTTCAATAGGACTTACTACGTTCAAATTGGAGTTATGAACGCTCTCAAACTGCTGAGCAAGTTTTTGAGATTTTTGTTCATTCGTTAGAAAAATCAAATATCTTAAAATAACAATATAGTTCACTCTCGAATTTCCCATATATTCCCGTGAAGACAGACAGGGAACACCCCCTCTTGTGGTGAAAAAGGTAACTAAACTCATTGCACAGTGGTACAGTAGGGCAATTTAGGCGGACATAGGCTTTTCGTTGCGATTTTGGTTTGCGGTTTAAAGCCTTAGTTTTTGTAAAAAGTTGTTTCTTATACATAGTCCTCTATTCATGTGCGAATGAAATTAGGGTGGTCCTAGAATCAACGAAATAAAACATTCTTTGGCAAACTTGTAGACCAACTAATTCTAAGTAACTTTGTAAAAAAACTTTTTTGTAGACATGAAATTTGGTTTCCAAAAACAGTCTTTTCGCTCTATTTTTTCAATTCCAATTTAAAAACAAAGTTTTCTTCGGTAACTTTAATCAAAAATACGCCAATTCTGACGAAAAAACATTGTCGATATATTATACAGATGAAGAGTTTCCACTATTTCTATTTTAAAAATAGGCCCTTTTGATATATTGATGTCTCCGTTTAGGGCAAACATAAATAATATTTTTTGGTATCATTTGATAGAACAAATATTGTATAAATATTGTGAAGAAATACCGAAAGTTGCTTAAAATTAGTTGATCTACAACTGTGCCGATGAATGTATACATTTATTTATGCAAATAAAAAGTTAGTTTTTTCATTTAGTCGATTTCAGGACCACCCTAATTTTCATTTGCACATAAAAAATAGACTAAATATAAGAAACAAGTTCTTAGAAAAAAATTTTACTCTAAAACCACAAAATCGCATCGAAAAACTCGTGTCCGCCTACATTGCCTTACTGTACCACTGTGCATTGTTGTTAAATTTCTGTGAGCGTGTGACATTCTCACACACGAAACTGAATTTACTCAATTTTAGATTTAGTTGACTCAATTTCATACTTTCACAGAAAAAAATATGTTGCAGATTTCGTGCGTATATTGTTTGTATGTAAAACTAACGCCATTCCGGGAGTTAAATATTGATAATATAATAGATGTAGCTTATCGAGGCACGAAGAAGAAATATTCAAATAATCAGGCCACGACGTGTAAATGGTAAACTAATCCCAAGTTGCTATATACGTGGTTCCCTGTGTAACTTCACTAGCTCAGATCCATCACGGGAAGCAACTACGAAATGTGCGGCCGTCAAGCTCAAGCTCAATAATCAGGCCACGAAGTGTACAATTAAATAAATATTTCAATTACCTCGTGAAAAAGATAAAAGGAGAAACCGCACAATGGTTGTCAATAGTCGTATATGGTTGTTGTGCAACTTTTAGCTTAGATAACACTTGAATGTTCTATCAATTTAACAATCTAAGTATGGATACATATCATGTTGTAATTGGTTTAAAAGCCTTATTATATTATATATAAAAGATATTCAACAAAACAAACATAATTAGTGATAACAACTGTTATGCAAAAACTATTATTTAATGTTTAGTTTTCTTCGTTTTGAAAGTATTTTTTGTTTTTTTTTATCCCTCCGAATTTTTTTGCTCTCGAGTTCTAATCTTCGTATTCATCACTTGCAGCTTTGTTTTAACCAGCATATTTATGTATTTACTAGCTGACCCGGCAAACTTCGTCCCGCCTATTTTTGTGTTTAATTCAATAATTTTCAACATTCCAAATTCATTGATTTCTTGCGATTTATTTATATCGTTTGAAATTATTGGTTTTATCGGAATGACAACATCCTCGACTTTTGCCTTTAGTACATCACCTCTATTCCAAAAACACTCATATTGGGTGGTATTCAGTTATTTTCGTTGTTTTCCAGAAACTGAAAGTGGTCATCTTCGAATTCAATATGGTGTCCAGGGTCAATGCTTGGCTTCTATACATTATTTCGATTACGGAAATATTCATATGCAGTAGTATTCGGCTGTTTCCCAGAAGTTGCCATCTTACAATTAAAAATTGTGTCTGAGGTCAATTTTTAGCTCCATGCATCATTCTGGTTAAAGAAACACTCATATTGGGTGGTATTTGGTCCCTTTAGGTTATTTTTTTTGGAGACAATTTCTGGCCCCTGAGCGTCATTCTGGTTTAAGAAACACCAATAATAGGTGTTATTTAGTCATTTTCGGCTGTTCTACAGAAACCGGAAGTCACCATCTTAGAATTTCAAAATGTTGTCTGTGGTCGATTCTAGCTCCTGTGTATCATTCTGGTATCGAAACATCTCATATTGGATAGAAATCGGCCGGTTGAAGAAATACCCATATTGGGTGTTATTTGGTTATTTCCGGCAGTTTCCCATTCACCGGAAGTCGTCATTTTACAATTCATAATGTTATCTGAGGTCGATTTGTAGCTTCAGTGCATCATAACAATCCCGGAAATACCCATAATGAGTGTTATTTGGTCTTTTGCCACTGTTGTTTAGGAACCGGAAGTCGCCTTATTGGATTTCAAAATGGCATTTGGAGACAATTTCTGGCCTCTGAGCATCATTCTGGTTGAAGAAACACCCATATTTGGTTGTTTCTGGGTCATTTTCGGCAGTTTTCCAGTCACCAAAAGTCGTCATTTTACTACTCAAAATGTTGTCTGAGGTCGATTTGTGGTTTCAGTGCATCATCACGATTTCGGAAATACCCATTAGGGTGGGACAAAAAATAAATGTTAGCTCCCATGCACTTTTCGCGTTCCTTATAGGTCCCATAACAACTGTGTAACTTTTCAGATCTATCGGCGAAACGCCCGATTTGCGCCCGATTTTTAAAGTTTCCATACGATTTTATATGGGAAAATCCACTTTTTCAAAACTTGTTCTCTAGAAATTACCAGTTAGCTCCTAAAAATATATCGACACATGATATTTGTAGGAAATTTTCCTGGGAAAAACTCTTCTGAAGACCGTAAGGCGCTACGACGCTTGTAGAAACAGCTATTCACCCCAAACTGATTGAATGTCTGACGGACGGCTCACCATTGAAATTTTCCAGCAACACTGCTACTGCATGCTGCTCTTGCAGACTTGCTTAAGTATGAGATATAATTTCGCGTGGAATTAATTTTCAAAGTGTGATTTTTGCTCAGAGTATTTTCGGGACAGCTTCCAAGATAAATTTAAGTGATATCTTTACTCATCACATGGTTGAATTTGCAACAGCAGCATGCTGCAGCAGTATTGCTAGTAAAATTCAATGGTGAGCCGTCCGTCAGACATTCAATCAGTTTGGGGTGAATATCTTTTTTCACAAGCAAGGTAGCGCCTTGCAGTCTTCAGAAGAGTTTTTCCCAGAAAAATTTCCTACAAATATCATGTGTCGATATATTTTCAGGGGCCAACTGGGAATTTCTAGAGAACAAGTTTTGAAAAAGTGGATTTTCCCATATAAAATCGTATGGAAACTTTAAAAATCGGGCGCAAATCGAGCGTTTCACCGATCGATCTGAAAAGTTACACAGTTGTTATAGGACCCATAGGGAACACGAAAAGTGCATGGGAGCGAAAAAATAACACCATCACTTTTTTCCCATATAACCGTGTCCCAGTCTAATACCCATATTGGATGGTATTTGGTCATATCTCGCTGTTTCTCAGAAACCGGAAGTCGCCATCTTGGATTTCAAAATGGTATTCAGACACAATTTCTGGCCTCTGAGCGTCATTCTAGTTAAAGAAACATCCATATTGGTAGTATTTGGTCATTTTCCTCTTTTTTCCAATCACTGGAAGTCGCCATCTTACAATTCAAAATTTTGTCTGATATTTCAAAAACCGGAAGTCGCCATCTTGGATTTCAAACTGGCATTTCGAGACAATTTCTGGCCTCTGAGCGTCATTCTGGTTTAAAAAACACCCATATTAGGTGATATTTGGTCATTTTCGGCAGTTTCCCAGTCACCGGAAGTCGCCATTTTACAACTCAAAATATTGTCGGAGGTCGACAAACGTACAAACCGTGCAACACCACCCATGGATTGCCTCATGCATAGGCGAACTTTATTATTATAAAATATTCGGCCGAGTCCACTTCACAATAAAATGTGAATTTTTTTCAGTGTACCCATTAGGGTAATATTATTGTCAAAAGTTACTCTATTTCGCATGTCGTGTAGAACAAAATCAGAAGTGGCGCACCTAGCGGTCGAAAAGGTGACTAACGCTTCTGTCATTTTCAATTTGTCTTCATAATTTCACGTAAGTGAACTATATTGGTATTTAATATATTTGGAAAAATGCAATCACCATCTTTAAGGACTGGAATGGGCTTCGAAGGTTTCTGTCTTTCTACCTTGATCGGTTCGTTTCCTTACATAAAACATTTATTTGACATGGCACAAAACAGAATATTTAATAATCAAATCGAACGGTCCAAATTATCGATAAGTTAGAGTTTTCTCAATTTCTAACTTTCAATTTTCAATGATTTAAACTTCTCTATCATTTATTTTCTCAATTTCTGTTCTTGATTTTATTGTTATTCCTTGGTTTTTATGTGTTCTGAATTTTTTAATTGTGTATGATTATGCCGCGTTTTTCTTTTTATTGTTTTTCTCTATTTCAGTTTTACTAATATTCCTATGTGGAATATGTGAATATGAATATCTCGGATTATGTGCTTCTTTCTTTGCTGTTTTTTTTTGTTTTAAGTTGTTCTGGTTTTTGTGATGCTCATTTTTTGCATTACGTTTATTACTTTTATTACTTTTATTTATTACGTTTATTACATTACTTTCCTTCGTTGCTCTGTGCTTTACTAGTCTGATTTTCTTTTGAACTAATTTTTTGTTTCATTCATTTCACTTTTCAATCGAAAAGTAACAGTCACAACTGTGAAACGCTTGGCTTGTTTCAATGTCACAAATTCATTTTCTCTCATTGGGGTCGCAATTATCGCTTTTGAATCGCAACTAATCAGATTTAACTTTTGCCTAGTTCAAATCTTTTCCACGGCAACTGAACCCGAAGTAAAACGGTCACGAGTGCCCTGATGCCCTAGATAGTGGGGACAACTAAGCCAAAGCCGGCATGGAAATTTGTCAATGACTGTAACTAATGCTCGACTCGTGCCACCGGTCAAAGCGCTTCGCAATTTGAACTCATGGAAGAAACCTCGAAAAATCGATTTTCAGCCGCCAGCCTTCGGTTCATACACATGTACCGGGAGAGGAAGCGGAGTGTGTCACACCAGTGTCGGGTTTCGGTTACATTCGTCGCTGTTTTTTTCACTTTCTCTGTGTCGATCAAGCTGACTCCGCTTGTTCAAGGTCGGAATTGATTTACAACCAGGAATGCCTTTGTAGGCTTTCATTTTCAGCATTTCGTTACGGCAATTTTCCGCCCTAGTTTTCCAGGGATTTTGCAGTTAAATTATTCGTTCACCGACTGGTTGAATATTACGATTAATCTTATAATAGAATGTGTGTGAGATATGCTGCAATTGTTGGAAAGTTGGTGAATGAGTTTTGATGCGTTCTCACGTTGCCATCAATTAATGCCCCTGGTTCATCAGTTGCAGACAATTGTCAATATTTAGGTTTCAATTATTTCTCACTAGTGTAAGTATTATCCTTAATCAAGATCATCATATCAGTGCTGGCGATGAAGACAACACCTTTTGCTTTATTAACGCTATCGCAGATACACACTAATCGATTTCGATACCCATCCTGCTGAGCTGCATTTATGATGACAGCAGGCGATATAGCAGGAGACTTGTAATTTTATGTGCGTATTCAGCAGCAAGCAGATGTCGTTATCGCCTCGACGACGACAGCGTCGTGAACGATGTTGGAGGCATCATTATCAGCATATATCTGCCCGGTGTTTGTGGTGGGAATGCTAGCTTCGTATTTTCATAGCATCTCAAGGCTTGGCATTGCTGCCAGTTGTGTGATTAGTCAGGAAAGCACGCCCAAACGTGGGATATAATTTAGTGTGTCGTGCTCAGGCTGAAATTAGATTACCACACTGTGCATCTTCATGCCGAGAACGGTAGTTAATTGTTGCACCGCCGGTACGCTCAAGTGAAGGAAAAGGTTTACTTTGGAGACGCTGCACGTCGTTGATTTTTAGGTTGAGATGGTTAGCTGTTGTGCAATACCAAAAAAAAAACAATATCAGAGGTTTCTCAATTCGAATAATAAAGAAGCAACAGAGTAACTTCTTGTGAAATGCCAGAATTTTAACTTATTTTTAACGTCTCTTCCGATTTGGACAGGTACTAATTTAAGAGCCCTAGTCTGTTTGTTTTTAATTTTAATCGATAGAGCATGGCATATAAATACATGGGCACCCTTAATTTTATGTTTACACGCAATAATTTAAGAAAAAACCTAAATTAATCCACCTAGTGGTCAGACTCAGCCTTTCTCATTCAAACTTATTATTTGTAAAAATAGATTTACATGAATGCTTAAATCCAATAAAGGTATATTCACTATTTGGGTTCTAAAATATTGATGTTGTTATTAAAGTATAAAATATGAAATTTTACGTAATGTTAGTGCTGAAGAAATAGCGAAATAAAAGGAATGGCTCTTAATTTCGAACAATTTAATCACGAGCGATACCGGGAACGTTCAGATAGTACGATACCACATTTAAATCATGTTGAGGCCGTATTGATCAAAGCAGGTATATTGTTCAATAGTCTTCATAATTCATAATTCATCAGTTAACCCTTAACTAGCCCGTTCATCTGAAATCATAATTGTTCAAATCGGTTGTGTAGTTTCTAAGACCATGAAGTTTCGTGATTTTCACCGTTCGATACATTACAGACGAAGTTACAGTCCGATTACAGCAAAATTTATTAGGGTGTTACGAGGCAGCTAGACCTTTCATTTGATACAAATTCTGTGGAAATCGGGTCAACCATCTCTGAGAAAAGTTAGTGAGTCCAAGTAGTTTTCGGAATATGTTTCTTTTCATAGCTGGATTTCACATTTTTAAACATAACAGGCAAAGTAATAATCCGTTTGCAAAAAAAATCATTGGGGTCTTATGGGGCAACAAGACCTTCCATATGACACTGATTTTATGAAAATCGGTTCAGCCATCTCTGAGAAACATGAGTGAGATTAAATAGTCTCCAGAACACGTTTTTTTCCATAACTTATGAACCACAAGTTTAATCTTCATAAAATTCAAAAGTTAAGGGTTTTTTAGGTCGCCCGTTCATTTGAAACCAACTTTGTTCAAATCGGTTGTATAGTTTCTGAGATATTGATGTTTCGTGATTTTTACATTTTGATACATAACCTCTACACTAGAAATCAGATTACTATAAAATTCAATATGGTCTTATAGGGCAACTAGACCTTTCATTTGCAATACATTTCATTGAGGTTCAGCCATCTCTGAGAAAATCGAGTGAGATTGGGAGAGCGTCATACCCACACATACACATACACACACATGCAGAAAATGCTCAGCTCGTCGAACTGAGTCGAATGATTTACGACATTCGGCCCTTTTGAGCACTTTTATACCTTTAGTTTTTGCAGTGATTGCTATATCTTTCTAGGAGAAAGGTAAAAAGTGAAATGATAGATATGACTTTTAATTTCAACTTCAATCCCGAGCAAGACCGTAAACATTAAAATAGTACAATATCAAATTTAAATGATGTTGAGGCCACATATTTTGATCGTAGCTATAGTTTTAAACAGCCTGTGGGTTACGTTTCTTTCCATAACTTTCAAACCACATGTTTAAACATTATGAAATTCATTGTTTAAGGGTTTAAAAGCCCATTAATTTTAATTCAATTATGTTCATAGCTTCTGAGACATAAGAGCGTTTTTTACATTCTGACGCAGCGCCAAAACTAAAAGTTTGATTACAATGAAATTCTATAGCAACCTAAGCGGCAAATAGATCTTTAATTTGACACCAAGATAGAAAGAATCGGTTAGACCATCTCTGAGAAAAGTGAGTGCGAAAAAAAGGTGCACATACACACCCACACACAAACATATACACTTATACATGCATATATGCAGAAAATGCTCGATTCGTCGAACTGAGTCGAGTAGTATATGACATTCGGCCATTTGGATCATTTTTCTACCTTTTAATTAGCCAGTGATCGTTAGGAGATAGTCAATATTTTTACTTTCATTTTGTGATTTCACATTTTTATGAACAACGGACAAAGTTACAATCCGATTGCAATAAAATTCAATAGCAACTTATGGGGCAACTAGACCTTTCATTTGACACTAATTTTGTGAAAATCGGTTCAGCCATCTCTGAGAAAAATGAGTGAGTTTAAACAATCTCAGGTTAACTTTTCTTTACATAACTTTTGAAGCATATGTTCAATCATAACGGAATTTAACAGTTAAGGGTTCTAGAGACAGCCCGATTATTTGAAACCAGTTTTATTAAAATCGGTTATGTGGTTTCTGAGATATTGATGTTTCGTGATTTTTATATTTTGATACATAACCTCTAAACTAAAAATCCGATTACAATGAAATTCAATAGCAACCTATGACGCAACTAGACCTTTCATTTGCAATTAATTTTATGAAAATCGGCCCAGCCATCTCTGAGAAAAGTGAGTGAGAAAAAAAAGTTGCACATACACACACATACTTACACACATACACACATACACACATACATACATACATACATAAAATGCTCAGTTCGTCGAAAGGGGTCGAGTGGTATATGCCATTCGGCCATTGGGACCACTTTTGTACCTTTGGCTTTTCCAGTGATTGCTATACCTTTCTAGGAGAAAGGCAAAAAGTAGAAGCTCTGTTATCGGTTGGGAATATGTAAACATCTTTAATCTTTACATTCTGTGCCGAACACGCATCAGCTTCGGTTGTGCTTCGAAATCGCTCCGATAAATTTCAATACGTGTGTGCAAGTGGTGGCATTTTTTGACCGGTGTCTTTTGTCTAGATTGCTGTATCGCAAGGTCAAGCGCCTTTGTGTTACTGTGTCGCTTTGTAGCTGCCTGCTGTCGAACGATTTGGTGGTGAGTGCAGTGCACTCAAACACGAAGGAGAAAAAGAAAGGAAGGTACGTGCTTCTTGGCTGTCCCATCGGCGCGCTAGGTTTAGCGCGATGGATGTAGACCCCCCACCTCCCGCATCTCCATCCTCGAATCCCCTCGACCCTGTCCCTCTTGCCCCCCTCCTAATATTAATTCCTCAGCTCCCCCACGTGTCAGATTGTATCCAGATGGATCGACTCTTCCGGTGGCAGTTTACCTCAGGCCTAAAGCGGGGCCGAAATCGAAATCTTTAAACATTCTACAGATTTCGAAAGACCTGACGTCACACTTTAAAGCTGTGACTGAAATTTTAAAAATCAGGCCGAACAAGCTCCGTGTCGTGGTCAATGACCTTAAAGAGGCCAACGATATAGCTTGTTCCGAGCTTTTTACACGAGAATACCGTGTCTATGTACCCGCTAGAGATGTGGAGATCGACGGTGTCGTGACCGATTCGAGTCTGTCCGTCGAGTGTATATTGAAAAGTGCTAAAGGGTGCTTTAAAAACAACACATGTCCCGATGTGAAGGTGCTCGACTGCAAGCAATTGCGGTCGGTATCGATCGTCGGTGACAAAAAAGTTTACACTCCGTCAGACTCGTTTCGAGTTACGTTCATCGGGTCTGCACTACCAAGCCACATCTCGATCCACCGGGTTCGTCTCCCTGTGAGGCTATACGTTCCCCGCGTCATGAACTGCACTCATTGCAAGCAGTTAGGCCATACAGCCGCCTACTGCTGCAATAAGGCACGTTGTGGCAAGTGTGGGGAGACTCATGCGGAAGATACTTGCAGTGTTAACGCTGTAAAGTGTATTCACTGCGGGGAAAATCTGCATGAGCTCTCGACGTGTGCGGTGTACATGCAGCGCAGGGATAAAATAAAACGGTCTCTCAAAGAGCGTTCATAGCGTTCCTACGCTGACATGCTGAGGAAGACCGTTACCACTTCTCCCGTTATTTCGAACCCCTTTGATCTGTTGTCCTCTGATGAAACCGATTCTGACGATTCACCAGCGGGAACATCTTATGCCAATCCTGGGGAGTCTAGAAAGAGGAAAAATATTTCCTCTCCTAAACTTCCCCGAAAAGGTCCTAAGATTTCCCAAAGTGAAATGAATGGTACAAACAAACCTAAAAGTGCAGCGGAAAAACCGAAGCAAACCCCTCCTGGGCTTGCGAATTTAAAGTCCCAGAAGGAGCTCCCAGCACTTCCTGGAACATTAAAACCCCAGTTGTTCTTTTTGCACATCCAGTTGAAAAATCAAATGCTAGACTGGTGAAATTTTCTGACATTGTGGACTGGATTTTTGAAACTTTCAATGTACCCGATCCAATAAAAGATTTTCTTACAGCATTCCTCCCAACAGTTAGAACATTTTTGAAGCAGTTGACTGCTCAATGGCCCCTCCTTGCAGCGATCGTATCCTTCGATGCCTAATTCATCTGCTTATGTGAAGGATTCTATCTCTGTCTTACAGTGGAATTGTAGAAGTATTCCACCAAAAATTGATTCGTTTAAAGTCTTGATAAATAAAAACAAATGCGATGCATTTTCCCTTTGTGAAACTTGGCTAACTTCGAATACTGATCTTAACTTCCATGATTTTAATATTATTCGCCTTGATCGAGACACCCCATATGGAGGAATACTTCTAGGGATTAAGAAGTGCTATTCTTTCTATCGTATCAACCTCCCCTCGATTCCAGGCATCGAAGCTGTCGCATGTCAAATGACAATACAAGGTAAAAAGCTTTGTATTGCCTCAATATATATTCCTCCCAGAGCACAGGTTGGGCAACGGCTGCTCTTTGATTCAATAGAACTTCTTCCCTCGCCACGCTTGATTTTGGGAGACTTTCACTCTCATGGCGTGGCTTGGGGTTCCCCTTCTAATGATAACCGCTCCTCTTTAATTTATAACCTTTGCGATAACTTCGACATGACTATTCTAAACAACGGTGAAATGACACGTGTCCCGAAACCTCCAGCGCGCCCAAGCGCTTTGGATCTCTCTTTATGTTCGACGTCGCTACGGTTGGATTGCACATGGAAGGTAATCCTCGATCCTCACGGTAGCGACCATTTGCCTATTCTTATTTCAATTACCAACGGGTCAACTCGCATGCGGCCAATTGACATTCCGTATGACCTCACACGGAATGTTGATTGGAAGTTATACGAGGAAATGGTTTCAGAAGCTGTCGAGTCGATTCAACATCATCCACCACTTGAAGAATACAACCTCTTCGCGGGCTTGATTCTCGACGCCGCGTTGCAAGCCCAAACGAAAAAATATCCCGGCGTAACGATCAAAGAACGGCCTCCCACTCCGTGGTGGGACCAAGAGTGCTCCGAAGTCTACACGGAAAAATCCGACGCGTTTAAGGCCTTCTTTTGGGTCAAAGGTCAACCCGACGACTTTAAGCGGTATTTGGAGCTTGAGACCAAGTTCAAAAGCTTGGTCCGAGCAAAGAACGTGGAAATTGGCGCCGGTTCGTAAACGAAACGTCGAGGGAGACATCGATGAGCACTCTTTGGAACACAGCCCGAAGAATGCGAAATCGTATAACGGTCAACGAAAGCGAGGAGTCTTCAAGTCGTTGGATATTTGATTTTGCCAGGAAAGTATGTCCGGACTCTGTTCCTGCGCAAAACTTTGTTCGCGATACGTCTCCGGGCCACGACGCGATAGAATCACCTTTTACAATGGCAGAGTATTCAATTGCTGTCCTGTAACAATAACGCGCCTGGGTTAGATAGAATCAAATTCAACTTGTTGAAGAATCTTCCCGGCAATGCCAAGAGGTGCTTGTTGAACTTGTTCAATAAGTTCCTGGAGCAAAATATTGTACCGCAGGATTGGAGGCAAGTGAGGGTGATCGCCATCCAAAAACCGGGAGAACCAGCCTCTGATCACAACTCCTATAGGCCGATTGCAATGCTATCCTGTATCCGGAAATTGATGGAGAAAATGATACTCCGTCGTTTAGACCACTGGGTCGAATCAAATGGTCTACTGTCAGATACTCAATTTGGTTTCCGCCGTGCCAAAGGAACGAATGATTGTCTTGCGTTGCTTTCAACAGATATCCAGCTGGCGTATGCTCGCAAAGAACAAATGGCGTCTGCGTTCTTGGACATTAAGGGGGCTTTTGATTCCGTTTCTATTGACATTCTTTCGGGCAAACTTCACCGACAAGGATTTTCTCCAATTTTGAACAATTTTTTGCACAATTTGTTGTTCGAAAAGCACATGCATTTTACGCATGGCGATTTGGCAACTTTTCGAATTAGCTACATGGGTCTTCCCCAGGGCTCATGTTTAAGCCCCCTTCTTTACAATTTTTATGTAAATGACATCGACGAATGTCTTGCAAATTCATGCACGATAAGACAACTTGCATGGGTAAAACGATTTCTCAGGTTTTGGTACACAAGTATCTTGGTATCTGGTTCGACTCTAAAGGCACCTGGGGTTGTCACATTAGGTATCTGATGAAAAAAAGCCAACAAAGAGTGAATTTTCTTCGTACAATAACCGGATCATGGTGGGGAGCACAACCGGGAGACCTTATAAGGCTTTACCAAACAACCATATTGTCGGTAATTGAGTACGGGTGTTTCTGCTTCCGCTCCGCAGCAAACACACATTTGATCAAACTGGAGCGAATACAATATCGTTGTTTGCGTATCGCCTTAGGTTGCATGCAATCGACCCATACGATGAGTTTGGAGGTCTTAGCTGGAGTTCTACCATTTAAAAACCGCTTCTGGAGCCTGTCTTCTCGTATTCTTATCAAATGTGAGGTCTTGAACCGTCCCGTGATTGAAAATTTTGAAAGGTTAATCGAACCTAATTCTCAAACCCGTTTTATGACATTGTATTTCAATCACATGTCACAAAATATTAACCCTTCTCTGAATATTCCAAATCGTGTCAACTTATTAAATACTTCTGATTCTACTGTGTTTTTCGATACATCCATGATAGAAGAAACTCGTGGAATCCCGGATCATTTACGCGTGCAGCAGATCCCCAAAATTTTTTCCAAGAAATATCGAAACATCAACTGCGACAATATGTTCTACACTGACGGATCACTTATCGATGGATCCACTGGCTTCGGTATCTTCAATAACAATTTAACCGTCTCCCATAAGCTCGATAATCCTGCTTCTGTTTACGACGCAGAATTAGCTGCAATTCAGTACACCCTAGGGATCATCGAAAAAATGCCCACGGACCATTATTTCATCTTTACGGATAGTCTCAGTTCCATTGAGGCTCTCCGATCGATGAAAGATGTTAAGCTATCTCCGTATTTCCTGGGGAAAATACGGGAACATCTGAGTGCTTTATCCGAAAAATCGTTTCAGATTACCTTAGCGTGGGTCCCTTCTCACTGCTCGATACCGGGCAATGAGAAAGCGGACTCTTTGGCTAAGGTGGGCGCAACAAACGTTGAAATTTATGAAAGACCAATTGCTTTTAATGAATTTTTTGCATTTGTACGTCAGAATACGATCATCAGTTGGCAAAATTCTTGGACCAGAGGAGAACTGGGAAGGTGGTTACTTTCCATTATACCCCAGGTATCGACGAATCCGTGGTTCAAGGGGTTGGATGTAGGTCGAGATTTCATTTGCGTGATGTCTCGGCTTATGTCCAATCACTATAGATTTGATGCGCATCTCCGTCGTATTGGGCTCGGAGAAAGCGGTATCTGTGCCTGTGGTGAAGGTTATCACGACATAGAGCACGTTGTTTGGTCATGCCCTGTCCACCGTGACGCCAGGTCTAAATTAGTAGCCTCCCTTCAGGCCGGAGGTAGACGGCCAGCTGTTCCTGTTCGTGATGTCTTGGCGAGCCGTGACATACCCTACATGACCCTTATATACATTTTCCTAAAATCCATCCATGCCCCAGTCTAGTCCCGTTCCCCTCCGTCTACACCCAACAAAACGACAAGAACACGTTTGAACCTTAAGCAGAGGTTTTGGAATCAGCAACTGCACCCCACACGAATTCACCAGGACCTGAGAACCCGAGGCCTTCAGTGATATCTTGGCTCAGCGGCACATACCATAGGCCACTTGAACACCAGCGAACAACAACAACGAACCATAACCAGCAACTAGCCCCCGCACAATACCTTCAGGACCCGAGAATTACAAGCCCCTCTTCCAGCTCATGACATAGTGGCTCAGCAGAACAAATCCATACATGCTGCATATTCATGGCCATTCGAAGAGCATCAGACGACCATCAAACTACAAAACAGTGATTGAAAAATACATCCTAGTTTTAAGATAGACTTAATTTCAGCTCGTAGTCGGCAGCGAGGATAAAAAATTTAGTTTAGTTTAGTTTATTCATTGTCTGATAGCGTAAGGCAAGCATTTTTAAATGCTATCTCCGAATGTCAGCGTTTGTCTATTACCGGTTATTATAATTATTCTTATTTGCTATTACTATCTGTTGCAATACTCTAGTAAGCCCCTCTTAAAAAATGCTTCTGACGGTGCACGCTTTACAGAGTTTGGAAGAGCGTTCCAATTGACCACACCAGCCACAAACAGCGAATTGGCGTAACCCGATGTACTGTTAGCTGGAACCACAAGATTTTGACACCGCTGTCCACGGAGGAAAGTTAACTTTCTGTATAGTGGTCCCGGGGATTGTAACTTGATGAGCTTATATAAAAATACACAGGAACGGTAGACGAAAAACTGCTTCAATGGACATCCCAGGAGGTTTGGCTGCAGATGGGTTACGGAAGAAAAGCGATTCAAATTATATACGTATCTAACGCAACTGTTTAAAGCCACGGGCAACCTATTCATAGCAGCTGCGCTAGGCTTAACGTGCAAAACATCAGCGAATAACAAATGCGGCAGGATAAGAGCCTTGAACAACTTTAACTTAGTGCCGGTTGACGCTGAAATAGTGGTGCAACGCAATGTTCGCAGCGCCGCATATATTTTTCCGCATTGTTGATAAACCATACTATCCCAGGAAAGGTCGCCACAAAACGTAAATCCCAAATTATTCGCAGTTGTAGAATATTGGATACACTGGCCATCCATCACCACTTCGGGCATGGTCGTTGAATCCGAACGGTTGTTTCGGCGGTTTTTAATCAGTAGAGCAGTACTTTTAGAACTGTTTATGAGTAAATTATTTTTTCGTGACCACGAGGATATTCGGACTAAGTCGGCGTTAATCATGCTTACGATATCAGCTGCAAGGATGTCAGTTTGAGCGATGTACAATTGAACGTCGTCAGCATACATTTGTATGGAGCAGTACCTCAGCACGTTGGGAAGATCGTTGATGTAACAGCTGAAGAGTACAGGCCCAAGCACAGATCCTGGTGGAAATCCAGAGCAAACTTCGGCACTACGTGATAGGCGCTGGCCACATAAAACCGCTTGCATGCGTTTTGAGAGATATGATCCAACCAGTCGGACAGCCTCGGTAGAGAAGCTAAACTGAGTTCTTAGCTTCCTGCACAGCGTATGATGGGATACCGTGTCAAAGGCTTTCGAGAAGTCCAGCAGAAGCAGCACACCAATTCCATTTTTATCCAATGAGCGGCCGATGTCGTCTGCAACCTTTAATACAGCGCTTTTTACACTCTGCCCTTTCTGAAACCCAGCTTGATGTTCGGATAGTAGGTTGTACTCTCTAAGAAAGGCAGATATTTGCTGTTCAATGAGTTTTTCGAAAATCTTGGACAAAGCACACAGAATGCTTATCGGTCGCAGATTCGTCAGCGTGTTCAAGTGAGTTTTTTTCTTAATTGGCAGAACGATTATTTGTTTCCAGGTGTCAGGGAAGGTTGCAGTTGTAATAATCTTGTTGAACAGAAATGTTATATGCTCAACAATTAGAGGTAGAAGAATTTTCAGGAACTTAATTGGGATGCCATCGGAACCTACAGCATTTGACTTACTTTCCCAGGCAGCATTAGTTACTTGCCATAAAAAATTTGCTTTAAGATTTTAAGTCTTCAGATATAATTGGCGCCATTAAACATTAAATTGTATTTGTGCCGTGTCAAATAAATGATATGAGAAAAAAAAACTAGTGGTCCAAAGTTCTTAAAATTACTTAAAAAGGCCATTTTTATGGTTTTGGGTGTTATAGTGATATGCCCTCAAAATGGTCGTTCTGGAACAAATTCCACCGGGGCTTCTAGTGGCCATAGAAACTATTAAATGATACAACGATACGTATCATCCAATATGGGATGATATCTAGAGACGAACCCAGACGCCGTTTTGGATTCCAATACCATCGAATATGGATATCGAATATGGAATCGGGATGATGCCCAGAGACCGGAATTCAACTCAAGACGCCATTTTGAAATTTGAGATGGTGACTTCTGGTTTACGGAAAATAGCTAAAATTTACCTAAAACCATGTCATATGAGTAGTTTCAGAATCGGGACGTTGTCCGGAGACCTGAGAATGACCACAGAGGCCAGTTTTAATTCCAAATTGGCCACCTTCGGTTTCTGGAAGAGAACCAAAATAGGCCGGATAATATCGAATATGGGTATTTCCGGAATCGGGATGATGCCCAATTGCCGGAAATCAACTCCGGACGCCATCTTGAAATTTGAGATGGTGAATTCCGGTTTTTGGATAATAGCTAAAATTGACCAAGAACTATAAGTACTTCCGAAATCGCGACAATGTAAAGAGACCTGCAAACGACCTCTGGCGCCATTTTGGACATTTTAGAAATTCGAGATGGTGACTTCCGGTTTTTGGAAACAGCTAAAAATTGATCAAATACCGTTTTATATGAGTACTTTCGGAATCGGGACATTATGTCCCGGGAAAAGATTAAAAAATGGCCAAATAACATTTCAGATGGGTGTTTCCGGAACCAGGATGCTATCCAGAAACCTCAAAACGACACCAAACGAACCGGAAGTCACCACCTTGAATTTCAAATTACCGTGTGAAATTGATTTCCGGTCTCAAAAAATTAGTCCGATTCCGGAAATACCCATCTTGGATGGTGTTCGGCATTTTTTCATGTTGTCCAGAAACCGGAAGTCCCCATTTTGATATTCAAAATGGCCGCTAGAGTCGTTTTCAGATCTCTGGACATCATCCCGATTCCTGAAGTACTCATATAAGATAGTATTTGGTAAATTTTGGCTGTTTCCCAGAAACCGGAAGTCACCATCTCGAAGTTCAAAACGGCATCTGCAGTTGATTCTCGGTTTCTGGGCTTCATCCCAATTTCGAAAATACACATATTGGGTGGTTTTTAGTCTTTTTCGCTTCATTACTAGAAAACGGAAGTTGCCACTTTTGAATTCAAAATGACCTCTGGGGTTGTGTTTAGGTCTCTGGACATTATTTTGATTCCGACAATACTCATATGAGGTGGTATTTTGTCAATTTAAGCTGTTTTCCTTGAATCGGAAATCGCCATATTAAATTTAAAAATGGCGTCTGGAGTTGATTTCGGGTCTCTGAGCCAAATCCCGATACCGGAAACGCTCATATTGGATGGTATTCGGCCAATTTTGGTTCATTTCCAGAAACCGGAAGTCGCCATTTTGATATTCAAAATGGCCAATAGGGTCGTTTTCAGGTCTCTGGACATCATCCTGACTCTGGAAGTACTCATATGAGGTATCAATTGTATAAAATACCAATAATATGATCAAATATTCATAAAAATCCTCAGTTTCGGAACATAACTCCGAAAAAAAAGTATTTCCGAAAATAAAAAAAAATCTTTTCAGGGCATTGCTGGTACCGATTTCAAAGAAGATAAGTTGCTGAATCTTTTAGTACAAAATTATTGAGATCGGATGGAAATTGTCAAAATTACAAGAGTTTCAATCTGTGAGTACCCGGGTACCCCGACGCATGTAAGGGTGTTATTTTTTGTCGGGCACATAACGGTTAATTAAATAAAATTAACCCTCTAGTGCCCAAGTAAGTTTTTAGACGGACCTCGGTAGAATCACTATGAATTTTTAGAAACATTTTTTATGTATTTATTGAAGCTTTTTAGAGGTTTGACTGAAGCTCCTTTAAAAACGTCATTGGGCAGTAGAGGATTAAGTTAAGTAGATAAAATGTTTTGTTGCTCTACAACCATGCGCTTGCCATGGATATGCTATTTCTAGCTTTTTTCATGTACTTATCTCGCTTTTAACGGCGGATGTAAACGTACCCCGAAACGGTTCGAATCCGATGAATTGATGAGCAGACCCTTCTATTAAAAGGCTATCAGCATGTTCCTCCGATTCCTCTGCTAGAAAGACGGTTGGCCACTTACTCAAAGAGATAGTGGCCCTTATACCAGGCCCGTGGACCCTTGATTGTTTGGCTTCCATGTAGTTAGAGACTGTTGTTACTAAAGGTGTAAGCTTAAAATCTCTTAGGATGCTTAAGGGACCCGTGAGGTCACCTTCGAGCATCGTTATATTTCTTCGCAGCTTTAGTGCACCAATCTCCACATTTTCACATGAAGATGTAGAGGCACCAAGCAGAGCATGACTTCCATTGCTGCAGTTGACGTGATTACCGTGTGATTTATCATGTCAGATTTGAATTGACTTGAGCTCTGGAGCTCCCACGGCCGATTATTTTGAACATTGTGTGGCTGTTGCAACACAAAAAGTTCCTCATCAGACAACGGGAACTCCCAACCTCCGCGCCGTCTACTTTCAGTTTAGTTCTGTCCAGTCTCTCTTTCGTTGTCCGTTACCCTGTGATCCTTGCGTTTCTTGTACGGCTAGCATCCCAAGTCCTTCGTCTTTATAGTGTGGGCAGTCCCGGTCGACACATACAGGACAACAGCGATCTTCCGGATCGAGCGGCTCATTTTTCGACAAACCCGCTTTCTCGCCGAACGTAGGATCTCACACAATCCTTGGTCAAGCCTGTCTCCCGGTACCGACGAATGGTGGTATCGATGAAATTCGTGGGATTTAAATCACTTCTCGCGAACAATTTTACTATGATGTCGCGGTAATCTGCTCCGTACACCGTAAGCGTCGGTTTTTTTCTCTCGTGTGTAATGTAATTTTACCCTTCCTTTTACTGTTCTACTTTGCCGAGCCTCATTACTTCTGCCAAGTATCACCAACTATAATTCGAACTTCTTGAACACCCTGTAGTATTTTCGACTCTTTTATTTTGTAGAGCCGTGTATAAAAGGACGTGTTATCGAAAGCTCCCCAAATATGAAGAAAAGCGCAAACCGCTGTCTCTTAATATTTTAGTGACTTCTCGATCCAGCAATGCAGAGCAGTTTCAGCAGCAAATTGCTACTAGCAATGAAGAGCGGTTTTAGTAGATTTACCCTGTTGATATGCATATTGATGATTGTACAAAAAAAATCTTTAAGAAACTCGTTGCGGATGTAGTTGTCCGTAATTTTCTCCATCAACCTGAGAAGAGTTGATGTCATATTTATGGGGCAATAATTTGCCTTTGTTGCCGGGCTTTGGTATAAATACTACCTTGCCGTTGCACAAGCAGTCCGGGATATGCCCCAAAGTGCAGTTATCCCGAAAAAAGTTGAGTCCGATTTTTGCAGGGAGATTGAAGAATTCCATCCGGTCCAGGTAACTTCATACACTCAAAAGAGCTTAGTGTCCAGTCAATAAAAGTGCCTGTGAGCAGTCCGCGAGTGAGCACTACGGATCTTTGGACATCGCTTTTTGCTGACACGTTGCCTCAGGCAGAGTCTAAATATCCTCAGAGAAACGAGCTCTTCTTTTGTCTTTGCAAAGCTCAGCGTTGTATTTAGTGAGAAATGCTCTATAGGCATCCAAATTGAGCGTGATTTTAGCTTTGTTGAACAAGACTGTCAGTTTCGTTGACGGGCAGTTTGAAGTAAAAGCTTTCGCGATCCTCTACTGTAGGTCAATTGCTGCGATGTCCAGTTAAACTGGAGTTCGAATATGTTAATGGCAGGGTGTTGTTGTTGCTGACCAAATATTCCTTGAGAGAGTACGATTTGATTTTCTTTGGATTCCCGAAACGTTCTTCGCCAAGAGGAATAGCCTCGATGTCTAATCTGATGTGTTTATGGTGTGTCCACTTGTTTAATAGCATTTGTGAAAGTTAACATTTCTTCGAACAAGCCATTAGCCAGTTTTGAGTTGTCTCAGTGACATCTAATGATGGTATAATACAGATATGAAATGTTTTAAATTCTGTGGTTCTAACTTACTCCACTCAACCGAATTTGAACCCCACAATTATTAAGTTGGAATTGATCTCGGATTGTTACATGGGTGCTTGTGGACTTACCAAATGAAATAATTGCTGATAACATTCACATTTGACCCTCCTTACCATTCTTTCTCCTTCCACAGCGCTGTTCTTTTCTCAAGATGGTTTCATTTCAAGTTTTCATTCTTTTTTCTACATTCTCAATATTGCTCAAAAGCACAATTGTTCGTATAATGAATGCTCTTGAGTACGCTTTGACCTCACTGTATTCAAATCCTTCATTATTCCTGATTAATATACAGATAAACAAAAGCGAATTACTTGTAAATATTTGAATGCAAGTATAATATAATATACTCAGATCAAATAGGTCCAGAAATTAATTAGGAGCTTTTGATAACTCAATTTGACTCCCGAAATTTATTTTGCCTGTCTAGTAGTGCAGTAACGATACTTTTTATTCGCTAGATGAATAAGCAAACAACAAATTTTATAGTTTAGAATGTTTGAACTGTACGAAATTTTCCCAATGAGAACGCAACAACTCGCCTTCTACAACTCAATGCGGCACAGCTCATCCGCAACGTAGCAGAAGCAGAGGTTCAAGTTCAATGACAATAACAAACCACGAACCTGCGAAAATCGACGAATGACACAGCATCATAAATCAAGCAATCAAGATCTCTCATTAGTACTAATATTGTATATTCAACTATTTCACCTTCAAACGAATCATCGAGATGGTTTATTGTTGAACACGAAGTTGTTAGTAACGGAGAGTAAGCAGAAATGAACGCTAGTAGATGTTTATGAACAATTATTACCGCATCACCCGAGGTGTTTGACGAGGGTCTTTTTGTGCTTCTCGTAGCAGGGAATAGCTGATTACTGACCATTCAATATCAGCAATTCGCCACCGACGTGTGGCAAGTAATGACGCATCTAACACGGTAATTATTAAAGCTTGAAAATGGTAAAACAGTTTCTAATCAAATAATCACTCTCAGATTCGCTAGCTTGATTGTGCCGGTAACTGTAAGAGACTATCATTCGTGTACTAGTATATTTAAATAAGGCATCGATGACGACGAAAAGACTATAGCAATTAATTCTTCAATCGGCAAAACAATTAACATCAACATTGAAAGAACAGTGATAGACATCCTATCACAAGAACGATTACTACTTATGTAGAATACCAGAAAAATAATTGTAAATTGTTCGTAATTATTTTCGTTTGGCTTTTCCGCAACATTTAGAAATTAAAACAAGAATTCTAAGTTCGTCAAAGATTGGATGAAGCAAAGGAAGTGTCATTTAGATGAAAAACTATCTCTCTCATTATAATTATCATTTTCAAAATAAAACAACTTGAACGAAGTACGATCTAACTGAAATCCTCCACACATTTTGATGCTCCGTCATCGTTTGTGCACTTCACTTTATCCACTTTCCGGTTTGGATTTCGCAGAAGTCAAACTCTTAGAGGGAAGCGGTAAATGTGTGCAAATTCTTCAACTGGCATAAAAAGTAATTCAGTAATGTCAATGCGGGCTTCCGAAGCCAAAACGGAGCGTACTGAGGATGATATATAGAACATTGCTGCTCGCTGGCGGCAAGAGTCCTTGCTGAATTTGTTTCAAGTTGAATTTATAACTTTGTTTCCGCAGAGGGTACGGTTTCCAGATTATTATAAAAATCGTGCCGCAACGAGAAAGAATGAATATTCAGCGTAATGGAATTGTTGTGAAAGTTCAACTAGGCACAACTGTTGGCTCCATGTGCTTCACACTAATGGCATAGACGGAAAAACACTACGTTTGCTTCCAAGTGCCAGTTGCTTGTCAGTAGAAGGTCTTCAGTCACGACTAACAAGTACGTCTCACAACCATATTGAAGATTACATTTTTTCGGAATGAATTTTTAAATATTGAATAAAAAAAATTGAGCTGAAAATAATTTTCAATTCAAGTTATTTTTTATTACGCTTGAATTCAACGCGACACACAATGACAATGTTCAAAAAGTCCATCCGTAAATCGATTCGCATTGGCTCTCGCTATAGTTAACTGTCAAAATTTTTTTTCTAAAAAAAAAACTTTGATGAGTACGACTATAAAAAACTATACTATACTTTGTCTCCGCAGCAACAACAAAAATTTAAGATCACGCAACACTTCTACAAGCATCACACATTAATCATATGCACAAATATGGAATAATAGGCTCTTACTTCAACCCACTATCGTTGTCAAAATCTGCATCCAATCATATTTGTGACTGATATATATTTATGAAGTTTTGCCTGCCCATTTTACATATTAAATCTAGAACGTTGGTCTTCCAAGTTTGATTTGAATGAAACTTTGCACACATGTTTGACTTAGCCAACTGTATATCTTCCGAGGATGGATGCAGTTTTCAGTCTCAACAGTAATTTTCTAAAAATTTGGCATAGGTTTTATTCAATGAATTGTAACCCAGAAACCATTGGCTGTACAAAGAAACTGTCTGAAAACTTATTGTAGCTAACTAATAAAGTTTCATAAGCGAGTATACACTGTAAAAAAAATTCTACCTAGAAAAAATTATGAATAAACCACTAAATTTGAATTTACGAAAGGAGAGCTCCATAGCCGCAAGGTTACAGAGTCCGCTTTGACAGACAGGTGGTCGTGGGTTCGAATCTAGTAGAGTTCGGCCGTTTGTTGTCAAAGGACTTTAATGTCAGGGTCTCCACCACATGGTGTCAGTATGGGACTCTAAACAGAGCTGACAAGATGGCCCTCCAGTGAGACAGGGGCTTGATGAAGACCCAACAGGCCACTCCGCAGAATACCAAAGTTGGAAATATCGCAGAAATAAATACGGATCGGAACAATCGGCGTAGACCTAGGCGACGAAATAAGGACTACGATTGGAAACTCGGCACAAGGATCATATATGATAAATTCAATCAACGCAGCTTCGAAATGGTAGCGCTGCATAAACTTTGCTGCTCGGGACAGAAGATATGGAAAAGCGGACTTCGAGAGACTACCTTTTATCAGAGCTGTGACACTACCAAGCCGCGTCACAAGCCGCGACCGAATATCGAGCAACTACCGGACGAAGAAATTGCACAGGAGCACGCCCATCCTGGCAGCAGCACTATCAACGGAAGAGCAGCTTGGCGCAGCTACGCTTGAAGATGGCTGGAGGCACGTTCGATCATCCATAGCTCTTCTGTAGCGGCACTGGGTATAATGGCTCCGAACAGGAGGGACGACTGGTTCGACGGCGAGTGTAAATAGTTAGTGAACCAAGGCGACGTGAAACACTACCGTCGAGCACGGAACTGCCAAAACTCGGTTTTCGTATGAAGAAGCGCCAGCAAGAAGATCAAGGTCGCGGTGCGATGGTACTGTACCATGTAAATGGTACACGAAAGTGTTGCGAAATATTGAACAGTTCCCGCAAAAATACGTGCCAAGCCGACATGTGCAGGACCCACAACTCACAAACAAATGTGAGATTGAAAGGTGGAAACAGTCCTATGACGAGCACCTTATCGGCGATGTAGCAGAAGACAACAACGAAATTGGCAGTAGATCTTGGTGCACGTGCGAATGCCGACAAAATTCCAGCCCAAGTCCCAGGAGGTTAAAGAGGAGATCGGCCGGCTGTTAAACAACAAAGCAGCTAGAACTGACCAACCCCCAGCGAGCTGTTGAAACACGGTGGCGAAGACGCTACAATGTGTTATGTGTAATAGATTTGGGAGGAGAAGGCAGTACCGAAGGAGTGGATGAATGCTACCGTGTGTCCCATGTGCAAAGTACGACGTGCTTGATTGCTGCAACTACCGTGCAATCACGCCGCTGAGTGGCGCCTACAGCGTACTCTTCCAAATTCTTTGAGCGGAAGTTCGTGGGGCAATTCCATTCAGCATTCATGAGCTACCGGGCCACTACGGTTTACATATTCGCGATACGACAGGTCCTGCAGAAATGCCGTGAATACGACTTGCCCACACACCATTTGTTTATCTACTTTAAATAAGCAAACAAAACAATCGATCGAGGTTAGTTATGGCAAATTATGCTCGATTGAGGATTTCCGGACAAACTAACGCGGTTGGTCAAAGCGACGATTGCTCGAGTAATGTCTATAGCTCGAGTATCGGGGGTACTCTCTCACACCTTCGAAAATCGAAGAAATTTAGGGTATGGTGTTGGTCTCTCGTGCCTACTGTGTAATATTGCCCTGGAAGGTGTGATTAGAAGAACGGGGACTAGTGGGCAATATTGGGAGTGGCACGATATTTTGAAAGTCGGTTCACCTGTTTGGCTTCGCGGACGATATAGACATTGTGACTCGGACCTTTGTGAGGATGGCGGATACGAGCATCGGACTAAAGGCCTAAGCCAAACGGATTGAACTGGTCATCAATGCATCAAAGACGAAGGACATGAGTGAAAGTTCATGTACCTGGGTCGATACCAGCAGAGTAATTCATGGGTGCATTATGGCAGGAAGTCGCGCAAAATTTGGTCTTCAAAGGACACTCCAATCGAGTAGAAATCACTGCCGCACCAAGGTGACCAAGTTGATGAACAGGTCACTGATCAGACCGGTAGTCCTCTATGGCCGTGAGACATGGACTATACTTGTGAAGGACCAACGCGGTCTTGCGATCTTCGAATGGAAGGTGTTGCGTACCACCTTCGGTGGACAGCCGGACAACGGAACGTGGAGAAGGCGAATGAACCACGAACTGCAGGAGCTGCTTGAAAAGCCAGCTATCGTTCACACTGCTAAGATTGGCAGGTTACCCGGTGAAGATGGTTCTTGATACCAATCCGTCATGAACGAGACGGAGAGGTGCACAGCGGCGAAGGGCGATCATTTTACTCTGCTCTCCTCTATTTCGTTTTGTTTATTTTTGACCTTTAACCACAGAAATTAGACTAGCATGCTTACAACTGAACCGAAAAAAAATCTTGTATAAATTAAAATTTGCGCCAACCGAAAATAACTTGCGAGTGAGTATGAAGGCGTCGCACAGTGCATTGGAGCAATTCTCGCTGAAACCGTTCCACTGGTGACACGAGGTCTTTACAAAACGATATTTTGGTATCTGATGATTGAAAATAGTGGAAAAATGAGAAAACCACTTTGGTTAGTTCATATTGATGGACCCCTCGGGCACAAATCGGTTAAACGGTTTTTACAAAAATTGATTTTTGAGCAATTGATTTATTTCTTTTGAATTTGTCATTGAACCCCCTGCAACCAACACATCGTTTTAAAAAAGAATGATAGAGCTTTCTTTTGAAGTAGAAATAAATTGGCCGCCATCTTGGATCTCGTCGCCATCTTGGATTTTATCAGAAAAACGTGTTTTTGAGCAAGTTCGCAACCACCGATTTTAAATTTGACATCACCATTGGAAAGCTGAGAAAAAATGCTTCAAGTTATGTTCAAAACATTAGGTGAGCATTGAGTTTACCTTAAAATTTTGATCACTTTTCAAAATCGAGCTTCAAACAGTCAACGCATGACGCGCGGCCAATATCAAATCAACGCAATATGCTGAGCATGTGGTGTACGTATGATGTGGACAGTCAGTATTCCTAGTTCATAGGTAGTAAGTGCACTCACGCACCGTTTTTTTTTTTTTTGAATAGCCTTTAATCAATTGGCTGAATGTCGTTAGGTAGCAAACGTACTCTCTTCGTCGATAAGAATTTGCTAGGGATCAAAAAAGTGATGATTCTACTCTTACTTTATTTACGCTGGCATACGCAAATCTTCTCCATATTACTCGGGATATACTAGATTCATACTATACCTTGGTATACCATACCTAAGTTTGTTGATAGTAGTTTTATGATGAAAACAACAGTATATAACAGAAGCAAAAACAACATCTAACATTAATTTGTTTAATTACTAAACACGCGAAAACTGTCCTCCGTACGAGGAACCAAATTTTGTTCTAGTGAAAAAATCGTAGAGAAGCTTGCTCACAAGTTACGTTACACTCAAGGAGGAACGAGGGAGTGAAGATATAAACAATGTGAATGGAGTGAAAAGGGGTCAAAGAAACGATTTTTCTGCTTCACGTAATTTGTGAACAGACCCAGTCACACAGGCATTGGGCCATCTACATTCCACGTGGACAACTTTGGGGAGGGGAGTCTGTGTGATGTCCACGGTCCATACAAAATTTTAGGAATTTATATGAGCAGTTGTGGGGGAGGGGGGAGTAACAAAATCCCTAAAAATCTGTCCACGTGAAATATGGATGGCTCCTAATATACACTGCACACAGACACACACAACAGGCTCATCATATTGCGTTGATTTGATACTGGCCGCGCTTCATGCGTGGAACTGTTTGAAGCTCGATTTTGAACAGTGACTAAAATGACAGGGTAAACTCAATGCTCACCTAATGTTTTGAACATATCTTAAAGCATTTTTTCTCAGCTTTCCAATGGTGATGTCAAATTTAAAATCGGTGGTTGTGAACTTGCAAAAAACACGTTTTTCTATTATTCTTGATTTAGAGTTTTTTCGAAGAAGTGTGATAAAATTGAAATTGAAAGTGTTAGGAAGCATAGCGTGAATTTGGCGCGTCGAAAAAGCACTGTTTGTGCTTTTAAATTTTTGACTATGCGATTTCCATTTGACAGGATTCGTTGGATTGGTAAACTATAGCAAAATTCTGAGTTTACAATTTAACAGTCGAAGGTCGATAGACAAAACCTTACAATTAAAAGTCAATCATTTCAAATCGGCAAAGTCAACATGTCGAAAGAACAACTCTATAACTGAAAGTCTTGAGAATCGATAGTCAGTCGAAAACCGAAGAATTTAGTAAATAGAAAGCAAAAGATGATATGTAATAGATAATGAAAAACGTAAATAAAAATCAAATCATGATTTTGTTTTACAAATGACTTCGTGAGGTTATAGAAACCTGCTGTTTTGACGGTCTGAAGAAGCAACAAGTATCGGACCAATGAATGAGGTTTTCCTGAACTAAAAGCTTTTGAACATAGAGGATCGTTCGTAACTTTCAAGCATCAAAGGATGTACACTTAAACGTGCACACACCTTCTAAAACATATTTTTTCCGTTCATTATGCGGTTCTCATGTTTCTAGCTAATCGAGGATAGCAACTATGGGTAACCGTTCTAGAAGCAGCATTTACGTAAGCGCTAATGAAAAAGAAATCATAAGTTATATGGATGCACTTTAAATTAAACATATTAGTTGAAAATACATTCCAAGAGTTACGACTAAACTAATGAATAATTCATGAAAATACTACCACATTCCATGTCTATCACCGCTGTTTCCGAAGTGAACATTCGAATTTTATGTCGCTTCGCAAAAACTTTAGCGTACGATTGACAATCCAACTGGTTAGGAGGCATTGTACGTCGAAATATCCGTGCCTCAAAATCATATATTTGGTAATTGCAAAAGTTCTATATTGAAACAAAATTTGAATTCAGCCATTTACAGCTTCAAACTTTCACCGAACGACTGAGCTCAAAACGTAAACTTTTCGATTCCATCGAATCACATTTTGTGATTTCACATCATAGTGTACCTACTTCATCTTCCGACTGCGTGACAGATGTTGAAAACATTTTCTGGGATGGAAATATCATCAACTAGAAGTAGGGATCCAAAGCAAGCGCAGAATTTTGGACCAGTCGTTTCCGGACTGCTTACGAATTTCAGCCTCTCTGCCGAATGAACTAGCCAACCTACATAGGAACGACAGAACACCCCAGACAGGACTATCACATGGCCACTGGCGATAAAAACTGGTTTGATCGATCCGACGAAAGGCTTATGAATATAAACCGAGCTCGTCATGCTCCAGCAAATCATACAAAGTTAGAAAGGGACTGCTCTTGGAGAGAAAAAATTGATTTATGATGAATACACTCTGAATTTCTCGACCATTTTTTCCTATTTCAGGCAGTTTTTTTTCATTCTGCGAGAGCCGCAAAACATGCCATGGTCGAATACAATGAAGCACTGATGTGCTGAGGAACTGAAATGAGAGTCGTTATGAGAAATTGTTCCCTGCGGAAAATGTGCTGGAAATGAACAACCGTCAGTTTGGCTATCACTGCGGGCTCATGATAAATAAAATCAACGAGTATTGGAGATTGAAATGATTAATGTACTCTTTCTTTGATTACATATTTAGAACACAGCATCCAGTGATGATTAGTTTTCTTGACAGTGTGTCTTTTGTCAGATAGTTATGAAGTGATTTTTGAGGCATACCCATGGTGACATGAGTCGATATATAAAACTGCCCAGTTGCATGATCATCTCAGTTAATCATTCTAATCGAAGTATATTTCTTTCTCGCCCTGCAGATTTCAGCTCGACCGCTTCGCTGCGTACGATAAATCCATTCATCAAACACTGGGAGCCAGCCCGATTCGACCGGCGGCAGCTGGAAGTGGCTCACCGCCATCACGAGAGCCATCGACGGCGAAGACGCAACGTCAACTACGACCACAGTTCGGCCAGCTATGGGCCGGCAAATGTGGTCCGGCTCAGCTTCCACGCTCATGACAGGTAAAATAAATGCCATAGCATGCTAGTGTGTAATATTCTCTCTAAGTTATCAACTGCGTTCCGGCGGTTCTTCGTTATTGTAACATTTTCATTACTCAACTAATTCAAGTTACATCTTCTGTTGACTAATTTTGACACCGATACTTACGGCCTTCCACTCAAAAGCCTGCTTCATACCTCAGCCAGAAGCCAATTGACCACATCTTTCCCGGTATATTTTAAACTATGCAAAACTTTTCCAAGCTAATCTGCTAGAAAACTTTGCTGGCAGTTTTCTCAGTTATGCTTTCGTGTTCAGTGACTGAAGCCGAACAAAGCTTACACGACGGCGATTTATTAGAAGGGTATTAAAAAAAATTTATACACATTTTCTTTAAATAATCCGACATTCTGCAAGTTAAAAGGATAAAGCAAGTTTGTATACAGAATTGTTATTATTCGATCTGAGAGCATGAACTAATAAATAAAACCAGGAACAAAGTCAAATTCTGCATATAAGTACATTTCGAGTAGTGAGAGGCAAGCAGTAGTTTTAAAGTTTAAGTAAGGCATTGGCCTTATTTAAACAGTAAAATAAACTTCACCTCGGTGCTCAGTTCTTTCGTGGGGGAAGTAAAATACGAAGTGCCCTGCCAGTCGTTGCCTTCCAGGGTGAGATAGGTCTCATCGTCCATCACCACTGCCACGTCGCGATTCGCTGAGCAAATCGACTTGACTATCTTATTCAGCCACTGCCGCTGCGTCATTGTCTGCAGCTCCGAGGCCAGTGGGCGGGACTACCACTTCCTAACATGCATGTCCATATTCAGCAGGTGCTTTTTCACTTTTTGGCCGGTTGCACCCGACCTTTCGACCAAGCGCACGCAGCGATGTAACCACTTTTCCCTCGGTCTTCCTCTTCAGCATCCTTTGAAGTTTCTTGTCGCTCAGCGCCGTCGATCGTCCAGAACCGGGCTTTCTTTCGATGCCCTGATTGTTGACCAATAGTGCCAAGATGTTGTAGATGCCGGAACAGGCGTATCTGGCGTCCGATGCCGCTTTCTAACTTCTGAACGGAGTAGCTTCACATTCTTCGCGATTATGGTTATAGTTCGACTGATAGAGCTGCCAAATTTTTTTCTGCTGACTCATGGGTTACCATGATTGATGCTGCATGGGTGATTTCGTCAGTGGGTTTGAAGGTAAACCCATTTTTTCAATGCAAACGATACCTGCCAAACGCCTGAGAGAACTAGACATTTTCTCACACAGAGTGAGTAACTGACCACTCTTTGCGATGGTAAAAAGTAAAAAATTGAATTGCAAATCATTAATTTCAATTTAGTTTTACAGCTTTCAACCAATCACAAGCTCGCTTCCCCTTCGCTTGTTTTCTGTTGTTTGCTAGTTCACTATTAATAGAGAAGGTACAAAACTCAATCACTCGTTTTGTTTTGGTGACCATGCTGCACACCGTGCCACGCTCTGTAACGATAACAGATGATATGTCAAAATATCTATTCAAATGCTTACAGTATCTCTATTACTAACTGGATTTCAAGCAATAGTATCTTAATCGACAGCTAAAATTTTGCCGAAGACTTTGCTGTAATAATTAAAATATCTTTACAATACTAAACTTGTCAAAATTGTTTTGTAAATTGTGTACATTCAACCAATCACAAGCTCCCTTCCCCTTCGCTTGTTTCCTGCTGCTTGCTGGCTCACATAAATAGAGGAAGTACGAAAATCAATCACTCAACTTGCTTTGTGCTGCACAGACAGCGCGTTACAATGTGTACATCTCAATGGTTAGACCGCGTCGCACACTGTGGCGGTAACAGATATTATGTTATCATTTTCAAATGCTTACAGTATCTCTACCGCTGACTGGATTTCAAACACCACTATCTGGATCTACAGCTAAAACACTGCCCAAAACCTTGCTGTAATAAGTGGAATACAGTAAAATATTTTTTTACACGATTTTACATACCTTCAAAAAAAAATTTGTAAAAACCGCGTTATTTGGAAAAACGACGTAGAATAACCGCGTTATTTGTATGAACGTTGTGAAAAATCGTGTAGAAACTTTACTGTACATATCTTCACAATACTAACCTTGTTAAAATTAAGTTGAAAATTGTATACATTCAATCTACCACAATTTCGCTTCCCCTTCGCTTGCTTTCGGCTGTTTGCTGACTTACTATAAATAGAGAATTTGTGAAAATTAATCGTTCATTTCGTTGAGGTAGCTGCGGCGAGCAGGTAGAGCGCTCAGTATGTGTTGTCAGAGTGCCTTTGTTTCTCCACTGTTGGGGCAGCACAAAGGTATATAGGATTTTGAACAGCAGACTGCTTTTCTCAAGGCAACTAAACAAGTAATTGAATATTCCTCTTTTTTCGAAACTTCTTGAATAGTCTGCATGCTTATTCTGTTCAGTCAGTGATATCGTATTTTTATGTGCGAATTAAAAGCCGGTAGTACTCCAATAGTACGTGAGAAGTAAGGGGAATGATGCCATCGTGGCGATTTGGGATATTGCTTAGCTGAATGAGGTTGATATATATGGGATTTCTTTTAACCACGTGAAGGTTCCCGTTCACAGCCATATATTTTGTACTCCAGTACGGCAGAAACCGTGAAAAGTTTCGTATTATTCTTATACAGTAGACCCCCAGAGTTTATTCAACGGAGAGTTTCTTGATTTCAGCAAGTAAGCTCGGTAATGAAACAATCGAAACTATGCATTTGTTAACAGTGTGCGTAGTCTTGGATAAAACCTCCTACTTTTTTCTCTCAAGCTGAGAGGGGGCCATTTTCATCAGCTTCTCAGTTACTTAGTAAGAAGTTGACCAAAGAACAAAGCACGTAAGTTTACATACATTGAAGCCACATCCTAAAACGACCCAGAAGACCTCACCATGAGTGCGTGTTCTGCAAAACGTTCAATTTTACACTGTGTTTGTTACATCCGAGAACAATGAGAACAGTAATGCCGTTCTCAGGTGTTTACTGAACAGTAATGCCACTCTCAGGTGTTCACTGACCTATTTACAAGAGTTTTATTGGACTACTCTGTCGAATTAAGAGCGTTTATTTGCCGGAGAAACTCACAGAGGTATTTTCTTCAAGATCAAGATAAGCAAAATGAAGCCTGAAATTTACTCGATGTGGCCTTATTATTTATCAACGACACTCTTAGAATGGCGCCGGAAGCTAGAATACGTAGCTCTCCGACATCGACTGCCATTTGCGCTTTCTGACAGACTTCAGAGTGTTGACACTAGGGTGAACTGTTTTGCAAGTTTGTGCTCAAACATACGCCCAAATCGAATGAACCAGCGGGCTGCCATAAATTTTTCGGCCAAAACTTTATGTTTACCATCAGCCATCGTTGGGTCCGATTTAACGTTTGAAACCTCCAAAATACCGATAAAATGCTACTGAAATCTGGTCTGGCGTACGTGTAAAGCGTGAATTTTTACTTCCCGGCTCCCACTGTCTAGGTTTTTTTGCACATTGTCACGAAATAACAAAATTCTGATGCAGCACTTGAAACGTAAACGTATACAAATACACTGTCGACAGAAATAAGCCATAAGTGACACAAATTAACCCAATATCAACAATATCAAAACGGAATTATTCGTATATGCTAAACATCATTACTCGCGGGAATAAATTAATGATGCTTGAAATTACATAATTTTCTTTTTGACGTCCCACACTTTTTTTTGTTTAATAATATCCAAACAAAAGCAACGTGACGCAAGTTTTCCATTTACAACGTTCCCAGTAGAATAGACTTTCCGGTGCAAAACTTTCTTTTCCTTCCTGTACGTCCTTGGTTTGCTAAGAAACTCGAACCGCGCCAACATCTCCACTACTTTCAGGCCCCTTCTTCGGCACGGCTTCCAATGAAACTTTGCCAATTTTTGCAACTGGATCAGCGTGTGGTCGATGTACTTTAAGCTTTTAGACGTACCATCCAAAATCTTCTTAAAGCCCAACTTTCGCTGAAGAATTGAAAAACTGGAAAAAGTTTAAAACATAAAGATTTACCTAAATGCAAACGAATTTGATAAATATGTCCTCTTTTCGCAAGTTAAATAATAAGCTTCGGCAGTTCAAAATTCTAGTCTAGTTTATTTACACACACGCACATTTGCTTAGTTTTCGAAGCTGAATGCATTGCTACACGCACGGTTATTGAAATGCGTAGGTAGAAACTAAAAAATAAAAAAAAAACAAACCACTAAAAAACACCGCACGGAAAAAAGCTAAAGGCGCACGATAGGACCCGATAGTAAACGACACAAAGAACGGAATAGTAATATCAATGAACAATAACTGCTGTTGAGTGCACGACCGCCAGCGGCGGTGGCTGTGGGTTAACTCTTTAGAATCATTTACTGTATATTGCTTATGGTCGTGTTATTAAAGAATTATGAAGAATAATGAAATAATAATGAAAGAATAATGTTGACCAAACAAATAAAAAAATGTCTACAAGTTAAAGAAAATGGTTTTAATATTTTGGTACGCTAAGACCTAATCTGATATTTTTTTTTACAAAAAAATCATATTTTTGATGCGAGGTAAAGTTTCTCTTTTTCGATATTATGTGAGGAAAAATTTACATTACTTTCAAAGTTTTAGAATACAAAATATGTCATGTTTAAAAGATTTTCACATGCCAGAAAAAACACCATGGAAACATTATTGACTAAAAAAAATAAGAAAAAAAAAACATTCTAATATCAATTGAAAAATATGTTTCGTATTACATATTCTTTATTTGCTTCACCTTCACTTTCGTTTTTGTGTTCATTTTCAATGAAGTTGTAATATCTTTAGAAGTCGTCGCACCGCAACGTTATTGGACATGGCACCTCCATCGAGTTCATAGTGTTGGTTAAAATTCTCAATCACGAGGATGTGCATGTGGAGGATCAAGGTCATATATGTCAACTGCGTAAACCATACTCCGGCGGTAGAGAAAATGCTTCGTCAACCCGAGCGTCTGTTAACCAAGATAATGCGGCTCAAAACAGCGTCTGATCTTCATTTTAGGAGCGGCTTATCCACGTCCTGATGTCAGCGTGGGACTCTAAACAGAGCTGACACGATGGTCCCCTGCGAGATAGGGGGTTGGGGAAGGCCCATCGAGCCGCTCCGGAAAACAATATGTTACAAACAACGTAATAGGTAATACGGATCGGAACAATCGGCATGGATCTAGGCAACGAAATAAGGAATACGATTGGAAACGTGGGACATGGAACTCCAAATCGCTCTGCTTTCTAGGATGCGACAGGACTATCGACGATGAGCTACATCCACACAACTTTGAAGTCGTAGCGCTGCAGGAACTTTGTTGGACAGGCAGAGAGCACGGAAAAGCGGGCACCGGGCGGCTACTTTCAACCAGAATTGTGGCACTACCTGCTGGGAACCGGCCTAATAGTATTGGGCCAGATGCGCCAACGCGTGATGGGGTGACAACCGATCAACGCAAGGCTGCGCAACTTGAGGATACAGGGTCGGTTCTTCTACGTGCACTGCCCACATGAAGGAAGACCCAATGACGAGAAGGAGGCGTTCTACGCGCAGCTTGCGCAGGTCTACGATAGGTACATGAAAGTCGTCATTGGGAGCATGAACACTAAGGTAGGACGGGAGGCTATGCACAAACCGGTAATCGGACCCAATAGCCTGCATGCCGTGTCTAATGATAACGGCCATCGGTGCGTAAACCTTGCGGCTTCCCGTGGTAAGTACCTTTTTCCCCCGCAAAGATAGCCCCAAATCCACCTGGAGATCACCCGACCAACAGACAGAGAATCAAATCGACCACGTGCTAATCGAAGTCAGGTTCTTCTCCGGTATTACGTTCGCACCTACTGCAGTGCGAATATAGTTTCGGACCACTACCTAGTAGCCGTGTGCATGCGCTCAAAACTATCGACGGTGTACAACACCCGCCGAAGTCGAACGCCGCAACCAAATATTTAGGAACTGCGGGACGTCGGGGTTGCACAGGAATACGTGCAGCAGCTTGGCGCAGCTTCTCTTGTAGATGGCTGGAGGAGCATCCGATCCGCCATAGGTAGCACTGCTGTAGCGCTACTAGGTACAAGGGCTCCGAATCATAGAAATGACCGACACACACAAACTCATTTGTTTTGCTACTCAGCGACTGTAAAAAAGAACGCGAGTTCACGCTTGCGGGTAGGAGTACTCGACTAAAATTGCTCGACTAGGAGGATTGTTTGAAAAACTGTTCTCAAAAACGAAAATGCTTTCTTCCCGGTTTTTCTTCATGCACCGACAGCCGACAGTGGGGCAACGTGTAGGGTATCGGACTGCTTCGGTAAGTTTTTTTACAGTAGTCTAATGCAAAACCAGCCGAAGCAAACCGCTGCCGAAGTAGTCCGATACCCTATCATTTTTTGTCCCTCTGCAACCATCGCAAAGCACCTTGAAACAATTGTCTTCGACTGGGCGTTCTCGCGAGTTAGGAGTAGGTACACACGAGTACACACGAGGAGAGTAGAAGGGAGAGTGTGCATATTAGCTCGAGAGCGAATGCGAGCAAGAAAAAAAAGCGAGAAAGAACGAGAAATAGCTTGAATGGAGAATTCTCTACTCTGTAATAGCGGCAGCATCGAGAGCCTCACATGAGGCCTCCTCACGGACGAGTGTGAGGTCATCGAAAGGTGGAAGCAGTACTTCGATGAGCATCTGAACGGCGATGTAGTAGAGCGCGAGAACGGTATGGCAACTGATTTTATTGCACGAGCAGAAGACAACAGGATTCCAGCCCCCGATCTTCTAAAAGGTGGAAAAGGAGAAGCTGCTGGAGTGGACCAAGTTCCAGCGAGCTGTTTAAATACGATGGAGAAACACTGGTTATAGCCGTGCACTAGGTCATTATCAAGATTTAGGAGGAAGAACGAGTACCGGAGGAGTGGATGGAAGGTATTGTGTGTCCCATCTATAAAAAGGGCGACAAGCTGGAGTGCTGCAATTAGCGGGCAATCACTATGCTGAACGCCGCCTACTAGGTACTCTCCCAAATACTCTGCCGTCGACTATCACCATTTGCGAAGCAGTTCGTGGGGTCCTGCCAACCGAGTTCCATGGGTGCCCGCGCCATCACAGATCAGATATTCGCGGTTCGGCAGGTTATGCAGACATGCCGCGAATACAGCGTACCCACACACCACTTATTCATCGATTTCAAATCGGCGTACGACACAATCGATCGAGACCAGCTATGGCAAATTATGCACGACCAACAATTTCCGGACAAACTAACGCGGTTGGTCAAAGCGACGATGGATCGAGAGATGTGTGTAGTTCGAGTATCGGGGGCACTCCCGAGTCCCTTTGAAACCCGAGGTGACTTAAGGCAACGTGATGGTCTGTCGTGCCTACTGTTTAACGTTGCCCTGGAAGGTGTCATTAGAAGAAGTCGGTTCACTTGTTTGGCTTCGCCGACGGTATCACCATTGTGGCTCGGACCTTCATGAAAATGGCGGACACGTACATCGGACTAAAGGCCGAAGCCCAACGGATTTTACTGGTCATCAATGCATCGAAGACGAAGTACATGAAAGGAAGGGGTTAACGAGAAGACATTGCTAACCTCCCACCTCGAGTTCAAGTTGATGGTGATGAGATGGTCGATGAGTTCGTGTACCTGGGCTCATTGGTAACTGCGGACAACGACACCAACAGAGAAATTCATCGGCGCATTATGGCAGGAAATCGTGCATATCATGGTCTCCGGAGGACGATCCGATTGAGTAGAATTCACCGCCGCACCAAGTTAACCATCTACATGACGCTGATCAGACCGGTAGTTCTCTACGGGCATGAGACATGGACTATGCTTGTGGAGGACCAACGCGCTCTTGCAGTCTTCGAGGTGTTGCGTACCATCTTCGGTGGACTGCAGATGGAGAACAGAACACGGAGAAGGCGAGTGAACCACGAACTGCAGATGTAAGGGTATGTCGTAAGGATGTTGGACGACAGCCCGGTAAAGATGGTTCTTGAGACTAATCCGTCAGGAACAAGACGGAGAGGTGCACAGCGGGCAAGGTAGATCGATCAGGTGGAAGATGACGTACGGACCTCACGCAGACTGCAAAGCTGGCAAACTGCAGCCAGGGACCGAGTGGAATGCAGATGACACTTACGTACAGCAAAAGCCACACCACGGCTTGGGACTGTTTGGTAAAGTAAGGTATGTCAACTGCCTACACGAAAGAGGACCAGAAAACGTTAGAGAAGTGTTGATGATGTGAAGATGTATGATAGCTGCAAGCAACGGGACGTGAAGATCGGTGACATGAATCCCTCTTAAGGACGCGAGGCAATGAAAATGATTCTGATAAGGTAGTTCAAAATAGCTTCCGCTCCACAAAATCTCCTGAGAATCATTCGACCATTAAAAAAAGTAACAAATCGAACATCTTCAACGTACGCGCATCGTCTTCATGGACAAGTGTGAGGTGATCGATAGAAGGAAGCAGTAGAGATCAAAGACGGCATGGCAAAAATTATTAGTGCAGTGGTAAAACACGACATGACTTTAGCTTGTGACCTCTAGGAGGTGGTGGAGAAGTTGACCGGCTAAAAACAACAATTTCCTAGTGAGCTGTTGAATACGGTGGCGGAGCACTGGCTAAGGCATTGCACTGGGTCATTGCCAAGGTTTGAGAAGAATAACGAGTACCTTTTGAGTGAATGAAAGGCATAGTATGTCCCATTTTCAATAATGGCGACAAACAAGAGTGCTGCAACTCTGTTAAACTGTTGAACGTGATCTCTATATCACTCCAATAAAAGAGGCCAAATTCATGTGTGCTCGCGCTTCCACAGATCAATTGTGGTTCAGTAGATTATACAGAAAAGATGCGAGTACAGTGAGCCCAAACATAATCTAATCATCGATTTGAAATCGGCATACAACACAATCGAGCAAGGTACGCAGCTACGCACGCAGCTACGTACGAAGTGAAGAAGATTTTAAGTAAAAGTCGAATTACGTATTCAATTACAGATGTTTAAAGTGAAAAATGCTAGAATCAAAGAGTATTCTGTTTGATGGTTGGCACTTTTAAGACGTCATCGATGTGCGAAACATTCTCAACACAAACTGGTAATCTGAATCGTCGTTTAAACTTTAGACGGACCGCAGGTAGACTGTCACCTAAGATTTGAAAATACTTTGAGTATAAATCAAAAAGTGTGTCTGCCGTCAGATGCGTCGTAAAACGTGAAGAAGAATCATGCCACCGATTTTATCTCATCACTGATCATTAGCGATCGTACTGGAAAATGCTAGAATCAAAAAGTATTCTGTTTGATGGTTGGCACTTTTAAGACGTCATCGATGTGCGAAACATTCTCACCACAAACTGGTAATCTGAACCGTCGTTTGAACTTTAGACGGACCGCAGGTAGACTGTCACCTAAGATTTGAAAATACTTTAAGTATAAATCAAAAAGTGTGTCTGCCGTCAGATGCATTAAAACGTGAAGAAGAATCATGCCACCGATTTTGTCTCATCACTGATCATTACCGATCGTACTTATGAATATTAGTTGAAATAGTTGAATATTAGTTATTACCGAGTCACACTGCCAAGCGGATTAATTCGAGTTTATTTTTTTTTTTTTAAGTTCGCGTCACGTCGCTCCGCTGTTAAATAGATTCGCTTTGCTCAGACGCCTCCCTGAAACTGAGGACTTAGCAAATCGACATTCGCTGTTCGACACTGGTAACATGTGTAAAATCTATTGTGATTGTTTTATCTCTTTTTTAGTTTGTACCGCAACCACATGTACATACAGTCCCTAGTGCCCTCGTTTGCTAATGCTCTGCCAGACAGTGTTTCCGGCGACGAACGGTCAGCAACTGCGGGAAGCTCGCATCCCTCTATTGAAATCGACAGATCCCTATATAGGTTTGGGGTGGTTTCCAAAGTAAATCTATGCAGTCGCTGCTTGTATGTGCGGTTGGCCCGTACCTTCTCCCCACTTCTGCTTTCCCTGAGCCGGCGTGTAGTGAAAAGGCAACGGCACATATATTCGAGCCAAGCTGAATGCAATATGCAAGTTGGTGACGTTAGCCGAAAGTTCTCCGCAGCTCGCTCATTTGGGTTACGAGAGGCGGCCGTAGGTGAAACGGATGAAGTGGCATTATGTTATTTGTTTGAAATTTGTTGGATACATGAGCAGACAATTTGGTCAGGTGATGCATGGATGAATGCATGGAAATTATGTTTCTAGATGTTTCAGAAATCAGAGATTTTTGTAAATACATTTTTACGCTATCCTGTACCTAGAAAATTGCTTGATTTTGATAAAACCCATTTAAGCAGAGACAATGGGAAATTTCAAATTACTAACAAGCGAGTCAGTCTTTAAAACTAACAGTTATACCAATTACTACTTACAGAAGGTAGAATTCTACTCAAAAACGAATTCTATACCAATCTAAAGTGTTCAGAACACTAATAACTCTCTTGATAACTGGTCGGCGTGCAGCCAAACCCAATATTCATGTAGACCGTAAGTGCTGCCCTTTTTTCTTCGTAAAAAAAACTCTACCGTCTAGAGTATCAAACATTTAGGACCAAAAGCTTTCATTATTGATCATGTCGACCTCTCTGAAACCTAGGATTGTTTTTTCATATGATAATAATTATGCACAATGGAATAGCAAAGAAGCTCAAAGCACGTTAGAAACCTAAAAAAAAGAAATAGTTGCATGAGGGCAGCCGCTATAGTTGAAACTTTTCTAAGGTAGGTGACTATGCAAAATTGGGCACAAGGTAGTCAAGCCATAGCATAACTCGCTGATCGGCGTAACCAAAACAACAGCAGTTAATTGCAAAGCTTTCCGTTCAAGTAAAAATATTATTGTGAAACAGCAAAGTTTCATTTACTCAGCAGAAAAATAATTTTTTATTCTCACTTATTTTCCGTCGGTCTAGTTCCGCCACTGTTGTTGTGCCAATCACCAACGCCCAGGGAGGCGACTCCACCCAGGACCCTAACTCGCGACCCGTTGATTAACAGACCGGCGCTAACGGCTTTGCTTTTTCATGCCATGTAAGGCGTGATCCCAGGGATTTTACGCCTCAGAAAATCTCTTGGTGTCGGCTAAGATTGAATCTAGACCAGTTGGGTTGGTTGTGAGTGAATCACGCCACCCCACAACCATCGACACCTATGTCGGCGTTAGGATTCGAACCCAGGCGTCGAACGTGGTTGACGGAGACGTTACCAACTACGCTAGGCCCCCGCATAGCAGGAAAATATGATTTATGCTAAAAAAAAATCCGATTAAACTTTAAAAAAAATCCGAATAAGCTTTAAGCTATGGGTGCGCCGTAGCCGCAAGGTTACAGAGTCTGCTTGGCAAGCGGGTCAAAGGACTTATACATGAGTTTATTCTCTTATGCTCAGGCTCCCCTCTTACCTACTCTGCATGCAAGCTGCGTTCTATTTACAGTACTTGTTGACAGTTGACTCTCTTCCTATCAAGGATCGAAGCTATACAAGGAAAAATGCCTCGAAAATCGCATACTACCTTTCAGTACAGCCCATGAAGGTCTCGTGAAGTTTTGGCTAGATTTGGCGAGTTGCCACTACAGCCTGAAAGTCATCCGCGATGAAAACGTAGATTTCATCGATAAAACCATAAATCCACCCAACTGCCCGCTATTCCCGGCCTATCGATAGTTTTCAGGCAATACTAAATCGGAAGCTCATTAAAAGTGATGAAACGGCTGGAACAAATGCGCCAACCCAGACAACCAGAAGTCGCATAAGATTGGACGGATTACCTCGTATAAAGTTCTATGGCACATCAGTATCGTATTGCTGTATGAACAACGTATGTGTTTAATCGCATATGGTGTTATTTTGCGAACTTCTTGCGATGAGTGTAACATACTCACACAGCAATACAGATAAACTCATATAATGTATATTCAAACTTTTATTAATTCCACAAAGTGATGAATATACGCGGAACCCAAAAGTCTCATGTTTAGTCGCAAAAGGCATCATTTTGTAACACCGTAAACGACTGAATTTATGATAACTAGATGTCGCTAATGTTTGCACAGCTTACATCGCACAAGATATTATGATAGATCATTAGCTTGTATGACCAAATGTGAATGTTTCATCGCATATAACGTTGTTTTGCGGAATCTTTGCGACAAATAGGTAACAAACCCGGATTCAAAAACCAATTAACTTTTCCAATGCTTGGTTAAACTCGCAGTAAATCCACACACTGACGAATATGCGCGAGAATCGAAAACTATCCGCATTACAGCGTATCACATATGTATAAATTTAGTCACTTCCCGCCGCTGCTGCTCTTCAAAAAATAAGCCACAAAACATCTGCGGACAACTCGGATCAATGATGCACTACTTAGCATAATATCTTTGTTGGAAACTTGCCTTTAATTGTTGTTGAAGGCGGTAAAATCACTCAATTTTGTTAAAACAAATGACACAGCTCATCGAGCGGACATGACAATTCAACCGAGATGTAAACAACGAACGTTCCCGCAGAAATTCACAAACTAACTCACAATACGAGATCTAATTAGATTCATGCTCTACGATGTCTTTTGGTCATTTATACGATGAAACTAGAAAGTTATTACCAAAACTCAGAGATTTCCGACAGCGACACCACGGAGAAGAGAAAAGAATGATGCTTGACAATCTAAGAGTCCGAGGTTCGAGTCCGGATGGATACCTAAATATTAGAGCGTGTGCCCAAAGAAAAAAGAAAAGAATTGGAAAGATTAAACACTGACATTTGTAATTTGCTATTCCTTGTATTATGAATAGCAAGGGATAAATAATGCATAATAATTGCTACTCTGTTGGCTATATTTTTTATTTGAAGGTGATTTAATCGCACGTTTTAATAAACAAATACGAAGGAATGCATAACGAACAGAACTAAGTGTTGTGCGCGGTCTGTCTCAACGTAAAATTGTAGTAATAAAGGGTGTTTTCCGCCGAGTAATAATGGACTAATTAGTGAAACTGCAAGGTTCGGGTTCCCCTTTTATCTAGAAAAGTAAAGAGAAGAATCAACGGTCCGCTCTAGGCAGGATAAGTATCGTTATATTTTCGAAGTTTCCTGTTTGTTTTACGATCACTTAAACTAGCCACAAAACTCATCGACCAAGAAGTGAAATTAGATACGCTCGCAGCGCCACCGCCGTTCGCTGGCGGGTAAACGAACTAACATCCATGGCAAAGTTTGGCAGATTCGTTTGGCAGACACTAAAAACGAAATAAATTTTTATTTCATATTCAACGAGATGCTAAGATGCATAACAGAAGGAAGGAAGAAGGAGAAGTTGGTAAGATCGTTCTAAAATATATTAGAGGAGTTCATATAATCAAGTACTATTAAATACGCGCCACTAATGCAAATTAGTATGGAAGTGTGAATACAATGTTATATCCAATAGGTATAACAACGTATTCATGCGGGGCTTAGTGTTTATGGAGGCGACCTTGGAATGTACGTGTATTACCAGGCATTCTTGAAATGGGTCGTTGGATGAACATGAGAGCTGTCACCTTTCATCTCCAGGGCTAAAAATATTTGCACCTATATATCATGTAATGTATTAAAAATCAAAATATAAATCAGTTCAAATAGAAATGGATGCAGATAGGTTTTTTCCATAAAAGCACTGCCGATCAGTGAGAGATGAATTGTAAACACACACACACACACACACACACACACACACACACACACACACACACGAAGGAATGCATAGCGAACATCGCATAAATAACTTAAATAATTTGCTAATGTTGACTTGTGAAGTCGCATAAAGTAATAAAAGAACCCGTAGTGTATATTCATGTATCGCTTATAGTTTCGTTTCAAATCGCAAATATGAAGTTGTAGAGTGGCATTAAATAATGGAACAGCTCGTATAAGTTATCAAGCTTTAACAGTTAAAGTCGCATATATGAACTTTTTTCATCGTAAAAGTTTTTTGATATTTTGGAAATGCACGCATATCGCCTCCACTTTTGCGCGTATAAGCAACATTAGCAGCATCTTGTGCGATGTAACTATCACGTATAAATGCACGTACAATGCGATGACTGTTTGCATTATACGCGTAAATTGGTTGTCTGGAAAGGAAGTTGATTCCGGAGGTGTGCAGCGTTTGATGGGACAAACAAAGAAGAAAGTGTGAATTTTCATTCGAAACGAAGAGAAATGATTTGTGGTGATATTTTTTTACTTAAAGTACAGTTAATTACCTTCGTTTTGATGTATTACCCTTCTTCGTACGTCAATCCGTTACCGAGATACAGATTATTTTATTATTCCGGATTCTGAATGGACAGAACTTTATTATGAGCTGCTCAGTTTTTAGTTTGTAGTGTTGAACGTCCGCAACAACTTGTTTGAGAGGAAACTCAACGTTATCTCCTGGGAAATAGGCAGAAGCGATATCACCGTCGTCTCTCGGGTTGTTGGTACCTCCACTTGTATTGCCACGACACCCCTACTGATGAAAATTATATCGGGTAAAAATTTTACTGCTAGAAGCAGCTGGTAAAGAAGCTTACTAATTGGCGTAGAAATTTCTTGAACTCTATTATAGTTGGACAAAGGTTCTTGAATTAGAGCTGCGTCTAGATTTTCGCGGGTCAACCTTCTACAAAGGACGCCGCTAGCTTATTTTGCGTGATAGAGGTTCACAATAAATTTTATTTTATCGGCATTGTTGTTTCGATTTCCAGAGTCTAACGAGGGCCGTGAGGGCTCGAATGGTGCCTGTGCAAAGCTGTCTTTTTTCCCTTCGGTGGAGAATATAGTTCTGGATTTACTTCTTTCCAAATTTACAGTAACTGTGATAGTCGAAAGAAAGTTAGTACCGTTGGAAAATGTTATTACTGTTGATCATCTTAGTTAAGATCGTTGTATTAACTTTCATCAGGCAAATAATAAGTTGATTAAATATGTAATATGAAACAATATGATTATCTAGTAAACAAAATCACAACAAGAATTGGGATTTCGGCTTAGCAGTCATGACTGCTAAGCCGAAATCCCAATTCTTGATACCATCTACAGTCGAACTCTCCCACCCAAAATCACAACACTGCTTGAGTAGTGAGATCATATGCAACATATCTTGTACGCGGTTTAAGATTATATGCAACAAAAATTGCATGCGATTTTTAACCGTTGTAGAATTTGTTTATTGGACAAATGTCAGTCTACTTGTGCGATCACTTCTATTCTGCTACACTATGCAAAACATACAGTTACAATTTGTGTGGCGTACTTCACTTAATCCTACATTCTTCTTTTGTACACGAAATGCACTTGTGAACTCGTTTATGCAACTTGTTTATTTCACTAGGAAAACATAACGCGAGTTCCAAAAACACAACAGAAAGCTATATGCAGTGGTGTCAGAATGAGGTGCAGACTTAGTAACAGAAATGCTGGATGTTTTTGAAACATGTCTGCTCGAGTTTAAAAAAAAAACTGCTCGAAAAACTTGATAAATCTGCTTGCAATCTAAAAAAAATCCGTGGTTCAAAAGTATTGCGCTAGCGCTAGCAAAAGTTTGCAAAATCTGCACACATTTTGAGAAAGTTTGTGCAAATATAAGGAGACTTTGACAAAAATCTACAGAAACTATGGAAAAACTGCAAATATCCGCGAATCAATAAAAATCTGCACACGGAATCTAAAATTCTGCGTTTTGCAGACAAAACTACACATCTGGTATCCCTGCTTAGTAATGCAATGAATGTAGAATAGGGAGATTGATAAGTTGCGCGTTGAACTTACTTAAAGTATTTTTTTTGTTATACAAGTTGGAAACAAAGGTTTTAAAAATTTTGGGAAATTTAATCATCGAGAAGAATTAAAATAAAGACGTGTTTTCCAAATAACGGGTGACAACCGAAAATTTGGAATTTTTTTCTATTGCTGTCAGAAAGAGGTGAATTAACAAACTGATTTATTTCTCATGAAGATACATTTATTACGAACAAATAAATGTGTGAATATTCGTTCTGGTATACGTCTTGATTGATAGCCAAACCACTTGGTTTTAACCATGATTTAGACGAGAAGGAAAAAGCCTTTTTCTGTCTACTCTGGCTGGTTTGAGGTTTGCAAGACATTATACATAACCGGACCGGAAGATTTTCGCTTTCAAAATTGTTTATCGTGTACTTTTTGTCACCTGTTAGTTAACGTCCCGTTGAATACTCGTGGAAGTGCAGAGGTGGACAAAGGACGAGAATAAATTAATAAGAAACTGGAAAAAATTAAAAATGTACCGGAAAATGACTGTACAATTTCTCATTGGGATCGTCAATCAGAAATGTCCAGAGTTTCACTGAAGTCCATCTCAAAACTTAGCCGAAGTAGACACATATACTGATCTACTGTAAAAATTAATTTTGTTCCGATAGTTATAGCCAATTTACCAATTTCTTTTGTTGAGGAAGTCGTAATCGAAATTCACGTAATACTTGTCATAAGTGCTGAAAAAACTTATGAAAACTAACCAATCTTACCGTGAAACAACTTTTTATTTATTTTCTTTCCGGTATATACAATAACTAAAGAATAATTTCGTCAATTAGGTTGAATCTTTGAAGTATTGTTTCTAACTAATTAGTTTGTGAACACCCCTAATACACTTTTTGAAAGATAAGTTTTCGAGTATCAGGTTTTGCCGCGCATGTGATTGGTACGCTGTATATAATCCATGTTTCTGTTCTAGCTCACTATACTCAACAAAATATTGATAAAAGTATATACTTTACAAACGACAATCATATTTCGATTTTTTCATTTGACTCGTTAAATTTTCCTCATTTTTCTAGTATTTCAAAACATTTCCAATCGATAGTAATAATTTATTTCCAGGATTATTCAGTGTGTTTATAAACAAACAATTTTCTCTTTTTTGGATAAATGGACTCAAGATTAGTTTTCTTTTCCAATGAACTTTTATAAATAAATTTAATTATGTGTGCGTCCCACTGCATGCAGAGCTTGATAGTTCGAAAAATAACTTGTTTGATGGTATTCATCAGCTACTTGTAAAATATATACTGTAAAATCAGATCTCGATGGGTTGTTTTATTCTTGAACAGTATTCAATGTATGTTACTTTATAAAACTCCCTTACTTCATCGCAGTGAATGAGCCCTCTCACTCAGGTGCATAAGTTGTTTTTCAATTCCTGCAAAATTGATTGGCAGAAATGAACGCTATCTACGGGAAACTGCTAACTGTTAGATACATATAACTAATAGCATAGTTCGGCGCCCTTTTGCTAGTTGTATGTACCTACTGACTTTCATCGTTGCAATGAACAAAGTACTCATGTTATTCCTGAGGGTCCCTCAGTCCCACATATTCTGTGCGTAATGGCTACGAAGTCTCATGGACCGATGCACAGCAGAGTGAATTAATAGTGATGATTAAAAAGTTTCGCCCCCTGTGTGCGTTGGCGCTCGTTGTGATGGATTATGTGGTGTAGTACTTTGCAATTAAAGCAACTTCACGAAAGCCGGCTGGGGCCATGTTGATGAGCGGAAGATTTATAGGAAAACTTTGCAATTTAAATTGCCGGGATTAATTGAACTTTGTGACGAGTTAGCTGAAAGGCTTATAAAAGAGCTCTCCGGATATGATCCAGGCGGCGTATTAGTCCTCAAATTGATGTAACATGTTACAGTTGCTCTTAATCAGCGTTAGTTTCGTGTGCTTTCCATTCAATGATAATTCATGTCGTATTTCATTTCTGTGTCTCCGTAGGGACTTCCGGCTGGTGCTGCGTGAGGATCCCAGCTCGATCTACGTCCGGGACGTGCAGATCGAGAACACCGAGGGACCGGTAGATTTTGACCTGTCGCGGGTCTACACCGGCATCGTGGAAGGTAAGTTGATGCATTTCATGGGTTTAACATTAGCAAGCAAAGCAACATAAATTGCAACACAATTATTGCGGATAGGACGGTTTATGATTTTATGAACATTAAAATCCCAGAAAACGAATTTGGGCTCATTTCTTTTTTTAATATTAACCTATAATATGGGAATAAACAGTACCCCCTTGTACACGCAAAACTCGGATGATGCGAAACTGCATCAACAATTGTGCGAAATTAGCGCAACTTTTTGATAACGAATGTGACTTATCGATGACTCATCTTTTATGTTAACATATAATCATATTTATGGTGCATGCACATGTTTTGACCGACAAAAAACTCTGAAGTAATGAAATATTTACTAGTGCTTACATGTAATGTAATGATGCAAGACCTGGAAAAATTGTTCAACCTGCTTCGAGCTAAATTGCTGTATTCGATAAACAACAATTGCTTAACGCCTTTCGCATAATATTTTTGCTAAATCAAATCTAAATATATGTAAATTGAAACAACACAACAATTATTCAGGCTCGAATTTTTGCGTGTACGGTGAAGTAATCAAACAAAAAATATAGGCCGAAAAATATTTTCTAATGCAACATAAATTAGTTATATTATTCTTGCCATGCGAACAGTACGATATGTAAAAAAAATCCTAGCATCGTGCAAGGAAAACATTTTTGAACATTCAACCTCAAACAACTTACGGAATACACTTTAAAATGCTTTTAAGCCAGTCGTAAGCTCACATAAGCGCCAAAAACGTGAAAGAAGAAGAAACCCGTCACTCTTGTTCGCCCTCCCGTTCAGCAACCATCATTCCTAGGCAATCTAGTAGATGGATCCCTGATAGTTTCCCAGCAATTACTTTTCTCACACAGAAGCAGTTTCTCCTTCTCTTGAGTGTATACACAGAAGCAGACCGTCTTCTACGGTGACTTACGGCGGACAAACTAACAACAGCAAGAATTTTCCGATAGCAGCGCGAGAAGGGCTCATAGATGAACAATAGTCTCGGAGACCGCCAAAAGACCGGTTGTTCATTCAAAAAGTTTTCATCAGGTAGATAGAGGCGAGCAGCCCTGCCGGCATAATAAAGCGAGGCTGAAAAGGACCTGTCTCTACAGGAAGCTTGTTCTCGAAATCCGAATTCGTAGTAAAACCAAGGGTTTTCTTTGGTATGGATGAAACTGAAAAACTGACTAAAATTGTGTTTTTAGCTAGCGAATGCTTATTTTTACCTTTCGGACCTCATACTTTAAAATCTTCCAATTTTAGTGTCATATTGAAAAATGAAAACCATGTACTTTTTTCTCAGTGTAGTGTTGTTTGAACAATATGGGAATTTAATTTCACTATGTAGCGTGAACTTGCGCGAGTCCCGAAAACTGACTGTGCATGAGCCCGTGGACAGATTGTTGTGCCAACGGTGACGCCCTTTGGCTTGTTTAAGGAGTTTTCTTCGCCAGTACGGTGGAATGCAACGATTTCGGCTGGATAACGAACCAGACGCGGCACATGGTGTGTCTGTGCCTCTGTGTGTTTCACACAAAGAACGGCTGAAACCGGAAACGGTGAAAATCGTTACCACATTAGGACATGACGAAGTAGAGAGGGATCACCGACGAATCAGAACATTGTGATTCACCACAAAAGTGAACCGCTCCAAAAACATTGTTTCGTTCTTCCGAAGTGGAAACTGAAAGTAAACAGTAACAAATATATAAATCATCAGTGTTTTTTTTAAATTTATCTTACCTGCATTGTACTGTATGCGTATTCATAAAAAATCGAATGGAAACGTTCTTCAATTTTCAATTTAAGGTATATAAAACTCCAAAAAAAGATTAATAAACACAAAGGAATAAATTCAAACTTTTTGTCAAGGTTTTCCAAACTAGCAACTAGAAACAGACTTGATAAAAATTTTAATTTTTATTTATTAAAAACACTTTTGAAAACAGCTGGATCAGGACTTACCAAGCTGTTCAATCTTTTTCCTGGGATAATTCTTCACAAGCTCTTATTTTTGTTTTTAAAGAGAAGCTCATAATTGTGCATCACTTTCTAACTTATATGATAATGACGGGTTCCACAACTCGCATGTGTATTACCGGCAGTTCATTTCGACTTACTCATCTCCTCCAGACTAATTGTGGAGTTATTTAATTCGATAATTATTATGTTTCAAAATATATTGTTGGTCATCTGTAAATAGCTGCAGTCATAGGCCTATATGACGACCTTAAAATAATAATATAAAAAAATAACGTCACTGCAAAAATAATAAAATAAAATTCATACTTAAACAACTCCACTGCTGGAAATATGTTTTTTTTGATGCCAGATAGCTTAAAACAAATGAAACGTCGAAATCTGGTATAACCTGGAATACGAAAGAAACTTGGGTGATTTTTCGGATTTTAAAAAGGTCAAACTTCGAGTAAGTGAGTTGTGTAGGTTTTTTTAAATTTTCTGGTCACTTTGTTCCCATACAAGTGATTGGCACCCTAACGTCCATGAGTCATGTCCATAGAGCGCCACCGGAAGGATCAGCGTCAAATAGAGCGCAAATTTCGTGCGGATTTGTAGGCTGCTGCCTTTTTCGCTGCCGCAATCCGTCTAATCACCTAGCGGCTCACCTCGTTATCACTCACTACGAGAGTGCCAAGATAAATAAATTTACCAAACACTTCGAAAGTATCCCCATTCATTACCAACGCCCGTAGGATTGCCAGGTTCTCTGCCAGCCACTATGTACTTCATTTTAACGGATCGTAGAGGCCTCCTCGAGTTCTATCTCTTTCAAAATGCACATCTTCTCAGTTGTTCCAAAACCGGACAGATTTTCATCTACAAAGGCTTTCTGCAACGATCCTAGTCAACGGTCTTTTTATACGGAATTGATGAGGGTTATCCCCCGATAGTTGCCACAGTTGAGTCCTTTCGTTAAATTTAAATATTTTTTGTCTTCTTTATTTTCTTACGTGCTAAGTATTATTTGTAGTGTAGGTTTTCCAGGCAGTTTTGAATTCTTTGTTCTTTGGACATTGTTATGCCAATGATTTCGCAATGTAGATTGTAGGTACTGACGCCGTGAGCGTGTATAAAACTTGAAATGTGATAGTAATGCACCTTAGTCTAAACGATTCTAAATAATGTCATTGACGAAGAATAGCATTGCAAATCCGCGGCCCTATTTGAGTGATTACAGATTAACGAGCATGCAACGTGCTTTCTACGATGGCTGAGGAAATGCAGTCCAATTCAAGTTGCGAAGCGCGTATAAAAGGAATTATTTTTGGACAGATTCTACGCGTTATAGCTCAGATTTATCCTAGATTAGCAATAGTTAATAATCGTCCTAACTCAATCTTAATCATACAAACAAACTCAAGATCTCAACCCAACAACCTCCCACCAGAAAATTGTAAAACCATACTGACTCCAGTTATTCAGGTGTAACGATAACTCCTTCTGACAAGTTTGTTTTTATTTCGTAAAAACAAAATGTATTGTAAACACTGCTCCGTCAAGCTAACGCAAATGAGCTAGAACAATAAACAACTTCAAACCCCTTGGGAGATTATTCCACAATAGGTCGCACATATGTAATGTACAATAGTCTGATAGTGTACGGGTCTTGAAAATTATGGCTGAACCGCTTGATAATGCCTAGCATACTATTTACTTTACTTATGATGGCGTTATAGTGTACTGCAAAAACAAACTTGGTGTCTAGCATTGCTGGTGTTTCTATTTTTTCGACTGAATGTTGCGTTACATTTTTTTTGACGTTGAGTTCAAGTTGGCTTTTATTGCATCAACTGTAGAATAATTTGATTTCTCAATTAAATCATTATTATTATCATTATTATTTATTATAATTCATCTGACAAGTTATAGTCTTAATGAATAAAAAAATTAAATTACTTAAACTTAACAGATATTAAAAAAGTCTAGCAGATTGCAATTTCTGTTTATAAATATTCGAGGTACATCCAAAATCAAACAGATGACTAGTTTTGTTGAAGGTACGGATTATTCTGGAGATTGTTTCAAAGTATCCAAAGACACAATGGAACGGCGTTATAAACCGTGGGTAGTACACGCAAACGTTGAAGTCTTGTACAATCATTGTGTCTTCCCGATTCGCACAAATGTTGCACAGAAATCGCACAATAAATGTGTGAAACGCATAACGCAACAGTTGTACTGCGAATACATTGACATAGATTGAAATCAGAATATGTATCATATACCAACACTTTATTTCTCACATCGAGTGCATTAGTGACTGCTCTTCCTCTCTTGCTCGTAGATTTTTCATGTACGTGCGACGAGACTAGATACGTCACATATAATTTGCAGGTTGCTCTTTCGCTTCTTTTTCGGTTCGGGTTGCGACGCACAAGACGATGTCTCGTCGCTTTAAGAAATGAGCGAGACACCTGTGCTGTACATACTAGATGCCAGTGTTGTTAGTCTCACTCATACTGTCGATGCGTGCTTGCTGCTACTCAGGGGAAAGCATGTGTGCAAAAGACTTGAGAAGCGTAGCATATGTCTCGTTCTCAAGCAGAAAGGAGGAGAAAGGTTTTGCTTCTCGCTCGCTTTGCAAAGCTGCTTGATACCAGCTGAAAATGTTTAGGTGTAGTGGTTTGGAGGTAAAAAATACATTGAAAAAACGCTAGAGCGTTAATTGCGTTATGCCCAACACGCAATCATTGTACTGGTTCCAAACCACATCAACAATTGCGCTAAAAACGCACGATTTTGTACTGGTTTCGCACCATCCAACTTTTGCGTGTACCGCTTCAAGCTGTTGCGCGTATTTCTCCGCAGCATGGGAGTTCCGGAGCTGCTTAATGTTGAGCCGCGGGGTTCGGCGGTGTCGCGCGTGGTATACGGTCGACAGTTTTGAGCGCAAAGTTACCGCAACTAGGTAGTGGTCCGAGTCAATATCCGCACCGCGATTGGTGCGTATGTTTGTAATGTCTGAGAAGAACCGGCCGTCGATGAGAACATGGTGAATTTGGTTCGCTGTACGTTGGTCAGGTTATCTCCAGGTGGTTTTGTGAATGTCCTTACGGGGAAAGAAGGTACTTCGGACTGCCAGTCTCCGGGAAGCTGCAAAGTTGACGCATCGCTGGCCGTTGTTGTTTGTAACGGTGTGCTGGCTGTGCGGGCCGATCACCTGCTTGTATATGTCTTCCCTACCGATCTGAGCGTTTATGTCCCCGATGACGATCTTGATGTCTCCACGCGAGCATCGTAGAGTTTCTCCAGCTGTGCGTAGAAGGCTTCTTTCTCTACATCGGGTCTTCTTTCGTGAGGGCAGTGTACATTAACGATAGTGTAGTTGTATAACCAGCCTTTTATTCTCAACAAACACAACTAGTACGAGTGTACTGCTAGTGCGCACTGCCCAGCCATTTACCCCTTTTCCTGTTATTACTCATGACACTCATGGCACGATACGATTCCTGATTCCGTTATTTGGTTCCGTTCTATAAAGAAATTCTCTACCTCCGCGAAGGCGCGATCGTTGTGCTAAGGTTTTTTTTACGGTGGTGAAGTCTCTTTTCCGCAGCTCGAGCCTCCCGGTATTTCTCTCGCATTTGACGCGCCATACGAGCACTAGAATTGGTGCATCGATCCGCCCATTAACTACAGCAACTCCTTCCGCTGATAGCATCTGGACATATCGGGTGGCAGAGTGAACGAGAAGAAAAAATTCCTCCCGCCCGACTTGCACGTTCATATCTCCGATGACGATGTTTCTCAAAAAGTTTGTTGAACTCCCCGGTTTTATCGTTTGTCAGCTCGTACACATTGATGATTTTAAGAATCTTTCCATCTAATGACACGAGAATCAAATAAATGGTTTCCTAGTAGCACGTAACTGTTTCCTCGTTCCGCCCTGTTCCCGCCACTGTAGTAGATGTGCTACTTAAAAGAAGTGCTTGCGGTAGACCGCCCGGAATTCACGTTCTCCAATTTTTAATCTACCCACCTCTTTTATAACTGTTACCACATTTACCTTCCGCAGCTTAAAAAATTGTTCCATAAATATGAAAGAACTTTTTGCTCTTTTTTATTATATTATATCCTAATAATTCTACCTTAACCTCACGATACGGTATGTTTTTCTTAAGGAAAAGTACAAGGACATTAGGATGGCCATTTGTGACTCCTTTAACAGTCTCACACGGCGGCTCATGTGATTGGCGTGCAAGATTGTAAAAAAAAATCTAAAGCTAAATAAATAAAATTAAATTCGTTAGACAGATGAATAAAATATGCATTATAAAATTTCCCTCACTAATCCGAAGTCAGAGCAAATAAGCAATAGTTAAGTGCAGTTGTTATTTAAAATTATTACTCCGTCCTTCATATTTGGAATTAATTTTTTTTGAGAAATATCATTATTCCAACAAACTAGATAACAAACGGTTTGATCAAATACCATCCATACGGTGGGAAAAATGCTAAATCCACAAAGCGACCTAAAAAAATATTCGCAATACTTCTCCCCTTCTCGCAGCTACTTTGCAGTCAGTTTCCATTGAGAGAACATTTACATACCCAACCCAAGCCCACCATAATAAGGATACGAGCAACAGCTGCAGGTACCAGATGCTCCGCGTCCAAGATCAAAGTCCATAAACGCTAGAAAAATGAATAAAAAACTGAAGGCGCTCGTTTGCTGTCACCAGGATGGTAAGTCTCCGAGTCATCCTCTCTTCAATGCTCCTCTCAGCTGAAGTTCTGTTGGCTCTAACGCTTTTCTTGTTTCTTCATCCTTTTTTGTTTTAGTCAAATGAAAGTTTTCATCTCCGTTGTTCCGAGCCAAATTGAATTTTCTTTGATCTTGTACCTGAAAGGGAAACGGGAATTTTGCAAAAGATAGAAGATATAGATATGCAAAATCACCGTTCTGCATGACGGTATAAAATTATGCAGTATTCGCTGCTCGAACGTACACAACACACATATTCGGAATTCATACACCACTTGGCCTCCGGGAACTGGGTCATGCTACTATGCTCAGAAAATGGTTCGTTCGGGAGCATTGATCCGCACTGATTCATCGACAAGTGTGCGGAAAATCCTTCCCGACCGAGCGTGGGCAAAAACAGCACCGGTATGGGGATCAATTAGGATCAAACTTCGCAGGTGGATTATTGTTTCCTCTTTTAGTTTAACGCTGTGGGTGGTACAGCTACTGTTGAACAAAACCAGGCGTCAAGTGGATCCATTCGCTGGATGAACAACAACAAGGATGTGTATTTTACAAACACTACAGAATCAGAGATGCCGGTCGCAATTTGGACCCAATCAATCACCACTGGGTGGTCCTTGCACTGGAGACTAGCCATCCAGGCAACTCTGACAGTGTGCGCGGAATGATACGTGCTTTCTGAGAAGTTTTGTTTTTGTTTTTTTTCTCGAAATTGATGATACTCTAGCTGCCAGCCAAGCTCTGAAAAGTAGCCGAGTGAGGCTGGTTTTGTTTTCGATATAAGTCCCTTTTGGGTGGCTGGGGGAGATATTGCTTGCAAGAATAAAATCAATGCTTTTTGTTTCATTGAGCTGCAAGTCAAGGATGAATCAGGGTGGGTTCGGTTTGTTGACATGTCTAGCAAACACTCCCAGTTCAATAGAAGAACGATCTAAAAAACACTTTTTTTCGGGTCACTTATTGCTAAGTTTCGACTTTGATTTCATGTTGTTCATGATGTTTACTACTTTAATGTACTGTATTTGAAACAATATCCATGTAATTGCAAATCTGAATTGTATAAATATTTTGTACTTGTAAGCTCATTATGAATATAATTGAATTATTTTATACTCAAATTGAAATTTTGTTATCGGAAATAACAAACTTAAACAAATTCAAAATTGAAGGATTTAAACAGCTTTGAATAAAATTTCGACGCAGAATCGTGCTTCATTTTGCTTAGCGAAAAATGGTTCTTCTAGCATGTAACGGCGGGCCATGGCGAACCTTGCCGGTAAAACGTGCATAACTTGCAACTACCCCGAACATGAGTGGTCCTACTATGCAAGTGGTGAATTTTCGGCAACTGAAAAGGTACTTCGGACGACGTCACCGGGGCGAAAAATTAGCTTTTCAAAGAGGCTAAACTTGCTCTCACCAGAGACCACAGCAGTTAAAGTTGGTACATGCAATGCAATGTGCATACACTCCCCCCTCAATTAAGGATCTCCCACAATTACGGATCACTTTTGTGTCTCATGTTATTTAACTCCGTTAAACTAACGGTTCGAAGGCATGTAACATTTTTACAGTAAAATATGCCATATTTGCTAGCTTTGAACCCAGAAAACATTGTTCCTATTCCTAGATTGATGTATTATTTATAAACGTGAAATATTGTCTTCCAAAATCTATCAAAATATTTGTCGTTTTTCTCAATCAGCGTAAGTAGCACGCTCATTATTCATAAGGTTCATATGTGATATAATCGCTAATTCTCGTGCAAAAAATAACTTATACACAAAGATCAAGGTAAGTTCTTCACGATTCATCAAAATGTTGTTGGTTGATAACGATTTTTCTGTAAAAACTAACTCTCGATCTAACTGCAACCTAAAAAGCCACATAAAATGTGGCCAGGCCATGCGGGATCTTTAATACGATTTGAAATATGTTATTTCTTCAAATTACATAATTTGAATAAGGTTTATTGAATGAATTTGTTGCCAAAAGCTGTTTTTATTATGCTGATCCATAATATGATGCGAAATGTCTCATAATTAGTACCGCTCTCAAAAGTGATCCATAATTGTGTATTTGGTGAGTTATGGAATAAATATATTTTCTGAGCAATATGCACAACACATGGAAAGAAATACTCAATGAAGTGAAAGATTACATATTTCTGTGACTGAAAACATTCATAGATTACTTATAAACAATAAAATTGGTCAGAAATTATTTTTTGAATTCATACATCTTCCTAAGTGATCCATAATCGTGGGGGGACTGTACCAACAGGAATTAAATTTGTTGGAAAACCATTAATTTTTCATTGTGACGAGAGTAAGCCCCGCTCGTATTGCCTTAAAGAAGCCTTGTTGCGCCGTTCTCGTCACTGCGTATAACGGAAAATCAAGCAAGCAGGAAAATCAAAAGGACACTTAAGTTCCTTTGCTTTTCATACAGTACAGATCAAAATTGACAAAAAATTAAAAAATGTTTTCAATTCAAATCACAGAAAACGACATTTTCTTCTTGATTTTCATGTAAAAAAAAGTTTTCTGTTAAACCAATTACCATACACCCCGACAATTCTGATGATTTAAGTGTCATTTCTGACGTAGGACTATGTATCTCGGGAAGTTCAGCTACAGAGATGTGAAATGAAAAACTCAGAACGAGAATAGGGAATCGGGAAAAACAGTCGGTTAGTTTTTAATGAATTTCCTTCGTTCTTGCAGCAATGGATTGGAAAGTCATCTATGCTACCGCCCAAATGCCGAAAATTGTAGTTTGATTATTATTACTATTGTACAATTGAAAATTGTTAAGTCTTGTTGGAATGCATTATTATATTGATTACTTTCCCTAACACGGTCGACATAATTATAGACCTAGTAAACTGGAAAGGTACTATTTGGCCTATATAAAAGCCTGTGTCTGTCTAAACCAGTCATACTAGTTCTGGTGAGCGAGTAGGACAGTCTTTACTTAACCTTACGTAGTCCATACGTAGCGGTAACTTGCAGTAGTAGCTAGAGCAATAGTAGCAGCACCAGCTGCAGTAGGTGCAACGGCACTTCCTCTATTGAAAAACTTAAAAAATCGCAAAAAAACCTACAAAACTTCCAAAAAATACAATAGTAGTGAAAATTTAGCAATTATCTTGGAAATATGTGATCAATTGAACTTCGCAATCAGTAATGCGTTTGAAGAATACAATGAAAAAACTGAGCTAGAAATTAAGTCTTGTCCAAAGAACTTCTGGGCGGAAATCTGACATACGTAATTATCGTGGAATCGCTATTATCTCTTGCATTCCTAAACTCTTTGAGGCAATTGTCAATGAAACAAGGTTTGCTCAAATCAAAAATCGAATAACAGACAAACCAAGACTTTTTCAAAGGCCGCTCTACATCCACAAATTTACTTGAATTCGTAGATTACTCATTGAATGCAATGGATAATGGGAACCATGTTGAAGCTCTCTATACAGACATTAGCAAAGCATTTGATTGTATTGATATACCAATGCTACTTATCAAACTACAAAAAAATTAAAATGAGTCTGGTCTCCTGAGGTGGCTTAAATCATATTTAACAAACAGGCAACACATGATAAAATTTACCTTTACTTTAGGTGTTCCCCAAGGCTTCCACTTAGGACCACTTCTTTTTATTTTATACCTGAACGACATTTTCTTCATCCTCGAAAATATTAAAAAACTAATATATGCCGACGACATCAAACTGTTTTCGGAAATCAAAATGCAAGAAGGCATCAATGTATTTCAGAATTAAACTGAATGAATAAAATATTACTTTCTACCATTCAATTAAACAGATGATTCGATGTCTCCGTCGTATGCAAATTCACTATAATTCCCACTGTTTGAGTAGCGCAGAGGTGCAATTAGCATGATATCCGATTTTACATTGAACAAGAAACTGTCATTTTCAGGACAACCAAACTAATGAATTGAAAAATTAATATTTTATCGTTTTGCGCTAGAAATAAAATGCATGCAATTTGACTGTTGTAACTTGTTTGCACTGTATAATGTTTTTTCTATTCCTGTTCAGTGATGTCGTATTTATATGTGGATAACTAGGACTACCATGACAAAAATAAATTGTTAGACATCATTCCAAACGTAAAGTTATACTGCGACCGTTATCACCTCCTGCTATCGTGTCCGAATTAATACTCTGTTTGGCGCATGTTCGGTTAATCACGTTCAGGTCACAAAGGAGCAGTTCCACAAAAAAAACATCCCAGTTTTGAAGGTTTTTTTTTTAATTTTCATTTTAGATTTGGCTGAAACTTTGCATAGACGTTTCTGTAGCAAAATATGTCATTTTGTGATATTGGTTCAATTTTCTGGAACACGACTCGTTTTCGAGAAGCTATTGAAAAATGCTATTCTGGGAAGATATTGATGATTACAAATATTTTAAGGGCCAAAACGATTTATTTGACCGGTGTGACGTCTTTGACAAAGTTGCGGATAATCGATTGTCTTTCTGAAAAAAATACACACTCCAAAAAAACTTTATTCATTTTTTGAAAAAAAAGTTAAAAAAAATTGAATATAATTATCTAAAAAACTCATTTTTGAAAATCTATATTTAAAAAAAACGACAAAAGATTTCCTTAACAATGCAACTGGTCTGATTAAGAAAAAAGAAATCAGGAAAAAAAGGTTAATTTCTTTTCACAGGGTACATTTTTATGGAAGGACAAAATTATTATCTATAACGTTGCGAAGACACTATGCCAATCTAAAAAACCGTTTTGACTGTAAAAATAGAGCACTCTATTGGAAATTGAAAATATTTTTACAGCCAAAACGGTTTGAACGTGTGGCATAGTGTCTACGGCAAAGAAGTGGATAGCAATTTTGTCCTTCAAAAAAAATATGCCTCTTGAAAAAAAAAATTAAAAAAAAATGTTTTAATCATAACTTTATTTTTATTTTTCCATGATCAGACCGGTTTCATTGTTTAGGTAATCTTTTGTAGTTTTTATAAAAAAACTAGATTTTTTAAAAAGGAGCTTTCTTATATAATTTATTTTTAATATCTCTTTTCACTTTTTTCAAAATATTAATGTTGAGCTAGAAAATAAACAACTTTAAAACACATTCCGAGTTGTGCTCTCGTCGTGTTCGGTCGTAATTTCATTTCGATCTCGATAGTGCCGACCAGTTAATCGCCTTCAAGGTCACCGTGCATTGTATTGCGTGTGCACTGCTGCTCGTTGCCGTCGTCTATTGAAGACAAAAGAACGCATCATCGCTTATTGCTACTGTACGCCACAGACTGTACGTTGTGTCGCTACTGCGAGAGATCCAGTACCCGGCGTACCGCTGTTTGGCTGTACTGGTGCTGCTGTGTGGCTGGAGTGGCTGCAGCTTTTGCTAGCGGACTCTTGTGTGATGGACTGGAGATTGGCATCGCCCGTGCGCTGATTGCGGTGAAGAGCGGCTGCAGAAGATAAGTAGTTTTTTTTCTTGGTTTTTTCTCTACAATATTATTTGTTGATTGGCATTTTGCGTGTGTGGCTTACGCGTCCAACATGGACGACGAACGCGGGGATGAAAACCCGCTCGTTCTACCGCCTAGCCCTCCCGGATACAAAGTTCCAAGGGTTAAGAATGGAACCCCGCAGGAAGCTACCCATCGGCTTAAGCAGTATCCGGAGGGCAAAGTTGGTATTGGGGCTGTATTTTTCCGGCCGAAAGTGAAAGCATTGAACACAATGCAAATATGTAAAGATCTGGCACGGTTTACAGCCGTGACTGAAATTACCAAAGTACGCCCGAATAAGCTGCTTGTTTTGGTGTCCGACCTCAAGCAAGCAAACGAGATTGCTGCTTGTGAGCTCTTCACGCGGGGGTACCACGTGTACATTCCAGCTCGCGTAGTTGAGATTGACGGTGTGGTCAGCGAATCGAGTCTGACTGTCGAGAATCTGTTGAAGGCTGGAAAAGGCCTTTTCAAGGATTCTAGCCTTGAACCTGCCAAGATACTTGAATGTAAGCAATTACATTCAGTATCGCTCGACAAGGGTGTAAAAACTTACACCCCTTCAGACTCTTTTCGCGTGACTTTCGCCGGGTCTGCTCTGCCGAGCTATGTGCTCGTGGACAAGGTGCGTCTGCCCGTGCGCTTGTTTGTACCGCGGGTAATGAATTGCCTCAAGTGCAAACAGTTGGGCCATACGGCCTCCCACTGTGGCAATAAAGCACGTTGTGGCAAGTGCGGAGAGGAACATGCGGATGACGCCTGTAATAAGGGTGCTGAAAAGTGCCTTTATTGTGGGCAGAGCATGTCCCGCGTACAAACAGCGCCAAGACAAGATCAAGCGGTCTCTGAAAGAGCGCTCTAAGCGCACTTTCGCAGAAATGCTCAAAGAGGCCGCTGCCACCAAACTGGTTTCCCCGAATCTCTTCGAGGTCTTGCCATCCGAAGAGTCTGATTCTGACGATTCAGTTGGGGAATCTTCTTTTGTTGAACCCGGGAAATCTAGGAAGAGGAAAAACCTTTCTTCTCCTAGGCTTCCTAGGAAAGGACAGAGAAGGTCTCCATCTGAAGTGACTGATACTAAAAAACAAAAAAGTGCTGTAGAAAATCCAAAGCAAACTCCTCCGGGATTGGCAAGACTGAATTCAAGTAAAGAGTTTCCGGCACTTCCAGGAACATCAAAAAACCCAACTGTTCCTTCTTTTTCGTCCAAGATTCAGCCAGAATCTGGACTGCTGAAGTTTTCAGATATTGTGGACTGGATTTTTGAAAATTTCAACATAACTGATCCTATTAAAAGTCTTCTGCTGGCCTTTCTACCAACAGTTAAAACGTTTTTGAAGCAGTTGACTGCTAAATGGCCCCTCCTTGCAGCGATCGTATCCTTCGATGGCTAATTCATCGGCTGAGATGAAGGATTCTATCTCTATTTTACAGTGGAATTGTAGAAGTATCATCCTCAAAATTGATTCATTTAAAGTTTTGATTAATAAGCATAAATGCGATGCATTTTCCCTCTGTGAAACTTGGCTCACTTCAAATGTAGATCTTAGCTTCCATGATTTTATATAATTCGCCTCGACCGAGACACCCCTTACGGAGGAGTACTTCTAGGGATTAGGAAGTGCTATTCCTTCTATCGTATTAACCTCCCCTCGATTCCAGGCGTCGAAGCTGTCGCATGTCAAATGACAATACAGGGTAAAGAGCTTTGTATTGTCTCAATATATATTCCTCCCAGAGCACAGGTTGGGCAACGGCTGCTCTTTGATTTAATAGAACTTCTTCCCTCGCCACGTTTGATTTTGGGAGATTTTAACTCTCACGGCGTGACTTGGGGTTCCCCTTACAATGATAACCGTTCCTCTTTAATCTATAACCTCTGCGACGACTTCGACATGACAATATTGAACAACGGGGATATGACACGCGTTCCGAAACCTCCAGCGCGCCCCAATGCTTTAGATTTATCTTTATGTTCAACATCGCTACGGTTGGATTGCATATGGAAGGTAGTCCTTGATCCCCACGGTAGCGATCATTTGCCTATTCAAATTTCAATTGATAATGGTTCAACTCGCACGCGATCAGTTGATATTCCGTATGACCTCACACGAAATATCGATTGGAAATTATACGAGGAAATGATATCAGAAGCTGTCGAGTCGATTCAACATCACCCACCACTTGAAGAATACAACCTCCTCGTGGGCTTGATTCTCGACGCCGCGTTGCAAGCCCAAACGAAGAAATATCCCGGCGTGACGATCAAAGAACGGCCTCCCACTCCGTGGTGGGACAAAAAGTGCCTCGATGTCTACACGGAAAAATCCGACGCGTTTAAGGCCTTCTTTTGGGTGAAAGGTCAACCCGACGACTTTAAGCGGTATTTGGAGCTTGAGACCAAGTTCAAAAGCTTGGTCCGAGCAAAGAACGTGGATATTGGCGCCGGTTCGTAAACGAAACGTCGAGGGAGACATCGATGAGCACTCTTTGGAACACAGCCCGAAGAATGCGAAATCGTATAACGGTCAACGAAAGCGAGGAGTCTTCAAGTCGTTGGATATTTGATTTTGCCAGGAAAGTATGTCCGGACTCTGTTCCTGCGCAAAACTTTGTTCGCGATACGTCCCCGGGCCACGATGCGATAGAATCACCTTTTACGATGGCAGAATTTTCAGTTGCCCTCCTGTCCTGTAACAATAACGCGCCTGGGTTAAATAGAATCAAATTCAACTTGTTGAAGAATCTACCCGGCAATGCCAAGAGGCGCTTGTTGAACTTGTTCAATAAGTTCCTGGAGCAAAACATTGTACCGCAGGATTGGAGGCAAGTGAAGGTGATCGTCATCCAAAAACCGGGGAAACCAGCTTCTGATCACAACTCTTATAGGCCGATTGCAATGCTATCCTGTATCCGGAAATTGATGGAGAAAATGATACTCCGTCGCTTAGACCATTGGGTCGAATCAAACGGTCTATTATCAGATACTCAATTTGGCTTCCGCCGTGCCAAAGGGACGAATGACTGTCTTGCGTTGCTTTCTACAGATATTCAGCTAGCCTATGCTCGCAAAGAACAAATGGCATCTGTGTTCTTGGACAATTAGGGGGGTTTTGATTCCGTTTCTATTGACATTCTTTCGGGCAAACTTCACCGACAAGGATTTTCACCAATTTTGAACAATTTTTGCATAATTTGTTGTCCGAAAAGCATATGCATTTTACGCATGGCGATTTGGCAACTTTTCGTATTAGCTACATGGGTCTTCCCCAGGGCTCATGCTTAAGCCCCCTTCTTTACAATTTTTATGTGAATGACATTGACGCATGTCTGGCAAATTTATGCACGACAAGACAACTTGCAGACGACAGCGTGGTCTCTGTTACAGGAGCCAAAGCTGCCGATTTGCAAGGACCATTGCAAGATACCTTGGACAATTCGTCTGCTTGGGCTTTACAGCTAGGTATCGAATTCTCTCCGGAGAAGACTGAGACAGTAGTTTTTTCTAGGAAGCGTGAGCCTGCTCAGCTCCACTTAGGCACTCTCCGTATTTCCTGGGGAAAATACGGGAACATCTGAGTGCTTTATCCGAAAAATCTTCTCAGATTACCTTAGTATGGGTCCCTTCTCATTGTTCCATTCCGGGCAATGAGAAAGCGGACACTTTGGCTAAGGTGGGCGCAACAAACGGTGATATTTATAACAGACCAATTGCCTATAATGAATTTTTAAAATTTTCACGTCAGAGTACACTCGTCAACTGGCAGGCCTCGTGGGATAAGGGAGAACTGGGAAGGTGGCTACACAGCATCATCCCCAAGGTTTCCACCAAACCTTGGTTTCGGGGGTTGGATGTAGGACGAGATTTCATTCGCATGATGTCTCGGATTATGTCCAACCACTACGGGCTAGATGCACATCTCTTGCGTATTGGGCTGGCGAGCAGTAATCATTGCGTTTGTGGATTGGGGTATCAAGACATTGAATACGTGGTTTGGGTGTGTGCTGAATTCTGCGGCGCCAGATCTCTACTTTTGGATACCCTCAGGGCCCGAGGAATACAGCCCTATGTGCCAGTTCGTGATATTCTCGCTCAGCGAAACTTGCCATACATGCTACATGTTTATAGCTACTTAAAGAGCATCAAGATGCCAATTTAACAGCGAAACAAAAAAAACCATGTTAGTTTTAGTATTAGATTTAGTTTCAGCTCGTAGTCGGCAGCGAGGGTAAAGAATTTGCCTTTAGATTATAAGATATTCTAGACCATAAGGCATTAGATTTAATTGGCTCCGTAAAACATTAATTTGTATTGTGCCGTGTCAAATAAATGTTGTGTGTGTGAACTTTAAAACTAAAAAATAAATAATTTTTTTAAAGTGTAGACGACAGACAAAATTATTATCTACAACTTTGCCAAAGATGTCACATCGATCAAACAAACCGTTTTTGCGCCAAAATTTTGTGTAAAATAGCATTCTCTCTGCCTGTGGGAATGAAATTTTGTGACTATATCTGGGTTTTGAGTAAAGACCCTCAACTACTCTCAGACTGGTAAGCTAAGCGACGCACTTGCTTGAAGAGAGCAGCGAATCGTGTGTATATGAAGAGCTCGCAAAAAAAGAAATATTTACCCAGAGAGATAATAAACTGATGCGATCTTTCTCACACGAAACGCTCAACAACTACACAACAATAACTTACTACAAAATTCACTGCATTGATTTTACTGTGTGTTTCTTAAGCATATATCAATTGAGGATATAACCTAAGTAGAAAAGTAAATTGCGTTGTTTGCTTAAAAAAAAAATCCAGCAGCTCATTACGCACATTTGGTTGGCGTGCGACCAGACCGAGCCAAGCGCCATTTTCTTTAAAATTGATTTATTAGCACCAGTGGATGTGCAAACTGATAATCTATGTTCCATTAAAGAATGGAATCATTTGAACAGTTCATAGGTGTGTTATAATAAAAAATCTCTGTAGCACTATGTGAAAAGAACGAAATTGCACGAACGAAACATGAACGAACGAAAACACAGACATGGTATCTAAAGAAAGTGATTGTTTGTGATTTAAAAGCAAAATTTCCGATTTATTTTCACCAGTAACTAATTACTCCGCTTCGGACAGCCCGTTAATACGACTGTCATCAGAATTAGGTAAATAAACAGCCAGGTGGTTTTCGTAGAGCCGAATTTCGTTTTAATGAGCACATCATTTTTTTTTTCAAGATCTTATTGAGCCAGACCGAACCATGTGCATTTTAATTTCATTTGATATTTTTCAAATAGAATCAAATTTTCTCTTGTAACAAACGTCAGGACTGGGTTAATATACGTTAAATCGATAAAATAAGACAATACCCGCTTCAGAGCAGAGCATTTCATATTGATACTATCTTAACACTTAGCACTAGGTGCGTTTTGGCACCAGGAAATAGAGCAACAGAAATAAAGCTTTCCTTGTCAATCAGCTGTATGATTTTTGATACAGATTGGACTGAGAGATGAAGCAGCGTTGATATATTTGTATTACGTTTGACTAGTGAGAAAAATTAGCTTGTTTAATAGTCAAGTTTATATGTTGTAGTAAATACGTTTTTTTTTTTTTTTTTTTTTTTTTTAAAGGTGGCGGGGAAATCTGCAAACAGACACCTGAGAAGAGAACTCAGGGTGTGGGGATGAGACTAGGGGAGAGATGCTGGGGTAGTTGCACTCGCCCAGACACCTACTGATCCCTGTCCCGACCCACCAAAACCCCTCCAGTCTCCAGCCCTGGTCTTCCCGGAACGACGGTTAAGTATTACGTCGGGGAGTGGCTTTTGTGCGTGATGCACCCTTTTTACTCTTATAACCTCCTAGCTAACTACCTGGAGACTGGTAATTAGCTACCACTGGCGTGTTGGTGGTTGACCCGCCACACACGTTGCAGCTCCAGAACAATCTGAGAGGCGGCCGCACAGACCGCGTTCCAGATGTCCGGGTCCTTGCACATCCTCCGGACTAGATTGTTCGGAGTAGTGCCAGGCCCGCTCACAGCCATCATGTTGCTCCTCGCTCTTGCGAAACGGGGGCATACGAAGAAGACATGCTCAGCAGTCTCCTCCTCCTCCACGCACTCGGGACACATGGGGGACACCGCGTGTCCGAACCTGTGCAGATATTGCCTGAAACAACCATGGCCTGACAGGATTTGTGTCATTGGAAGTTCACTTCACCATGTCGTCTCCCGACCCAGCCGGATATCTCCGGTATGAGTCGGTGCGTCCATCTGCCCTTTGTGGAGTTGAACCATTCCCGCTACCAGCGGAGCATCGAGAATGACCTTCTGGTACCTCGTATGCCCCTTGTGTCACGTTGGTCGAAACACTCTCTGTCCTCCTTGATGGCGATGCTGATAGGCATCATGCCGGACAAGACACAGATTGCATCGTATGACACCGTACGATACGCACTCGCAACTCTCAGGCACATGAGCCTGTAGGTACTTTCCAGTTTACCACGGTAACTGTTAGTACCTAGCGCTCTGGACCACACTGGCCCACCATACCTAAGTATGGACGAAACCACGCTGGCAAGAAGTCTTCGCTTGCTGCCATAAACCGCTGAGCTATTGGACATCATACGAGATAGTGCTGCAATAGCCGATGAGGCCCTCTTACAGGCATAGTCGACGTGACTCCCGAACGTGAGCTTGTCGTCCACCATAACCCCCAATAGCTTCAGGGATCGCTTCGAGGTGATGGTGCAGTCTCCGACTCTGACCACCGCATGTTGCTCCGATTTACGGTTGTTCACAACCGTGACCTCCGTCTTATGATGCGCGAGCTCCAGTTTCCTGGAGCGCATCCAGTCCTCGACCTTGCGTATACAGTGCGCGGCCGTCAACTCGACCTCCTCGATAGACTCGCCGTAAACCTCCAGCGTTATGTCGTCTGCAAAGCCGACGATCACAACCCCTACAGGGAACTTGAGTTTCAACACTCCGTCATACATGACATTCCACAACACCGGGCCTAGGATAGAACCTTGCGGAACTCCTGCGGTAATTGGGACGCACTTCTGACCCTCCTCCGTGTCGTATACAAGTACTCGATTCTGGAAATAATTTTCCAGAATCTTGTACAGCGACACCGGTACATGGATGCTCCTGAGCGCGAACGCTATAGAGTCCCAACTGGCACTATTGAACGCATTCTTCACGTCGAGCGTGACGATTGCGCAGTAGCGTATTCCCCTTCTCTTGCGCTGGATTGCTACCTCCGCCGTCTTGATGACGGAAGAGATTGCGTCCAGCGTGGACCTGCCCTTCCGGAAGCCGAACTGGTTACTTGCCAGACCGTGTACACCCTCCGTGTACCTCACCAGTCTGTTGAGGATGATCCTCTCAAGCACCTTGCCCGCGGTGTCCAGCAGGCAGATAGGCCTATATGCCGATGGGTCCCCTGGCGGTTTCCCAGCCTTCGGCAATAAGACCAGTCTCTGCCGCTTCCACCTGTCCGGAAAGAGACAGTCATCCAGGCACCTCTGCATGACTGCCCTGAACAGCCCGGGGGCCGTTTTTATCGCCAGCCTGATCGCCAGGTTAGGGATACCATCCGGTCCCGGTGCCTTGCTCACCTTTAGGGATTTGGCGATCACGATGAGTTCCTCATTCGTAACCCTTGCCTCCTCCCCTGCCTCGACACGGCTGTCGTCGCTCACGGATTGGATGCTCGGCAGGTTGGCCGACCATCTCTGGTCTATGTCTGAGATACTGGAACGTCGGACGTGAGACTCGACTGCCGGAGGCCAAGGACTTGGCTCGTGGCGTGGAAAGAGTCCCTCGATGATACGCTCCAGCATCGCTGGTGATCGCTCGGCAGGCGCCAGCGCGCCTTTAGTCTTGGCCATTACGATCCTGTAGGCGTCACCCCACGGATTTGTATTGGCACTCGCACATAGCCTATCGAAGCAGGCCCTCTTGCTGGCCTTTATCGCACTCTTTAGCATCGATCTTGCCGAACTGAATGCTGCGCGGCGCTCTGTCCTCTCTTCTTCGTTTCGCGCACGCTGCATCCTCCGTCTTGCACGGAGGCACGCACTGCGAAGGTCGGCTATCGCGTCCGTCCACCAGTAAACCGGTGGCTTTCCATTCCTAGGTTGGCGAGTCCTAGGCATGGTGGCGTCGCACGCCCGCGATAGCATAGCAACTAGTTGGTCAGCAGTCGGGCGGAGCCAACTGCCCCCCTCGCGCTCCCTTCTCATTGCCTCTTCGAATACCTCGGCATCAAAGTGCGATGTCTTCCACCCGCGAACGGTCGGAGTGTTGGCTCTACCCGTCGCTTGCCGCCTCTCGTTGTTGTCTACACTATAACAGACCGCCTGGTGGTCGCTATTAGTGTAGCCATCGTCTACCCTCCAGTTCTTGATCAGTCCTGGGCTGGAGAACGTCACGTCGATGATCGACTCCGCACCATTTCTGCTAAATGTACTTTTGTTCCCAACGTTGGCCAGATCTAGGTTGAGCTTTGCAAAAGCCCCCAACAGGATCTGGCCCCTCTGGTTCGTGAAGCGACTTCCCCACTCAACAGCCCAAGCGTTGAAGTCGCCCGCCACCACCAACGGCGTTAGGCCCGTTAGCTCCATGGATAGGAGGTCGACCATCTGGGTGAACCTTTCGGTAGACCAACGTGGCGGAGCATAGCAACTGCAGTAGAACACTCCGTTTACCTTAGCAACTACGTACCCTTCTTCTGAGGTTGAGACAACCTCCTGAACCGGGAACTTGCTCGTCATACATATGGCCGCCAAACTGGACTTATCCGCAACCCAATTACCGTTTCCGGGAGGGATGCGGTAGGGATCCGATATGACGGCGATGTCCGACAACGACTCAGTGGCTGCTTGGTGTAGCAGCTGCTGAGCCGCGAAGCAATGGTTCAGGTTCAGTTGCGTCACCCTTACGCCCGTGGTTTCGCAGCCGGCTTACCGGCTGGGCACCTGGGGCCTCCCATAAAGTGTTTGGCGTCCCGTTTCCCGGAACATACCATGCACTTGGGAGACTCCACACAGTCCTTTGCTTTATGGCCTGCACCTCCACATCGCCTGCACAGCTGGCTCCTATCGGGCCCCTTGCAGGTCCAGGACTTATGTCCGCCCTCAACAGTAAATACGTTTGACCAGACCGAACTGAAGACAATTTTTTAAAATTTTTGTTCGACCAGTATGAACTGAGTGCATAGGTGTCAAAAATAAAAACCAAATATTTTATCACTTGTTGATATTTTTCGTGTATTTATGATAACAGGACATTTGTTAAGCCCTATTTATTACGTGTTAGCATTTAATTAATGATAAGTTCAAACACGATTAATTTATGGGTAGTTAAACTTCAAATGCTAATTACTCAAAACAATGTGTTTGGCGCTTGGCTCGGCCTGGTCGCACGCCGACCATTTGCTCTTTGAATGCTATCGAATTTATCTCAGCAGTGCACACCGCGGTGTACTTCTGTACAGTTATTTACCACTCTTCTTTCGCTCAGCTGTAGTGTCAGCATAAGCAGCAAGTGTGTTAGTTTTTCTGCGAGCAGCAGAAACACATCACAAAACAGAAAAAAATAGTGCAAAAAATTTTTCACTCGGGACAAGAAGTAAACGGTGAATATTCGCTTTACTCTACAAAACAACCGGATTATCGCGAACTAAAATTGACAATATACCATGTTGTTTTTGACATGAGGGAAATGTTCGTTCTTTTCTTGAGTATTATGTGAGGAAAATTTTACGATGATTTTGAAGTTTTAGAAAACAAAATGTAGATTATTTGACAGTTTTCCATATGTTACTGAAAAAAACATAAAAACATAATTTACTTAGGCCGTTACAAATTTTATTTTCATTTTATGTCACCCCCCTCTCCACTTCGAAAATTTTGAAAATTGTAAGGGGAAGAAAAAAAGTTCAAGTCGTTTGGTTAATATTATTGTTTTTTTTTTTTTTTTTTTTTTGACAACGTATAAGTTAAATTTAGCAACAAACATGTCCAGTGAGAGCGAAAGTGTCGTCAAAAGGCAAGCGAAATGATTAATAATGACAATTAGGTGTTATTTTTTAACATTTATTTGAGCGAAAATCGTAACTTGCATACAAACTTTTATCCAAAATATTCCTTGTTTTCGTCTCGTTGTTTTTTTTAGAGAACCCGAAAAGAGAGTGCACTGGTAGGAATAGAGAACCAATTCGTACATGGTTTTTGATATATCGCAGTCTTAAAGCTTACACCTGCGTAGTTATAATCTTGTTTCCTGCCCTTACGGACCGAATGGTAAATCGTAGTTTCCACTCAACTGTCGAACTATCGAGGCCTTGCTAATCGCAGGGTAAATTGATTAGGCGATTAGGACGGGTCTCTTCCGACGGCTAGGAAACGGTGCTATATGGTTTCTGGTTTTGAACTTTCGCTTTGCTTTTTTAGAAATCCTTTTGGACTTGTTTGTCAAATGAACTCGTACGACTTGGCATGGATTTTTTTGTTCATTCAAAGTTCGTTATGAATTCCTCTGAACTGGGAAAAACATTTCTTCCCGATTTGCGTGTTCTAGCGGATTACGTGCTTCAAAAACAGCATGTTCAAGTTATATGGTTTACTAACATGTAGAAAGGGACCAGTCGTGTCAACTGCAAAAACGAGAATGCTAAGGTGTATGCGAACCAGTCAACAAGATTATAGAGGTGCGTGTTAAACGTTAGCAAACAAAACTATTACATTTTCATTCATAAAATAGTTTCAATTCAATCTCAATCTGCGATTATTTTAAAATAAGTCTACATCGAATTGAAGTACCCTTCTTATTCGTTTGAGCTAACAAATTATAATATGATGAACAATCGGGTACACTTAGATTCAACACACGCATTGTGCAAATATCTTCCTACAGATTATGATTATAACATATCTAAATGCTTAAAAGGTATCCTAATAACACAATGAAACCTTTTCAATAAACGAAACCGAATTCGTTTTGACGTTGAACTCCCAAACCGATAGACAAAGTCTCAGTGAAGCTTTACGCGCTCGTAAACAAACCGATCGCTTATCGCATCGAATCGGTCCGATCGGTTTGTATTTCTCATTTATCCTTCGACACACTAACGGACCAACTTCAGACCGGAAGCGAGAGACTGGGGAATGGACTTGGAACTGAATTTCAAATTAGTTGTTCGCTCAAAAGCGTCGCCAGTCTTAGGCGCCTTCGAGTGAGATTAAAACGCTGACACACAACTGGCGGCAGCAGCTTTTCACCAGGCCGTTTGGATCATGCAAATTTATGCAAAATCCCCTTGTATGCTTTTTTTCGTGCCGACCAGTGATATCACTGAAAATTTTCTGCGGTAAAAGGTGGAGATGGCAAAAGGGGACACGCTTGCAAAGTTCGATTCTATGTAAATGAACGCTCTCGGGGAAGGAGTGAGAAAAGTCTATCAGCCAAGCAGATTAGCAAAAGTGCGGCAGAATACGTTACGTACGTGTCGATGCTTTTCAAACGAAACGATGTAAGCAGCATTCGATCGAATAATTTCAATTTTTGCCAATCCTCACAGCATTTGTGAAAGCGGCGATAAAATTTGGGAATTTATTGCCTTTTAAGTTCAATTTTGCTTTCAGCTCTTTATCTTGCCACCCAGCATTCTAGTAGACTAAACAGGAACGACAGCAGTACAAAGATAAGGAAGTGAAGAAAATCGATATTGTTTCCTTACTAGAACTACCCCGGTAATGTTCCGCCTCTACGTTAGAACAGACTACGACCGCACAACATTTGGCATAGCATGGAAAGCCACTACATACTAAACGAGAAATTTGGGAGTATATATTTTCGAACTGCAGAACTTTCGCTCAGGTCCGTTCCCAAGAGAACAGTTCGCAGCCAGAATACTTTTTTCTTTGTTTCTAAGTTTTTTTACTGATGCTTGCACTTGCCAGCAGCACCAAATATTGCGGCACATGAATCTATGTATCGAGACAGAATCGGAGCTTTCCACTGTTTGGAATCTCCCTCACTGAGTCTAATATCTACATAGAATATTGCATATGTTTAAACCAAAGAAATGCAATTGAATGGCAATTGCCTTTGCTAAGCAAATAGAACTCTATACATGATAGCCTTCAGAGTGAGGCAATTTGTTTTGCCGAAAACTCGGTTTTCAATTAAAATCAAAGTTATCGCTACAATTGTAATCGAACGCAGACTTTTCGTTTCTTGTTCAGTGGAAAGAACTGAATATGGGAGCCTGAAACTTCTAGGGCAGAAACAAGATTTTTTAGTATGGATACGTGATTTCAATTACTTCTCCGCACGACATTACTCAAACCTGTACCACAGACTAACAGACTTGGCACTTTGGGCGAATTCTCAATCGTTCGGATGATAACAGTAGTTTACGTATGTTACACTAGCACCACCTGCTAACATGTTTGTGCTGCATTCTGTATCTCGACAGCAGCGCTAGCATACGTGCATGTGTCAAATTGGGCACCACAGAAATGTACGAAATTGCATGACGGTGCAGACGGTGTTGTCGCGCGAAGGCTAAGGCTATTAAAATGGAAATTTGAAATAATCGTTATTTGTTGCGATGGAGCTAGGTTCCAGTGTTACGTCTGTAAGTGCCCTTACTGTTTATTTGGTAATTTCTACATGTTCTATATTTGAGAATTTGGACAGGAATAGTAGAAATTATTGCATTTGCAAGTGCTCCACGACGTTTTTGTTAAAAATAAAACCAGGGCGGGGGTCTAGCGTGGTTGGTAACACCTCCGTCAACCACGCTCGACGCCTGGGTGGCGTGATCCACTCACAACCAACCCAACTGGTCTAGATTCAATCCTAGCCGAAACCGGGAGATTTTCTGAAGCGAAAAATCTCTGGGATCACGCCTTCCATCGCATGAGGAAATAAGCCGTTGGCGCCGGTCCGTTAATCAACGGGTCGTAAGTTAGGGTCCTGGGTGGAGTCGCCTCCCGGGCAGCGGTGATTGGCACAAACAACAGGGGCGGAAACAGACCGACGGAAAATAAGCGAGAATAAAAAAAACCAATCGCAAGAAACCTTACTTTAATTTGAAAAAAACTCTTGATACTTGAGAAACTTCTGTGAAAGGTTCTATTCGCGGCAACGCGACAGCTGCTCGCTCCAGACGTTGACAAGTTCAGTGTAGTCGCCGTCCTTTTCAGCTGTATTGTTGCTTCTTAGCTGTTTACAACCCTTGAAAGTTGTGTCCCGTTCATGGATCTTCCGCATGGAACTCACGTTTATTTGTCATCACACTTCCTGTGACTTCTACCTTTACATTTCGCAATCCTTTGGCCAAGGTGCCTTTGCATGCCGATTCGAGCAATGTTCCGATGTTCCAAGTACCGAGTTTACAATAATTGTCCCTTTGCAATCGTCTTGGTCCATTCGTATTCGTATTTACTTATGAATACTTGTAATGAAGCCGCTGTCTTCAATATAGTTGTCGGGACGTTGAATTCCATAGGTCAGCCAATCGGCTTCGAACCAGAGGTCACAGCGGGGCCTTGAAATACACCACACTAGACACACTACACAAAAGTGTTCTACCGAGCAAAAGATCTGGGAACCACTGATTCAGACCAAAGCCATAAATTATGCGGTAGGGGAAAGTAGGTAAAGATGGACACTGCGGGTAAGATGGACACTTTTAATATTTCACAAACTAAAATGTATTATGATAGTTGAGTGATGCGAATACCATCTTTATAGTGTGTTAATGCTTTTGAGTTGCATTATCGGTTTTCAGCAAGCAAACTGTCCAATTTGTAAGTAAAACAAAGAATATTTTCGTGAACGCGCAATTTGATGTAATTTTTATTCCACGGAAAATAGTGAAAAACTCGTGAAACTTACGTGTTTTCATTTGTTCACAATAGTAAAGTGATTAATTAGTCTTTCCTCGGTTTTCTAGTGAAAATCCAGCAGATTTTCGATGTTCCGATGAAGAGCTACGATCGTTTGAAAAATTTACAACCAGGTCGGGCAAGACGGACACACTAAGGTAGGGAAAGATGGGCATACGGATTTACCTAGAATTTTCACATGTAGCATCTGTTGTGTACTACAGATGTTCACAAAGTACACCCGCGAGAGAAACCAGCAGATATTAATCATTTAGCAGTTAGAACAGGCCATATAGGCGGAGAATTTTCGCCTTCATCGAAACCCATCCTCTCAAACTGTTCACGTGATGTATAGATGGACTCTAATAACGTAGAGTAATGTATGGCCATCACTTAACACATAAATCAAAAGAATACTTAACGTACTACATCTTTTTTGTGAGTGTCCACCTTTAGCTTCGTAGTGTCCATCTTACCCACCCCAAGTGTCCGTCTTTCCCAACCATGACAAAAACAGCAATTTGTAGTCTTATTTTTGAAGACCCAAAACACATAAAACTTGGAGGAAGTTCACTAAAACCAAAAATGATTATGAAAACAAATGACCTTAAGTTTCAATTTGTATGACTACTGCGATCTAAATAGCAATACCTAAGTAATTATTTAGATTAAACCTTAGGGTGTCCGTCTTTACCTACTTTCCCCTAATTCTTAGAAAATCTAAAAAGTTCCGAAACTTGACATCCTTGATTTTTGCTACCAGGGTTGCACGCGTATTCAACCAGTCGTAGTTCACATGATTCTGAAAATCAATTTAAATCTTCCAATTCCTTTCAAGAACGCTCTATATTCTCTATCATCCTCAGACATTTTTCCTGCACTCTTGAGTCTAAAGCGCGGCAAACACTCGGTTTTCTACATCATATGCGTGTTCAAAGCTTTATCCAAATAAAAAATTGTCGATTAAAATTTTTCGTATTTTTAAAACATTTAGCATAGGAAACACTAAAGAAAAAAATTAAAACAGGAAAAAATCGTTGGAAGTTAAGGAGAACCTTATACAGGATTATTCTTTCGAATCTTTTCAGCTCGTTCGGAGCCTCAGAACCTGTTGCCAATTGGGTCCTAAAATTTTACACGGTTTTCTAATTTTTATGTATCAGCTGAATTAGTGCATTTTTCTGAGCAAAATGTGATTTTCAAAAAATGATTATCGTTTTTCTTTAATTTTTAAAAGAAGAAAAAGAAAACTGCTCGAAAGGTCTTAAATGACAGTTCTCCCATATATCGTACATGGGCTAAATAACATTTAACCCTCTAGTGCCCAAATGAATTTTCAGACGGACTTCGAAAAAATCACTTTGAAACTTTATAAACATTTTTTTAGTATTGATTGAAGCTTTTTAGAGGCTCAACTGAAGACCGTCTAAAGGCGACATTGGGCACTAGAGGGTTAAGGCCTTTCGAGTAGTTTTTTAAATCTTCATTCAGAAATCGTAGAGAAACAATAAACATTTTTTGAAAATCACGTTTTGCTCATAAAACGCGGCTTTTTCAAATGATATATAAAACTGGTATAGCTTGAGGACCCAATTGTTAACAGATATTTCAAAAGTTTTTCATCGACCTAAAGAATCAGTGCTTTAATAGATGCAATTAATGGCTACTGTGGGTTAATCCCACGCGCGCAATTAGAAACCTCATAAAAAATTCGTCAAAATTTTAGCGGAAATCGACGCAGATTACTGATACAGACCGTAAAAACCAAAGCTCCCCAAAAGTATTGAGATGAACAGAAGAAAAAATAAGTACTCTATCAAACCGATTTGTTAGTAGCTTAAGTATTTATGATAAATATTAGTGAATAATAAGTATGTGTGTCCAATCACAAATGGTGACTTCTCAACACTGTTAGAAATTTGTAATTTTAATTGTTAGGATTTGTTTGCTTTCGCAATTAGGACTTATCATTCTAGGGATCCTAACCTACTTGTTAGTAAAGGGGAAGAAAACTTACAACTAACTCAATTGCTAACTTATTGGCTTTAAAGAGAGCTTATCGTAGCAATTGAGGATTGCAACGATTTTTGTCGAAAATTGTTAATAATTTTATTTGACATAGCTTCTAATGGTTCAACACCAGTAAGTCTATGTAATTCGAGTGTACCAAACCAAGGAGGACGCTCCAAAATCATTTTCAGAATTTTATTCTGCGTTTTCTTCCTTGTTGAACAGCAACTCGACCAGATCGGTACAGCATAAAGCATTGCTGGTCTAAAAATTTGTTTGTAAATCAAAAGTTTGTTCTTTAAACAAAGTTTAGAATTCCTGTTGATGAGAGGATATAATCATCTCGTATATTTGATGCACTTGGCTTGTATACTTTCAATGTGCTCTTTGAAAATAAGTTTTTTCTTAGCAGGGTTGTTTTTTCCTATTAACCACAATAAACATGTAAAGATTGGAAAATATGTTTAAGTAATTTGTGATGGATTTTTTTGAGGTCCATCTAAGGCAGTGTTTACCTAAAAGGTTGAAAAGTAAAATTTTGGGTTGAAATGTGTTTAAAATCTGAAAGATATTAAATTACTACCACCGTTGTCCCACTTGTTGGTTAATATCATAACAGCTGCTCTCAAGTTACCGTACTTATTTTTAAATTTATAGCCCTTGTAATGTTACCATCGAGCGTGCCTCGAAAACTGCGGTGAGAGCAAGCTTAGGAAAATGACTGGAGAGCGACACTATACTGACGACTTTTTTCTCTTTTCAATCTAACAGCCTCATGCATGAGCTATTCATGAGAGCTCACATACAGCTACAGCTTACACAAGCTAAAGAAACTGTCTTGTGTTGCGTACGACAGCTCATGGTTGCGCATGTATTTTGTTCGTTCGAGCATGACAGCCTAGTTTGCTCATTTTGAGGATGTCCTGTTGCTGTTGACAGCCTGCTGATCGCCTACGGCTGTCATCGACTCGCATTTTTTCGTTTCTCCTTTTTCACAGGCCGGTGGCATATTGAATACAAAGCACACCGTTTCCATTGTTGATATTGTTCCCCACGTAAGAAAAAACGTGCTTTGCACCATCTCTCTTGCATTCTTTCATCGGGCTCACTGTCGTGAATCATAATCACCTGACATCCCGCTCGGATTCGTGCTGAAGGATGTCGGAACAAACCAACAGACATATGGAGATGAAAAATAACAGCCCGTATGGAGTTGCATGTGTGCTGTCGTCAGTTGCTGTCGGACTGTTTACCGAACGTGTGGGGAGCAGAGAGAGCTGTGCAATACAATGAGAGCCGGATCAGTTGAAAATTTGCTGTCATTGTCTTGCAGTCATTTTCATAACACTGGGTGAGAGTATCGCCGGTTAGTGTTAAACTTAGTTGTTTGGCGCTGGATGACTAGTATCCGGTTCCGGCTGACACCCATTCGTGAACTGTTGTTCGTCATATAGCGGAAAATGTTGTTACGTTATATCATACAGCACTTAAGGTTGTAGTGTGTAAAAGCCACATGAAAGCCACCACGTGGTTAACTACGAATTTTCATTGGTAAAAGACTCCGCAATATTCAAAGCGTTACTTATGGAAACACTGTCTTATGTTTCCATCACCATTACAATCATGAGGATATGTTTTCATATGTTACGCATTAACTATTGACGAGTGGTATGCCGTTGAAAATTCGAAGTCGACCACGTGGGGGCACGAAGTCGGCCATTTGTGGCTTCAGCACACTTGCATCTCAACCGTTCTTGACAATCCATATCAGTTGGCCCCTTTCTGTCACTAGCTAAGGGACAATAGACAGGATGTAGAAGATTTTATTCTACATACCGAGGATGGTTCGTCGCTTAGTGTATCCGTCTCTGTGCTCTTCCGATGATATTTACCAAGTGTTGAAAGCACTTCCAACAGGCGCAATGACTAGCACTGCTTGACAGAGAAGAACCAAAAGATAATAAACTTTGTTCGTTTTTCATACGCAACCCGAAAAATTTACGTTAAGTGGTTTATTCCTGAAGAGTTATGGCTGGCTTAGTTTCTATTCGAGCTGTAAGCTATCCAGCTTTTCACGCGCCATAATGGCGGACGCTATAATGCAAAGTTCGTAATGAACTATCCACTCTTTTGACAACTCTGCTTACGTCAGTTTCGAGTTTTTATGTAGTTTATCGAAAGAGAAATATATCTGGCAACATTTCTGTTGCCAGTTCAGCAGAAATCCCGAAACCAGAGATGACAGATGTTTTTGAAAAATGTCTGCAACTGCTTGAAAAACCGAAAAAATCTGCTCGAAACTGAAAAAAATCTATCCGTGATTCAAAAAAATTTCGCTCGCGCAGGCAGAAGTCTGTAAAAATCTGCACAAATTTTTAGAAAATCCGCGGAAATATAAGAATACTCTGGCAAAAATCTGCAGAACCTGTGGAAGAACTGCAAACATCTGCGAATAACTAAAAGTCTGCGCACGGACTCTAAAAATCTGCGTTTGCAGATGTGCAGACAAATCTGCACATTTGGTATCCCTGCCCAAAATTGATGTAAGCAGAGAGATTCACATATTACACACATTTAGCATAATTACGTTACGTTTGTGTTGATGATTGATAATTTATGTGGTAAATCAAATCTAACAATTTTAACACAACAATTGTTAAGGATTAATTTTTTGCGTTATAGCTTTGTAAGACAAATTCCTTATATTTTGTTTGTACCAATAGTGTCATAGAACAACGTTTTCTTGTAAAATGCAACTAACAAATATAAAATACAAAAAGAAAAACTTTCATATAAAATAAAAACTCTATAGGCGATTAAAATGACTGTTCGACTGACAGCTGGCGCTGCAGTAAAAATAAAGATGATGGTTTGTAGGCAGCATTTTACCCATCGAGATTCTATTTGCAGTGAGTTATCACGAGTTTATGTAGCGAGAAACTTTAAATGTTTTAATTTTTTTCACTAAACGGTTGATTTAAACTAAGAAAATGCAATTCCATCACATAATGTACCTAAAAACTCCTGTAAAAACATAACCTCAAATTAGAAACGAAACCGCATCTCATATATTTGCAGTTTTATATGTATTTTTTTGACAGTGTTCAGTCTACTAGTAGCTGCTAAAAATTTCTAACCAGCTGCATTGTTATTGACGTCAAGAATATCTATTTTACGCAAATATCGCATGGAAAACAGTCTCCTGTGTATATAAGCAAAGATGACTAGAACAAGATACCTGACTCTTGCAAAATTCATCGGACATGATTGTCGCTGCGCGTGAGCAAAAGTCGAGCTAATTTATACACTGTTGATATGATGTATACTTAACGTCAAAATCAACTAACGCCAAAGCCAAGACATGACTGCTGAAAGGTGTAACAATTTTGTCAGTATCCATGTGTACGACTGTACGGTGCTGCCATCCGAAAAATGATATTAATGTGTACGAATGTTTAGTTCTCAAAAATGAAATTTTCCGGAAGAATCAAGAACAATCGGCGCACCATTTAAATTGAGCGTACCATCAGAAATTCCTAATAACCGCTATGAGCACACTCTACAGCCAAGTTTTCCACTCTTGCCGAGGTTAATAAAGTAAAAATCGGGTGCCCCGGTGAACCTGACCATATGCGCAATGGTGCTGAAACCTGGCTTGCGACATATCAAAATTTAAGTTTTGGTAGAATGGGGCCTGAAAATAAATATAACCCCTCAATATAGACCCCCACTCTGAGAGTCGATTTCACACTTTTCTTTCGTACTTTGAATGTGCAAAAACTGACAATATCGTTAATCTGCACGTTATCTTAAGCGTCGAGCTGACCAAACTGCTACACCTTTTTCATATACAATCTTGAACAGCTCAATGATCGATGACGGACTATGCACGATAAATCGGTTTTGCTCTTAGTGACAATTTTATGAGAATTTAAGTTATCAGATGGCAGCACTAAGCGTCTGAAATCGGTCGTATTCAAAATGTATGAAAAATATGGAAGTTAGGTATCTTGTTCTAGTTATCTTTGATATTAGCCTTGGCTAAAAATTGAATCTATCATCTTTTTCCTAGTTCTAGAGTTCAAATCCAGAAGTCGCACGGTCGTTTTTAGTTTTGCGTTAAAACGCCAATTGGCGATTGATGATGATAGATTGAAAATAACCAGACAGGTCATTGGAGCAATTTTTAGATTTTTGTTGCATGTTCAAACTATTGAAGCGAACTGTTCGAGTAAAATAGAACAGCGAAAAAAACAGCAAAGTTGCATATCTGTTTTGTGGTGTTACGTTTGTTAGTCTGTGGTACTAGTGTTACTAACGTAAACTACAGAACTGTTATCATTCGAATGATAATTTCATTGAAAATTTGTTTCAAGTTTTAGGTCTGTTAGTCTGTGGGTTCAAGTTCGCCATAATGTGACTACGGCGGCAAATTTATGCGGAACTGGCTACAATATTGAGAAATCTCACTGCATCTCTCAGATTATATTATTTGTGATGAAAAATATCTTATTGTCTTACTCATCATTAAAGAATTACTTTTCCACCAAAGTACGAACTGAATGATTCAGCTGTCCTTAGGTTTGCTAAACTGTCAGAATGCTCTGCTCTATACGTTGCCTGATTTATGACGCTGCTCGGGATACAAGAGCTTTGCTAGGGTGATGTCCCGAAAAGACGGAGCCAGAGAAATGCTGGCTGAAGTTGAAACAAGACAATACAACTTTTTGATGAACTTTCACAGGGTGGGAATTTTTGCCGTATCTAGCATGTAAGATTAGTATAGTCATGGTATGACGCGGTAGGGGGCTGAAGCTTGCAACTTGTCAAAACTTTTTCATTCGATTAAAGTGTCTGCTTCCGCGTCGTGCAACTGTCTACTACCGAAGGGGAAGATACAAAAACCGACTATACCGTTTATGTTTCGGTCGTGGTTTTTTTTTGCTTCTTTTCCACAGCATGTTGTCTGATTTACGCAAATTGTGGCTACCATCTTGTTTTGTATGCTAATTTATTTTTCGATGATGGTTCAGAATTCTTCCTAAACTACTAAAATCGTAATGCATTCCATTGCAAAGACAAACAGTTGGACTAAGGATTCAAGACTATCGTCACACTTTACTGCAATCAACTCCATCCTTTTGTATGAAAATGCAATGCTTTTAAAGTAGCAAATTACAGCAACTGAATAGTCACAAAGTAAACTCATCCGAGCACTGAAGAAAATCCATCTGGGAATTTAAATACGTCTTGGTATATTATGAAAAGTGATAAGTGAAAGTGATAGAAATAAAAAAGTGAAAAAGATTGGAAGTGTAATGTAATATGAAAAGTAATTCTAGCAACAGCTCATTTAAAATTGTTGAAAAAACCTAAATTAATCCACCTAGCGGTCAGACCCAGCCTTTCTCATTTAAACTTATTATTTGTAGAAATAGATTTACATGAACGCTTGAATCCAGTTAAGGTATATCCACTCTTTGGGTTCTAAAACATTGATGTTGTAATTGAAGTATAAAATATGAAATTTGACGTAATGTTGGTGTTAAGAAATAACGAAATAACAGTCTTCAAAACACGTTTCTTTTCATAACTTTTGAACCACAAATTCAATCTTTATAAAATTCAAAAGTTAAGGGTATTTCAGGTAGCCCGTTCTTTTGAAATCAATTTTGTTCAAAACGGTTGTGTAGTTTCTGAGATTAGGATGTTTCATGATTTTTACATTTTGATACAGAACCTCTATACTTAAAATCTGATTACAATAAAATTGTATGGGGTCTTATGGGACAACAAGAGCTTTCATTTGCAATTGATTTCATGACAATCGGTCCAGCCATCTCTGAGAAAAGTGAGTGCGAAGAAAAAGTTGCACATGCACACACACACATACAGAAAATGCTCAGCTCGTCGGATTGAGTCGAGTGATATATGCCATTCGGCCCTTTGGAGCACTTTTATACTTTCGGTTTTGCCAGTGATGGCTATACCTTTCTAGGAGAAAGGCAAAAAGATCGAACCAAGCAACTAAGTGCAACTTTCACACAATGAAAAAAATATTCACACATTCATTCCTTTCATGCTCTCTGCTCCTATAATGAACTGATTGTTTCCGCAGTTTTCAGTGTTTTTATGTGACGAGAGAAGATGCCCTGGTTGGACTTAAATCTAATTCAACATACTTACAGATCAATTTACATATTTTGCCGCTCCTGATGCTCGTCAACCCAAACACAAGCAACCTCTAATTATGCGAACAATCGATAGATAATTTAATTTGCATACCAAACCACCGGATGCCATGAGTGTGACTTTCTACCGTCACTCGTTCAATCCGATCTAACCTAACATCGGAATTGGATGAAAAATGGCACCCTTTTCTAGTATCTCCAACCACGGCCTACAGTTAGCTCCATTCAATTAGGCTCAATAAATCTCTCAAATCAAACTAACCCCCGGCAATACAAAATAATCGAAAATGTCACGGCTTTGTCAGTTGCGCTATGTGCCGTGATTCACTGTCCGTGTTGTGCATACCGCATAAACAACTGTACTAGTATACGATTATAATCGTCATTTCCAATTATGTTAATTAGATAAATAAATAATGTCCTCCTGGAAATGACTCCATCCACATATACACCCGCGCTTATAGTGCATATCAGTGAAATGTTACTCAATAGCAAAATAGGCAAACTATATATGATTAGCATCCGATCCAGCTGCGAATGATACTCTCTTCAATACAATTGCTAAATCACTATTTTAGACTCATGTTTCAGCTGCTTTCATTTTCTCGGTAACTTTGGAAGAGTTTTTTTTTTTTTTGACGAGATTTATTTCATTTCGATAAAGTTAGGTTTTTTGTTGTTTTGCTAATCTAGTTGTCTTCGATAATTAAATATACCCTGTTCCCAAAATGATGAATACACTTTTATGTGATACTTTTATCGGATCTTTGTCGATTTTATTCTCAACTGTGGCTGGTGGTTTTTTTTTTTTTTTGAATATAAGAAGAAACTTTTTCGTCAAGAGGGAGTGTCATAAAAACTTAGTACCTAAATCCAATGTCATGAATCAATTACATGTCCTTAAAGAGAACAAGATTATACATTTCTGTGGTTTATTATTTATTATGAAAAGAAATTATTTTGCCAAAAAGAATTATTCACGGAACTGTGAAATTCAGTGTATAGGGTATTTGGCAGTGGCGTAGCGGTGTCACCTCCCTAGATTGCAGTAAAATTATCTTGCAACCAATAGGAGAATGTACATAGTTTTCGTGGGTGGTACTTCTTAGGAATGCCACGAATTACAATTGGTAATTATTTCCGCGGATGTCACTATTCTAAATGTGGCATGCAAGACAATTTTCTCACGGGTGTCATCTCTCCCCACCCCCACTGCGCTACGCTAGTGGTAGTTGGTGAGTAACCTTGAAGTAAACCCATTTTAAAAAGTCCTCTGACAACAAAATGATCTGTTCACGCGCTTGTCAGATCGGACTCTGTAACCTTGCAGCTACGAAACTCCCTTGAACTGATTGTTATGATGAATGTTTTAATTTTCATTTTGATTGGAAAATTAATATATGGACGGAGCAGGACAAAATTTTCAAACACGTCCAGGGTAATCTACAAAAAGGCACTGTTCTCCATGCTTCGTAATGCAGTTTCAACAGTTTTCTATTGAGCTATCTATTCGAAAAACCACTCACGGTGCCCCATTTGTGCACAATCTTTGGGTGAGTTTTCAAGGTTCTATGTACAAAATTAAAAGAACGTTCTCAGTTCGGAATGCAACAAAAATTTGAGAGGCCGGTTGTTATTGTGTTTCAAATTATCGAGAAAGTGTATATATAGCAATAAACATCAAATTATCTGCGATAGGGGTAATGATCCGGAAAGGTTACATCACTAGAACAATAAACAAACATGTGTCCCAATCGCAGGGCATTAAGACCATGTTATATGATATTTCAATGTCGATGTGAGATACGTTGTAATTTGTTTCCGTAGTTAGGAACTCCGTTTTTCATATGTTTTTCATGTGACTGTAAAAAAACCGACTTTATTACAGCATCTCAGTTCTCGCCACAAGTAACATCTCTGGGTGATTTATGGATTTTACATCTGTTGTGTCTCGGCACACCACAACAGCTGACCGGCACCAAATTCATACTCGGTATCAGCTGTAAAACCACAAATCCACAAAACTGTTCCATTTGCTGCTACTTCCTAGTATGTAGTTCTTTTTATGTATCCGCCATGCCGTCGATATGGGGGTTACAAACAAGACAGCCAAACGGGGTTTGCAGCCACTGGGTACTGTAAAACTTTGTTAATTAATTTTTCCTCTATAAACCAGACGCGCCACGCTCGGGCGCCAGTTCGGGTCATTATCGCACACGCTTACGATGGTGCACGAGATGATGCACTGTTGCGCGAGGATACGTTTAGCGGTGTGTACCGAAGTTGTTCATACCCGACTGATATTAGCGTGTTGTAAACTTGTTACGGCTTCACTGCCGCTGTAAAAATAATAAGGAGTAATAACATGGTTGAATTTTTTGCTCAAAGATTAATTAATGCAGTGTTTGTTGGAAAAATAATAATTCGTAATTGTATTACTCTTTATTTCCAGGTATGGTTTCTACTGAATGTATCATGCTATGCTAAGTAATAAGGTAAAAAAATGTGTTTTAAATACCCTAGTTTATATGATGATGAACCTCATTATTTGAATACCAACTGCATTCTTTGGCATTAGACTTTCGTCATAACTAATCACTGGTTAACTCAGGTGCCCGCCAAAAGCTCAAACCAGAAAAAATTTAAAGATTATAGGGTAGGGAACATATTCTAAGCAGCTAACAGCCTGTGTATTCAGACGAAATACTCGAAATGTGTTGGGTGAATTTCAAACAGTAGTATATCAATCTCTTCTCTATCGTTTTCTCTGTCAGAACTTGTTTTCAGATTGTAAACCTAAGTTAGCAAACTATAACAATAATCAATTAAAGTCACCGATCGAGGGACACTATTCCAATCACCCCGAACCTATTTTAGGCAGTTTCCCTCTGTTTTGCAGGCGTTTTTTTGCTGCACCCGAAGTGATCAAAAAGCAGGAGTTTGAGGCCTATTTTTTGCGACTGATTAAAATAGGCGCTACTGCTTAAGCCGTTCCATACCCTAACTATTCAACCATTCCTGTGAATTTGGTGTCCCTAACCGTTACCGTTTTTTTTTTTTCAGAGACTCAAATGAGTTTCCTCGTAAAGATAACGGTGAAGCGACACTCTTACGTAAGTTGACGCGTTCTGGTAATGGCTATGGGCAACAAAATTCGTAAGAATGGTTGAATAGCTATAATCTTTAATTTTTCCCGGTTTGAGCTTTTGGAATGCACTTTTTTTCATTTTGTAGGCCAGTGATTCAATCTATTCACGGTCTAAACCATCTTTTGCCTCAGAAGCCGCTCTTTAGCACATATATACCACATTAGAACGATGAACACCCCACATCCTACTAAGCTTCGTGAACTGTGCTGTGTTTTGAGCTGTCTATTCCATTTGGTTTATTTCATTTAAAATCCGGAACAAATAATTTAGCTCTATCTTGAAGTTGGTTTGGCTTAGGAAACCGGTTAAGTAATCGAAATAGGGGTAATTCATTGTATTTCAAGAGAAAAATCCTACGAGTCAAAATTAAGTCTAAATTTAATCTAACATGTTTATTTTTAATCAGTGGTTCGTTATTAGGTGGGCACCTTGATGTTCTCAAAATCTCCGCTGCTACACTGAGCCAGGATATCACGGAAGGGTCGTATTCCTCGGGCCCTGATGGTAGCGTGTGGGGCCTAGTTGTTGGTTCCAAATCCGGGGTCTAAATGTGTTCTTAATGTTTTGTTGGATTCAGTAGAATGGGACTAGATTGGGGCATGGATGGATTACAGGAAAACGTATATAAGAAACATGTAAGAAAGTTCAACGCTCGCCAAGGCATCACGAACAGAACAGCTGACTGCCTACCTCCGGCCTGGGAGCTATTAATCTAGACTTGGCGTAATGGTGAACATGGCCAAACAACGTGCTCTATGTCATGATAACCTTCACCTTAGGCACAGTTATCACTTTCCCTGAGGACCTCTATGTGCCTTGATAAGCGGTAGACATCGCTTTTTGACACACTCTTGTTTGTAAACTGTTGAGTCCATCATCTTCGTCCACCCACAGCTGCAAATATCATACCAGATTGTGTATTTCTGTACAAATTTATCAGCGCAAATGAGCTTGAATTTGGTGTGGACATCACCCCATGCTGTGTAGAGATGGAGTTTTGTTCCGAAAAGCTGTCCAGAATCCGCCTTCACGTACGATTTGTCATACATAAGCAAGCACCCTTCGAACTTCGTCGAAAGCTTCTCGTACAACTTTCGAGCGCGTGTTTTGGTTAGGTACTATTATTACACCAACATGGATTTTTCGCTGGAAGATCAACAGTTACTAATTTAACGAAATTTACGTCATTCTGCTTAAGAAATATGGAGAATGGAGCCCAAATAGACCCCATATACACAGATTTGAAAGCTGCATTCGATCGCGTTGATCATAATTTGCTTCTTGCAAAGATTAAACGGATGGGAGCTGCACCTAATTGTATTGGAACTGGAAATCATACTTGATAGATCGCCAATTGTCTGTGAAGATTGGAGTCGCTAAGTCAAACTATTTTACAAATCTCTCTGGTGTTCCACAGGGCAGCAACCTTGGCCCGCTGCTTTTCTCTTTATTTTTCAACGACGTGTGCACGATACTTCCGCGAGAGTGTCGACTTCTGTATGCAATTGATTTGAAAATCTATCTCATCGATCGTTAAATCGATCGACGACTGTAGAGAGCTTAAAAACCTTGTTGACATTTTCACAGAATGGTGTAGAATTAACGAGCTGGTCTTCAGTACGAACAGATGTTCTGTAATCTCATTTACTTGTAGAAAAAAAATGATTAGCTGGAACTACAACATTGGAGGCGAACAGGTAGAGAGAGTGTCTGTGATCAAAGACCTTGGAGTGCATCTTGATACGACGCTTTCCTTAAGGGAGCACTATACCGCTGTGATAGCAAAAGCTAATCGAAGTCTAGGGTTTATAATCAGGATCTCCAAAGAATTTACAGACCCTTATTGCCTTCGTGCGCTTCACTACTCGCTGGTCAGATCTGTGTTCTCCAACACAGTGCATGCTGCTGTGGTATGGAGTGTAATGATGTCTGGACATCAAGGATTGAAGTAGTTCAATCACGTTTTGAACGTTATGCACTTGGGTTTCTTCCATGGAGCAATCCCAATAAACTGCCTCCCTATAGAAACCTATGTAAACGCTATATTGAGTTTGTCTCCTGTGAACCCATCAGGACCGTCGAAGTTGAACTTCTTCTCATCGGAAAAAAATACTTACAGTTGTAAAAAAAAAGCCAATTACTCAAAGGTGCATCTATTCAAATCCTAACCATGTTATACCATGTTTCACAGACGTGCCAAGTTTTGCAAATTCCAGACGGTTCTGTTTTTGAACTAAACTTAGATTTAGTGTCTTTTTTATTTTAGAACGAATTATGCATACCAGCGTATGCAAAACCTAGCGAATTGTTTTCGGGTAAATGCAGGTAAATGGTAAATACAGAGTTTATTTAATCTTCGATAGGGGTATCTTTGAATTTGACGCCATTTTCACTAAACTACGCTTGTCTCTTGCCGATAACTTCGATTTTTTTGGCTTGCGCTGTGCTGTTGCGTGCTTCTATGGATCTTTCAAATAGTTTCTTATCACTTTATAAGATCTTGTGAGTCTGCGTCCGATTTCTAGAATTGGAACACCTTCTTGTTTGTAGGCTTCTATCAATCCCTTCTCTTTCTCATTCAAAACACTTTCTCTCGGTCTTTTAAATTTGTCTGCATAAATAACCCACTAGATAAATAACTAACACGCTGCGAGGCTATAGAAAATGGAGGGTCAAAATGTTGGCAACACGCATTTTCTATATACGCAATGAACTATGCCATATCACCATCCATATTACCTGGTATCCCATGCATTCGAGCTGTCATCGGATATTACCTCGGCTACATGATATCGCGGATATCATGTTCGAAAACCAATATAAACCGGATTTGCAGCAGTTGGCAACACGGCCAAAAGACATTTGACGCAACCCTACAAATTTCGCAATTCGCGTTGCATGCGAGTAAGGAGGAAGGAAATACTTTTGCGTTTTTCATCCCGCACATTTTGACAATTGCATATGAGAGTTCGCGTTGGTGTAAGCCAACTAGCTGACATCTCTATCCTAATTGCATTGCTCTTGTTGTCTTGTTTTCGCTTTGACCTGTTTTTGTTTTCGTCTCTTTTCAATAACCACAGCCAATGTCAATCCATATCATCTGACTTAAGTGTGAACACCCGAGGTGATATCCGATATCATCTGGCGATATCAGGTGATATACGGTGTAGTCTGAACAAGGCATAATATAGGAAGTAGTTAGAGTGTATATTGAAGTGATATGTGATTATTTTGCACCAGGGCGTTTAGAATAGTCGCATATCAGTGTCAGTCTCTGTAACCACTGAGGCTGAATCAGTCTGTTGTTGTTCACAGCTGTCAAAAGTGTTTGTATTACTCAAAGAAATTTACTTTGAAAGTGTGAAAATAATTTTTGATCTCGTTCGTAATGTCCTTGTAGGATCTGATCCGTGCTTGTTACGCGAACAGCGTTAACTCCGATGAAGATTGTTTTGGCTGCCACGACGGCCACAGCAATCGGTAGTGGGCTGGAGAAAAGAGGGAACATATTCTAAGCAGCTAACAGCCTGTGTATTCAGACGAAATACTCGAAATGTGTTGGGTGAATTTCAAACAGTAGTATATCAATCTCTTCTCTATCGTTTTCTCTGTCAGAACTTGTTTTCAGATTGTAAACCTAAGTTAGCAAACTTTAACAATAATCAATTAAAGTCACCGATCGAGGGACACTATTCCAATCACCCCGAACCTATTTTAGGCAGTTTCCCTCTGTTTTGCAGGCGTTTTTTTGCTGCACCCGAAGTGATCAAAAAGCAGGAGTTTGAGGCCTATTTTTTGCGACTGATTAAAATAGGCGCTACTGCTTAAGCCGTTCCATACCCTAACTATTCAACCATTCCTGTGAATTTGGTGTCCCTAACCGTTACCGTTTTTTTTTTCAGAGACTCAAATGAGTTTCCTCGTAAAGATAACGGTGAAGCGACACTCTTACGTAAGTTGACGCGTTCTGGTAATGGCTATGGGCAACAAAATTCGTAAGAATGGTTGAATAGCTATAATCTTTAATTTTTCCCGGTTTGAGCTTTTGGAATGCACTTTTTTTCATTTTGTAGGCCAGTGATTCAATCTATTCACGGTCTAAACCATCTTTTGCCTCAGAAGCCGCTCTTTAGCACATATATACCACATTAGAACGATGAACACCCCACATCCTACTAAGCTTCGTGAACTGTGCTGTGTTTTGAGCTGTCTATTCCATTTGGTTTATTTCATTTAAAATCCGGAACAAATAATTTAGCTCTATCTTGAAGTTGGTTTGGCTTAGGAAACCGGTTAAGTAATCGAAATAGGGGTAATTCATTGTATTTCAAGAGAAAAATCCTACGAGTCAAAATTAAGTCTAAATTTAATCTAACATGTTTATTTTTAATCAGTGGTTCGTTATTAGGTGGGCACCTTGATGTTCTCAAAATCTCCGCTGCTACACTGAGCCAGGATATCACGGAAGGGTCGTATTCCTCGGGCCCTGATGGTAGCGTGTGGGGCCTAGTTGTTGGTTCCAAATCCGGGGTCTAAATGTGTTCTTAATGTTTTGTTGGATTCAGTGGAATGGGACTAGATTGGGGCATGGATGGATTACAGGAAAACGTATATAAGAAACATGTAAGAAAGTTCAACGCTCGCCAAGGCATCACGAACAGAACAGCTGACTGCCTACCTCCGGCCTGGGAGCTATTAATCTAGACTTGGCGTAATGGTGAACATGGCCAAACAACGTGCTCTATGTCATGATAACCTTCACCTTAGGCACAGTTATCACTTTCCCTGAGGACCTCTATGTGCCTTGATAAGCGGTAGACATCGCTTTTTGAGACACTCTTGTTTGTAAACTGTTGAGTCCATCATCTTCGTCCACCCACAGCTGCAAATATCATACCAGATTGTGTATTTCTGTACAAATTTATCAGCGCAAATGAGCTTGAATTTGGTGTGGACATCACCCCATGCTGTGTAGAGATGGAGTTTTGTTCCGAAAAGCTGTCCAGAATCCGCCTTCACGTACGATTTGTCATACATAAGCAAGCACCCTTCGAACTTCGTCGAAAGCTTCTCGTACAACTTTCGAGCGCGTGTTTTGGTTAGGTACTATTATTACACCAACATGGATTTTTCGCTGGAAGATCAACAGTTACTAATTTAACGAAATTTACGTCATTCTGCTTAAGAAATATGGAGAATGGAGCCCAAATAGACCCCATATACACAGATTTGAAAGCTGCATTCGATCGCGTTGATCATAATTTGCTTCTTGCAAAGATTAAACGGATGGGAGCTGCACCTAATTGTATTGGAACTGGAAATCATACTTGATAGATCGCCAATTGTCTGTGAAGATTGGAGTCGCTCAGTCAAACTATTTTACAAATCTCTCTGGTGTTCCACAGGGCAGCAACCTTGGCCCGCTGCTTTTCTCTTTATTTTTCAACGACGTGTGCACGATACTTCCGCGAGAGTGTCGACTTCTGTATGCAATTGATTTGAAAATCTATCTCATCGATCGTTAAATCGATCGACGACTGTAGAGAGCTTAAAAACCTTGTTGACATTTTCACAGAATGGTGTAGAATTAACGAGCTGGTCTTCAGTACGAACAGATGTTCTGTAATCTCATTTACTTGTAGAAAAAAAATGATTAGCTGGAACTACAACATTGGAGGCGAACAGGTAGAGAGAGTGTCTGTGATCAAAGACCTTGGAGTGCATCTTGATACGACGCTTTCCTTAAGGGAGCACTATACCGCTGTGATAGCAAAAGCTAATCGAAGTCTAGGGTTTATAATCAGGATCTCCAAAGAATTTACAGACCCTTATTGCCTTCGTGCGCTTCACTACTCGCTGGTCAGATCTGTGTTCTCCAACACAGTGCATGCTGCTGTGGTATGGAGTGTAATGATGTCTGGACATCAAGGATTGAAGTAGTTCAATCACGTTTTGAACGTTATGCACTTGGGTTTCTTCCATGGAGCAATCCCAATAAACTGCCTCCCTATAGAAACCTATGTAAACGCTATATTGAGTTTGTCTCCTGTGAACCCATCAGGACCGTCGAAGTTGAACTTCTTCTCATCGGAAAAAAATACTTACAGTTGTAAAAAAAAATCGGAATAGTTGAAGTTTGAGCCAATTACTCAAAGGTGCATCTATTCAAATCCTAACCATGTTATACCATGTTTCACAGACGTGCCAAGTTTTGCAAATTCCAGACGGTTCTGTTTTTGAACTAAACTTAGATTTAGTGTCTTTTTTATTTTAGAACGAATTATGCATACCAGCGTATGCAAAACCTAGCGAATTGTTTTCGGGTAAATGCAGGTAAATGGTAAATACAGAGTTTATTTAATCTTCGATAGGGGTATCTTTGAATTTGACGCCATTTTCACTAAACTACGCTTGTCTCTTGCCGATAACTTCGATTTTTTTGGCTTGCGCTGTGCTGTTGCGTGCTTCTATGGATCTTTCAAATAGTTTCTTATCACTTTATAAGATCTTGTGAGTCTGCGTCCGATTTCTAGAATTGGAACACCTTCTTGTTTGTAGGCTTCTATCAATCCCTTCTCTTTCTCATTCAAAACACTTTCTCTCGGTCTTTTAAATTTGTCTGCATAAATAACCCACTAGATAAATAACTAACACGCTGCGAGGCTATAGAAAATGGAGGGTCAAAATGTTGGCAACACGCATTTTCTATATACGCAATGAACTATGCCATATCACCATCCATATTACCTGGTATCCCATGCATTCGAGCTGTCATCGGATATTACCTCGGCTACATGATATCGCGGATATCATGTTCGAAAACCAATATAAACCGGATTTGCAGCAGTTGGCAACACGGCCAAAAGACATTTGACGCAACCCTACAAATTTCGCAATTCGCGTTGCATGCGAGTAAGGAGGAAGGAAATACTTTTGCGTTTTTCATCCCGCACATTTTGACAATTGCATATGAGAGTTCGCGTTGGTGTAAGCCAACTAGCTGACATCTCTATCCTAATTGCATTGCTCTTGTTGTCTTGTTTTCGCTTTGACCTGTTTTTGTTTTCGTCTCTTTTCAATAACCACAGCCAATGTCAATCCATATCATCTGACTTAAGTGTGAACACCCGAGGTGATATCCGATATCATCTGGCGATATCAGGTGATATACGGTGTAGTCTGAACAAGGCATAATATAGGAAGTAGTTAGAGTGTATATTGAAGTGATATGTGATTATTTTGCACCAGGGCGTTTAGAATAGTCGCATATCAGTGTCAGTCTCTGTAACCACTGAGGCTGAATCAGTCTGTTGTTGTTCACAGCTGTCAAAAGTGTTTGTATTACTCAAAGAAATTTACTTTGAAAGTGTGAAAATAATTTTTGATCTCGTTCGTAATGTCCTTGTAGGATCTGATCCGTGCTTGTTACGCGAACAGCGTTAACTCCGATGAAGATTGTTTTGGCTGCCACGACGGCCACAGCAATCGGTAGTGGGCTGGAGAAAAGATTGGATTAGTTTCTGGAAAGCAGAAGCAAAACAACGGAAAATACCGGTAAGCTTTTGGTTGGAATTACCCACGTAACACCAAGGAACAGGAAAGTAAAATGCGACATCTGAGTACCCTACAAGCAACTGTTTTTCATAACTGTTTTCGTAAAAGGCTATTTTTGTTAGCTTCTAATTTGTTTTTCGTTTAAATTTATTCAACTTATATAAGGAAAAATAAAATTTTGTGAAAAAAGGGTTTCATATTTTAGTACAAACGTTGTTTTAATAATATTCTTTATGGGACTGGTATGCGATTTTTTTAGATTAGATGAGAAAGTCTGATCTGATATTTTTTGTAGATTTTGCAGAACGAATTATACAATTTTTCACATTTATTTTGAAAAGTATCGGTGGTTCTATCTACTGATGAAAGATTCTAACCACCAGTTACTCAAAATCGACGAAAATTTATATAGATATGGTACGCGTTTAATGGCAGCGTATAATGTTTATTTGCAAATTTGTGTAACGCTCACGGAAGAAATATGTATAATTTCAAACATTTGTAAGTAACATCTGATTTCTGTACTGTTATAATGTATGTATGTTTCTGGTCTAGTTTTCATCGCAGTTCAAAACGTGAAGTGCTTTTCCATTTTTCGTATGAAAAAGGCTAATGCCCTTTTCTATCAATTGCTTTATATTTTAACATATATCATTTATATTACATTTGTAATAATATCGAAAAATAAAAATTTATAATAATCTCGGAAAATAAAAAATGTCAAACCAGAACGAAAACGTCTATGTCGATTGGATTGCTATTTGCTGTTTCCAGCTTTTGCTCTTCTCAGATAAACACGGTAGATACCAGTGTAGCTAGCGAATGTTTATAAAACTAATGTAATCTAAGCAAATAACTCTTGACAATTTATTTAGTTTTTGGTTTGAGAATAAAAACCACGGTGTGTTTTTCGTTTCGCATGAGAAAGAAAACAGAAAAAAGCGAAAACTTTAAATTTGACGTTACTGTGTTGTATTTTCTCTCGGGAATGCCATGGAGGACCGGAAGGAAAGACAATGACTTTAAACTAAAACTTTATTAATAACTATCTGCTTATCACAATGGTGAGTTGGTACAATTGTCATCTAGAAGATGGCCTGTTATTGACTGTTATACACTACTGTACAGTACTGTTATATAAGTACATATCAGGGAAAAGTTCGTATTTTTGTTTTACTTGCTCTGCTATCGCAATTTGTTTGTTCTGCATAAATGCGCGGTGCGAAACCACATTAAATAATGTTGTGCAAAATCAGCAAAATCGATTGGTTAGAAACTTGGGTAACGAGAGTGTCTTGTCTTGTCGTGTGTATGATACATCTTTGGTTTTTGTTTCATCGTCTGTCTGACAAAAACTAGAGATACTCAGAGAGAAAAATAAGCGATCGAAAAAACCGCCAATTTGGCAACTAGGTTTCACATGTCAGAGGTGCCAGATCTCTTATTGAAGCGCAATGTTGACTAACTTTCTCATTTGGCTCGTATAACCGGTGGTGACGATGGAAGTCCTGGGGAATAATAAAGCGCATCACAAAAACCGTGAAGGTGTGACTTTTATATACTTACCTTACCTTACCAATCAGACGAGAGCCGTGGTGACTGTATCAAGAATTTGTCGCCATGTTGCTCGGATTAGGGCTCTGTTTCGCCAGTTCCCCAGGCTTCTCATCACCCGCAAGTCTCTTTCGATCTGGTCGAGCCATCGTGCACGCTGCGCCCCTCTATTTCTGGTGCCGGTAGGGTTGCTGAAGAGAAGTGATTTCACAGGGTTGTCGTCCGGCATCCGTACGACGTGACCGGCCCACCGCAACCTATTAACTTTCACCAGATGTTGGATTCTCTCCCAGCAGCGCGTGCAGTTCATGGGTCAAGCGCCGTCGCCATTCTCCGTCGTCCGTCTGTACTCCACCGTAGGTAGTCCGCAGTACCTTCCATTGGAAAACTCCAAGAGTGTTAAGGCCCTTCGCGAGAAGCGTTGTTGTCTCGATCCCGTAGAGGACTATCGGTCTAGTCAGGGTTTTGTACAGCGTCAACTTCGTGCGTCGTCGCACTCGATTCGATCGAAGTGTCTTCCGAAGTGAAAAGTAGGCACGATTTCCTGCTTAGATGCGTCTCTGGATCTCTTTGTTGGTGTTATTGTCGGCGGTCACCAGTGACCCCAGATCACGAACTCGTCGACCACCTCAAGCTCATCACCGTCTACAGAGACTTGAGTTGGGAGGCTGATGTTGTTCTCCTTGAAGCCTCTCGCTCGCAAGTATTTTGTTTTTGATGCATTTATCCGCAGTCCGATCCGTCCAGTTTCGGCTTTCAGTCGGGCGTAAGTTTCCTCCGCCGTCGCAAAGTTACGTGATATGATTTCGGAGTCATCCGCAAAGCCCAGAAGCTGAACAGACCTTGTGAAAATCGTGTCCCTCGTGTCGATGCCCACCCTCCAGATCACACCCTCAAGGGCGATGTTAAACAGCAAACAGGAGAGTCCATCACCTTGTCTCAACCCTCTGCGCGATTCAAAGGGACTCGAGAGTATCCCCGAAACACGCACGTAGCACATCACTTGCGCCATGGTGGCTCTGATCAATCGAGTCAGTTTATCCGGAAATCCGTTGTCGTGCATGATCTGCCATAGCTGTTCTCGACCGACTGTATCATAGGCCGCCGTGAAGTCAATGAAGATGTGATGTGTGGGCACGTTGTACTCGCGACATTTCTGTAAGATCTGTCGGATTGAGAAGATCTGGTCCGTGGTGGCACGGGTTCCCATGAAACCCGCTTGGTACTGACCCACGAACCTCCTGGTTAAAGGTGATAGACGGCGGAACAGAATCTGTGAGAGTATTTTGTAGGCGGCATTGATAAGCGAGATACCGCGGTAGTTGCGGCACTCCCGCTTGTCGCCCTTTTTGTAAATGGGACAGACGACTCCCACCATTCACTCGTATGGCTTTTCTCCTCCCAAATCCTGGAAATGAGCCAGTGCAGCGCTCTAGCCAGCGCCTCTTTTCCATGTTCCAAGAGCTCGCTCGGCAGTCCGTTTTTGCCTGCGGCTTTGTTGTTTTTCAGCTTCCCGATCTCACAAAGAACTTCATGAGTATCATGGGCTGGTACTCGGTCATCCGCTACTGGTGCTCCTAGGTCAGTTTCTGATCCGCTCCTGTTTACTGTTTCGCCATTCAGGTATCCATCGAAGTACTCCTTCCACCTGTCGACCACCTCGCTGGCATCCGTGAGAAGGTTCCCATCCCCGTCGTTGCACATGTCGGCTTGCGGCACATAGCCTCTGCGGGACTGATTTACCTTCTCATACTTCCGCGTTCCACTGGCACGGTACAGCTGCTCCAGCTCCTCATGTTCACGATCCTCTTGCTGGCGCTTCTTTCGTCTGAGAATCGTGGTCATGTCGTTCCGTGCCCGTTCGTAATTGGCCTTGTTCTCTCTCGTTGACCTGCCCAGGTATATCACCCAGGTCCGGTTCTTCTCATTCACCGCTGCCTCGCACTTCTCGTCATACCAGTCGTTTCTGCCACTCGGTGCTTCCACTCCTAGTGTCGCCATTGCGGTCTACCCGATAGCTGTGCGAATGCTGCACCAGCCGTCTTCGAGAGGCAATGCGCCCAGCCCCTCCGCCGTGGGTAGCACCGCTTCAAGCGGTTGCGCGTATTCCTCCGCAGCATGGGAGTTCCGGAGCTGCTTAATGTTGAGCCGCGGGGTTCGGCGGTGTCGCGCGTGGTATACGGTCGACTGTTTTGAGCGCAATGATACCGCAACTAGGTAGTGGTCCGAGCCAATATCCGCACCGCGATAGGTACGTACGTTTGTAATGCCTGAGAAGAACCGACCGACGGTGACAACATGGTTAATTTGATTTGCTGTACGTTGGTCAGGTTATCTCCAAATGGTTTTGTGGATGTCCTTACGGGGAAAGCAGGTACTTCGGATTGCCAGTCCTCGGGAAGCTGCGAAGTTGACGCATCGCTGGCCGTTGTCGTTTGTCACGGTGTGCAAGCTATGCGGGCCGATCACCGGCTTGTACATTTCTTCCCTACCGATCTGCGCGTTCATGTCCCCGATGACGATCTTGATGTCTCTACGCGAGCAGCTATCGTAGAGTTTCTCCAGCTGTGCGTAGAACTCTTCTTTCTCTACATCGGGTCTTCCTTCGTGAGGGCAGTGCACATTGAGGATAGTGTAGTTGTAGAACCGGCCTTTTATTCTCAACAAACACAACCTGTCGCTGATCGCCTGCCACTTGATCACACGACTCTGCATCCTGCCCAGCACTATAAAGCCAGCGAGCTTCCAACCGTCGTCCTTATTTCGTCGCCTAGGTCGTCGCCAATTTTTTCCGGTCCGTATTCAATTCTTGATTATTCGTAACATTTTAATGTTTCGGCATGCTGCCTTACTGGGGCTACGGATGCCTAGTCTCGCGACGGGGCTGCCGTCCCGGGTGTAGCTGGCGAGACGCCGGATTTCATAATTCAGCCGTTCGCTCCGGATCAGACACTGTTTGAGCCGCTACTAACATGGGAAACCGACACTCGGACAAGCTGCCCTCCTAGGAGAGCAGCTACCCCTTCCCTGTCAGCATACGAACAAGTTCCCACCGGTTCACCGATCTTCCCTTGATTGCTCGTATCCCAGTCGGTACCACGTGGAGTGGGGATAGGAGTTGCTGGGCATTATGCTTTGGACAACACTGGGATCTACTTTATGCCAACTAGTACGGGTGTACTGCTGGTACGCACTGCCCAGCCGTTTACCAACCAACCATTTTATATACTTTCACCATGATTGATCATTTTTTTGTTGACCATACAAAAGGTTTGTTAACCCTCAGTTAAAAATCACTGTGATAAAGTAATTTCGGAGCATTCCTAATTCATTGTTCAGCAATAGAACATGAAAAACGTGTGAAAATAAATATATCCTATATTGTACCTGATTGCACTACCTCTAATTCAGTCTTCTTGTTCGTTTGGCTCGGATTTTGACATGTTCATTTGGCTCACAACATTCTCTCCGCATATCTCTTCCTCTGAGTATTGCTAGTATAAACATACTATTCTGCTTTTGTCGTATTTTGATTGACAAACATCACCAGAAACTCCTATGCGAAATGAAAAAACGGAACAATTGCTCAAACTCGAATTACTACGTGCTTGATCTACGTTCAAAGAAAGCATTTGAATAAAGAGAAAATATCAACTTGCAGGAAATGGAAAAACTTTTTAAACTTGTTTTACCATTTAAAGAAAAACAATCAAATTTTCTCTATCGACAATTACGATATTCCTACATTCGACCCCCAAGCAAATATTTCACTTAGAATCAGAACGATACTCAATATTCATTCCATTCTTTGTACACCGCACGGACGATTGCCGGTTAGCGAAGGCAATTCAAGCGTCGTCGGCGAAATATAATCCGCCATTCATTCCGAGCACAACAAATTGTAATAAAAACCACTTGATGCATTATTTATGTTATCTGTGCGTAGCATAAATGCGGGAAACCACCAATGCATGGACCCACACAGATAAGACGACGTTTTTTCCGGCTGCAGATAGAACGCTAGGTGAAGTGCTATGAAAAAAATGGAATGAAACGGAAGCGAAAAACTTTTTTGTATTTCTCTTCAAAGACACTCCGTGGAACATGTCATAATGCGTACATCCAGAATTCGTAACATTTCTGCCAGTCATAATTTAATTTGCTCAACATTTAGCGTACAGTGCATTATGGTACAAAGTAATGAGCTAATATTTATGGAATTTAGCGCACTCAAAATTACTTCAGAATATTGTAACTAAATACTGTTGCATCTACGTAGCAAAATATCACTATTCGAACTGATGTTAGATAATTCAAAAATATCATTTTCAATTCACATTTTTTCACGAACATATGGTGTGTTGTTTGTTTGTCCCAGTATATCCCAGCAATGGTGCCGTTTCGTAATGATCTTTTGCGTGTTTCTGCTGTACCTACACGTATTTAGGATCAGAGCACGGTGCTGTTATTTATACCCGATAATGCCAGAACGATAAATTTATGCATTTTCTTACGCTGACTTAGTGGTGGGTTACGCCGGAAAGGTAAGTCTTATCGTAAGTCTTTTTTGCCATTTCTTTTCGTTTGAAATAAATTAGAAGCAAGAACGTAGTAAACTACAGGGTCTGAAGGGCTGATGCCTTTTAAAATCATTTTGGCACAATATGGATCGGGATAGCAAACAAGAGCAGCTTATAATTCGCTTATAAAGCTGTTGTGCGGAAATGTGTCATTTCAAAGCTTGAAAATCTCAGAACTCATAAATGTTCTATAACGCGAGTATCCATATGAAACCATACATTAATTTGAGAAACAAATTTCAATTTATCGAAATGACGCACTTTTACCAAATTACCAATTTTTTCAGTAGTTGTACTAATTTTCGAAAAACCTACCATGGAACGGGGTTAAATTGATCAATTTTTATAACAATTTCTAATCATGTACATTTTTCCGAAATAGTATAATTTTAAAACAAGTACTGGTATGTGCTCCAGTAAACCTCTATGGCTATTGGTGAAATTTCTATCGTCTACTGCATGAAATAAATTCGATAATTCTATGAGGTACTATGAGGTAAATTGGGGTGAAATTGATCACCATTGAAATCCTTTCATTCTTTTGGCACTGTGTTTTTTTTTTTCGATATGCTAAAGATAAATGATAATTTCTGTGCTGAAAAATATCATTTACAGCTAGTTTGGAAACGAAAATACCGATATTTTAGGTTAAAATTTGTTTATGTTGGTTCACGAGCTGCTTGTTGCTAAATTTGCTCTTATTTGATCGTCGTTAGACCGATTTCAATTCGATTTGTTGCAAAAGTTAAAAAACTAGCTCTGAAATTAAAACCTTCGTGGTTTCCTGCGAATTCATCAGTATTTCTTTAATGGTATGGAATGATCATTGTTGAAAATTACATTTTTTGAGCTTTAATCAAACTTTACTCACTTCTCCAAATTTAACGTAATTAACCCTCAACTAAGATACTTTTTTTGTTATTTTTTCGTTAATTCTTTGTTAATTTTTCGAAAATATGAAAAACTACACCGGGCATGCAAGGGTTAACTTTGACAGGTATGTGAATCATGCGAAAATTGCGTTTAAGGACACGTTAGCATTGCCTAGTGTTGTAAGAGCAATATCTTTTGATTAGTATTTTTTATCACGAATTTTCAGGTGATCAATTTCACCCCATTCCACGGTACCAAAGAAACTAAAACCGGTAAAAATAGATTCTAGTAAATATTGGTAATAGCACGTAATTAATGATTATTTTCTGGATGCTTATGAACTTCTTAAATCTCGTTTGTACCATAACAATATAATCCAAAATAATGGGACTCGATAAAAAATGCATTGAACAAAATTATTGCCTCATCCAAATAAACCTTTCGAATGCATACTGCTCGACTACTTTTGACTCCTTTTTCCTTAAAAATTGCCTGTAATGTTTCGTCATTTCTAAAAGTGACCGCCCGTCAGCAAAACAGTACAGTCGAAAAAAGGATCGAATGGGAATCGTTCCGTCAGCTTTCCTTCGTTTAACACTGCCCCACATTACGAAGCTCGTTATGAGCTATTTTACTTTGACATGTTCTTTGTTGCTTCCGAAGGCGGCGGAGAATAGGGCCAAACTGTGAACTCGGCAAAATGGAAATTTTAACTTTCCAGCAGGGTGCCAATTTTGGGATTCTATTGAATCCGATTCCAACCACCCGGCGGGTAAAAGTTCGGAAGTAATTGGTTTACGATAAACGAATTTATGGCAACGAATTGTGGATGAACGTGAATGGGAATCTGGTCTTTATTTGGCAGGCTGCACATTTGTGCTGTGGTCAGGAATTGAGGAGTGGCGTCCAACGTTTGTAATTTCATAGAACAAATCTTTTTCTTTTGGCCAGCTGACTTTTATTCTGGAATGGAATCATTCAAGATCGGGTTGTGCTAAAAATCTTGTTTGAAAAATTTTATGACAAATTATGTTCACAGAGAAAGGTGATAATACTATACCTGTTTGATAATTGCACAATTAACAAATATTTTATTTGTGAGGTTCAAATACGATTGAATAATGAGAAGAAACTATAAAATAACTATAGTCTAATCTGAACGACTATAGACAAAGCATTTTTTCTGCATGACTTTTTCACTGCAATTAGAATCGTTGATCTATTGTGAGATATGCCCAGGTGTGTGCTGTATACCGCACTTTTATTATTAGCAATACCGCTATTGAAAAGTGGCATGCTTATTATTTATCCGTGCTTGTGTGTAATATAGTTTTACCCCTCCTTTTCACACTTATTGTTCTACTATCTCATTCTTGTTCTACTAGCCTCGTTCCTCCTGTCAAATATCGCCAATTATAATTCCCTATAGAAGTTTCGTTGTGCGTCCTTCTGGCCAGTTTTATTTATAAGAGGGACTTGTTTCTTGTTAAGAGGAAGTCATACCGAGGTATAAAATTGTTTGGGGGGAGCCTGAGTATAGACCTACGTTTAAGTCCTTTTTGACATCGAATGACCTGATTCTACTAAGATTCGAACCCACCTGGTGGCTACGCAGCTCCCCTTAGACTTGAATGTTTTACTATCCTGCTTACTTTTTAGAGGATCTAGACAATTAAACCTGGAATAAGTAGTATTACGTGTTTATTTCCTGCATCAGTACGAAGTCCTAGTCCATGTTAGAAAATATGCATAATGATAAATTTCAAATGCATCGAAACGAAATGATTGACTTTTAGTTTCTAGACTGAGTCTCAATATCTTTTATTTTTAATATCTTTGATACAAATCAACTTTCAATATATTTTTAGTATCTTTGGAACTCCAATTGTTTCTGTATAGTTGTGAAATTTGTTGTTTTTTTGCATTTGAATCTACAAACTGTTGCTGCTGGGCACTTTCCCCCAGATCAGCGTAACGCAATACCAACCCTGAACGGCCCAACGGCATGAGTGTCACTGTACTTCAAACTACTTACGAACTAATATTAATTGAGCAAAGGTTAGGCAGATACCTACCGCCGTATTGGTGAAAATGTTGCATAATTCCTATATGTACACGCGCTCGGGAATATTACGTCACAAAGTTTGTTTTGAACAGTCAAGTGTGTTCAATTCTGTGAAGTTGACGGAGTGCATAGGATTTAAAATACCGTTTTACTCGATAAAATCATGTGAAATTTCATCATACAAGATACGGAAAGAAAAACTACCAGTTAACATGCATATTTTTCCGTGGCATGAACCAACCCGAAACGGGTTCAATTTTGTGGGTCTCAGTTGTCAGCTGATGCAAAGTTTGCGTGTTCCCAGCACTTCAAACCAGAGGGTCGAGTTTCGTCGGTCGTCGACCATTTTTTGTTGAAAATGATAATGCAATACTCATTTTGAATACTAACTGTCTTGCAATCAAAAGAATTTTCAGCCGTTCCAACTATTCTTACGCGACCTAAAAGAGATCCGTCTATCAGAAGTCTGCGAGCTAAACGTAAGGCACAGATGGAATGAACAGCTATTTAATTATTGATTAATTAATAGTTGGCCGAGAAATGCCAAGACAATTAAACGCAAGATCCCTCAAGGGATGGGCTTGCGAAACCATTGTTCTCGTTACATGCATAAACATCAGATCAAAACACATGAAAAAACATTGTAAGGAGAAAAATTAATAAGTATAAAATAGTTCAGATGAGATACCACGGTAATTTTCGAAATCGTTGTGCTATTACAGAAAAAAATAACAAGAAAACTAGGCACTTTTTAGAATAATTCTGGATTTATTTCATTTATTTTTATGATGACTTTTTGGGAAGCCTTATTCGGTTGAAGTCTATGTTAAATTTTGGCTGGAAATTTAAAATTAAATGTTTAAATTTTAAAATTAAAAATTAAATTTAATTTATTTAAATTTAAAATTAAATTAAAACTTTTTATGTTGTGTATAACCCGGGTTTTATCAGAACTTTTTTCGTTCCTCTTCACCAGATGTTTATAAATTGATTTCCAAATAACGGATAAAAACTCTCTTCTCAAAAGTTGTATTTATTGCTTAAAATTCTGTTTTATCAATATCTACCAGTGCGTTGTGATGAACCCTTCGACGTTGAGACGTAGAAGCTTCTAGCATCAGGTTTGTTTACTATGTTTTCGTTACCAAGACAATCAAACCCCTTCTTTCTCCTAACCTGTCAATCTATTATCGTTGCTGTCGAACACTAATAAAGAATCTTACTGCCGGTAACTGCAAGTCAGTCCCATCTGTAAAAATGTTAAAACGAGAAAACAGCTTCGAAAGATATTTCATTCACGCTCAGTTATCACTTATTTAAGTTGAATTATTTTGACAATATTCATGCTAAAATATAGTTTGCATACTAGCCTGCACTAATTACGTTTCAAAAACCATTGATATAATTGATTTTATGATAAAAACCTTGAGTGTGACTGACTTGCCGTTACATTCTACACCGAAGAGAAAAGTAACCGCAAGTCAGTCATGTTGAAACTATAGTGCGTGTTGACGTGTTGTTATTCGTTGCCGTGGAAAACTGTCAATTCTGCGCTGTTGGGAAGTGTATGTCCATTAGAACCTTTTAAGAAATGTCGACGTTAGAAAATCTCATGATGTACGGAACCGATGGATAAAGAAACTGAAGTCGGGACTGCAGTTGGTTCATCCGACAACAAATGTCAAGATGATCCAAATCCATTTGAGGTTCAAGTATTACCTTTGGAGATTTCTTGGAACGATTCCCTGGATTCTGATGGAAGTTTTTTTGATACTCAAGATTTTGCGGATAGATCCACGAAGAAGCAAACCAAGAAAAAAAATTGACTTGAATTCGTATTAGCAGAAAATTGCTCCACATAAATTCATCACCAATTCAAACTAATAAATAATCCCAATAATTGATAATTATTTCTAGATCACTTATTTTCATCTAAACGGTCGTATCGAACTCTTTATTACTCCCCATACATTTTACTGTTGTATTATGCATTTTTTTTGTAAATCGGGACTGACTTTCGGTTATTTTTATTCTGGGACTGACTTGCGGTTACTTTGCCTAATGTGACAATTCGACTTGGTATTGATTTCCACTTTTGTTGAACAAACCACTATTTTTTATCGGTACATCTGAAAATAAACTCAAAGATAGGCCAAAATACGGTGCTAACTCAAAACTGACAAAATTACAGATGGGACTGACTTGCGGTTACCGGCAGCTTAGTAGAACGAAAGCAAAGTAGAGGTTCGAGAACATCCAGTTGAGAAGTTAGATTGAACCACTCGTGGTGTGAACATCTTAATAATACTTATAACTAAAAATTTAAACGTTTTGAACGTCAGTTTAAATTTAGAACCTATATTTACAGTCAGTGTTGTAGCAAGTTCGTATGATCGATTGAGTGATCGGTTGATTTATCGTATTATCGTGATCGTCTGTGTCAATATGTATAGGGTATTGTGACGATCCCACAACCCACAAAGTCAACAACCTTCACTGAAGGCGCTCCTTTCCGACTCACTAAAACCCCTATTTTTCCCCCTAGAGCAAACAGTAGGTATTACTTCAGGGAGCGGCTTTTGTGCCTAATGTATTTTCTTAACGCTCTTACGCTTCATAAGTAACTTCCTGGAGAGAGGTAGTAAGCGTTAGCCGACACGTCACTGGTTGATCCACCATCTGCCTTGTAACTCTAGAACAATCTGTGAGGCAGCCACACAAACCACTCTCCTGGCTTTTGATCTCCACAAATCCTCCGAACTAAATTGGCTGAAGTAATGTCCGACCCGCTCGTTACCATCTTGTCGCTCCTCACACGCACGAGAGGAGGACATACGGAGAAGATATGCTCAGTGGTCTCTTCTACATCCACGCACTTGTGTGACAGATCGTTTGCGCCTGCATCTTTTTGAGAAATGGCTGTTGTCTAGTCATCGCTGCATGATTTCGGATGCTTGGAAAGCTGGCCGACTATCCCTCATCTATGACTGAGATACTGGAACGTAGGACTTGAGATGACGCAACATTCGGAGGCCAAGGAAGCCAAGGCTCGTGGCATGGAAAAAGTCCCCCGTGAATCCGCTCAAGCATAGTTTAGGTCATTACGATCCTTTAGGCATTACTCCACAGATTTTCTTTGGTACTAGCGCGTAGCCTCTCAAAACAAGCTCGTCTGCTGGCTTATGTTGCATTATTATGCCCCGATCTTGCGAATGAAGGCCCCGCTATTGTCTTGATCGAGCCACCTTGCTCGATGCGTGTCGGGCTGTCGTCCGATATTTTTCTAATATGCCTAGACCACCTACTTACTTTACTTTTATGGCGATAGATCGTTGAGATCCTACGACGAATCTAGATTACGTCTCCACAAAACTCAGTCTTTGGCTGTCCCTCTTCAGTTCCCCCTTACACCCGCTGCTCTGACATTCTCGTCGACAGCACACATCCAGCGCGTGCGAAGTACCTCGAAGTCGTCGTTCTCTATCCGGTTTTCTGATAAATATTATCTTTGCCGGTCGCTCATCCGCCATCCGTTCTACGTGGTCAGCCCACTGTAACCTGCCGTGTTTTATCAGCTCGACAATATCAGCGTGTTTGTATACTTCGTACAGCTCGTGATTCATATGCCTGCGCCGCACCCGATTTTCTAGTTTGCCACCGAGTATTGATCACAGGATTCTACGTCCGAAGACCCCAAGCGCTCGTCGATCGATCTCCTTCCACGTCCACGATTGATGTCCGTAGAGCGCCACCGGGAGGATCAGAGTCCTATAGAGCGCAAAATTTGTACGGATCAACCTAAGCTGGCTACGCGAATCGTAATAAGCCCTATTCGCTGCCACAATCCATCTCTTCACCTCGCGGTTCACCTCGTTGTCACGTTTCACGAGAGTGCCAAGATGAACAAATTCGTCGACCACTTCGAAAGTATCCCCATCCATTTCCACCGCAGCACCAACATCCGCGGAACTACCACGCTCTCTGCCAGCCACCATGTACTTCGTTCTGGCAGCGTTAATGATGAGTCCAATTCTCGCAGCTTCCCTTTTGAGAGCCGTACAGGCCTTCTGAACTGCTCTACGGCTAACACCAGTTATATCAATGTCGTCCGCGAAGCCTAGAAGAATGTGGGACTTCGTGATGATGATACCGCTCCTCTGCACACCTGACCTTCGTATTGCATCTTCCAAAGCTATGTCGAACAGCAAGTTCGAGAGCCCGTCATATTGCTTCAGACAATCTAACGTCACAAACGTAACCGAAAATTCGCCCACTGCCCTAACGCATTATGTGAAACCATCAAGCGCCGCACGTAACAGTTTATTTAGTTTTGTTGGAAAACCATGTTCTAGCCTAATTTGCCACAGCTCTTTGCGTTTTACTGTATCGTACGTCGCCTTAAAATCAATAAACAGATGATGTATCTGCAAGTTGTGTTCTCGAAACTTGTCGAGGATCTGTCTCAAGGTATACATATGGTCCGTTGTAGATCGTGCCACTCGAAAACCGCAATGGTAATCTCCAATAAACGCTTCTTGCAACGCTGGAATAGGATACGGGAGAGAATTTTATAAGCGGAATTGAGGAGGGTTATGCCTCGATAATTACTACAGTCGAGTCTATGTCCCATTTTGTAGATAGGGCATATGAGTCGTAGGTAGTTGTTACCATACCTTTAGGATAATCTGGTGAATTGCACTGCACAGCCACTCCCATCGGCTTTGTTGTTTTTTAGCACTTGGCAAGCATTTTTCACCTCGTCCAATGTTAGCGGGTCCGCAGCTTGTTTATCCTCCCCAATTTCTATACTGTTCATCTTGACTACTCTCCTACCTTCCTCACCGTTCAATCTTTTCACTTTAAAATGACGCTTCCAACGCCACCTACGATTTATCGGTAATCAGGGTTCCCTCCTTGTCATTACACAGGGCAGGTACTGGCACGGGCCGGTTCCTGATTCCGTTAATCATTCTAAAGCAGCTCCTCGTGCCGTGCATGGTGAAGCGATTCTCTGCCTCCGCGAGAACGCGATCGTAGTGCTCACGTTTCTTACGGCGGTGAAGCTATTTTCGGCAGCTTTTGCCTCCCGGTATTTCTCCCGCATCTAACGCGTCACACGAATAGCTGCTACCTCTAGACACTCAGCATCGAACCAACCACTACGCGTGGTTTCCGTTATCATGCCTATCACTTCTCGCGCTGTTTTGCTGACCGCATCATGCATGTGCTTCCACTGTTCGTTCAGGTCCACTCCAACTGATTCTCTCAACTTTCCGAGTATACTCTGCAGCAACTCCTTCCGCTGAAAACCTCTGGATGTCCAGACTTATCTTCCTCGCCGATCTCGATTTTAATACGTTAGACAGCCGAGCGCGAATCTTGCCTACCACGAGATAGTGATCCGAGTTTGACCCTCGAAAGGAATGCATATCTACGACGTCTGAGAGTGCCGGCCATCGATCAGCATATGGTCGCTCTGGGAGCATGGGGGATGTCTCCATGTGTGCTTCCGAACGTTCAGATGTGCAAAATGGGTACTACAGATGGCCATTCCCCTGGCCGCGGCGAAGTTCACTAACCTCAAGCCGCTGTCGTTGGTGGTAGAGTGAAGGCTTTACCTACCAATAACGGGACGGAAGAACTCCTTTCGTCTATTCTCCCTTGGTTGCTCGTATCCCAGTCGGTACCACGTGGAGGTAGGAATAGGAGTTGCTGGGCATTATGTTATGGACCACTCTAGGGTCTATTTTATGCCAACTGGTACGGTTTAGGGATGGGAAATATCGACTAAAATCGCTATCGATAATTATCGTTAATTTCATAATACTATCGATAGCTATCGATAATTATCGACAGTTTGACAGCCAGAAGCAGATGCAGAAAAACAACAAAATGTATGAATGCCAATGCGAGGAAAATATCAATAAAAGCTTAGCGATTCTATCGACAGCTGGCAACTATCGATACTATCGACAATTATCGATAGGATTCCCAACCCTAGTTCGGTTGTACTGCCCAGTGCCCAGTACTGGTACAGTACGTACAGTACGGCTGGTACGCACTGCCCAGCCGTTTACCAATCTAGACTACCATAGTCTTCCTATTTTCGCTATTATAACGATAAGTGGTTGTCCCAGTAACTGATGCCAGTCATGCTTCATCTGCTTCCACCACGATTCATCTGTACGCAGTACCTTTCGTTTAAAACCCCGTTGATCCTCAATGAACATGACCCAATGTTATGGCATCAGAGGATTACCGGTCTGATCAGTGTTTTGGAGATTTAATTTTTTCGAATGGTGCGTCCTCTGGACTTAAAAGTAGATTTCATTTTCAGCCATAGGCTTAGGCAAATTTCTCTGCTGGAATCGTAATGTGTCATCTACGTCAACGAAATTTTATTGTTAAGCAATATCCAGCGCTATTATAGAATCGAAATCCGAGCAATCAGTTAACATATTCAAAAATAGTAAAAAAAACCTGAATTAATCCACCTAGTGGTGCAGAAACCTTTGTTATACTAACTATTACTTTATACATATTAGGCCAGTCAATTACAAATCGTATACCAACGTAAGTCCAATTTCAATAATAAATGAAATGAATTTAAAAGATAGTTTTCAGAACGTTGACCAAAGACGATCATTGAATTAAAGCTTGACGTGGTTTTTGCGAATAATATGAATGTTATCACTGGAGTACAGGAGTCTTATTTTTTCGATCACAAACCAATTTTTAAATGCTGCTAAATTTTTTTTTGAGATGGTCGAACGTGGGGAAACAGTAATAGATGCTGATTTCACACTAGAACAGCAAGCATGTATGTTAATTTAATGCGGTTCTACTTTTTCGCTTTATTTTCAGAAATCGCAGGACCTAGAATTATGAATCAGCATCAAGATTTTTTCACGAATTGAAGCAAACTTCTACAAACCTGCTCTCGAAATATAGTTCAGAATTATACAGGAAAAAATATAGCTATTGATGAAAGTTGTCAATTTAATTCTATCTCAAATGCATTATCTGGAAATGAAGGCTCTCCACGATCTTTGAGAATTTTGGATTTTCAGAGTGTAGGCGAGAACATTATTCTTTTCGAAAGCCTGGGCTGTATGAAAAAATCCGGAATAAAGACTTTTTAGATCTTGCTGCGATAACGAGAAGTGTAATAACATGGATACTCTGTTTGCACTTAGCTTTAAATTAGAAAGCAATATTTATATCTTACATAAGCATATTGTATCATTCATAGAGATAAGTGACTTTTCACCTGCGCACACTAGTAGTTTACCACTAATCAAAAATCAACTCGGTAGCATTCTGGGGGGGCACAGTAGCTTTCGTTTGCGTATGATATCATCAAAATCGGATATTGCGTTCTATAAGAAAGGTGCGTTAGTATTTTGTGGCACATACATACAGACAACATACATACACACACACACACACACACACACACATACACACACACATACACACGAACAGACATTGCTCAGTTCGTCGAGCTGAGTCAGATGGTATATACGATTCGGCCCTCCGGATCATGGATCTATTTTGCGTTTTTCGACCGATTTCATAACCTTTGTTTAGTATAACAAAGGTAAAAACATCTCATTTATTAAACATTCGACGAGAATATCAAAAGTCAATTTTATAATCGATTCCTTCTATTTGCAACTACACTATCAACACACATGTCACATGGTGAAAATTATGCCTGCTAGTTCCGATAAACGAAACACAAGATGTCTACAACTTTATGACACATCATCCGGTATTTTCCTCTTCGCTGTTCTAAGCATAACCAGACTATGTACAGACAGCAGCTGGGTATGGCGGCAGTAAAACTGGTGTGTAATATTTTTATTCTCCGAAACTTTAAAAATCAGTTGCTGGTGTAAAAATAAGCCCGACATTCCGTCGCCAGTTTTGTGGATAAAAGTAAACGAAAAGTGGAAACGGGTGCTAGTACCACTGACGAGGAGATGGCGTAATACGATAATGGGAGGACACATTAGACACAGTCTGTCTTCGGTTATCATAACAGGAAATGGAAGTGAATTACGGTGCGCTTTCGGAAGCTCCCTGTGCAGCATATATAGAATGCACTTATTCTATGAAACATGGTTACCGCTGTTTTATGACGCAGCAGGTCCCAATGGATACCTAGGAAAAAGAGAAAATGCATTCGTTTGTTTTTATAGTGCTGTTGAAAGCTTTTCGAGTTTACGAAAGGGTGGTTTTCGCGCTGTTACTGTTGTTAAATATCAATATATACAACTGCTGAGCGATAGACCATGCACTTCACTGACGCATATTGAACTCAGCCTGTGTTGATGTGACGAGCATAGAGATATATTTCGAGAGATATGTGACATGTCAACTTTCTTGTTCATGATAAAAATCAGTATCAGAATTATTTTGGAACTAACTTACGCATGTATCAATCTATCGTACCCTATCGCTTAAACCATTATAGAACTGATTCGCCGGAAAAAAATTCATTTCTGATGCTCAGGGTTTTTTCCTCCCTACCACCAAGTTCATTTTTTCGAAGCTTTGCTGAAAACACTGTATCGTTCTTTTTAACGGAATGTCGAAATGAAATAGCTAGTTAGCTAGTAGCTAGTTTTCGCAGTTATACACCAACTGCAATGAATTCCGATGTACTTCAAAGTTGCATTGCATAAAATTTCATCTACAAGCATAAAAAGTCTTTCATTGTAAAAAAAAACACAAATTTCATTCCGAATAAACAAAACACAACAAAAATTGCAAATTGCATTTCCCTGTTGTTGCGGCTTGTTGAGTGTCTTCTTGCTTCTCTGTGCACCTTCCGGTTCCATTTATACAACCACAGATAGTACCGAAACGGTATCACGTCCAAAGGTGATAGCTGTGCATGCCACAGTCAATCACAAAATAACCTAATTAAAAGGTAAATAACCAAATTTAAAGGTCGAACTAGGATTAAAACAGTGGACGAGTTTTAGAACAATCTTTAAGTTAGATTATGTACACTAAATGCTTTCACAGATGGTAGGATACATGAGGCAAGAATAGATCGATAGATTTTTCGTTTGAAACTCAGTTTGCATCAATTATGCCTGTGATTAACGAGAAATGGGAGTTTTAGGCCAGTCGTTGCATGCTCGAGTCTCGTTTCGGGACATACTGATAGTATCAGGAATTGTATGTAGACTGAAGCTTGCTTCATTGAGAATCCAGCGACCCTTGTGGTGGAATTTGAACTGTATTGATAGCTATTTGTTCCGAACTATTCACTTCTCAGTGCTGAAAGTTTTATCCCGGTACGTGAAGTCTTGAAAAAAAATAATGCTAAATGGAAGACAAAAAAAGAAAAATACACACTCAAGTCGAGAACCAGTAGCTCGTGATCCGTGTTGGAAATCGCAAAAACACTGAAATTATCCCAATCAACTGTGTATGATGTGCTCAAACGTTTCCGAGACCGGATGACCCTGATCCGGGTGATCAGAGTAAGTGTCATAGTGGAACATACGATCGGCAGCTGAATCAAGGATAAATCGTCCAACTTAAACCTTTGTAGGGGTATCTCGAGTTGTGGGAGGTTACTTTCAAATCTGTAATTTCCATTGAAATTCAGGATGGTAGAAAAGTTTTAAAAATAAACACGAGAGCTGTGTAGTCGGTAAAGGTGAAACAGGCTTGCAAATACCATTTTGTCACAATTCGGGAAGTTCCGCGCATTATATGATTTCGAGCATTGTTCCTAAAGAGGCACTTTCACTGTTATATAGCGACCCTGTTTCAGTCGATCGTTGACGCTTATCAGTGAGTAGATCGGGACGATGTTACAAGTCGACTGGTAGACGAACTAAATGAATTAATCTTCGGCGTGCTTTGGAGTAATGCCATTAAATCGTTCCGTAATATCAAAGGTGACTAGTACAGGATAGCTGACTCTTACAGTATGCAGCGGACACTAATATCGCTGCGCGTGAACGAAAGTCGAACTAATCGTATGCTGGTAATTTGATGTTGAGGTGATGAAATGTGAAGCATTTTTTTTTTCAATATATATATGCTATCTAGTTTTCAATAACCTTACACGGTGCGGCTATCTAATTTTCTAAATCCTCGCCATCTAGTTTTCATTTTCATCAGGCGGTTTATGGACGACAAATCGATTTTGCTAATGACCACAGTTTTATGCACATTTAAGTCATCAGATGGCAGCACTAACCGTTGTGAACGTGCCGCGGGCAAAATATATGATAAAACTAGAAGTCAGGTATCTTGTTCTAGTCATCTTTGGTAATACGCATGGTTAGCAGTTATTACAATCATTCTTCTTCCCAGGGACTTTCGATCTTTTGCCCAGGTTTTCAATGATTCTACTCCATCCGAACAACCACCTAAAGCGATCTGTCATCCACCAGTGATGATGACTTTAATTTTAAAAAACAATTCATCGTCATAAAATACCGACTGTCAACTAAATTTCAACCATATAGACCGCGATAGACTAAATAGCTCGAAATTGTCGCTTACCCATCTTTTGCCACCGTATCTCCTGAATAACTTCAACTTTTGCGTTTAACTTTCGCAGTACCTTGGTCAAACTGCCCGGTTCAAGCAGGGCCATGACTGACACTCCAACTACCGAGTTTTCAAGTTTTTTTTGCTTGCCTAGGTTCCTACTGATTTTTCGTTAGCTTTACAACCGATCAGACGTAGTTGTATGTCCCTCGAACTTCAAAATATAATAGGGGCCATCCACATACCACGTGGGTAGATTTTAAACAATTTGCTAATCAGCTAATTGTAATTTGGATTATATTGGCCGGAGGCTGCGATGCGTAGAAAGGAAGACGGAAAAAAGCATGCACACAAGCACGAATTATAATAATCTCTATCCAAAAAACAATGATATATTCGAAAATCAATCAATATGGAAAAAAACTTTGCATAATTCTGTTTTTACGACACTGTCAGAAGAAAAACATTGTCATTCCAATATAAAACTTAATACATCACACGTAATTTGGAGAATATATCTCAGTTAAAATTTCGAAGTCATTCTATAGCAAGCAAATCGGGTTGTTGAAAACCTCTGGTCCTCTGATGAAGCGCATATTAAGTCTTGATGCTGGGCCAACTAGCCATGACACATCTTTATATATGTTGTTAGTAGGTCAAGAAATCCGCGTGATCCGGCATTGAAGGTTTTTAGTTCCATAAAAAGCCTCTCTATGAGGAGGCTTGCGGTGTTTACGATGGAGACTCAATAGGTCAACTGAAATTATAAAATCCATATTCTATCATTAGTATCGAGTTGTACCAGGTATCTGAACGATCATTTTTATAAGTTTTTTTGTTCCAGCACCAAAATAACTTCGATGTAACTTTTGTTACTTGGGTTGTTAATAGTAGAAGTGCGAAATGCAGCAAACACCCAGGCGATATCGCAAAAGATTAATGTTTATGGTCACAGTGATGAGTCCATGCAAGAAAAAAAATCCACTTTTCCGGAAAACAGTCTATTTTAATCGGAATGATGCACAGTAACTGAAAATCGAACAGACACCATTTTGAATTCCAAGATGATGACTTCCTGTTTTTGGAAAACAGCTGACAATGACCGAATACCATCCAATTTGGGTATTTCCAGAATTGAGGTGATGTATGAGAGCCAAAAGGCGAAGATGTTTACGATAGAACCAATCATTTCAAATGTTGTATCTTTGAGCTTGTCCAATATCCGATTCATCAGACTTTGCTGACTATGAACAAATCGCATGGTCAATCTTTGGATGTATGTGGAATCATTGTAGAATGTTTAAAATAATGTGAATAAAGAATCAATAGGCAGGACGAAGTTTACCGGGTCAGTATAACATAATTATATTTATATCTATTTACTATGCTGAAATTGCGTGTGTGTCGGCGGATGAAACCGAGCAAAGCGAAAGCCTTACTCGTAGTCGCTGCGATGTGCTCGTTAAAACTGAGCTTGCTGTTCATGATCACTCCTAAGCCGTTCATTGAAGAAACACGTTCCAGACTCAAAACATTCGCTTTATACTCGTAGCGCCACTGCGTCCACATTCTAGCAAAGCTGATTACCTTGCACTTCGTCCCGTTTATTGCCATCCCGTTCAGAATACACCAGCTTGTTACGATGTCGATGTCCTGCTGCAGAGCGGTACAATCGATCAAAAAATGATTACTCGGTATATCTTCAAATCATCGGCATACATCAGATGATAAGAGCCAAGGCGGTTGGTCAAGTCGTTCACAAATAAAATGAAAATTAAAGGACCAAGGTGGCTACCTTGCGGCACACCAGATGGTGTCGGAAACCGGCCTGACTTTACGGATTTATATTTCACGAAAGCGGATCTGTCCCATGGAGGAGCGCAACCACAAGATAAGCCAGTTAGGGAAGCCCAGCTTCTCAAGCTTTTTCAGCGTCAGCTCGTGGAGTACCTTATCGAAGGCTTTGGCAAAGTCTACGTAGACACTGTCCACTTGACAGCGTTTGTCCAAACTAGAGTTAAGAAAACTTGCGTATGCCATGAGGTTCGTAGCAGTAGAACGATTTTTGACAAAGCCGTGTTGGTATTGGGATATTATGGGCTTAGCGGCTGCGTAGAATTTATCGTGAATAGGAAGCTCGAGCGTTTTGGCGAGGCTGTTCACGATGGAGACTTATTAGGGTAACTGAAAATATAAAACACATATTATTTCATTAGTATCGAGTTGTACCGGGTGTCTGAACGACCATTTTTATAAGTATTTTGTTTTTATTGCAAACTGGAACGGTTTTTTTTTTCAAAAAATCTCGCTTTTGAAGTGCTAAAAATTGATGTTTTTCGGCAAGTCAATACTTGATGTATCAAAAAATGATCATTCAACGACCAGCGACTTCAAAAGATGGTGAAGTTGATGGAGTAGTTTTTCGACAATCGCAAACACGGTAAAGTAATGAAATTAGTCCCGTATATAGTTTCAAGTTAAGCTTATACGACCGTGGCGAGGCGCGCTTCAAATCGTTTCAATTTTTTTTCCTATTGCTCATATATTTGAGAAAAAGTTATATAATCTCATCTTAACCCATAACCCATAAGTTTAACAACTATACTTTAAATTTCCAACGATATTCTAAGCAGTTAGAGAATAGATTGATCTTCAACATGCAATATAGTTTGTGTCAATTATGCATTAGGGTGTCCCAAAATTGCACAAGTCTGGGGCTCACCCTCCAGATGATAGAAAATGGTGTTACGAACAAACTTTTGTTCGGCGGCAGCTCTAGAAAATGATGTTTCCAACTGGCCCCGATGACTTTTTTGAAAAAATCGGTTTTTCTTATGTTAAATCCAAAAAACATGTCCAGTTATGCAATTTTCCATGAAACCCAATCCTTTTATATTTTTTACAGGTTCTTTAGGGTCCAAACTGTAAGGGAAAAATTCGTTTCGGATTGTTTAACGTCAATTTGTTTTCCTAAAAAAATTGCTATCCTTTGGAAAAGAGATTTTTCAAGTATACTTTGACATTCAATCAATAAAAGTGGGTATTAAACCTAATGCTCTCACCAACTGAATACCATTATAAGTTGGGAAATTTTATGGGGAAGAACATTGCCAAAGACTACATGGCTCTAAAAAAACTTGATTTTAAGTTATTCGTGATTTACTGTAAAATAAAAAGTTGAATTTTAATGTTTGCCTACAATAATCAAGGTCGAGTAAAAAATATGAATAAATATTATCAAGTTTACTAGAGGAGAGGAAATGTATGTTATTCAACGAGGATGCGAAAAATGAACAAGGACAAAAAGTGCGACCTTAAATTTAAAAAAAAAACTTATTCAGATGGGACTCGAACCCGCAATCTCCGGTGACTTCGGTACGGTGCCGGGTCTGCAGACTGCACTTGTGGTATTTCCGGAGGTCAATGTTAGCCTGGTATTTTTCGATAAAAATGTTAATGATGACTCGAAGAGGAGGGTGGTACAAAACTTGAAAATGGTGAGCAGTGAAAACGAAAATTCATGAGTGAAAAAATTTTCGTCTGTAAAAAACTTAGTGGACTCACAAAGAAGTCACTAAAGTTTTTTCGATAGACTGCGGCTTGATATCAAGTTTTTTTATTCCGGAAGATTCTAAGGCCTGAATAGAAAGAAATTATTATCTTGATGCCAAATCGAAATGTTGAGGCTTAACAGTTACCCTGCAGAACGAGCCCTTTGAGTAACAGGAGATTTAGTTTTAATTTTAATTTAAGCAGGAGATTTAGTATGATACGGCAAATGATCATTTAAGTATTGGAAAACATCAAAATGTAACTTATTATTCCACAATAAATCACGAATAACTCAAAATCAAGCTATTTTAGAGCCATATAGTCTTTGGCAATGTACATCCCCATCAAATTTCCCAACTTTAAATGGTATTCAGTTGGTGAGAGCATTAGGTTTAATACCCACTTTTATTGATTAAATGTCAAAGTATACTTAAAAAATCTCTTTTTCAAACGATAGATTTTTTTTAGGGTAATAAATTGACGATAATCAATCCAAAACAAATTTTTCCCTTCAGTTTGGACCCTAAGGAGCCTGTAAAAAATATAAAAGGATTAGGTTTCATGGAAAATTGAATAACTGGACATGTTTTTTGGATTTACCATAAGAAAAACCGATTTTTTCAAAAAAGTCATCGGGGCCAGTTGAAAACATCATTTTCTAGAGCTGCCGCCGAACAAAAGTTTGTTCGTAACACCATTTTCTATCATCTGGAGGGTGAGCCCCAGACTTGTGCAATTTTGGGACACCCTATTATGCATGCAGCTGCTGAGTAATGAGAGTTTGAATGTCATTTTTCGATGTAAAAACTGATTTCTCTCCGCGGGGATAGGGTTAATATGCATAGATGGGAATTATCATGAGATGAATTTACAGAACTGTTACTAAACCAGATGCAAAAGCGTGCATAATAAAAAAGCGTTACCTTTTATTACCTTTTTCTGGAAAAAAGTTATTACAGATTTGTCGTATTTTAACTCCAATTAGGAGCATAGACAGAGTATCTCATGATTAAACGGCTTCATCATCACGTGACGTATGTCATCTAAAGGTAATGCTATCGGGCCCTGATCTACGCTCCTAGGATGCATGATTGGTCGATAGTAAAAAAAAATTCAACCTTAGTTTGGACTTGGTTGTATCAGTAAAGTAAGCATTAATTATACGAGTTTGATCAAACATTCACTAACAACATACAAACTCACAGTTGTTTGTTTGCTTATATCACACTAACACATAGGACCATGTTTTATGCATTAGACAGTATCTGAGTGCTAAAACGCCAGACGGGGTATATCAAACGATTTTCTGCTTGAAATATTTGAAAAAGCTACTTCAAAAGATGTAAAAGGGGATGTAATGGGAGACATTGATTTTGAAGTAATGCTATGGAGTGCTCCGGTGTTCATTCACTGGATCAAACGAATGAAGTAAATAAGTAAACAGAACTGAAGTTATATTTGATTGCTGTCGAAAAACATAGAAAATGAAGCGTCGCTTTCGAGCTTAAATAAAAATCATGGAAGACTCCTTTGTACAATCATGCTATACACTCAGTTTGTCATTCCGTTTCGCTGGGATGGCGAAACTGAAACGGAGATAAAAAACCTCACCCAAATTGAGGCACGCTGCCTGATAAACGATGGTTCCTAGCAAGGCAGGGAAACTAAGAATATAATGATGGAAATATAAATGCCAATTTTGTGCTCAAGCTCAGCAGTGAATTTCTGTCGGAGTAGCAACAACACATAAAGCGAACCCTTTCTGTCTGTGTGCCGTTTTCCACTTGCAGTATTTCACCGCGAAAGATAAAAGGAAGATTGATTCCCTTTTCTGTGGGTGAATGAAAATGTGGGTTTGTGTACGGATAGAACTGGCTTTATGCAAAACCAGAACAGCGCAAATTCGCCTCGTGCTTGTTCATGAATAATCATCTCCGTTTCGGGAATCGAATGAATCCTTTATTAAGTGCCGCTTCGAATGGAGTTTAGTTCCTGTTTACGCATCTCTGAGGTATGGTATATGACAACGAGTAATGTTCCACCGTTTAATTTATGTTATCATTATATGACAAACACTTTCACTTCACTTGCACAACAGTACATGTGGATTTCAAGCAATATCAAAACTTCATGAGCGTCTTTTCATCTTTTCATTATCCTTTTCAATAAAATATAAACCTACGTAAACAACTTATTTGTCGTTGTTTAGTAAATAATGACCATACCCAACGGACTGAATGTAAGCAATTTCTATACCAATAAAAGCCAAATGTACCTATACTGTCGTCCCAAGCATAACTGTCCCAGCGTACATAAGGTTTGTGTAGAACATGGGACAACTATGCTTGAAACGGCAGTATATGCCTATACTGAAAACTAACTTGTGGCGGAAATGTCAATAAGCCGCATTCTCCTACACTCGACAAGATAAGCCGCTTAGCGTACGATCGCTTTTATTTGGACGGATAGACAAGGGCTTCAAAATCGGGACAATTATCATTATTACTCTTGGTGGTTACGCCAACAAGGCTTCTGTTTTTTTGTTGTAGAAAAAATGGCGGATGGTGTGACATAACAAACAAGCAAATGCACTATGAAGCCTTTGAACAGATTTTTTTAATTGGTTGCTTTCAAGGTTCTACGTTAGTCATAATATTACTAGCGAGTAACGTTACGTCACGTGCGTGCATATGCTAGACTACGAGTTTCCGTTATTTGAACGGTGGTCGACTGCCAATGTAGAACAGTGTCTAGAATTTGTTTTCCAGAGGTTTTTATTCGGCAGTAAGCTTGCCTGATTTGTACAAATAAAAATTTAACTCCAAATAAAGTTCACATTTAAGATAAAGGGGGTTCTGGCAAACTGCAGGAGCTTTAAATATTTATTTTGTTACTCAGGCGGTATGTGTATAATAATATAAAATAATTGAATATACACATGTCTATATAGAATGCAACGTATGGCCGATGATACCGGCCAAACAGACATTAAACTAAATGGATGGGCGATCAATTAACGTTGTCACACTTTCGGTACTTCATTCGTCTCGCTTTTTTTCGCGGTGCACGTATTCCATTACGTTTCATTAAAATTATTCATACACCAACGGTGATCGACGCTGCGGCTCATTCATTGCACGCTGGTTCCCCTTTTGCGTAACATTCATATCCTCTCTAAAGGACGAACGTTCGTTTAATTTCCCTGTGCATAACGGAATCGAATTTTACGCTGGAAATAGTTGAAAGGTGCTGTTATCTTTGCATAATTGGATATATGTGACATTTTGACATTTGTGAGATTGCTTTCTTGATTGCTTTGATTACATTCAGGTCAATCGCAGATTTTAATAAACCGCTCTGATTATTATTGATTGAACTAATATATTTGTGAACTGAATTTCGTATTATACATTTTTTTTAAACATTGATTTTTCTATAGTTTCGTTATATACACAGCAGGCCAACTCCTACGATTATCCTGCATTGAGGCCATCAGAGGAAATAAATGATTTACATTTTCCTCCCCGGGAGGATAGCGAAATGTCATTCGTCTGTACGAATATGAAGCAAATCAATCATGGCAGTAACGGAAGTCGGATTAGTATCCATTTGATGTACACTGGTTCAGTCCAGATGAAAAGGGCGTTGTCTGTTGCTTGCGGGATACCAGGAATATCAATAAGAAGTAATGATATGATTTCTATATTTGAATTCATACCGTATTGAAAAATACCAGCGGGCTAGCAACCCTCCCCCGTACTGCAGTATTTGATAGTAGCTTTTGTCTGAAAGAAGAACATCTGACCTTTACTTTGAAGTTTATTCTTTGTACTGTCGTGAAATAGATATTCATGAGAGGATGTGGAATCATACAGAATTCTACCATCGACCTTCGCATCATCAGAAACTAACGACGCCGTATTACTGTCAATGTTAGATGCCAGTGTTTTATTTGATCAGTCCCATGGATGATGCTGATGCTCGAGCTAGTTCACCGACAGCAAAATATTACAAACTTTAACTGCTTTTTCGCGTTGTTAAAATTTTGTTCTCGTGTAAATTGATAATTTTTTTTTCTGTCTTTTCAGGTGATGATAAATCCCACGTGCACGGAGTGCTGACCCGGGACAATTTGTTCGACGGCACGATCGTCACGAACCTAGAGCAATACTATATCGAGCCTGCCGCCCGGTACGGGCCGGAACTGGAGCGGCAAGGCGTCCATACTGTGATCTATAAACTCAGTGACGTCAGGATCCGACAGGATCACCACCACGGTCACCATCCGCCGCAGGCCAGCAGCGGTGACCATGGAAGCAGTAGTAGTAATAAAAGTAGCGGTAATAGTCGTAATTTTAGCGGTAGTAGCGAAGGTGGCAGCAAACAACCAGGTGATATTAGTGTCGCAGAGGAAGGCCAGAGTGAAGCAAATGGTTGGAGGCAGACTGAAGAAGGAAATCATTCTTCTGCTCAGAATCAATTGAATCAAAAGTCTGATGATACTAGTAATAATAGTGATAGGCTAAGTAGGCAAAGTGTGAGACAACCGAAAGGCGGCTGGCCAAAAAAACGAGGTCGGAAAAACAGAGAAGGCGAATCCAGCGGTCTGGTCCGATTGAAAAGAAGTAATCGTAAGAGCGACTTTAAGCGTAGAAAACGATGGCTTCCTGAGGAGGTAAGTGATGAACGCCAATTGGTTAGATGAAAAAAAGTTTTCATTACCCTAATCAGATTTTCAAGCTCAATTGAAAGCGACTCGAAACAGTTTTCCGACAATACTTCCATAATGTCTTTCTAGTTTCTGTGTAATCGTGTGATTAGGTTGATTATCTAGTTTTAAAAATTTTCACTTCACATCATCATGTTGCAACCGACAGTCTGCTGTGTTCAATGCGTGTTCTAGTTATTTTGGTTTGGCAACCGTCTTGTGCAGACAATCAAAGCGAAGCGGAATGTTAACTTTTTTTTGTTCGAACCATCGCCGTTATCGACAGTACTCTGCGGAAAACTGATTATTCTTTTTTTTTTTAATTAAGTCCAATAATAAAGTACCTTTCTGTGATGGCGTATAAAAGCCCTCTGATTCATTTCAAATCTTTTTTAATGTTACTAGCATTCAAATGCATTTATTACATTTTGAACAAATGCGAAGCTCAGTGTGATTTTTATGGAGCTTTTACCATCCTTCTCGGTTGAACAACAATATCCCAAAATTACACCCAGTATTGTTTCTACGCTATTCGTTTTCTTTAATATTTTTAGTTGTTCCACACATGAATCGTTATCAAAATCTGAACGTCTACGTTTAAGCCCAACTTTCTACTACTCTAATTAAAATTACAAAAAAGCATTTTTATCAAAGCCAGAATGCGATGCCTTCGGCAAATTTGTGAAAAGCACTTTCGACCTTCCAAAAGACAGTATACACCGCAAAATACTTTTTTAATTTTAAAAATAATCATAAGTTATATATTTTGATAAGTCCATATTTGAAAGTTTTTCCTAGGGCTTGAAATTGAACGACCGTACATTTCATAGTTGTTCCTCCATGATTGATTTGAGTTAGTAAAGTTATACAATGAACCACATATAGATGGGTAATTTGGAATTAATTTCGGCTAAGGAAGGAAAGAAAGAAGTGTTACAATCGTTGTTGTCAGAGACCAAGCTGCATCTTCAAAGACTATAACGCAAAGAAAGATTACTTTGTCACCGTGTTAACCGATGTATTTTTATACTGTCTAACATATTTTATATTAAAATATATTTTTGTATCATTTCACCAAGCCTCGTTAGCTACCCTTCGAAGTATCGACAATTATAACTGCCTGGAGAGGTGTTCATTCAACTATGTGTGACTTTTTTCTGGAATTATGCGTGATGAAAGGGTCGAATAGGGGAATAGAAGGGAACCTGAGAATAAACCCATGCGTAAAAGTCTCTCTGACATCGAACGGTCTTGATTCTACAAAGATTCGAATTATGACCCTTCGCTACTCATTACCTCACTTGGTTCGAATCACCTTTTGCTTTCTCACGGACATTTGAGCGCTTCTGGAACACGTCGCTCTCGACGATAGAGTAGCGACACATATACTCATCGGTCGATCTTCGTAAAGAATTAACTTCGTGAACATTTATATGCCTCTCTTTTGGGTAAATGGACGCGCGTCGCTATCGCATTGATAGAATCGCGATACTCATCGCTCGAATTTCGTATTTAATTAACTAACTTCGTGGAAATGAGTATGCTTCTAAAGATTGGGAAGGCGCATCGCTTTCACATCGATAGAACCTCGATGCATAGTGTACTCATATGATCGAACCGCATCCAGCGTTACACTTCCCTACTAACAAAGAAAAACCTCCTTCATATGATCTTTGTGGAGATACAGAGGATAACACGGTCTCCAACAGGAAAGGTCACGCTAACATCATCCCTTCCCTCTTCCCATTTGATTACAAGAAGGTGGCCAGCGCCGTTATTGATACTTTCAAGTTTTGAATCACTAAAACTTGTACAATCAGAATGATCGGTCACTCCCAGCGCTTTTCTATTGATTCACGATGGAATTTTACTGATTCGAATTAGTCAAGCTGAGCTAAGCTAAGCTTGCGACTACGAGCTCCCTTAAGTTTTGCTATAGTAATATTTGAATAAAGCGAAAAAATAAATGATACTGTTATAAAAAAAATCAAGACAAAAAATTTTTTTTTCGGTTTTTAGAGATGGGGAAATTTTGGTAAAAAGAGATGGAGTAATAAAATCTCTAAATGCATTCGTTTTTAGGATTTTTTTAAACATAGGTTTGGAATTTTTCAGTTTTCTATAAAGATACGCTTTTTGTGAATTTTTCGTGGTTCTCCAGCAGCAAACAGGAATTTACAACAAAGCTAACAAAGCACGATCAAAATAGCACAATTCGTTCTATGACAGTGAGAAGATTTGATGAATAATTTAGATTTTTTTTTTTAACTATGAACTATGAGTTAATTATGCAAACTAATCTCCGTGAATGTAAACCTAAATATAACTTCTGAATTGTTCATCCTTTCTTCTTGCTGTTAAAGAATGAATTACGGTATATTCACCGTACTTTTCAATAAACATCAGTTTGCTGCTGGAGAACCACAAATATCTCACAAAAAATGTATATTCATAGATAATAATCCAAAACCGGATGCACTTAGAGATTTTACTATCAAGAGCTTCAGGGTTTGTACATTTTTTACAAGGTAACATTTGTTCCCTACAATTCTTTCTAGACTTCCCGGCAGCAAAACGATCATATGAATCCAATTGTCTGATCCGAGTGCCCGAGTTTTATATTTTTAGGGCTAAAACGGTTTGTTTTATCGGTATAGTGTCTTCGACGAAGTCTCAGATAATGCTTTTGTCCTCTACCAAAAAAAAATTCACTTACCTACTTACTTTTACTTTTATGGTGACAGGTCGTTAACGACCTAGGGGTCGTTCAATAATTACGTAAGCATATTTTTCCACTTTTTCAAGCCCCCCTCCCTACCTTGTAAGCATGCTTGTCATTCTCCTCAGTATGTGAAAGAAGAGGAGAAAAAATTCACCGCGCACTTCCCTTCCAGTATGTGCCTGCGTGTAGCAAATGCTTTCACCACACTGCTTCTTTCTCCAGTCCAAAGTGTCTCAACCAGCTTACAGAGAGACAAACACACTTCCGGCTCACCCCACATCTGATAGAAACAAGAGAGGTGAATCACTCTACAGAGAAAACGCAGAAAAACATAACAGTGTCCCCTGGCGAGTAGTCCGGAAGGTGAAAAAAAACCTACCGTGCAAAAATGTAGTCCTCGTGTAGCTATGAACGAATTCCACCAGAGTAAATTCGACCGGCACGAGCAACGCAGTCTATTTTTTCCCCCAATCTCATTTCCTCTTCTGCCATGCTCAAGAAACCAACTGTGAAACGCACCGCAGAGAGCTCTGCAGTGTAATTATTGTGCGTGATGTCCACTCGTGTGAGAAAGTACACCATAGTTCATTGTCTCGCAAGAGAGAGATTTCAGATTTCACCGCAGTGCGTTCAGGAAGCTCAACAGATAAAAATCGTTTGTCGCTCTCTTCTAGCATGAGCGTATTGATTTGCTCTTTAGTGTGACGGCAGTTGTTTCCGCAGTGCACGATGTTCTCCTGCACTCTAGAGGTTTTCTGAGGAGAAAAGACAAGCATGCTTGTAAGACATCGTAAGACTTCATATATCCTATCGAGGAGCTAATAGAACTCCTCCTACACATCATCGGGTTTATCGTTTGTCGGTGCGTATACATACATTAATCAGACTGTAGTTGAAGAATCTGCCCTTGATTCTTAACACGCATAAACGGTCACTCATGACCTTACACCTAATGACCCGCATGATCTGTTTTCCTTGTATGACGAAACCGACGCCTCGTTTACCTCTCTCGCCGCCACTGTAGCAGATGCCCAAGCGAGCTGGTTTGGGTAGAGTTCTGACGTGCCAAGTACCGAGTTTCCAATCATTGTCCCTCTTCGTTCGAGTGGGTCGATACTGATTGTTGCGATTCGTATCACTCTCTGAATTGTTCGTAGTACACACGCAATCAGATTATTATTATTACAATTTCGATCGGTAAGTTTGAGAAAATACAGAGTAGTTTGTAAAATTTATATAACTTTACATATTTTCTGTATTCAACATTTCTACTGAACTGTTCGGTAAATTAAACTTTTACCGAATATTGGTAAAAAGCTACCGGACCAACTATAGCGCTGTAAAATTTTCTCTATTCCCTGTTCTCCTTCTGGTTGTCAAGTCACATTCTCAGTTCGTTTGAACATTGAAGTTTCTGCGTTAGAAAAAAATGGAGGACGTTTTCCAACAACTTGAGCAAGAAGATAGAACAAATTTTTCGTAAGCATATGATGATAAAATTCGTGAATATTTTAGGCATCAAACCATCACAATTTTTTCTTCTACTTCCGAGCATCTATTGCATGCTACGTAAATAGTTTACACCGCCATGTTAATGGACACATCCGAGAGATCCTCGGCTTTGAAACTATGAGCACAACTGGCATGAAGTTCATGCACAGTCCACAGCAGTAAAAAACGTTTGATTTTCAGTCATGCAATTTCGGTGCGGCGAACGACGATTTTTGATTTTTTTTAGTTTTCAACAGTTGAAATTTTTAATAACATTTTAATAAAAATATTAATATAAATTTACGTCATATTTCTGGTTTTTTTTTCTCGCTTGTTTTCCGTCGGTCTAGTTCCGCCACTGGGAAGCGACTCCACACCCAGGACCCTAACTCACGACCCGTTTATTCACGGACCGGCGCCAACGGCTTTACTTCCTCATGCGATGGAAGGCGTGATCCCAGAGATTTTTCGCCTCAGAAAATCTCCCGGTGTCGGCTAGGATTGAATCTAGACCAGTTGGGTTGGTTGTGAGTGGATCACGCCACCTCACAACCATCGAAACCTATGTCGGCGGTGGGATTCGAACCCAGGCGTCGAGCGTGGTTGGCGGAGACGTTACCAACCACACTAGGCCCCGCTCATGTTTCTGGTTTTCTTAAATAATTAAAAGTGAACAAGAAACAAACATCACAGATCTTTCGGTACTGTCTTACACAACTTACAGATTTGATCGGTGGTTTTGACAAATAAATGCATTTGCCGTTTTCACAAATTAGGTCGGTAATAATGACAGAAACCAACAACAATTTGGTTACTGATCGGTCGGTGGTGGTTTATATTACCGAACGTTTTACCGAGCGCTCAGCTGTTGAAAAGTCGGTGAAAAAAAAACGAATTCGGTGATTAAATGTAAGTGTGTAGGGTACTTTCAGCGGTCCCCGTGGCTCTGTGGTTAGCGATGTCGGTCGGCTAGCTCTCCCACACGGTTGTGATGTCGGGTTCGATTCCCGATCGAGTCAAGGATCTTTTCGAGCTTAAAATTTTCTCGACTCAGCACTGGGGCACGGTGCACAGTGCATTGAATGTATGGGAACGCGGGACAAAAATCATAACAGCCGTTCTAGTTTGTTTTTCAATTGGTGTGACACGAAAAATGTTTAGTACCGATGAGAGCAACTATTTGCACAATTGACAAATGTCAAATTCGTCATCGCAAAAATGTCTTAAACGCCATTTTTTTGCACAGAAGCATAGAATGATAATTTTCCAAGAATATTATCCATTTCGAGATAAAAGGCTTGAAAAGCATATTAAAATAATTTCTAGGCGATGAAAAAGTGACCTAAACGCCATCACATTCAGTTTTTATGATTTTTTCTATTTAATTATCTTTTAATTGTGTTTATTTACGGTTTACTGTTGCAAAACATCTAGACATTGTTAATTCAGGAATCTTTTATGTGTTTAGCCCATAAATTACGTGTTTTACTTAAAAGTAAGGAACATAGTAACGTAGGATTTCTCACTCTTAGTTCCAGAGGTATCATTTATAAACGCGAATTTCGGTTGAAAGAGCAAACTTGAGCAATGGCAATCACTTCCAAAGTTTGAAGGACATTCCAAATAAGAGGAAAAAGTGAAATTCAGAGAGGTACTTTGGGGTACTTTTTTTGACAATCGATTTTAAATCGAAAGTGTCTTTTTTCTCTAAGCATAAATAAACATGACTAAGAAGCCTTTAACTTCCAAATGCGCTACGTTATGTCTCAATAGTAACATGTGAAATGCAGTAGTTGTATTCCTCTACCATTGCCATTTTGATTTTAACATGAAAAAATATAAACTATAATAAAAAAATGATTTGAAAACTAAGGAAATTTTTTAAAAATAACGTGTCACTTGAATAGTTGAAACCGCTTCGCTGTAGATGCGAGCCATAATCGTCTGAGTGAACTTGGGAGATTAATAATATCATTACAGTATGTCTCAAACATGTATAAAACATACCAGCATATAAAATTGGTTCAATAAGAAATCCACTTTTTTTATTTTTGTCTATGGAACGTTGCACTGTGCGGTGTATCGTTGTACTTATCCTACACATACAAAATGTGCCAAAAACAATATTGATAACGAATTCTCTCAACTAAACTAGTTGATCGAGACCGCTATTAGCTCCAAGGCTAAGCGTGCGATATTGATTTTTTATTGTGTAGGGTACTTCCAGCGTACTGCCTTACTAAGGCCACGATACCTAGTTTCGCGACGGGGCTGCCACCTTAGGTGCAACTGGCGAGATACAGCGATTTAATAACACAGCGTCTGCTCCGAATCAGTCGCTGTCTGTGCCGTTCCTGAAATGAGAAACAGACGCTCAGATAAGCTGGCCTCCAAGGAGAACAGCTCCCCCTTCCTTGTCAGCACACGAGCAAGTTCCCACCGGTTCAACGATCTTCCCTTGGTTTATCGTATCCCTGTTGGTACCACGTGGAGGTAGTGATAGGAGTATGCTCACAGTGGGGTCTATTTTATGTCAACTAGTACGTATTATGCTGCTGGTACATGGTTATGAAATACATTTGTTATTTATTTATTTATTTATTTATTTAACTTTAACTGACATAGTCTCAACGAAGTAACAATGGTAAAAGCCGACTTTAGATGACAACATCAAAACCATTCTCAAATCGGCATAAAAACCCATTTTAAGTACGGTATTACAAAGTTTATAAATATAAAATTACAATAGTATGAACACATAAAATCACAATAAATCAGTCAAGGATATTATAAATTACATATCTAAACAGTAACGATAAGGTCAGAAATATCATAAACGATTTACAACAATGACACACAGTAAAACTAATCTAAGACATCGCTTCTAAGAGTTTTGTTTTTAAATTGCTCCAATGAAGCGGAAAAGTCAAATAAATGGTATACACTATTAAAAATACAGCACATCGCTTGAACCGGTTCATGCTTTCCATAGTGAGTACGATGAAACACGGATCGAAGAAAGTCCCGAGATCGAAGAGGTCTGGATCCGACGTTCAGATTTAGCATCGATGGGAGTTCGGGAGCGTCGATTTCACACACTAATAGTTTAGCAACAAACATATCTCTAGAGGCGTTACTCCTTTTGCTTAGAGTATCAATATTCATCAGTTTGCATCTGTCTTCATATGGTGGTAGGTTGGCTGGGTTTGACCAAGGAAGTTGTCGTAGAGCAAATCTAATGAATCTACGTTGCACAGCTTCAATTCTGGATTTCCATATGTGTAAATTCGGACTCCATAACACAGAGGCAGTATCAAGAATGGAGCGCACTAACGAGAAGTAGAGGGCTCGCAAGCAGTACGGGTCACAAAAATCCTTGGCCATGTGCATAATAAATCCTAAGTTGCGGTTGGCTTTCGAGGTAATGCTTGAGTAATGATTCTGGAAGGAAAGCTTAGAATCCAGTATCACTCCCAGATCTTTAACCACATAAACTTTTTCGAAAGTTGTGCCATCGATTTCATAGCTATACATGATTGGAGTTTTACGCCGAGTGGAGCTTATAATTTAACATTTGGAAACACTTGGTTATTTGGTTATTCAGACGGCACCATTCTGCAAACCGGTCTGTAGTTTTTTGTTCATTTTGTCAAATTGTTTTTTTTATATTTTATTTCTTCAATTTCAGTCTTTTATCATTGTTTAGTTAACAGTGTGTAGTTTCCGTAGAAAAAAAATCAGATTTTCAGAAAGTTGGTTTATTCTTTAAAACCTTTTTTTCCTCACGTTGTTTATTTTTTCTGGAAGGACAAAATTACTGTAAGTTTAATTTTTTTTGCTGGGAGAAACTTCTAGACAAAACACTATTTCACATCTTTAGACCATGAAGATCTGTGCAAAGTATTTGCCAGATCTAAAATGATTGATTTAAATGTTTTTTTTTTGCGTGGGGGGAGGGGTGAACTGCGCTGTATATTCATTTAAAAACGCGAGTGTTTTGAAAACACAACAAAAATTACTATTGCCATCGCTAGGAATAATACCTCGTACAAGCTAATTATGCTAATTATGAACTAATTATGCCTGTCGAATGACAGCTGACCTTGAAATGCGGAGGCTTTACCAGGCCAAAAAGTCGACCTGCTTACATGAGAGCTTTCAAGCAGCTTCAGGTTCGTTCTCGACCGCAGGACACAAGTACCATGCAGAACGGGGTTGCAAAAATATCAACTTTTTTCAACTTTATCTGGCATAACTTAAGTTTCCGTCTTTCTCGGATTGCCGAATGGTTGTTAGTAAATGGAGAGACTGGGGTAGGACTGAGGTGATGATCGGGATATTCGTTTGCACCGAGTGTCGTCGTTGGTATGCCAGCCTGCACTGTGTATACTTCCGACATGGGGAGGCAGACAAACAGTTGTTTTATTTTTCGGGTTTGTTTATACATAATTTTAGGTATGCAGAGAGTAAAGAGGCGAAAGGGAGGCCAAAGTTTCTTTCGGGCCACAAATAGGTAGAGCAGCGGAAAAGTGAACAGATCTGAAAAAATAAAGAGAAGGATAAATTTTCTCTGCTGTCGGAACTCACAATTTTTAGTGTATCAAGCAAGCTTCGGCTTTCCAGGATATTTTTTGCCCTACAACGGTGCTGCAACTTTTTGAAGCCTGTAACCAGGTGTCTCCAAAGCGAGTTTTAGTTTTTCGATTGGCATTCAAATCGGTTAAAGTTTTAAATAGCTCGTAAATTTCCAGCTTGTAACTTCGCGAACGAAATGTGTTTTCTCAAATTGTCTAACAAATTACTTTTACTACCCTTTTCTTCGTTAGTTAGAATTTTAACTGGTTTTCGTGTGTTGCGGTTAATATTGTTTTGATGAGATTCCCATGCTGTGGTATTGCGATGGTGGAAAATTGATGCAAACTGTATTATATCTAAATTACAATCAACGCATTATTTTCGTTCATCAGAAAAAATAATCAGTTTTATACAGCAGTCAGTCTTCCACCTTGAATGGCACAGTATAGCCGTAATGCGGATTCTATGCAAGCCTCTTAAATTCCTCTCAGTTCAAATACCTCAACCATCGATACATAAAGATAATACACACTGCAGTGTATCAAATCATCCAATTCTTCCGGATTCATCATTCAATCAACCGATCCGGAGAAAAAAGCGAAACCAATGTTTCAGGTGTCAGTCTGATAACAAGAGACATTTCAATGACCGAAATCCATTGCCATAGAAGGCTATATAGCGTTTTGCACGTATCTCTGGAAATGTGTAACTGGCCAAAGATAAGTACAAATTCTGTGCTTTCATCGAGCAGAGGGTTGAATTGAAATTCGGTTACTTGATTTTGATGCAAATTTGTAATCTGATTGATAACAGTAGTCAAATGTTATTGTATCGACTTGATGTTGAGTTTTAGATTATGCTTTACATATATAAAAAACTTCCTATTATGCTCACTTACTTTTTTGGTTTACCTATACAACAATTGTCTGTTAACTACGCTGATGACCTGTGTTTGACCCTATCAGTTATTAGATTTATTGTAAGTTGGCATTATAACATGAGCACATAGCAGCAGATGGTGCTAGTGTTATTTACGTGAACGTGAAATTTACGTGAAATTTACTCAAAGTGTTATGTCTGCTAGTTTGTGATGCAACCTTCGGTTATAGATTTCAGTTGATGTTACAAACTCCATGACAGCTCTATCAGCAGAAACGCGTAAAAACTGTAAATGACTTGAATAAGTTATGGTACTATATGAAGTATTGTATAACGTCATGAAAGCAAGCTAGCATGTTTTTGCCTTTCTCCTAGAAAGGTATACTGCCGTTCCAATCATAGTAGTCCCATGTTCTACACAAACCTTATGCACGCTGGTACAACTATGCTAGGTATAAGGCTAAGGTATAAAAGTGCTCCAAAGGGTCGAATCTCGTATATCAATCGACTTAGTTCGACGAGCTGAGCATTTTCTGTATGTGTGTGTGTATGTATGTATGTAACGGTCTCCCAATCTCACTCGATTTTCTCAGAGATGGCTGGACCGATTTTTATGAAACTAATTGCAAATGAAAGGTCTAGTTGCCCTATAAGACCCTATTGAGTTTTATTGTTATCGGATTTTTAGTTTCGAGGTTATGTATTAAAATGTGAAAATCACAAAACTACATTATCTCAGAAACTACAAAACCGAACAAAATTGGTATCAAAAGAACGGGCTTGTTTTTTGAACCATTTGTGAAATAATTTTATAACGATTGGACATGTAGTTCAAAAGTTATGCAAAGAAACGTGTTTCAAAGACTGTTTAAACTCACTCACTTTTTTCAGATATGGCTGGACCGATTTTCACAAAATAAGTGTCATATGGAAGGTCTTGTTGCCCCATAAGACCCTATTGAATTTTATTGTTATTGGACTTTAACTTTGTCCGTAATGTATAATAATGGGAAATCAGGCTATGACAAGAAACATGTTTCTAAGACTGTTTGAACTTACCCACTTTCCTCAGAGATGGATGGACCGATTTCCACAAAATAAGTTGCAATAGAAAGGTCTAGTTGCCTGATAAGACCTTATTGAGTTTTATTATAATCGGACTGTAACTTTCTCTGTTATGTATCAAAATGTAAACGTTATGAAACTCTATTATCTCAGAAACTACACAACCGATTTGAACAAAATAGGTATCAAATGAACGGGCTGTCTTCGAAACCCCTAAATAACGAATTTTGAAGTAGAATACTTTTCTCAGGAAGTTCGGCTACATAGGAATGTGAAATGAAAATCTAAAACCGAAAAAAGTGAAAAATATGTCCATCTTCAAATGCTAATAAATCGGTTAGTATCCGATGGATTTCCTTCGTTCTTGCAGCAATAGATTGGGAAATCTTCTAAGATTCTTCCCGAATGCAGATAATTGTAATTTTATTATTCAAACGATTGTACTATTGAAAATAGTCAAGCCTTGTCAAAACGAAAAATTCGGCCTCAGATTGGTCGTTATATAATTGCTTCCCAAGCACGGTCGACAGAATCATAGACCTTGCCATTTGAAATGTGCAATTAGACCTACATAAGAGCCTGTTTCAGCCGATGCCGCTCATTATAATTCTGGACTGCGACAACAGCAGCGGTTGCAGTTGGTCTCAGAATCAATATTAGCAGGGCCAGCTGATGCAGGGCAGCGGAGACCAATGGCAGCGAATAGCGACCACAGCTGTGGCAACGGATATCACCATCGATAGCAGCAGGGCCACATTTGTGAAGAAAAAAAAGCAGCAGGGCCAGCTGATGCAGTGGGGCATTTTAATGAAGTGCTGTCTCTGAACGACGTGCACACTAGTAAATGCATCCAATGAAAAGAACGTTCTGTAAAGCTGGCGTTCAAAATACATGAGTCATCTAGTTTTGAGTGTCAAGACTTTCAGTGTTTATTTCCCCCAAGGAATACTTTATTCGCACTGCCACTGATAACGCAAAGATGTGATCGGCATCTTATCAGACATTGAATTAAACAACAAATTGTCCTTTTCAGGAATAAATAAAAACCTAATTGAAGAGTTGATATTTTCTATAAAATCAATTTACTCTTTCAAGAAATTTGGAACAGATATATATTTGGCTTGACAATGAAGCGCAAAATTCGACTGATCTGATGCAGATGCAGGGCAGCGGATACCAATGGCAACGGAAGCGTCCACTGCTGTGGCAACGGGGATAGCGCAGCGGTTGCAGTTGATCTCAACATCAATATTAGCAGGGCCAGCTGATGCAGTGGGGCATTTTAATGAAATGCTGTCTCTGAGCGATAGCGGGCACACTAGTAAATGCATCCAATGAAGAGAACGTTCTGGAAACCTGGCGAAATTTGGAGCAGAACGTTCTGGATACCTGGCGAAATTTGAAGCAGATATATATTTGGCTTCATCTCCGTGTCTCAGAACGTTCTGAATTACCTTTTCCTTCAGTCATGAGCACAACATCCGGAAAGCTTTCATTATCAGCATAAAAATTAGTTTTCGCATACTCAAAATTCAAAAATTGTCAAGTCCAAACCATGACAAGCAAATTACTATATCAATGAAAATGGTCAATTCTTGTTGAAGCGCAAAATTCGATTGATCTGATTGGTCGTTAATATGATTGCTTCCCAAGCACAGTCGACAGAAACATAGACCTTGCAATTCGAATGTGCTGTTTGTCTGTATAAGAGTAAGGATGAGAAATATCGACTGAAATGGCTATCGATAGTTATCAATGATTTCCTACCACTATCGATAACTATCGATAAGTATTTCATCCCTATATAAGAGCCTGTTTCAGTCAAAGCCACTCATAATAGTTCTAGACAGCGACAACAGCAGTCCTCCCTTAGCAACAGCTGCAGTAGTGCAGTGGATACCAGGCGTATAGCGGCCACAGCTGTGGCATAGCAATGGATAGCGCATTAGTTGCAACGAATCTCAACATCGATAGCAGCAGAGGCAACTGACGCAGGGACAGCGGATACCAACAGCAGCGTTTAGCGGCCAAAATATTGGCATGGCTACGGATAGCGTAGCAGTTGCAGCGGGTATCAGCATCGATAGCAGCTGATGCAGTGAGGCACTTTAGTGAAATGCAGTCTCTGCGCGATAGCGGGCGTCAATGCATTCAATGAAAAGTTGACTCATTTCGACAACATATGAGCCGTCTAGTTTTGAGTGTTAAATCAGCTTTTCACTGTTTATTTTATCACAAGGAATAATTCATTAGCACTGTCAGTGATAACGCCAAGATGTGATCGGTATCTTATTCGATATTGAACAACAAATGAAAAAATGACTGGAACGCAAGCAGCCGGGTTATCTTTCTTGTAAAAGTATTCTACTTCATCCTTGCGGTCGTGGCTTTGCACACAACCCTCCTGTTATTTTCATTGATTATTATTATTATTACTATTAATATTATTATTATTATTATTATTATTGTTATTATTATTATTATTATTATTATTATTGGTTTATAGCTGTATAGCTTCGATTCTAGTGGCCCAACAGTTTATGTAGTGGCTCCAAATGATTGAAGCTGTTTCCAATACTGAGCGAACAAGGGCGTAGAACAGTGATCGCAGGCAGTAGGGGTCACGGAAATTTTTGGCAGCTCTAATGATGAATCCTAAGTTTCTGTTTGCTTTAGCAATAATATTCGAGTAATGATCTCTGAACGAAAGCTGTGAGTCCAATAAAACTCCAAGGTCTCGCACAACACCAACTCTGACGACCGGGCGTCCGTTGATTTCGTAAGCCCACTCAATGGCAGATTTCTTTCTCGTGAAGGATATGACACAGCATTTCTGTACGCTGATGATAAGCTGGTTCCACATGCACCATTTCTCGAATCTTCTACTGATTCGACAATGACGAAGATTTTAAGATCATCAGCATACGCTAGCTTACAGCCAGGAGGTAGGTATAGCAAGACATCATTGAAGAAAATCGAGTACAGTAAAGGCCCCAAGTTGCTTCCCTGAGGCACTCCGGAGCTGTTTGTGAAGCTGTAAGAGAAGGTCGATCCAAGTTTAATGTTCAGCTTACGGTTGATCAAGTAGGATCCCGACCATTTAAGAATTGCGGAGAGGCACCTAAACGCTCAATTTGAGTTAGCAACAATTGATGGTCAACACGATCGAAGGCAGCCTTAAGATCTGTGTAGATTGTATCAATTTGATTTCCGTCCTCCATTGCCTTGATGCAAAGTGATGAGAATTCTGCGAGGTTAGTGTCAATTGACCGTCCCTTGAAGGAACCATGTTGAGCAGGTGAAATATATGAACGGACTGCAGCAAATAGAACATCTCCAACTAAAATTTCAAAAAGCTTAGACCCAGTGCATAATGATGTTATCTCTCGGTAATTGCCGACATCACGCTTGTCTCCTTTTTTATGAATTGGGAACATAAATGATTGTTTCCACATCTCCGGGAATTTCGCCTGTGATAGTGACGCATTGAAAATGATAGTCAGCGGAGTTACCTGGCGAGTTACCAATAGATTCAGCACAGAGCTTAAGTACAATGGATGGTATACCATCGGGCCCAGCTACAGCAGACGATTTTAATTTTCGAATTGCTGTACGAACCTCTTCTACGGTGAACGAGAAGGTTGTTATGTCAATAACATCGCGGGGTACTGATCCCAACGCCAGGTTGATGGACTGTTCGTTAGCGGGTTCAGCACTGAACACGCCGGAAAAGTGGTCTGCAAAAAGAATGCAAATTTCTTCAGGAGATTCGGCAACTTTCGTACCAAGGAAAACAGTTTATGGGAGTCCATTTGTTCTACGTTTTTCATTCATAAAGCTCCAAAAGCTTTTGGGGTTGCGCTTCATATCATTTTCTTTCCTTTGTACATATCTGTTGTAAATATAACGATTCAAAGTCCGGTAATTGCTGCTTGCGATGTTGAACTCACGCTTCTCGAAAAAACTGCGACAGTTGGTATATCTTCTCAATGCAGCTGCTCGTAGGCGTTTCAGTTCGCGAAGTTGACCGTTTGACCAAGGTGGTTTCCTCCGAGGGCGTGACAGAGGCACATATTGGCGGAAAAGTTGAGACAGCTGGCTAGTGGAGGTTTCAACGGCTTTATCGATATCACTATCTAATAATCGGGACCAGTCGAGGCTTGCAATAGCGCTACCAAGTGAGACAAAATCAGCTTTGCGAAAGTCGAATTTCATGTCATTAGTAATATCATTGTAGTTAATAGTGTGAGGACAGTTCAGCACATAGGGTCGTTGCAGTTTTCAGCCTTGTGTCCAAATTGCGAGCAGTGGAAACACCTCAAGACGTCAATATTTTCGTAAATGTTATGACGTTCCCAGCCGATGTTTATACGTTTCGATTTCATTGAATACTTAAAGGTTAAAGCATCAGTCTCTATTATGACAGTCTTAGTTTGGACACCATTTTTGGTACTAGTCTGCTCTCGTAGCAATTTTAATTTGGCAGTAGCCGGTAGTGTATTCTGCAGTTTAATTTTATCGATTAACTCGTCCTTATTAATATCGTTGGAAATTCCCATGATTTTTATTCTAGGCAAAAGTGGTTTGAGAATTTCAGCTGTATAGTTTTCAGGTAGTTTTTTGGAATCATCTAATAGCGTTTGTTCAAGCGCAGTCGAGCCGCAAAAGATTTCTACGTCGCCGTTTTTACGGAAGTGTACACCATTCACTTCAAATTTAACCGGGTCAAAGTAAGTGCTAATGTCTCTTTTTGTTGTCTCTATAGGCTGTGCAGTTTTTGGCTTTATCAGTACAGTTTTCACGATTCTGCTGAGTGCGTCATTAGTAGGTTTGGGATGTTCGAATGAGTTCAGCGGATTGCTACACATGCTCGACACCCGAGCGGTATTTAAATTTTCTGGGTTATTAGATTTTTTTTCGGTTACCAATTTGCGCCTTTTGCCCGATCTTAACATACCACCTTCGTCTTTGGTGGGTACATCATTCACTTTCCGCTTCGTACTACTTGTCGTACTCGCGCGCACAGAACTTGTGACACTAGCATAAGTGACACCAGACGCAACATTAGTGGTATCAGTTGCATTACATTCGGTAAGGTTTGCCAATTCAGCAGCAATCGCATTCTCAACACACGATTTAATACGTGGGAAAAAGTTTAATTCAAAAGCATCGATTTGTTTTTTAGCGTTATTTTCAGCTTTAATTTCGAAATCTGCCACCGCAGTAATCAGCGCATCTACCTTTCTCATCTATACATTGCACACAGTCTGCACATCGTTTATACTCGTTTGCCTTTTCCTGCAATCGAAGCACAAATACTTCAATGCAACAGAACTTCTCATCACACTCGCAGCAGTCGAATTTATATCGGACCACTTAATGTGTAGAGTTTGCCCACAGCCACCAAAGCAATAGACAAGATCGGTATCAGAAGAGATGCGCAGCGCGCATTCACTACACACAGCAGAAGTCATTTTTTCTTCTTTGCGCCGCAGCGCAAGCTGAATACATATGCAAATGCCACTCAATTGATCGATTTATCTTCTTTCGCGCGAGATAACGAATTTTATTTTTGGTACGAAAACACTGCTGAGTAATGCGTAAGATACTATCTTACTAGCTTATTTAAAAGCGCAAACTGTTATCAACATATAAATGCACACACAGTTTAGGAATAACTACGAATTCACTTTAAAAAGTACGTTGAAACAGGAGTCGAAACTAACTCAAGCTGCTGGTATCAACACAAAATAAATATTGTTGCTTTAAAAATAATGTTGTTGCTTTAAGAATAATAGAAAGAGATTACAAAAGCTTGAGCCTCGCGCGTGGTTTTCAAATATAAATGATTTCTTTGGGCAATAATATAAAATTGTAATTTGAATGCTTAGAGAAAATCATGAAATAGTTGTGGTTGGTCTGGCCGAAGGTCATAAAAACCCTGTACTAATTTTGTGTGCTCCATGAATCAAGAATACAGTTTTTGAAGAAGTTTATATCTGGAGGTAAAATCATTTCTTTTTTTTTGTTTTGTATAACTGATTAAAATGTGGCTACATTAATTATGTATAGATAAATCGTCCAGATCAAACCTTTGTAGGGGTATGTGGCGGGACCATCGTCATCATCATCATCATCATCATAACGCTGATCCGGCGAAAGTGACACGAAACGAGTCTGATGGCGTATGGTCTTTTTTATCGCCGATGATCGACAAAGACCGCAATTGTTTACAGTCAAGTATTTTCACATCAGCTTAAGCCCTTTACCGCTTTCCAAGATACTTTCGTCCGTTAGACTCAAATCTGTCACTACGCCGTCAATCTCGCGCGGGAACATACACACGATACTCACGTGTAAAGAGCTCAGAATCAACTATATCGTTGGCCTGTTTTAGGTCATTGACCACGTTACGAAGCATGTATGGCATTACCTTTGAAATTTTGGTCCCGGCCTTATAATGTGACGTCCAGTGGTGGGCACCATTCCGCTAATTCGCTAATTAGCGACGCTAAAATTCAGTTAGCGATTTAGCGATTTCGCTAATTTTTGAGCTGGTTAGCGAAACTGTTAGCGTCGCTAAAATTTTGGCCTTCGAAACGCTAATCGCTAATTCGCTAAATTTTGTAGAGAAGCGACAATAGAAATATTTAGATAAACTGTGAATTGCTGATTGCGTACGTAAATTGCTTCGAAAGATGAACATACTTTACTGCGAAAGTTACTTTTGTCATTTTTTTTTTTCCTAGAATGGAGTTCTAGCTATCGTACAAGCCACAGGAGCATTTTGAAGAACAAGCACAAGGTCTAGATTGAATTTTCGGCACACCAAGAACTTTGGTAAATTACAATGCGCTTGAAATTATGACAACTTTGGTTCTACTTTTTCGATTCAGATAATAATTGAGTTTTTATGAAAACATTCCTAAGAGTATCTATTTTCAATGCAAGCTAAATAACTTTTGTTATTCTTGTTTTTACAAAATCAATACCGTTTCGTGAACCTCTTCCTGTAAATAGCTTTAAAAAGTAATTGTTTTCGTTTGTTTAACCAAAACAGATCAAATTGGTCCAAATCTGACAAAACACGAGCAATAAATATAGGGATATGACTATTTACATATTAAAAAGTTAGCGATTAGCGATTAGCGAAAGTTCCGCTAATGTGGGTTTAACGTTTAGCGTTTAGCGATTATCGAGCTAAATTTTCCGGTTAGCGACTTAGCGATTAGCGTCGCTAAGTTTTCGGTTAGCGGTGCCCACCACTGGTGACGTCAGGTCTTTCGAAATCTGAAGGATATTCAAAGATTTCGATTTTGGTCCTGCTATTGGCCGAAAATACACAGCGAGCGGGCTTGAACATCCGTCCTGGTAAAGTCTTACGCCAAGGATAACAGAAACGAGGACAGGAGAAGATTAAACAGGAGGGACAGGGTCGGGAGGATTCGGTGACTCATAGATCTAATATTGAACACTTCCTATTTATACTTGGTTTTGCTATGCAAAAGTTAAAGAATCATCAAACTGTTGATTGTGTTGATTGACATAATGTGTCATGTTGTGGAGTGCATTTTGTTCAACTGAATGTTGAAACAAAAGAATAAACTAAAGCTATTTTGCTCACGATGTTTATCATCACAAAAAGGTGCATATGAACAAGTTTATATCATCTGCTGATACTTTTGATTTTGCCATTAAATGGAAACTCTTTTTATTTGGAAAATAAAAACACTTCTTAAAATATCCGATAATAAATCTTGTATTTGTTCACGTTCATATTTCCACGACACGTTATTGCCCACAAATTACGTAGCGCTAAAAATCTAGATTTCAGACCCCATCCCCCCTTTGTATCAATATGAATAAGTAACATTCGATATGATTCTCCTGCCTAAATTAACGCTGAACACCTCCCCCCCCCTCCGAATTTTCAGTTTAGATCAAACATCACAGTTACGTAACTGTCTCAACTAGCTCTCCCCCTCCCTCTATGCAACAATAAGTAAAGCAGCCTCAAATCCCTCCCCCTCTTTCATACTTACTTTACTTTATTTTGTTGGCTGTTCACCGGTCTAGGGTCGAACGAATTAGAGATGTCCAGCTTCTTCTGTCTTGGGCAGCCGTTCTCCGGTCTCCTCGTACACCAGCAGATCGTGCATTTTTTTCCACCGCGCACATCCACCGCGTCCGAGGCCTACCACGGAGTCGACGGCCTCTTCCTGGTTCTCTACTGAAGATAGTTTTGGCGGCTCTCTCGTCAGGCTTTCTGGCTACAATTCCAGCCCACTGAAACCTTCCACACTGTATTACCTTCACTATATCAGCATGTTTATATACCTGGTACAACTCGTGATTCATGCGTCTGCGCCACACTCCATCTTCCAGTTTACCGCCAAGTATCGATCGCAGAACTTTACGCTCAAAAACTCCGAGCACTCGTCGATCAGCTTCCTTCAGCGTCCATGCTTCATGTCCGTAAAGGGCCACCGGAATTATCAGCGTCCTATACAGCGCTAGCTTTGTGCGAGTTTGCAAGCTTCGGGACCTTACCTGGTTACGTAGTCCGTAGAAGACCCTGTTCGCAGCTGCAACTCGTCGTTTCACTTCACTTCATATCGTTGTTACATGTCACACGCGTACCAAGATAAACGAATTCGTCAACCACTTCAAATCGTTTCCCATCTATCTCCACCTCAACACCAACACCACGAGGATTCCCACGCTCTCTGCTAGCTACCATGTACTTCGTTTTGGCAGACCTAATGACAAGTCCAATCTCGCTGCTTCCCTCTTAATAGGTACGAAGGCCTCCTCCACGGCCTTACGGTTGATATCGATGTCGTCCGCAAAACAAAGAAGCATGTGAGATTTCGTGATGATCGTACCGTTTCTTTCCACGTTTGCTCTTCGTACAGCACCCTCAAGAGCGATGATGAACAGTAAGTTGGAGAGCTTATCCCCCTGCTACAGTCCATCCAACGTTACGAACGCGGCTGATGTCTCGCCAGCTATCCGCACGTACGATTTTGATCCCTCCAGCGTCATACGACTCAGCTTAATTAGTTTCGTAGGGAAACCGTGTTCCAGCATGATCTACCACAGCTCGTTTCTTTTCACTGAGTCGTATGCCGCCCTGAAGTCCACAAAGGATCGAGGATCTGTCGCAGGGTAAAGATTTGATCCGTCGTGGAACGCCCCTGTCGAAAACCAGCCTGGCATGCGCCAACAAAGGATTCCGTTAACGGTCTCAATCTGAAGAACAGGATACGGGAGAGCACTTTATATGCGGAGTTGAGCAACGTTATGCCTCGATAGTTGCCACAATCCAATTGATGGCCCTTCTTATAGATAGGGTATATGAGGCCTTTCAACCAGTCGTTCGTTCCCCCTTTTTCATACGTTACGTGATTTATGTACGACATCTTTTCCAGTAATCCGATGTAATTTCAAAAAACAAACAAAAAATACTGCCCCAAACCATCTATAAACTTTTTTAATGAGATTTTTCGTTTCTGACCCTTCCTTTCAGGTGCAGGAATCTCGCGGTAATCCATCTCTTCCACTGGACCTTGAAGTTCCCTACAACGATGATTTCAGCATCACACGTAATCATAACCTCAACCTTAACTTTAAGGATCGAATCATAACACGAACGAGCTTGGCGAATGGAGCAGCCGGCTCCGGATCTAATTCGGGCAGTGGCCACACTATCAATAGAAACATTCATTCCACCACGGCTAGCACTTCGAACACCCAGGATAACCGTTTTCATCCATCAACTCCGGTTAACAACCGAAAAAATCATTTTCTGGTCAACACCTACAACCCGAACGGGGATCTGAATCAGCGAATGATCACCCGAAATCGGAATATCATTGGCAATGTGTACGATCAGAACGCGCCGGCCACAGGAAATGGTTCAAACCCGAATCATAAAACGCACGTCGAAATTATCACCAAGAATGGGCCAAAGAAGAATATTATCGGAAATAACTACGACCCAGACGTAACGATAAGCGGCGGCCACAATGGTGTCAATTTGAACGTTCGAAACGAACTGAATGAGCAGAAGCAATCGTTCGCCAACTCGCTGTACGATCGGAAGAGCACGTGCATGTTATATCTGCAGGCGGATCACACGTTCTTCCAGAAAATGGGCTCGGATGAAGCTAGTATCGAGGCGATCACACGACACGTTCAGAGGGCTAATATGATCTACCGGAAGACGGGTAAGTAACTATAACATCCAGATTTAATGATTTTTCTCGTGTCTCTGGTGATGGAAAAAAACTAAATCTTTCACAGCCAAAGTTTGTTGAAACTTTTGTTCCAAGTGAGAAACATTTTCGATTTTTAAAAAATAGTAGCTGCAGGTGAACTTGTTTCGCAATTAAATTCGATTGTTTTTCGATCGGTTCTCATATAGGTTAATAACAAGAATCAGTTCCGTTGCTTGCCTGTACTCTATACGACAGCACCATTCCACTTGACATTCCTCGCTCACACTTTCGTTCTTCGAAAGAAAGAATAGACGGGCGAACGGTCCGGTTTTATAGAACCACTAGAAGCGGAATAGAAATTCAATTTGCAGCCGAGAACAAAAGAGTGACTGCACCAACTTTCTACCGGTTTAGATGAAATAAAAAAAATCGATCCCATGCAAGGGTGGTGGAACCAGTTTTTCACTGCAAAAAATAGGATTTTCTGAGCATCCACTTCAAACTTTAGTACGCGGGCCAAAACCGCCCAAAGCAGTAACTTTTCCAACTCCGGTGTGGCCCCATGCCGTACGTGACTGTGTCTCTGGTGGACGGCCGTTAGCTAATGTACCCGCTGGTCGTAAATTATACCATTGCGTATTGGTTTGTAGTGCTCCTGTGTACGGGACTGTGGTTGACGGGTAGTGCGTGTTTCATGCTGGAACACGTGTATCCTGCGATTCGGTCCCTCCTGACCTTTCACACTCAAAAACTGACCTCACATAGCTCGAACTCGCCGTCGGTATGCCATTTTTTTGCAGATCATTGATTTATGTTTTATTGAGATATACTGGAATTTTACGTTACACTTGTTAGCGTTACGACTAGCAATCAATATGGTATTTTACTGGAAATTGTTCACTGTGTCGCGTTCATTGGCAATAATTATTCAGAATAGTGACTATAGAGACAGCTACGACTAACATACTAATTTCACATTTACAACGAATACATGCTTTGCACTAAGCTGCATTCCCAATACTTACGTCCCCTACTCCTCCGGTGTGGGAGTTAACTGTCGATAAATTATTATCGTTTGTTCTTATTAATTAAGGGCTGGGATTAAGCCATTCGCTGCGCTGTTCCGGCGATGGCGGTTGCGATACTATTATGATGAATTATGAGGCCTTCGTGTGGTTTGTCAATGACCAGATACGGAAGTGCAATTAAGTTACTATAAACGTCAATAATATTTGTTTTCATACTAAAATTTTGAACCTCAGTTCACGCAACGACACGTTATCCACTGGGAAAATTTGAGTGTAACAAAGAGCTGTTAGTATGTGTCGCAACTTAATGTTCTTGCACCGGATGGCGAGCAGACAAAAATAACAATCACGCTTAACTTTTTGGACAACGACTATTTAAAGCCGGGTTGATTATTTATTTTTTTAAGGGATATATAACCTTGCATTCCTATACCACTTTGACATTTCGAACATGTTAATGTCTTTATGTTACGCTTACACTTTAGTTAAAAAGCTATGCCAACATAACAAAAGATAATTCCATGATTCGATAAATTAATTCAAATTGTTTCGAAGATTTATTTTGAGCAAAGTATTAGTTACTAACACAATTAATAAATTCAATAATTTTTTCATATCTTCTCGAAAGTTTTAAACTATGCCTTCAAATCCAATGAACAAAAATATAACATTACAGAGACATAAGAATGAAGAAGTTCAAAACCACATCTTGAGAAAAGATCACATTATTGACTGATACTACTTCTAACCTTTTGCTCTCTACCCTTTTCACTGCCCTATTCTCGTCTAAATGCGTTCTCATATGTCTATGTCTTCATTACCTGCTTCCACCGTTTTTAGGCTGTAATTACCGCTAAGAATATGTGTTCGTATAGGTCGAGACACTAACACTCTATAACGCATCAATTATTCGTTCGAGTAAGGTTTAATTCGATTAGGTTCATATCATCAGTTATTTTTTTCCGAACAAAATATAAAATCGTTGAAGTTGGTTGGAAAGATATTATGAGACTGGGGCTGTCAGTTTAGTGCTGAAGTGGGGAATTTTCTTTTCCTGTAAAATTGGTTCCGGTTTCATTGCTTCTGCATTCTTGCGATGGGTATTTGAGTTGCTGCTCTAGGGCTGCGTAAATAAACGATTATGATGCCCGACGGGCGAGATGAGTCCATAATGTTTTGGGGAAAGATTATTCGCTATAATACGAGTTCGAAAGTTACAAGCGCGGCTTCAAATTACGAGTGATGGAACGGTGGAAGCAGTCTACTCTTCCTCTGAAACGAATGGTGTGACGAACGATAAAATTAATTTCCATATGCGTGAAAGTTTTCCACCAGATAGGACTTTAATCGAATTAGAAAAAAAGCAGAAAAGTTCAACTGGCAGAAAATCCAAATTTGATGAACGTAGGAGAGTAAAAAAATAAACTACAACCTGGCGCTGCCACAACTAGGATAGAAATGATACCCCAAACAATTGAGGGGGAATATCTTCGTGGCAAGTGCCTAGAAAGATTTCAACGTCACTCAGCAGGAATATCTATTTTTGGAAAAGTTATTTTCCAGCCAATAACGCGTTCATCAGTTGACTGCTACTGTATTCTGACAGCCGAGGAAACAATATGTCACAAAATGCAGAACCCCGCCGTTCTGAAATCATTTGATACCGATCACAATCATCTCACAATTTTTCCTGCCACAGTGCTATTGCTAGGATTTCCTCTGATTGAAACTATTTGTTCTGAGCAGAAATTCAATTATTCGGCTACCGGAACGGCTCGTACAACACTGGTTTTTTCATCTCGAGAATAAAAGCATGGGTTTAACGATTCTGTTGTTTCGGATTATTTTTTGTAGAGTTTTTAGACAGCATGAAAAAGCTGCTAGCGCCAGAAAAAAAACCTGATCAGTTTTTTCAGCCGAGCTAGGCAGTAGAGAGTCTGTTCTGTTTTCAAATTCGAGCATGTTTAAATTATTTGGAGGTACCAATGTGCAATGTTTCGCATTTTAAAGGCAATATAATGTACTTGCGATGCCAGGAAGCTGTCTCATACCAGACTGATTTATCAATTTCTAGTTCAAGGTGAAACGTTGTTGAAGCCACAAATGGCTGACATCGTGCCACCACTTCGAATTTTCAAAGGCACATAACTCGGTAATAGTTCATGCGTTACCTGTGGAACCACTATTTTAAGTTTGTTGCGTTGAAGCAAACATAAAATAGCATTTTTACAGGGAACGCATTCTATATTACCGAGTGCTTCTGAAAACTCGAATTGGTGGTTCGAAGTCGGCCGTTTGTGACTTCAACACTGTTTCTCCTTAAATTGTATTTTATTGATAATTTGGTTTTAGTTATGTTTCGAACTGTTAAAAAACAGCGCATTCGTGATGATTGAAGAAAGCGGATAGAAGCTGGGATGCGAGGCATCTTGTCCAGTCATATCTATCAAAGCTCTTTTATCGTGCCGTCACACTGGTTAGTATCCACAAAGCTTTCGAGATAAAATCCAAACTCCTGAAAGACTTGAACAACACATTCTTCAGCATGATTTCGAAGTTTTTGACCCAGCTGACAATAAAGTAATCCCACGATAGATGTCAGATTTATAACCTTTCGTGTGCACCGACACTAATAGAGAAATGTTTCATGCTGCAGGAAACCTTTGATGATGGAGTAACTTATTGAAAATGAAAGGAGAGTAACCAAGGAACCCTTTTTTAACCCTTTTTTAATACACTTACCCTTATTTATTCGTTCAAACTCGCATCTGATGCCAAATCATTATAGAAAATGCAAAACACACATTTTATTGCTGGGGTAAAATGCACCGCAACAAAGAGACAAGAACCACCATGCAAATGAGGCAAAATTCACACCGTCCACGCAGTTTTCTGCGGAATTTCTGGTTTTTCTGCGGAATTCCATACACTCGAGCGGCATGGTTTTTGGAAACACCGTTTTTGATTTCCACTAGCACCGATCGTAGCTATTCAAGGGTCCATGACCGCCGACTAGACTTCAGAACAATGCTGGGAACGGGATGAAAAGTAAGCAAAAATTTTTTTACAAAGAATCTTTTGCCCCGAGCTACGGGAAGCGTTATGCCCTGAACGAGACAAAAGAATGTTGCTGGTTACATAACGGTAATTTTCATTGAAACTTACCGATATTTCATCAGAAATGCTCGACATATAGGTATTCGATGCAATAACACTTTTCGCTGGTGGAAAACAAAAATTGAAGAGCTAAAAACACTCAACGTATGCAACGAAAACTTTTTTTTGTATTTATTTACATTTTCTGACATTGTAGTGTTGCCAAATTGACAGGTTGACTATACAAAAAAACATAGATTCAAATAATACAATTATTATTTTGTTTTTGAAATTCTCCATTGTAAATTGGAAGGGGTGCATCTTGCCTCAACGGGACTTATTACCCCAGGTACTCTTACCTACCTTACGTAACGCATTAAGGGGGGGGAGGGGGTTGAGTCAGCGTTACTTATTGTTACGTAGGGGGGAGGGGGGTAGTAGAGAAAGTTACGTAACTGTGATGTTTACTCGAAATTGAAAATTTCGGGGGGGGGGGGTCAGACTGATCAGCGTTACGTAATTTTAGGGGGGGAGTCATGTCGAACGTTACCTATCGTTACATAGGGGGTCCCCCTACCCCCTGAAATCTAGATTTTTGGCGTTACGTAATTTGTGTACGACGCATTGCCAGAGTTGCCGGAAATGCGAATATAAGCTTTTAAGTTTGGCAAAAGTTTTATAATGGCAAGCAGCCTACCTCTAATCGCATAATTGTAACATTCGACATTTTATGGATTTCGTGCTTCTTATTGGAAAATGCTTGAAATAGTATGTGTTTTTACATTTGAAAAAATATACTTATGTTTGTTTGGAAAAAGTCGTAAAAATACCAAGTTGTTTTGTCACATAGCGTAAATAACCGCATAATTGTCACACTACTTAACTTTTTCAAGTCTTTTGTCAAAAAAGCTTCCATCCAAATCCACAACTGGATCCTTTGAAACTCGGAGGTTATTCTGGTCCGGTAGCCAACCACCGATGATCCGTTTCTTATGTTCAGCTCATGCTTGTTGAAAACAAAAAAAACTTCATTTCCCTTGTGATATATTCCTAAAGTACCTTGAAAGTGACGGCATAGAAGTATCATTGCAAAAATTTTAACTAATTTGGCTTAAAAAGTAATGTTCAATGTATACATAGTGTAAAGTAGTGCTTTCTTCATGATACTAAAGTTATTTGAAGCGTCTATTTGCAAAAATATATTGGGAACAATGCATTTAAGGTCAAAATATAAAAGTGTCATTTTCTCGAACAACCAATTTTGCAAATGTTACAATTATGCGATTATGGGCAGAGCAGGTCCGAATGAGTTTTTTTCGCGATGAAGTTGCATCCTTTTGCAAGGAAACGAGTGTTTTGGTATCTCTCGTACTGAATGACAGAGAAAAAAATATACCTTGAAGCTCTTGTCATTCTTTTTCTTCACTCTCCGTATGCGTACGACGAATAAACTAATGCACGTACGCCGGATGAATTGGAGATGGAAAAAACTAGTAACGTGAACTGTGTGATAGTATGCGTTGTTTTTTAGCAGAAAATTTTTTTAATTGCTTTTTAAGCAACAAATTTAGGGAGCTGCGTAGCCGCAAGGTTATAGAGTCCGGTTTGTCAAGTGGATCGTGGGTTCGAATCTTATGTCAAAAAGGACTTAAGCATGGGTTTATTCTCAGGCTCTTCATCAGTTACCCGTCCTTCACGCTGAAATCTACAATACCTTTCGTGACTTCCTCTCAACAAAAAATAAGTCCCTCTTTTCAATAAAACTGGCCAAAAGGACGCACGGCTAAACTTCTCCAGGAAATTATAATTGGTGATATTTGGCAGGAGGAACGAGGCTCGGTATAGTAGAACAGTAAGCGTGTAAAAGGAAGGGTAAAATCCCATTACACACAAGCACCGATAAAAAAATAAGCATGCCATTTCTCAATAGCGGCAGACGCACGGGCATACCTCACAATAGATTAACGATTCTGGTCGCAGTGAGGAAGTGCATACAAAAATTCAACAAATTTGTAACAAAAGAGAGAGTTTTTAGTTATTGCTGTTAAAGTAACAAGTAAAAATTAGGCGTGAAATCCAAAAGCAAAGAAACTAAATTAAATTGGTGAAAACAGCTGATGTTTCTAAAATTTTACGTAAAGTACAAACGGGCACAACATTTAGATCGCATTGTTGCCAGTTTTTCAATTCTGAAATTTTACATTAATGTTTAGTATTATCAAAGCGGAATATTCGTGACCAAAGTCAAACCAAATTTGGCACAAAGAAGTTTTTGGGAGCAGAAAGTGTTTCTATTGTGGTACAATACCTCTGCATCCTGTGGAAGGAAAGGGGTCCCATACAAATGAAACACAAATCTCAATATAACTCGAGAACTAACTAAGCAAATGAAACTAAATTTCACATTAGGAGGTTTTAGGGGACAAGACATGTTTTTATGGTAGTTTGATACTTCTTCCTCCTCTGGAAGGCAGGGTCCCATATAAATAAAAATAAGTTACTGGTAGTTCGAGACCCTTTCCTACTTGGTCTCGTACAAATAAAATACAAATTTCTGCATAACGCGAGAACTAATCAAGCTAATAGAACCAATTTTGGCACGCAAAAGCTTTTGGGAGCAGCAATCATTTCTATCGTGGTACGACACCTCTTCCTCCTCTGGAAGGGGAGAGCTCCCATACAAATGAAACACAAAGTTCTACATAACTTGTTTGATCGTACTTATTTTGGATTTGGAAAGTTAAACAAAAACTAACTTCAACACCGTTAACTTTATTACAACTACTCAACTTCCACTAGATTCTAATAACACTTTACTGATGCTTTCGTAGTTCCTGTCTCTTGTACACATGAAAAAATACACCGATGGTTACTTTCTTGAATCTTCTACAACAAAAGGATGTTGTTAACTTCACTTCGTTTCTTATGTTTTCGCTTCTCCCTTTCCACTTATTTGTTTTCTACACTGTTTGTGTTTTCGTTGTGATGCTCGATTGTTCTCGCAATTGAATGTTCGCGAAATTTCTGTTTGTTTTTCTGATGCGATGTCGTTCATGACGTAACACGTTTAAAGCTGAAGCAATAATTCTTGCGGGTCCCGCATCAAGAACCAAATGGAAGGCAAATGGAACCAAACAAAGAATATTTTTATGATTATTAGAATATTTTTATGATTATTTGACACCCCTCCCTACTCTGAAAGGTGGGTGGGGGTCCCACATAAACGAAACACATATTTCAACCAATTTTTCCGGAAAACAGCTCAAAATGATTGCAACGATGCACAGAAGCCAACAATCGACCCCAGAGATCATTTTGAATTCCAAATTGGCGACTCCTAGTTTCTGAAAAACAAACCACAATGGCCGAATACCACCCAATTTGTGTTTCTGTAATCGTGTAATGCACAGAAGCCTTGAATCAACCCCAGACACCGTTTTGAATTCTAAAATGGCGACTTGCGGTTCATGAAAAACAGCTCAAAATGGCCGTAAATCTTCCAATATGGGTGTTTCCGGAACCGGCATGATTTTTATTGACTCCACATGTCTATTTAAGTCCAAGATGCCGACATCCGGTTTCTGAACAACAGCCTAAAATGGTTGAATACCATCCAATATTGGTATTTCCGTAATCGGTATGATGCACAGTAGCCAAAAATTGGCCCCAGATGCCTTTTTGGATCTTTTTAGGGTTATCATATTATTTTCAGATAGTTATTTCATTGGTGATAGTCTATCGTAGTAGTTTGTTATCATTTGCGGTCATTCTCGAATGCAACAATGCATTTGATGTAACAAAAATCCAAAAATCAGTGTATTACAAATAACGGTACTTTAAACACGATTTGCCTTTTGAGTTTGAACGTATCCAATTTCAAATTGCATTTGCAGACTATAAACAAATCACAAGGTCAATCTAAGTAGTATGTGGTATCAATTGAGAATTCCCATGCTTTCAATGTTAAAAACTATTTAAATAAAAAGAAAAAATAGGCGGGACGAAGTTTGAAGGGTCAGCTCATATAGGTACTATTAATTTGTTCAGTGACATTCTTGAAGACATGGCTCACCACGATGATGCCATTCATTGTAATTGCACAATTACATTCCTAGAAAGAAAATCTCTATGAAACAGCATGATGCGACATTTTTGTTAATTCAAAGCATCATGAAATATGCAATTGGAATCTGATTCCAGAGCAAAGCACTGCTTACGAATAACTAATGTACGAACTAGAAACGAATTACTACACGTAAACAACTGAATTTTCACAAACTGAAAAAGCTTTAAAGCAACACGCATTGATTGATATCATTTTAAAAGCTGTTGCAAGTGCAGCTCGGGTATTGCAAATTGTCAGATTGATGACAAAAATGATTTTATATAGCTATGAGTTGAAATTATTAGTAACATTTGTTCGAACAATTCACGATACACACATTCGATCAAACCGGTAAGCTGCATTACTTGAAGAGATTGTTACTCGACCCCAAGGAGAGAACAGATTGAAGTGTGACCAAGTACCTGTTCTTCTGCTAAGCAGTTTACCGTCACACAAAAGCCGCACCCTTGTGTCCTTCTCCACTTTTGCATCCGCTCCTGATCTGACTCGTATTCTGTTTCATTTATCAATCACAATGGTTCCTCAGCAGATCAGTGTAAGATAACAGTTTACCCTATCCGCGAATGGCACACATGTGTGTAGAGGAAATACACTAAGCGCCCGGGTTTATTTTGATTCTAGTGTGTTTGTGCTGCTTTCGTTGCTGATGGCTTCCGCTATTGTGTCCAAACTAACTCACAAAATCCTTCCCGTATGTATTAATTCCGACAAGAGCATAGTAGTGCAATGTAAAATGTAACTTCTATTTTTCAACATATGCCCTGATTTGTGTGTGTGTGTTGAAAAAATGATTTTTGACCTTCGCTGCTGATAGTTTATGCTGTTGTGCATTGAAAAAGAAAAAAAAAGATAATTCTTCTCAGTCGGTTCCAGCTACAGCCCTCAGTCCCAAAAAGACAACTGCTTGTGGGTGGTGTGTCTTCATGTCTGAGTATGTGGGTGTGCGTAAATCTTTTTCTTCTGTTAGGCTGTCGAGTAAAACGTAAGCCACAAATAGAGTGTAGGAAAAAAGAAAGACGCTCCACTATATGGAAAGCAATTTCGATGAATAAACATCATTTTCCGCTCGACAAATAGAGGCAATGATTGACGGATTAACTTCTTGCGTTGAGTGCTTGGTTGATTTGGTGGCTCGGCTTACAGTGTTCTCAGCTCAGGCAGTAAGAAGGCTCGTCATGTCTGCAAGTAGTCTGTATCTGGAAATATAGTACACACGTGCTTTTCAATGGTGGAATTGTTCCGTGTGCCATTCAGCACGGTTAGTTTCTGTTAGCAAATGGTTTCTATGCAACATATGCTAGCTTTCTGTTGATTTATATACAGCATGTGAATTCTTGTGAATAGAGTAGATCTTCTGCATGGTTTATAAAAATGAGATTTTTTTCTGATGCTGTGCAAGATATATTCTTAGTACAGCTGATTTTTACGTTGTTTGCTATCGGTAACGGTAACGGTCGGTATGTTCTACCAATATTTGCTAGATTTTTTAAAAATATATTCAACTTATCTTCCAATTTTGTTTGTCAATAATTTCGGGGTTTTGTCAAGTCTTGTCTAAAAAATTAGCTAGATACCCATTTTACCATGTTAGCTAGTATTCTCGTTGATGGAATTCATTCAAAGTACACCAGGGTCTTTTTTTACGCGGTTTATTTTTATACGTTTTATTGAACGCGATTTTTTTACAATAACACGGATTATTTTTATGTGATTTGTAAGACTATTTGTACGCGGTATCAAATAAGTTCAGTATAAGTACATCTAATCTCACCCCTAAAAAGCGGTTCAATCAACCGCGTAAAAAAAGACCCCAGTGTAATTTAATGCAGACATCGTTCAGAATTTCACTGGAGTTGAAAATATATTATTGAAACACATTGATGATTGGTTGTAACCATATCGTATTTACAAATTACGTTCCATTTTTTGTGTTCGAGTTTTAGTTTAGCTGGACTCTATTCACACATTCGACCTCGCGTGTATTCAACACTTATTCCATTTGGCCACGTGTACTTCCTACCGATTATACCCGTCCTGCCGGAGTTGGCAACCCTAACTAAAAACTTTCATTTACAGCAGCATGAAAATGTAAACGTATCAATAATGAAATGTGTATCTCAGAACTGTTAACGGTTTCGATAATCGTTTCGTCCGATAACAACGCTTCAGCACTTTTCATCAGGAGCACTTTCGATCGGACCGAGTGATGTATGTAAAAGCCTTTCTCGTTCAATTCGGTGGCCATAAGCGTCCACTGCACTTAATCCGTTCGATTAGAATGTAAATGGTGTTCAAAATAAACAAAAAAAAAACAATGAAATACAAGCTAACGGTAATGTTACAGTTGAGTGGTCGCTCTGATCAGATTGTTAGTGAAGTTTTCATGACGGTTCAATTAAAATTTGAAATAACATTATTCGAAAGTGTCCTTCAGAATGAATTCACCTGTGAGAGTGATTTCAAAAGTTACATTCAACTGAGTGCCCTACGGGGGTTAAGTATTTCAACTGTCAGCAGCCGAAGATCAATCGGATACCACGCACAGCCCATTAACGCGGTGTAATGAACAGTGAAATCCATGTTAATTTGAAATACACGAAAGAGTCCTTCCATCGGTGATTGCAGACAGAATAATCTAGGCTTTTACTTTGTTTTGCTTGGGCCATGATTGTTCATCTTTCGCACAGTTGATTGCTATCTGCCATTTTCCGTCTTACCATCTCCAAGCATTCGTCTCAGGTGTGAAAATCAGTCAGAACGATTTAACAAATCTTTTGTGCACAGGCAGGGTGGGCCGGGTGGTACTGACGAAGCAATTACTAATGAACGACTGAAAGAGATTTGATGGAGTGTGCATAATGGAATAATCGAAATGTATCTCGACGGTATGCATTCAATTGCTCGAGGTGGTTTGGTTCGTTTGTTCGACGTGCAATAAAACTGAACTGAAGCAAAGCGAGTTCCAATAAATAGAAATAAGAAAATATAATAAATTGGCTGATCAAGGCCATTTGTGTACGGCATATCAAGCATAGCAGACAGCAAAAATTAGTCCTACACGTGAAACTTCGCCCCTTTGCATTTATTGTATTCTTCCAATTCGCACCAATTTTGACATGTTTTTTAACAGACTTAATGCGAAGAGCATTACTCAAAGGATATCCAGAAATTGTATACAATACACTAGTCAGAAATACAGATAGTAGATGCGAACTGTTTTTTGTTGGCTATCAGAATACGCTTTGGTTATGATCTAATTTCTCTTCTTAATGCTTTTTTGTGACCATTTCAACGACATCCAATTTGGTAAATATGTAACATTACTACTGCTGAGGTTGAAATTATAAGAGCAAAATTTCTTATGGATCCCAAAATACAGAGACCATAATCTGGCTTGCTGAAGATTGTAAAAACATTTACTACATACTTTACATATTAAAATGTTACTTTGCAGCATCACAGGACAAGGTTTCCGAAAGCCTTTTATTGTTTTTCTCTGCAATTGAATAATACAATATCAAATTTCTGCTCTGTTATACACCTTTTATTCTGAAAAACTTAACAGTTGAGTAACTTAAGCATAAAAAGCAACCATTTTAATTGACCATTAGGTGTAACATTATACAGATGTTCCTATTATGCTATTACTTTTTTTGTATCGCGATTATTTGTTGAAAAAAATTCAAATTTTTAATAGGGTTTTTTTTTTTTTGGGATATTCACTTTGTTATATTTTTGTGTTTTTTTTTTCTTGATTTTTTTTACGTCTTGCGTGTTGGCAAAACAAATGCTTGGTGATACATTCCGTTTCGGAACTCGCCCTTCTGTTTTTTTTTACTATACACAGACTTTGCAGTCAACTGTTTTAGTGTACAGGACAATTGTGGGGCTAGCGCTACGATCCTACTGACACGAACAGTCTCACACGAGTCGAGACTCGAACCTGCGAAGACTGGTTTGTTATGCCAGCATCGTACCATGAGACCAGCTGAGAGATGGGTCCTACGGTGCATATTTTTTCTAAAAGAACAAAATTGCTGTCATTAAACCAAATATTTTCTGAAGATAGTATGTCAGTAAAACGAGTATTTGGAGGGCAAATAAAAAAACACGATTTAAAGTTCTATTTGGCAATCACTCAGTATGTGTAGAGCCTATCTTGTTTGTGTCTTCTAAGAATTTCTGTTTTAATAACATACAAATATATGCTGAACATTGTTGCCTTCTAAATGCGACCTTATTTTTAGACATTCAAAAAACTCGAATTTCAAGGACTTTAGTCTGATACGAAACGACCCATCTTCGAAACAAAAAAGTTAAAAGAAAAGTAAGATGTAGTGTCCAAGACACGACCGCATAACCGACGTAGAACTACGCATACTAGTAAGAAATGCATTGTTTAGATTGTTTCATTATTCAGTCATAAAATCTACTATTGCTTGCTCAAATCAAGAAACTTTTCACTGAACAAACGCTAGGGGATTCTACTGTATGAGAATAACTTATTCATCCTATATGTTTAGTTGCTTTGAGAAGGGCAGTTTGCTGTTCAAAATCTGATCGCAACCTTTATGCTGCCCCGATAGTGGGTGAATAAGGCACTCTGACAATACACACTGAAAAAAACCGCGCTGGTGCTGAGACATATGACCAACCGGTGATTTGTTTAAGCCGAAAGCAAATTCGAAAAGCCTGCTGATACTGCCGCAATCCGTTACTCTACTTTAAATATTGGACCATCCGTCCGTCTCTATTTTCACCAAAAGAATGTCACTAGTTTAGACCAGAAGCACTCCTTTATAACTAAAGGGTGCTCTGAAATAGGCTCCGCCCTTTTGTTGAGCTTAACCACGTTCTCGCATCTTCTTTAGACGAAAGATTCCGTAATTCGCATTTAATTTTTGTAACCAGCGCAAATAGGCCGATGGATATAACCCGTGTTGCGGCTTGGAGTGTCAGGCAATTTCTTTTGCTCACTGCTGCGTGTTTTATTATGTTGAAACTGTGCATCTAGAAGACGACACAATTCTGTTCATGCTGATTGATGAATCGAATAAAATTATTACAGTAAAGTCGAACTAACCACCTTTCTAATATTCTAAACAAAGTGTAATATTTTTGAATTTTCGTGCAAACGTGCTTTTGGAGGAATATCTGCTTTTGATTCGTCCATAAAAATACGATAACAGTGATTAAACAGAATAAAAAAGCATTTAATTTACTTCCAAAGCCTAGCGCTCGAGACCTTTCGGAATAATGATTTATCTTCAACCTGAATGCATAGTTTCCTTGAGGAAAGCAGTCTACTGTTCAAAAGCGGATATGCTGATCGCAACCTTTGGCTGCCCCGACAGGGGAGAATTGAGCACCCAGACAACACACACTGTAAAAGCTGTTTTCACACTTCGTAAATTAGACGGCCAAGACAGATTTTGATTGCACAGAATGCTTGCTTGTGTTGTTGCTAAAATAAAGCTAGGTGTCATCGCGGGAAGGTTGGTAAACGACTGGACACATGACACTTGAGACCCCATTGTGGTCATTCACCTCTGTCCAGCAACTCCTATTCCAACCTCCACGAGGTGCCGACCGGGATAGGAGTAACCTCAGCAGATATCGCGTAACCAACCCCCGGTTAAAACTATGGTCGTATGCTGACTGGGAACGGGGATCGTACGCGGCTATATCCCCATGTTAGGGGCGGCGTACAACAGCGTCTGACTCGGAGCGGGCGGCTGAATTACGAAACGCGGTGCCTCGCCAGCTATATCTAAGACGGTAGTCCCGTCGCGAGACTAGGTATCGCAGCCGTAGTAAGGCAGCATACCGAAAGTAAAATACTACGAACAATTCCGATATAAATACGGAACAGAATAATCGGCATGGACCTAGGCGTACGAAAAACGATTATTGGAAACTCGGTACTTGGAATGTGAGGACTCTACTCGAACCGGCACGTGCAGGTATCCTGGCTAGAGAGCTCCGGAAGGTGAATGTGGAGGTTACTGCCATGCAGGATGTGAGGTGGCCGAAAACGGGAGAACGCAGTTCATTTAAGTACCACATCTACTACAGCTTGCATCGCCGTAACGGAATACTTGGATAAGTTTTGTAAACTAAACATTATACAACGATTGATTCTAAAAACATGAAAACAGAAAAACAAAAAACAGGAGTTCAAAAAATATTTATTGTGTGTCAATTATTCATAAGACTGAATCTCATCCAATAAATTGAAACTGTCGTTTTATTCTTGTGTAACACGTTATTTGTGATCACGTTATCTATTGCGCTATTATTTCATTACCTTGAAACTTTTCTGAAATTAGCAGCTAAATATTTCATCGATAGAATTATCTCGATAAAATCGCTTCACGCATAATATTGCAAGGTTTATTAGGAGCAACAAAAGCTCTTCACTATGTTTTTAACTTAACGTCAATTTACTAGTGATAGTACCCAAGTAACATGGTTGCTCCTAAATAAGCACAGATCCCCGATTTAAAATAAAAGCAATACACATAATACAAACCAATCATTTGGTTATATCACACCATTTATATATTATATTTTGTTAAAAGATTGGTGTTTACAGTTCAACTGAATAATACTAATTCCGGATCGGCAATAACCACTTCTATTGTTAAAAATTATTATGCGATTAAATCGTTACTTATCAATTAATTCAGTTCGATGTCGCAAAATATCGAATATATATGTTTTAATTATTAACAAATACCTTCAATACCAGTCTGATAGATCATTCTAGATATACACTTTTCTAAATAGAGTGGTCAATCCAAAATTGTATTCCGGATAGCCGATATTTGGTTCGCCTTCAGATGGAATTAACAGCTTTGAATGAGCCTTGTGAAGTTTGTCACCTATTCAGTTCAAGCATTATTTCCAAATGAGAATTGAACATGTGTACAAAAATGAAGTTTGATGAATGCAGTGAGCGTTTGGTGAAAACGCAAGCGGTAAATAGAATTACTAGAAGGCACATTAAACAGAAATGCTTTGATTGATCCCATTAGTTGGGACTACCATCCCTTTCACACCAGACAATCACAACCAGAAAATAAATAACAACCAGAGGATCGAAACACTTTTGAATGTGGCTTCCTTTCAACAACTACCGAAAACCGTCACAATTTTTGGTATCTTTTCACCTTTCCCGATTCTCTGCAGCGAGAAATTGAGTATTCAGTTTGAAAGGTACGGACAGTCTTTAACGGAGAACGTAGTAAAATGAATTTCACGTTATAAATACTGCTTGAGTTGTACATGCAAGTGCTACTTGTTACGTCAGTTGTTTTTTTTTTCCTCATCTATAGTTTATTTGACACGGCACAAATACAATTCAATGTTTAACGGCGCCAATTATATCTGGTAGCTTACTTTCTAAAGTATCTTAATAACTAAGAGCAAATTTTTTATCCTCGCTGCCGACTACGAGCTGAAACTAAATCTAACTTAAGCTAGAATGTTTTGCATGAAAAGCACTGATTTGTTGTTTGATGGTTTTCCATCGCCATAGGTAAGCAGCATATTGAATATGTTCCGCTGCTGGGCCAAGATATTACGGACTGGCATATTGGGTTGTCTCCCTCGGGGCCTGAGAGTATCGTGCGGGTCTAGTTGCTGTTTCCGGATCCGGGGTCTTAACGTGTTCTTGTCGTTTGGTTGGATGTAGGCGGAAGGGGATAGGACTAAACTGGGGCGTGGATGGATTTCAGGAAAACGTATATAAGGGACATGTAGGATAGGTCACGGCTCGCCAAGACATCACGAACAGGAACAGCCGACTGCCTACCTTCGGCTTGCAGGGAAACTATTAATCTAGACCTGGCGTCACGGTATACAGGGCATGACCAAACAACGTGCTCTATGTCGTGATAACCTTCACCACAGGCACAGATACCACTCTCCCCGAGCCCAACACGACGGAGATGCGCGTCAAATCTATAGTGATTGGACATAAGCCGGGACATCACGCAAATGAAATCCCGACCTACACCCAACCCCTTGAACCACGGGTTCGTCGATACCTTGGGGATTATGGAATGTAACCACCTTCCCAGTTCCCCCTTGGTCCAAGAATTTTGCCAACTGATGATCGTATTCTGACGTACAAATGCGAAAAATTCATTAAAGGCAATTGGTCTTTCATAAATATCACCGTTTGTTGCGTCCACCTTAGCCAAAAAGTCCGCTTTCTCATTACCCGGTATCGAGCAGTGAGAAGGGACCCACGCTAAGGTAATCTGAGTAGATTTTTCGGATAAAGCACTCAGATGTTCCCGTATTTTCCCCAGGAAATACGGAGAGTGCTTAACATCTTTCATCGATCGGAGAGCCTCAATGGAACTGAGACTGTCCGTAAAGATGAAATAATGGTCCGTGGGCATACGTCAGTTGTTTACAGGAGTTAAATTTTTGTTAGTTTCGCAACAAAATGGTTTTATTTTCAACTGTCTAATATGTTGTATTGCCAACGAAGTATAACAATTATAAATCGAATATTATAATTCTCTTCAAATTCTTAGTTCCTTATGAGGGCAAGAAAGATAGTTATAGGAGTTTTGTTTTACGGATCATAAAAAAAACATTGCCCTGCTCGATAAAATTCAAACCAACACAAAATTGTTTTAAGTATTATCAAGTGTTTGTTTTCACAATATTTCAAGAAACTAACTGCAATCATCCGCGCCGTAAATCATGTGACCTCATATATTCGGTTTTGGTGGAGCCTCCCAGTGTTTTGAACGATCAATTCCCCAACTCTCTGCACTGTTAACCATGCGACCCCATGTTTTCCGTTCTGGTGGAGCCGCCCAGTGTTTTAAACTGATAAAGAGTGTCTGTGAGGGATTTTCACTGAAAATACACTTCGATTTAGTTTCGATCGTGAATGTGAACTGAAAGTAAAGAGACAAATTCATTTACTTGAAGTTGAGTTAATACACAATATAATTTAATGCTAACATAAATTCACCTGTTTCAGTAGCATTGATGAAACAAAACTTAAACTAAACAATTCTATATCTCTAGTATATCGAGAAGATCGGGGATGCGATGAATTGTATTCCTTATTTCAGTGTTCTCGAATAATAAAAAAACATTTTTTTCTTTTGATGTCGCATCGCGTCGCAATGTCGATTGAGCATCCATTTAGTGTTTACGGATTGGCACCAATAATGATCTGAACCGGAGAGCAAATGCCAGCAGTTTTGCCGAATTGTCATGTGCAGCTATAGTGTACACACATCGTGGTGCCTTCGTGCATATGCCAAAACAGTTAGACGAGCGCGCTAGTACGGTTTTCATGGGGAAATAGTAGCAGTAGCAGCGGCACTGTGTAGTGTTTTATGTGCCAATAAACAGAAAAATTTTCCTGTCGAAGCGGAAATGACTGCTGCATGGCGCGTTGAAGGAACGAGGAGGCTCCAGGCAAAACGTGACCGATTTTCAAGACGGTAGCAATCATTCGCAAACGAAATAAAGCGCGTGAATGTTGGGAGAACGGCGCGTTTTGTTTGTTCGAGTTTTATGTAAGGCTTACGCTAAAATTGAGAATTGCCTTAAAGTCGAAAAACAATGAAAACACAGCGCAGTTGAATGTCAGATTCTTTCTATGGATTATGTTCCAATACTTAAATTATACAATAGATACTATCATTAATTTAATATCGACAGTCAAACTCGAACAGGCAAATTTTACTAACTTCATTAAGATTATAAATAAATTCAATAGAGAAATCGGACCTTTCATTTACACTAAACTACGAAAATCATTTAGAAGTCATCTATGAAAAAAGTAAGTGGTATTGGAAAGCATGGGTGACATTGCGCATTTCGTTTCGAGCAACTCGAACAAAACTAAATGATCGCTGGGGGGCGTAATGTTTCGTTATTCGTATTTTTTTCGACTTTGCGGGTAAGATGAGCCGCAGGACAAATGACAATGACAGCTCATTTTAAGCTTAAAGCATAACTGGCAGTATGTGACCTACTCGAAAATAGCGAAAATCGTTCGAATCGAGCTGCGCAATGCCACCCCATTACATACATACATACATACATACATACATACATACATACATACACATATACACAAAGGAAATACTCCAACCATCAAACTGGGTTGAGTGGTATAAGATATTCGACCCGTTGAGACTCGTTTAGAATTTCACAGTGATTATCATAGAAGAAAGGCAAAAATTCCCCCGTTTCAACTGGTGAAAATGAAGCCTGCAATAAATCTTGGCATGAGCTGGTGAAGGATAAAGTAGTTACTCTTCAAAACGAAACTTTCACACCTACTCAGTTTAATGCGAATCTCCAAAAGTAGAGTACACCAGTAGCAACATACTGACATCTTTGGTTGAATTCTCGACAGTAGTGAATCATAAAAAAATGCAAACCTGAAAAACCATTCTCGTTATCCCAGCATTGAGAATAACGGCAAATTTAATCTATTTTGAAATGCAAGCAAAGTATAGTTTCATGCTTTCGTTCACCCGTCGCTACCAACAGAGAGACAAATTTAAATACCTAATCAACTGTTACCGAAGCAAACAAATGCATTTTCGCTAGACGAGCTCGATTCCTTTTTTCTGCGGTCCGATCCAATCAGTTCTTCTGTTCGACCGATCCAAACAGTAGTCATAAGAATCGGGCTACGGATTGGAATATTTTTTTTTTTTATTCTCGCTTATTTTCCGTCGGTCTAGTTCCGCCACTGTTGTGGCCAATCACCGACGCCCAGGGAGGCGACTCCACACCCAGGACTCTAACTCACGACCCGTTTATTAACGGACCGGCGCCAACGGCTTTACTTCCTCATGCGATGGAAGGCGTGATCCCAGAGATTTTTCGCCTCAGAAAATCTCCCGGTGTCGGCTAGGATTGAATCTAGACCAGTTGGGTTGGTTGTGAGTGGATCACGCCACCTCACAACTATCGACACCTATGTCGGCGGTGGGATTCGAACCCAGGCGTCGAGCGTGGTTGGCGGATACGTTACCAACCACACTAGGCCCCCGCTTACGGATTGGAATAGTATGACACTTATTATTGAATTTTTCTCCCAATGCTTTCTCATTGCGCATTGCATCGCATTCAATCGATTCAAAGCGATCAACCCGTCTTACCCATAGCCCCACTGCTCCACAAACTCACGAAAAAAACACCAAATCAACACCACCGTCTACAGGGTTGCACCATTTCCGCTTTCGAATTCAGCTTCCATCGTTTCATCGAATTGAAAATGGCCAGAAGACAGAACGGCATGAGCAAACGTTCTGTCAAATTGTGGATAGCTTCCGGAAATTGGCAACTTTGAGAGTAAAAAATGCAGGTCTGAATACAGGTTTCTTCTTCGAGCTCAGCGGATCGTTAACTGTGAGCTTCGCCAGTAGTGCAACAAAAATACGGTTATAGGTTTGGAAGTAAGTGATGAAATTGTAGGCAAGCGAAAAACGTGCCACTATAACAGTGGAAAATTGCACATTTGACTTTGTTTTATATCTAACTACATGTTAAAACATTCAAAAGAAACGTAACCAGAGCTTACGATATTACTGCATTTTTCTCATCGCTTGATTGAAATGCATCGCACTCTATGTTATTGTAAAATTCACAGATGTCCAAAATAAAAAATATTCAACAGGATTCCACAACTAAATTCAAAATTTGAAAGTGAAATGATAGTACTTATGATTATTGTAGCGAAGAGAATGTAGGACGCGCCATTGCTATTTTAGCGAAGGTATCTTCTTCTGCAGCAGGATTCCAATAACTAACTTATTGATATATTGATGAAAATTGATAAAGTTGATTACCTCACCCATTTTGTCACCAAAGCCTTATCCGATTTGAACATTGTTAATGGCATTTTATTGAGTTTAATCGATTGATAAACAATAGCCAAAAATGTACGGAAAATCTTACTCTTGATAAGAAGTACATTGAACCCGCTTTGACTTGGACTTCGTCTATGTTCCCTATTATACTAGGGTACATTTTGTAAAATTGGAAATGACACATGCAAATACTCCATAAGATTTCAAACCATAATAACAGCATAATCACATGATAGATAACAATAACCAATATGTTTTTGGATGGATAAAATTTTGGACAATCTTGTAATACGCTAGTTATCAATATTATTTCATTGCTAAGCGGTAAAAATTGATAAAAAGTTTCAAGGACAAATTTACGCTATCAATGAATCAATCACATGCGAGCATGCCTAGCACAGACAACCAGGGATGCCTCATATACAGATTTTTCTGTATTTTACAGATTTTTTTACTGAAACAGCAATACAGAATCTGTATTACAGAATTACAGAATATTGCCAAAAATACAGATTTTACAGATTTTTTTTGTTATACCGACGAACTGAAATCAATTTCAAAGGTAGAATTCGATTATATGATTTTCAAAGTTTTGTTATGTTATGGATCATGTTGGTATCGATGCAGAAGAAGTGGAATGGGACTTGAACGAAGTGCGAAAATGAATATTTCGAAATATTTTTCAGGATTTCTATGCAAAGCTCGTAAAACAAATTGCAAAGAGGTGCGATTTCAACGATTTTGTTACAATAATGGCAGCTTTAGGTAATCTTGAATCGTTCGTGAAAATGGAAAATTTAAATGATTTGATGCGAATGATTTGTGCGATTTCGCACGCTTGAAAAAACTTTTTGACCGAAAAATTTATTAAAACAAATGACTTAACTTGGTCTGAGCTGTTGAACACCACTAGGCGGGATGGTAACAGATCATTTGTGAGAATTTTCAGATCATTTGTGAGAATTTTTTTAATAAATTCACACTCTTGCTTGTTTAGAACGCATACTTTTAACATACAGTTGAAACCAGAAATTGCATGGCCCCTAAGCTCATGATCTCAATTTTAAAAGCTGAAAGCTACGTTGCAGACCAAGGAGGAGATAACCCTAATATTAAGTTAACGAAAACTTTAAAAAATAAATTTAACAAAAACCTGTATAAACATCACGTAGAGAAAAATGAATTTTATTCAATATATTCTGCAAGTAAAAATTTTTCCATCCAACATTCTGAGTTTGCTCGATACAGATTTTTAATACAGATTTTTTGACCCGAGATACAGATATACAGATATTTTCAAAGAAAAATACAGATATAAATGTGGCAACCCTGCAGACAACATGAATAGACACGAACCATTAACTGTGACATTCTCTATATCAGTATAAAATAAATCAGCGTCTCCCAGTTTCAACAGGAGAAATATTTATTTAGGGTATCGAACGTCTTCGTCAGTGGTTTTCTTCGGCCCCCTTTTGCATAAGATTGCTGCAGAAAAACTACCGAAGAAAACCACTGACGAAGACGTTCGATACCCTATTTATTTATTTATTATTTTAACGAGGTTTTAACCATGTTTTGGTCATTCGCTTCGAAACAAGTTAAATAATGTTGGCTTCCATGAACTTAGACCTAATTGATGTCTCGAAGGTAAAGGCTTTTCGAAAAGTTCGAAACAACACTTATTCCTAAACAATTTACTAACCTGCTGTTAGAACCTAATTAAAACTGATGTCTTGAAAGGAAACAAACTTGTTAAGGGAACAGTACAGTATATCGCAGATGGAACAGAGTACCGCTGGTGTATCATTGCTGCGGGTTTGCTGAAACGCGTTGATTATTTGACTCATCTTTTAATGTTTCCCTATTAGCTAAAGTAACGGCCTCGGAATTATTTTTTCTTTGTTTTATTGTTTTTTTTTTGAGTATTGGATTTTTTGAGGAAAAATAATTAATTCAACGACACCGATAGGCTTGTGCCGTATCAAATAAATGTTGGTTAAACAAGAAAAATCACCACAAACACAATATAATAAATTTTTTCGAGTGTTGTTATATATATTTCTAAAAAAAAAGATTTATGGAAGATTGTTCAAATCAAAAACAAGCTCCAATGATGGTAAAAAAGAGCTTTCAACTTGCTCATAGTTTCCGTGGATGTGATAAAGGTAATTTTAAACGATAATTTTTCAATCTCGTTTAACTTATAACTTTGAATTGTTGTCGAGTTGTGTCAGTGCCGCATGAAACCTATATAAAAAAGAAATTTGTCGTCTTTCCTTTGTAGTCTTTGCTTTGCTAGAGACCGAGTATGCCTCTTCATCCCTTTAAAGATCACGGAAGGGAGTTTTTGTCAGTAGGGTGGATTTTGATCTGGATTCACTTTGATAAGTGTTATGACCATGATTTAATTGGATTAATGTAACAAAAAGGCATGATCATGTTCATTTGATGTGAGAGTAATAAAAATGAATTATAAAATACAATAAAGGTGCCGCCACACGGACGCTAATTCCCTTAGTTTCTAAGACTTAGTTGATTGTAAAAAGCATTTTTTTCATCCCTGAATAGTAGGCTATGAACTATTCGGTCATGACGGAGTACTTCAGGGTCTCTATGTTATAGCTTTTGACAGTACAATCCCGCGTTATCATGAAAAAAATGCTTTTTACAATCAACTATGACTTAGAAACTAAGGGAATTAGCGCCCGTGTGGCGGCACCTTAAGAAGTATGTACTAGGGCATGTAAAGATGATATCGATGGCTGCCTTGCATAGCTATACGCCGTTTAAAGTCATCCAAACCATATAGATATGGTCATGCAATTATAAAATACAACAAAAAGTATTAGGGCATGTAAAGAAAATCTCGGTTGTCTGTGATGAAAATTTGAACATTTCAGCTGCCTGATAGCTGAAATTTTCAAATTTTCAACGTAGAAATCGTAAGAAAATAATGAAAGCGGATTCGAAAAACATATGGAAAGTGTCCGTTATACTGTGTTCCCAAAAAAAGTGATGAACTTTTTCGAGACTAATTCATAACAAATCAATAGCTGTTGTGTTGTGCTTCTTCCTGTGGCTGAAAACATAAAATGCAATAAGTTATTACAACAACATTGCGGTGCTTGCACATACTTGTCGCTCTTTTCTACAGCCATTCACCGCATAAAGCCAACCAAACTGATCATCCACACGTTCACGTATCTAGCACAACCACGAACGTTATCGGCAGAAAGTGGAAAAATTGGAGCACGGAGCAACGAGTTCATAGGTTAAGCGTAACAAAAATGACCCTACACGGCGTTCCACAACTCAATTCAAGAATAAAATTTTAACAGAAAAAACGGGACAAGAAATACCGTGCATCCACCCGACCAGTTCGTAGAATGGTCTATACACTTATCTTCACAAGCAAGGGCATAAAGAATGTACACTTAAAGAAAATATTACCAAGCAAACACGTAAAAACAACGTAAATTTACATGAACCAGGATCTATCTTCTCAATGGTTTAGGTAAATTTACCATACATTTACACTTACAGAAAATATTACCAAGCAAACACGTAAAAACAACGTAAATTTACGTGAACCAGGATCATCTCAATGGTTTAGGTAAATTTACCATAAATTTTACGTAAAAATTGCCTTTCCGCACGAAAAGGCTGATTTGCGTCAAAAATACGCATATTTGGGTTTTTTTATTCAAAAAACCGATATTGCAATCCAACAAACAACAACATCGCACGCTTAGCCTTGGGGCTAATAGCGGTCTCGATCAACTAGATTACTTGAGAGAATTCGTTATCGATATTGTTTTTGGCACATTTTGCATGTGTAGGATAAGTACAACGATACACCGTGCCCAAGTGCTGAGTTGAGAAAATTTTCAGCACGAAAAGTTCCTCGACTCTTTCTTCTCCTTCTTCGAGGGTGTTTTCCATGTTTTTTTTTCATAAATGTTTGTGGAACAGGGATCCCAGATGGTCGCTAAGTACGATGCTGACCTAACAAGCCAGTCACCGTAGGTTCGAGTGTCGGCTCGGGAGAGACTGTAATTGTCAGTAGGATCGTAGCGCTAGCCCCGCAATTGTCCTGTATACTTAAGAGTTGGCTGCGAAGTCCGTGTATAAATTAACAGAAGAAATGTAGCACCAAGGCTTTGCTTTTTGTGTGGAACAGGGAAGTGACCTATACTGCTGTTTCATAATATTTGCTATGCTACACAAAGCCTTCAGCGGAGTCACTTTTCCTTCTCTACTACTACCGCCATTTCAACACGCAAAGAAAAATTGTCGGAAAAAAACAGGGCTCAACGTTATCTTTAAAGCAACCAATCGAGACTGTCGATCGTCAACAGTGCAAAGTGTGTGACAGAAGAAACCGTTGGCAGAAAAGTTTAGTTGGTTGCCGAGACCAAATAATTGCGCTAACGGAATGTCAGGCAGAGTTTGAACATTTTCACTCTTAGGTCCAGACAGCTGACAGCTTATATTGACATGTTAATTAGAAAACTTAAGTGTGGGAAAGAAACATTGCCTCTACATTTCGTTTATAATTGTTCGTCCTTAGACATTTTTTCTATACAACTGAAAGAGTCTGGCCTGTAATGCTTTAATTAAAGTATACTCTAGAATGCATATGAACGTTTTTCGAAAATTAATCCTAAGGCGCAAAGTTTTACTAAATTAAAAATAAAAGGCGAGATTTGTTTGTTTTTATTTTCAATTCGTTCTGATTGAAAGCCCTCTTCAGTCTCCATCATTTCGTTCCAAACATTTGGCTGTAATGCAAACACGTGTTGTTACACAAGCGAATAAAGAATCTTGCAAACCCATTAGGATTAATTTAAGAACATTTCAATATTTACCTAGCATACCGACAATGACTGTGATGCGGTCCTGTCTTAAAAAACTCATGTACACCAAATGTAAATGGCCTTCCTTTAGCTTCCGTCCATATAACACGATTATTTGTGAATTATGTGCAAAATTTTCATTCCTTTGTGATTCCATTCGCTCGTTATGTACGTACGTAGTTCACAAAAGCAAGAAGTTGACCTATATATAGCACCATATGTCATCCCACTTATGGAAACAGTATCCACATCGATGGCAGTCAGACAGAGATATTCAACAAATGCCACTCCTTTATTTATAACGTTTTCCTACCGGCAGGCTAGACATAGTACTCCTTTTGCAAGGATGGGCTAACAACTTGCGAAGACCTGCTAGCTTTAAAATTTCTCTTTCATATGATGTTCTGTTGTAGTGTTGTATGCTACTTAACACTTGGCGCTAACCACTGCCGACTGCATTTAAATAATCCAATCGTATAGTTAACACGGTTCCGACTGTTGTGTGAAAGGATAATTAGCTTACACGTGTACTTAATCTGTTTTTATATTTAGAAAGAGTTGGTTTCGTACGTTGGTGCAGAGAGTCGTGTTTTTAATGATCATCCAAGACGATCAAACAACTCATTTGCTTTGGACCTCTCTTGGACTAGCATTTTATGTTTTCCAACATTACCTTATTTCAAATGTTCATACTGCACAGTAAAAAAAATTTACATTTTTTTAAATGCACATGAATGGAGCATTGGAAACCATGTAATATTCCGTATGGCATTATATTCACATGCAATGCAAATGAATATATTGTGAATTTGCATGCATATTTATATTCAAAGCTTTAAGTTTACATCACTTAACGTACAAATTTACTTGGTTTAAAACGATTCTGTAATGTGCATTATTAACGGTGTGAAATTATATATATTTTTCACTTTATGTGCTAGAAACCGCTATGTGCTTTCATTTGTTTTAGTTGTAAATTTCATTTTTTGGTACTGTGTGTAGCTACTTCATGATACGTGAGTAACGGTCGGAATGGTCACGGTAGAACCACTTTTCACTGCGATAATCGTCTTTTTCTTCCTTTGACGCTACCAAGGCTCGCTGTCTGAATACATTCTTAAACAAACATGTCAAATGAGTATCGCCATCACGACGTTATTTTCCTCAAACGTATTTTGACATTTTTTCTAGAAATGAGAATTACCCACGTTGAGTGCGTGTATTCTGGAAATTATTTATATCATTGATCTTGTAATAATATTTCTCAACACAAATGAACGAAGTAGACAGAATAGGTCGAAATAACAGCGCTTAACGATTGTCAGTGTACATCGCTTTGATACGCGAGTGTCGTTTACATTTACGAGCGAAATCCGACTGTGACGCACGCTAAGGAAGCGAGATCAAATGAAAATGGTGACCGTTTACAAGCCTGTACGTGACACATCCGAAAAACTTCTGCTGTCACTAACTGCCAGCGTTTTTTACCACAAGATAATTCTATGATTTTCTTCTTTCTTACTTTTGTTTGCAGATTTCAACGGCGACGGAAAACCGGACAACATCACTTTCATGATCAAACGCATCAAGGTGCACAATCTAAATGCAGTCAAGGATCCAACCTATCGGTTTGCCGGCAGCTATGGAGTTGAGAAGTTCCTGGAACTGTTCTCAGGTAAGCGTCAAACCGATTTTTCCCCTTTCCAATCATGCCAGCTCTAAAAACTATCACCCTAGCAATCAAGTGACAAATTTGGTTAAACAGATAGCAGAAATAGTCACGTGCTGCTTCGAGCGCGCTTAATTCATGGGAGGTGGGGGATGGAAACTGTCGAATATCCAAACGGCGATAACAGTCAATCTATAATTTACTAGATGAACGTTCCCGGCGATGCTCGGGATCAAAAGTTTCAAAATTAAGAATCATTTTTTATAATTCATTGCATTATTAGCACAACTCACTTCAAAAATATTTCCATCATCATTTTCAGTACTTTAACATTCTGAGAACGCACAGAATTGGATTCCATTTTGTGATTTGGGGATGTTTTACAAAAACTGGAAGTCACCATTTTGGATTTCAAAATGACTTATGGAGTTCGGAAGTTTCGGAAGTATTGAAATGGTTGGCTACTTTATATTATTTTCCTGAAACCAGAAGTCGTTATTTTAGAAAATGTTATGTGGGGTCATCCCAGTTCCGAATATACCACACTCGGGTGATAAGCGGACATTCGTCAATCGTTCACAGTAAAACCTCTTTTTATGTAACTTTCAGAAGAAATAAATCAAAGTAAGAAGAATTTAGCCCGACCATTCATGCTTAGTTCTCCTCTATAATCACATCTAAAAAGATAACATGTGAATTTTTATAACGAAAATGTTTGTTGGTGTCCAAGGAACACGTATGAGAAGAAGTTAACGTTTTGATCCACATAACTACGTAGAAATTAAAAAAAAAGATTAAACCAATGAAATGCGGCCTTTCCTCCAGCCAAATGTCCCAAGATCTAGTTTTGGTAAAAAAAAAAAGTATTTCGAATCCCGTAATGTGTTACTATTCACAAAACTACGAACACATCAGAAATGTAATTTTTTCTGCTCGACTCGCACCAAATTAAAACAAAAATTCTTCTGCAAGAAAATATTTGCAGATGTTGAAGGAACAACAAACATTTTGTTGAAAAAAAATTAATTTACAGGCGAATTGAGCTCATGCTCAAAAAGTCAAAATTTTGCATGTATTATATGTATAATATATAAATTTCAAAAAAAAAATTTTGATGTGTTTTTCTGTATGCAGAAAATCATCTTTTATCAACTTTTAGCAATAGGATACCTATTATTTTCCCTCAAATGTCTTTCCTGAACATTAACAAACATTTCAATGAAGAACAATTACATGTCATAGCTTTGAATTTTGATTTAGAGGCAAATTGAGTTAAAATATTCATGATTTTGCTTGTTTAACGTAATGTTGTGAATTTGTTGTCCATTTTCAGTAATCAAAAATCTGTTATTCTTACTCAAAAGCCTTTCTTGAACATAAACAAACATTTCAATGGAAAAAATCATATATTATAGCTTTGTTTTGTGAATAATATCTACATTTTCAGTAATCAGATACCTATCATTTCTTCTATGTAAAATGTCATTCCTGAACATGAACGAACATTTCATTGAAAAAAATCACATGTCATTGCTTTGAATTATGATTTAGAGTCAAATTAAGCCTGAAAATCTTGGTTTTGCATTTTTCACGTAGTTTCATTAAAATTATTTGAATTTCAAATGATCAGGTACTTATTATTTTCCCATAATTTCATCTTAAAAAAATCACTGATCATAGATTCGAATTTTGATTTAGAGGCAAATTCTGTAAGAAAAGTCATGATTTCGCATGTTTCACGTAGTTTTGTGATTATTATTTCGAGTTTTAGTAATCAAATACATGTTATTTTTACTCGAATGTCTTTCTTGAACATCAACGAACTTTTTAATGAAAAAAAAACTACATGTCATCTCTTTGAGTTTTGGTTTGGAGACGAATTGAGTATAAAAAGTCATAATTTTGCATGTCTTACATAGTTTTGTGAATTATATTTCAAGTTTTAGTAATTAGCTATTAATTATTTTTCCTCAAATGTCTTTTCTGAACATTAACAAATATTTTAATGAAAAAAGGAACTCATGTCATCGCTTTGAATTTTGATCTAGAGGCAAATTTAGCACAAAAAGTCACAATTTTGCATGTTTTACGTAGTTTTGTAAATAATATCTCAAGTTTTAGTAATCAGATACTAATTTTTTTTTCTCGAATGTCTTTCCTTATCATTACAAACATTTTAATGAATAAAAAATCACATGTCATTGCTTTGAATTTTTATTTAGAGGCAAATTCAGCTTAAAAAGTCATAATTTTGCTTCGTAGTTTTGTGAATAATATCTCAAATTGTAGTAATCAGATACTAATTATTTTCCCTCAAATGTCTTTCCTGAACATTAACAAACATTTTAATGAAAAAAGAAACACATGTCATCGCTTTGAATTTTGATTTAGAGGCAAATTCAGCTTGAAAAGTCATAATTTTGCATGTTTTACGTAGTTTTGTGAATAATATCTCAAGTTTTAGTAATCAAATACTAATTATTTTTCCTCGAATGTCTTTCCTGAACGTAACAAACATTTTAATGAGAAAAGAATCACATGTCATCGCTTTGAATTTTAATTTAGAGGCAAATTCAGCTTGAAAAGTCATAATTTTGCATGTTTTACGTAGTTTTGTGTATAATATCTCAAATTGTAGTGATGAGATACTAATTATTTTTCTCCAAATGTATTTCCTGAACATCTGCGAACATTTTCCGGTTATAAAACCTTTGTGTCACCGCTTATTTTTCTGATTTAAACGGTTTTAAATGATGATTACTGTACACCACAGAGACGGAGGGAATAATATCAATAAGATCACGCGTTACGGAATTCCATTTTTATATAGTAGATTGAACGGCACCAAGCGCCTGCCAGCAAACTCCCGTCGGCCAAAAATAGATTATTCTACAAGTGAACTTCCGCACTCCGCCATTGTTCGGTGGCTCCAGTGCAGCAATAATGTTTCAGCGGGTTACCAAAACGAACTGCAGGGTGCCGAGCAAATAATGCAAATAAACGAATGATTTTTCTCTTTCTTTTACTCTCATCGAACAACCCAACCGCACGCGAACACATAAATTTACTCTCGAACTACGAGAGGTACCAGACAGGAAAAAGTATGAATTTATATCCACCTTCTATTTTTGTTCCGAAAGTACGAGTGAGCGGCGATGTGCTGAATTTATGAGCTTTTAGATCGTTTGTACCTACATGAAAAGCACCTAGATTTATATGTTTACCCGATCAGAAGAGCATAACTGAAAGATTACAAAACTCTATCAACACGAGATACAAATTACATAATTTGATACGATTTTGTATTTTCCCATATGCTTTTGAAAATAAAATTGTATCTGAAAGAGTTATAAAAACAAATCCTGAAATAATGTTGTTCTGAGACAAATCTAACATTTTTTTCGTCTCTATCAAAACCTGTTGTTTATAACAATGGTTGTTGTTATAGTGTCCTATATGCTATCTAATTTTGTTAGAAAACTGATACGTTAGTAACAAAGTTTGATATGGGTTTGAAATTAGCAGAATATTTTTTGTTATAATTTCTGTTATTTTAACACCTAACGGGATCAAATTTAAAACACAACCTGAAAATTTTTTCACTTAACAAACTAACAGCCTCTGTTATATTTTTGTTTTGTCTTTCTGATCGGGTATGCAAGTGCCGACAAAACAAAGTGCAGTATTTTCTATTGGTATTTTATATTATTGGTAATAACAATTAGGAAAACAAAATTAGATTCCTTATTTGGAACAATATGGAATTTCGGAAATTCTTCACGTTGTAACAACGGGTGACAACTACAATTTTGAATTTATTTAAGGTTCTCTAACTCCACAACAAACACTTTCAAAGAGAAATGAGAGTATGTATATGTACTCTCTCTCTCTCTATTCTCTCGTTTTTATGCCAGTATTATTGGTTTTGTTTTCGAATGCTCAGTTTTGTTCGATTTGGCGTCGAAACAAGAAACATTGCACAACTTAATTGCATAAAATACTTGGCAGGAAGTCCACGATAAACAATTTTGAAAGTAAAAATTTTTCGGTTTCGTTTTGTGTGTAATTTTTTGCCTCTTGAAATATTTTCCAGGAGGAAAAGACCAGTCATAGTAAAGAACAAAAATGGTTTTCGTTCTTCTTGTCTAAATCATGATTCATGCTCAGTGCAGTGGTTTGGATATCAATCGAAATGTGTACTAGAACGCATATTCGAAGACAATTTTGATTCCATTTCTTCAATTATACCATGCCATGTTGGAAGGTATGCGTTTTGGCCATTACGCCATAAACAGGAACGTTTATTAACAACCACTGTGTATACTCAGAACACGTGTGCCTTAGTGTCGCTTAATCGAATTGTATCTGGGATTTTTAGTTCACTGGTGTGAGCAAAACTGGAGAGAAATAAGCTGAAGCTGTTGATTGGTATAATTAAGAGATGCATTCAGAAAATCAACGTGCAAACCGTACAACGCTTTTGTTTCGGCATTAGAAAATGCTTCTCCGGAATGCCAATTACGGACCTATATTAAATGCTTATTTTTTCGTAAATAATTAAAAATCACAAGGGTTGTATGCAGAATCACGACCGCAAGGTTGACGTAGAATTACATAGGGTTGTTTGTTACATTACTTGTATTGAATATGTTCAAAATTTTGTGCAAAAGAGCTGTTGAAGTGCTACTGAATTTCAATTTGCACATACATCACTGAACAGGAATGGAACAAACACTATACGACGCAAACAAGTTTCAACAATCAGAGTGCATGCAGATTAAACTAACATTTTACTTCTAATTCTAGCACAAAACGAGGAAATATTAAACTTCAATAATTTGTTTGTTGTCCTTATAAGGACAATTGTTGTTCAGTTTCATATCGGATATAATGTTGATCGCATCTGTGTACTATTACAGTACAGTTGAAAGATGTTTTTACACTGAAAATTTAACGGTCCATATATTTTGAATGCCAGCATTCCAAAACGTTCATGTGTTAACAAAATACGGCAATTTTTCATTAGAAGAAGTGTCGGGTAATGTACCTACCACTGATGCTGCTCGCTACTGCACAAATGCAGCTACTAGAGGAAGTATCGCTACACCAACTAGCCTTGTCAATATCGCTGCTGATACCACTGCTACTGCTGATGCTTGCCGCTAAGTAAGGATGAGCAGTCTCGGCGAAAACAGGCTCTTATATAGGCCAAATAGTACAGTCCGATATACTAGGTCTATAATTCTGTCGACCGTGCTTGGGAAAGCAATCATATAACAACCAATCAGAGGTCGAGTTTTGCGTTTTGACAAGGCTTGACAATTTTCGATAGTACAATAGTTCGAATAACAAAATAACAATTTTCTGCATTTAGAGGGTTTCTTAGGAGATTTTCCAATCTACTGCTGCAAGAACGAACGCAATCCATCGAAAACTAACCGATTTATTAGCATTTGGAATTGGACATATTTTTCACTTTTTCCGGTTTTAGATTTTAGCCAAGTATGTAGCGGAACTTCCTGAGAGACGTAGTTCTACGTCAAAAAAAATCAATATTTCTTAGAATATATCTACCTACGTTAACAGCAGCAGAAAAATTCCAAAATTTTTGTCACCCGTTGAAGCTTTTTATCTCTCTACCTTACCAAAATCATTGATGGGCGAGGCTTCATTCTGTTGAAATAAGAAATCGTTCATAAAAGCAATACGTTCAAGCTTTATTTTTACACCGCCGGGATCCGCACACGTTGTCATGGCGCACGATTCGCAGTATGGAAGAAATTCGGGAAAATAATGTGTGCAGTGATAAGCAGTGAATCATTCGGAACATCTCGTTGTTTTCTGCTTAGCTTAAAAACCCGCCAGGCTACTCTGTAAATTTTAAAAGAGCAATATTGAAACAAACACATGCAAGTAAAGATTGCCAATACCTGTATCTACGACAACGACGACCCGGATTACAATGACATCTGACAGAATGGGTATGCGAAAATCTCGTCCTGTTTGTGTCTTCCCTACACACAAAAATCCAGCCCGAAACCACATGGGAGTGCCCTGAGAGGTGATTTACCATTTTCCATTCAATTTCTCATGATGCATGGGAACGTGTGACAGCACGAAGTCTGCGGTTGCACCAATTCGGTGTCTGCAATGTTCTGTCTGATTCGAAAGAGACAGCCATTCGTCGGTGGTTGGCAGACAATCAGTTTTGGTCGATGGCAGCGTTAACGAAGTAATAAAACAAACCGTGGCCAAGCAATGTGTGAAAAGCTGCTGCGGTTGACGGCCAAGAGCATTTAATTTTCGTAAAATCTCGATCCACGTCATCCACAGTCGAAACCATCACCTTCCGATCACATCAAGAGCCTCACCTGCTGGTTACTCGAATTGATTTGTGCAAATGGTGCTATTTTAAGCTGTGGATGAAAACGAATGCACCGAATAGAACTTTGCATCCCTCGTCCAAAATCTGTGTGAACTTCAACACTCTTTGGTGGAATAATTAAATTAAAAGGCCTGCGTCTGATTCATGTAACGAATGACTATGCCTCCAGCGTTACGCTAGTGAAGTATGATGTCTCTCCACCGAAATTCATCTATTCAAAACGCAGCTTTCATACGTCGGCACCATGTATTTAATATTTAGATAGGCATCCTTTCCTCCAGTTCGTTCCAATGTGTTGAGCGTAGCGTCAATTACCTCTCCAAGTCGATTTCCACCTTGGAAATCCATTTGATCACACTGATTTACGTTTACTCCGCGAAACAAATTCGCCATTGGCAAAAGCTGCCGGTAGTATGGGACCAGTGCCGGACCAATGGTTGAACCTTTAATGGAGAATAGAGAAGAAAAATTCATAAATCGGTTATATTTTGCTGCATGCCGCAAGAATAACTTAACGGATCCGCCCATTCACTTCTCCGGGGAATCTTTAGGTAGGCTCATTTCCTCTAACACTCACCGGTACTTCAAAACAACAGATGCTCACGCCATGAAATTACCATTTAATGAATGCGTATAAAGGACAACAGTAGAGAATCTTGCGGATGAAGAGTTTTAATTTAATTTCTTATTTCTTATCCCAGATATTCCGTGAATCAGTAAGACAGAACCAGGTGGACATCAACGTCGTAACCATAAAACAACGCGGTTGCCACCACCGGTAAATGTAATTAAATATTGCAAGTTCCAAAGGATGGTCTCTCTTATTACAGCATACAGCTGTCATCAAACGGCAACGGGGTCGCCGCACGGATATACAGTTTTTTCTAGCATTCGTTCACTTTTGCAATCCGGTGCCAGCTATTCCGTCTAATTAAAATCAACTTTCCCGCGATTCCTGCTTCTCATGCTTTAATGGGGTGATTTGGGAAACGATCATGGGCGCAACTACGGGGGGGATAGGGGGGGCTGAAGCCCCCCCTGGAACGTGTTTAGCCCCCCCTAGAATTTCCCAGAGAATGATTGTATTCAATATCTATACATTCCATACTACTTATCAGAGCATCAAAATCCACACAAATTGAGATGTCGTCATACATTGGCTAAGAACTAGTTCTGCACCCAGGATCGATTCTCAACCCTTGCTCTCTTACTCACCTTACCAGTCAGACGAGAGCTGTAGTAACTCGTGCTGTATCAAGTAGTCGCCAGTTTACTCGGTTTTGGGCTGTGTTTCACCAGTTCCCCAGACGTCTCATCACTCGCAAGTCTCTTTCGATCTGGTCGAGCCATCATACACGCTGCGCCCCTTAGTTTCTTGTGCCGGTAGGGTTGCTGAAGAGAAGTGATTTCACATGGTTGTCGTCCGGCATTCTTACGATGTGACCGGCCCGCCGCAACCTAATGTCTTTCGCCAGGTGTGCAATGGGGTTCTCTCCAAGCAGCGCTTGTAGCTCATGGTTCATGCGCTGTAGCCATTATCCGTCGTCCGCTTGTGCTCCACCGTAGATAGTCACCTTCTGTTCGCCGATAGGCACCTTCTGTTCGAAAATATCAAAAGGACTGCCGTAGAGGACTACCGGTTATCAGGGTTTTGTAGTTTTTTATATCGAAGTGGTCATGTCCGATCATCACCGTGATTGGTGCGTACGTTTGTAATGTCTGAGAAGAACGGGCCGTCGTTGAGAACGTGGTCAATTTGTTTTGCTGTACGTTGGTCGAGGTAAGAAGGGACTTTGGACTGCTAATCCGCGGGAAGCTGCGAAGTTGGTGCAGGCTGTGCGGGCCGATAACCGGCTTATATAAGTCTATCCTTCCGTTCATGTCCCCAACGACGATCTTGATATCTACGCGAGCAGCTATCGTAGAGTTTCTCCAGCTGTGCGTAGAACGCTTCTTTCCCTGTATCAGGTCTTCCTTCGTGAGGGCAGTGCACATTGGGAATAGTGTAGTTGTGGAACCGGCCTTTAATTCTCAACAAACACAACCTGTCGCTGATTGCCTGCCGCTTTGGTGGTACTGTGCCTTGCGGCCACAAATCCACCGTACCTTCTCTCCTTTCAGGCAAAGCTCCTGGAGCGCAACGATGTCGAAGTGGCGGGGTTCTAGCTGATCCAGCAGAATCCGGTCGACATCCGGGTCATTAAGCGATCTACTGTTACATGTACTGAGCTTCTAATCGTCGTCCTTATTTCGTCGGCTGGGTCATTGCTGATTGTTCCGATTCGTTTTGAATTATTGATTCTCCGTAGTATGTTTATTTCAGTATGCTGCCTTACTAGGGCTGCGATGCCTAGTCTTGCGACGGAGCTGCCGCCATGGATGTAGCCGGCGAGACACCGCATTTCATAGTTCAACCGTCCGGTCCGGATCAGTCGCTGTTTGAGCCGCCCCTAGCCTGTGGGGTAGTCGCGCAGACAACCTGCTCTCTAAGGAGAACAACTACCCCACCGGTTCACCGGTTTTTCCTTGGTTGCTCGTATCCCAGCCGGTACCACGTGGAGGTAGGAATAGGGCATTATGCCTTGAACCACAGTGGGGTCTATTTTATTCTAACTAGTACGGGTGAACTGTTAAAAAGCACTGCCCAGCCATTGACCAAATCTAGCTCTCCTCAATATCGAATCATTGTTGCTGAAAGAGCTTGGCGTTGACGATGTGTTCAAGATATTCAGTACATCTTCGGAGATTCTATCCCGAAGTGATTTTTTTTGCTTTTACGATACTATTTTAAGCGTCATTAAAAGATAATATTCAAACTCTTTTTTCTCTTTTTTAAAATGACCGATAAGTGCCTACAGATCGAAGAGCTTCTTAGCCATTGTGCCTTTAGTTGTTACTCTAAACAAAACAAGACTTTTACTGTTAAAGGTGAGTTTCGAAGCGACACTGTCAATGCAAATTTTAATTTTGAATCCGTAAAGTCATAACAATTCTGCTTCACAGCTGCTAGCGACATTTTCAAACGATCACACCCTACACATTCGTTTGTTCCTTTCAGAAATGGTTAAAATATTTAACGTGAAATAACGTTAAAACAAAATGACCTATCGTCGAACATCGACGATTTTGAATTTGAATGAAACTTTGCACATATATCTGACTCAGCAAACTGAGTATTTTTCGCGGTTGGAAATTTTTTTAGACTCACGACAATTTTTTTTTTAAATGGCGTATGTAGTTTGACACTGGCTTCGTTCAAAGTATTGTAGCTCAGAAACCATTGGTTGTACAGAAAGAAATGTCTAAAAATGTTATCAAAAATATACTTTCTTAACTTTTTACTTTTACGGCGACAGACCGATTATCGATCCAATGCGTCGCCATGTCACTCGGTCTTGGGCTAATATCCTCCAATTTACCCTAAGAACTATTTCGCGGGGGTCCTCGTCGACAGCACACATCCAACGAGTGTGGAGCCTACCTCGAAGTCGGCGCCCTCTATCTGGATTTCTGCTAAATATAGTCTATCTCCCAGCTGGTCTCGAGGTACGATGCTGGCCTAACAAGCCAGTAGTCGTAGGTTCGAGTCTCGGCTCGGGAGAGACTGTTAGTGTCAGTAAGATCGTAGCGCTAGCCCCGCAATTGTCCTGTACACTTAACAGTTGGCTGCGAAGTCTATGTACAATAAACAGAAGGTCGAGTTCCGAATCGGAATGTAGCACCAAGGCTTTGCTTTTTTAGTCTTCGCTGGTCGCTCTTCCGGCATTCTAGCTACATGCCCAGCCCACTGCAAACTGCCGTGTTTTATCCGCTTAACTATATCCGCCGGTTTGTACACCTGGTATACTTCATGGTTCATGCATCTGCGCCAAACACCATTTTCTAGTTTGCCGCCAAGGATTGGACGCAAAATCCTACGCTCAAAAATATAAAGAACTCGCCGATCGGCCTCTTTCAACGTCCATGCTTCATGGCCGTAGAGGGCCACGGGAAAAATTAGTGTTTTGTAAAGTGCGAGTTTAGTACGGGTTTGCAGACTACGGGATCTCAGCTGGTTATGCAATCCGTAGAAGGCCCTGTTTGCAGCTGCTATTCGCCTTTTTATCTCACGGCTAACCTCGTTGTCACATGTCACTAGTGTACCCAGGTAAATAAATTCGACGACTACTTCAAAAATTTCCCCATCTAACACCACCTTCAGCACTAACATCCGTCGGACTACCACGCTCTCTACCAGCCGCCATGTATTTTGTTTTAGCAGAGTTAATGATGAGCCCTATTCTCGCAGCTTCCCTCCTGAGAAGTATGAAGGCCTCTTCCACTGCTCTACGGTCGATATCGTCCGCAAAACCTAGAAGCATGTGAGACTTCGTAATGATGGTGCCACTTCTATGCACGCCAGTCCTCCTTATAGCACCCTCCAATCCGATATTAAACAATAAGTTTGAGAGCCCGGCTTCTTGCTTAAAGCCATAGAACGTCAAGAAGGAGTCCGATATCTCACCGGCTATCCTGACGCATGATGTAGAGCCTCCCAGGGTGGCTCGTATCAGCCTATATAGTTCTTTGGAAAAACATGCTCGAGCATAATTCGCCATAACTCATTTCTCTTAACTGTGTCGTGCGCTGCCCTAAAGTCAATGGTTGAATCCTCGAAATTTATCGAGGATCTGTCGCCGGGTGAACATTTGGTCCGTAGTGGAGCGCCCCCCTCGAAAACCACATTGGTAATCGCCAACAAAGGTCTCCGACAAAGGCTTCAGTCTATGGAACAGAATACAGAAGAGAATTTTTTAAACGATGTTGAGAAGGGTTATGCACCGATAATTACTACAGTTCAGGCGGTGACCTTTCTTGTAGATCGGACATATGAGACCCTCCAACCAATCCGATGGCAATTCTTCATCGGACCACACTACCAGCATGATCCGGTGTAAAGCACTATAAAGCTGTTCGCTCCCGACTTTTAAAAGTTCAGCTGGAATGCCGTCCTTATCAGTTGCCTTGCAGTTCTTCAGCCCTTTCACTGCTTTCTTAACCTCGTCCATGGATGGTGGGTCCACAGCTTTGCCATCATCCTCAATCACCATCCTGCTCCTTTCGACTACGCTGTTTTTTTCACCATTCAACACCACACTAAAATGTTCCTCCCAACGCCTGGCCACCTGTGTTCTATCGGTAATCACGTTTCGGTTCCTGATTCCTGGTAATCACGTTACGGTTCCTGATTACATTTATTTTCTTGTAGAAGCTTCTCGCATCGTGCCTAGAGAAACAACCTTGCGCCTCCGCAAGAATCCGCTCCCAATGCTGTCGTTTCTTCCGGTGATGGAGTCTTTTTTCAGTAGCTCTAGCTTCCTGGTATCTTCCTACGCTCTGACGAGTCACAGCCGTGGCTAGCATGTGAATTCTGGCGCGGTTCTTTTCATCCATCGCTCGCTGGCACTCGGCGTCAAACCAGCGTGGCTGTCGCAGATGTACCCAACACTTCTCCCGTTGTGGTTCTGATTGTACTGTGGGGATTGCCTCCACTGTTCATTCAGGTTACCTACAACTTGATCTTCGAACCGCTCATCAAGCTTTCGCAGGTACTCTGAGGCCACTTCTCCAATTGATAGCCGCTGGATGTTCAAATGTGTCCTTCTTGTCGGCCTGGATTTTAGCATGTTGGACAACCGGGCGCGAATCTTGGATACCACGAAATAATGATCCGAGTCAACATTTGGTCCTCTAAAGAACCTCACGACTGTAACGTCTGGAAAGTGTCGACCATCAATCAGAACATGGTCGATCTGAGAGCAGGCCTTTCCATTCGGGTGCTTTCCGGTGTGCTTACGTATATTCCGGCGTGCAAAATAAGTGCTACAGATAGCCATACCTTTGACTGCAGCGAAATTGACAAGCCTCAGGTCGTTGTCGTTCGTAGTAGAGTGGAGGCTTTCCCTACCAATCACAGGGCGGAAGAAGTTCTCCTGCCCGACCTGCGCATTTGTATCCCCGATGACGATTTACACTGTGCTACAAACGAAAAATAAATGCAAGAACTTCTGAAGTGACCTAGTGTAGGTTGTAGATCTTGTTGAGTGTAACATTCGCTTATACTAGATATTTTCCAAACACCCCCAAAATCTGAAGTTATGGTCAAAATACGTTTTTTTGGACCTCAGCGCACATAATATTTTTTAATTCAGTCATCAATCAACCGGTTTTCCATATTTAAGCAGTTTTAGAAAGAAGACAAATAGAGCTTTCAAAATATATACAGGTTTTCACTGATATCAATAAAACATGTTGAGTTATTTGAGTTTGAATCTAATTTTTTTAGACATTTTCACGTAATTTTTCAATTTAATTTTAAATTTGCCTTTTTTTTTGTAAGAAACATACCACAAATACACTATAATTTTAGAAGTATATTCAATTCCGAATAAAATAAAAGTAGTTTTGTCGAAATCGGTTGATATTTGGCTAAGTTATATATTAAGTTATTAAGAAAACCAGAATTTTTAGCTTCTATCGCGCAATTATTTCACGGAGCTACAAATGAGGAAAAAATGCAAGAACTTTTGATGTAACTTAGTGTGGGTTGTAGCTTTAGTCAAATGTTACTTGCGCGTTTACTTGAAGTTTTTCAAATACTCCGAAAATTATAAGTTATGGTCAAAACCCTGTTTTTTACCTAAGCTCACATTTTTATGTTTAATACGGTTATTTTTCAACCGATTTTTTATTTTTTGACTGTTTTGGAAAGGCGAAAAATAGAGCATTTGAAATATAAATAGGTCTAAACAGTTTACCTATATGTGATGAATAGTTTTAAAATAAATAAGATGGTTTATGTTATTTTCAAATTTTTAAATTTATTCGCAATTTTCCACACAATTTTGTAATGATGGAGCTTCAATTGCTGTAAATGAAAATCTGTTAATGAAAATCTGTTAAAATTTGGATGTGAAATGATTTGATGAAACCTAAGTATATGGCGGAAAACATCAAGTCATATCTCAGCCAAATTATAACAGATTTTCATAAACAACACTTACTGTTTTCGTTTGACACTAAATGTACTTTTCAAATTCTGCAGCAATTAAAGCTCGTTCAATACTGAAATGTGTGAAAAATGCGAATAAATTTGGAAAAATTGGAAAATAACATAAACTATCTTATTTATTATAAAACTATTCATCACATATAGGGAAAATTTGAAAAAAAAATCTTATTTTATTCAACATGAATCCTCTTATTTTATTTAATACTCTTCATCACATATAGATAAACTTTTCAGACAGATTTATATGTTTCAAGAGTTCTATTTTTCGCCTTTCCAAAACAGCCAAAATATCAAAAATCGGTTGAAAAACAACCGAATTGAACATAAAAATGTGAGCTAAGGTGAAAAACCGGGTTTTGACCATAACTAATAATTTTTGGAGTATTTGAAAAACTTCAAGTAAACGCGCAAGTAACATTTGACTAAAGCTACAACCCACACTAAGTCACATCAAAAGTTCTTGCATTTTTTCATCATTTGTAGCTCCGTGAAATAATTGTGCGATAGAAGCCAAAAATTCTGGTTTTCCTAAAAAATATACAACTTAGCCAAATATCAACCGATTTCCACAAAACTACTTTCATTTGATTCAAAATTGAATATACTTTTAAAATTATAGTGTATTTGTGGTATGTTTCTTACAAAAATAGACGGCGAATTTAAAATTAAATTGAAAAATCGCGTGAAAAAGTCTAAACAATTAGATTCAAACTCAAATAACTCAACATGTTTCATTGATATCAGTAAAAACCAGTATATATTTTGAAAGCTCTATTTGTCTTCTTTCTAAAACTGCTTAAATATTGAAAATCGGTTGATAAATGACTGAGTTAAAAAATATTATATGCGCTGAGGTCCAAAAATACGTATTTTGACCATAACTTCAGATTTTGGGGGTGTTTGGAAAATGTCTAGTATGAGCGAATGTTATACTCAACAAGACCTACAACCTACACTAGGTCACTTCAGAAGTTCTAAATCGCTGTAGCACAGTGTTATAGGTCTTTTCCAGGAGCTTCACGCCGCCACTGTAGTAGATGTGGTACTTAAATGAAGTGCCCGCAATAGGATCTACTGCCCGGAATTTGCGTTCTCCCGTTTTCGGCCACCACATCTCCTGTATTGCAGCAACCTCCACATTAACCATCTGCAGCTCTCTAGGCAGAATACCTGCACGTGCCTGTTCGAGCAGATTCCTTACTTTCCAAGTACCGAGTTTCCAATAATTGTGTCCTTTTTCGTTCGCCTAGGTCCAAGTGGATTATTCCGTTCCATATTTATATCTGGATTGTTCGTAGTATTTTACCTTCGGCTGCCTTACTAGGGCTGCGATATCCCAGTCAGCATACGACCATAAGGTTACTCGTATCCTAGACCACGGGAAATCTACTACTTAATCATGGCAGCTATCTCTTTTTTATTTATTTCCACTATATTCTTGTAGAGTCGCAGCTCCGCCCAAAGCCTAATTAAACATCTATTTATTCATCGTCAGACAAAAGACGTGATCCCACAGATTTCTTGCTTTGGAGAACTTAGATCAGCTGCCCAACAACCACCGACATTCTTTAACACTAAAGCGGTTTTTTTTCTAGCAAAGGCGACTACTGCATGCCCTGTACTGTTTGGTTTCATATCCGATCGAATACTTTTTTCACTGTTATTTAAGAGTTTCGTTCATCTATGTTGTACTTTTTTGTGCTGAATGCTAAAAAATATCAGGGAAACCAATGTTATATTTCAGAAAATAGCAGGGAATTTATTTTTTTAACTTCTTCGCTCCTCTCGCATTGCTACAAAAGGCATTCATGTGGTGCACATATTATCCTTTCACGTCTACCTAATGAACCCCGTCATGCAAAGCGCTGAACTCCACTTCAATGCTTAGGACCTTCTTGTCGAGACTTCTTGATGCGAGAAAACTGATCCCGATGATATCCTTAAATAATAATGAAACCTTGGGAATTCGGCGTCTTTTTGGAGAACAGAAAAGTCATAATCTCGTTTTTGGGTTACATTTCCACAAATTTACAATAGAACGATTCGTATGTTCAGATGCAACACTTGAAAGTAAATGAAACAAATACAGTCTTCTATTGTTGGAATGATACATTTGATTTCTAAAACTATGGAACCGACATGATTTAAACATGAACTCGACCCTCACACCAAAAATACTCATTTAGTTAAGTTTAATGCAAAACAACAAAGGCGCAAAATTCAGTGTTATTATTACCTAAAAATAAATTACACAGAAAATAAATAATTTTGCAAATATAATTGTTTACTGGTCATCTCGGTGTTCATGAGTTACACATCCATGAAAAAAAATAACTTATGTCCGAAATGTATCATAGTAGTAATTGTAGGTTGTGGGGTTCATTAAACTTTTTTGATTAATGACCAAAGAATATGGCAATGGAAAATACGTCAAAGTAATCCTAAAGACTGGAACGCGCAAAAATTGGTCGACTTCAAATTGGTGTATTTCTGTTAAAAATGCATTGAAAAAACCATGAAATGTTGCATTTGGAAGTTGATTGTATATAAAATGGTTGCCAAAATGAGTTTTCACCGGTTGCTTTCCTGTTTTCAAAATGGCGTCCAAGCAAGAGGAACAGCGTGTCCAAATTTTGCTCGCGCAGCAAGAGAATTCGACGTTCTCGCACGCCAAATTGGCAAAATTACTGGATGTGGCCAAATCGACCATAACATATATTTCAAAAGTGTTCAGGGCGCGTCTGTCGACCGTCAGGAAGCCTAGAAGCGGTGGCAATCGTAATTCGGACGTGGCAGCGACGATGAAGAAGGTGGAAGTGAATTATAGGCGGAATCCTAACCTCTCCATCAGGTACGTCACTGGCAAGGTCATTGTCTCCCATATTAATGTGCAGCGGGCCAAGAAACGAGCCGGGTTGTCGACGTTTAAGGCGGTGAATGTGGCGAACCCAGATTACGATCAAAACACCTCGGCAAAGCGGTGGTCCGGGAAGCTGTAATCTGCTAACAAAGTTCGACCGTGGGTGACGAAACTTATGTGAAGGTTGATTTCGAGCAGCTTCCGGGATAGGAATTTTATAACGTATTAGGAAAAGGGAAGGTGGCCTAAATTTTCAAAACCATCAAATTATCGAAATTTCCGAAAAAATACCTCGTCTGGCAGGCCATATGCACATGTGGTCTAAAAGCGGCATTTCCATCACTACGAAACCTTCAATTAGGAGATCTTCGTCCAGGAAAGCCTGGAAAATCGGCTGCTACCATTCCTAGAGCAACATAACACGCCTGTGCTTTCCTGGTCGGACTTGACAAGATGCCACTGTGGGAAAAAGGCGATCGAGCGGGACGATTCAAACAACGTGGTTGTGGTTCCCTACGACCACAACCCTACTAACAGCCCAGATATCCGCTCTTTCGACCAGTATTGAGACTTGATCACACGAAATATCAAAAAAAAAAATAATAAATCCATCGAAAACGAGCAACAGAATAAATCTAGCTGGCGTTTGGCGACGAATAATGTCGATAAGACCACTGTACAAAATTTATTGAAATGGGTTAAGCGGAAGGTACGGCCCCTTGGATTTTGCAAACCAAAATAATAAACGTACATTTTTTCCTTTGAATATGTGAGTTGAACTACCAAAATAAACATAGGAAGTTTTTCGTATTATGAATTTTGACTGAAAGAAACGATTTTTTTGTCGACCAATTTTTGCGCGTTCCAGTCTTTACTCTAAATACAAAAATTAAAACACATTTGCTTGTCTGATTATTTTCAAAGACACCACGACTAATTTAATTTTTTCAGCTGCACATAAAATATGAATAAAAACATCATCGCCATTTGGCGCAAACATATGACATTTCGAATCATTCGTGTTATTTACAGCAAAGTATGCTTTCACCAGATGGATTTCAACTTTTTTTTGTCAAATTCAAAGCTATTTATCATACCCGCAAATAGGTTTACCAGCTTCAAAATATTGATCGAAAATATTCTTCAGCACTGTGCTGAGAATTATTATGTCCAGTCCTATGGGGGTCCGGAACCATATCGTTGATTGCTTTCGACTGCTCTGTTAGTAAAACAGTCCCGTACAGATAGATAACCTAACAAACATGCCATCGCTATGAGACTTTGAACAGCACGGACACAGACCTAGTTACGGACTAACTTCCATTAAGAATCGTACGAAACAATCTATCCGTCCTGTCAATAGTAATGTTCCTCCAGGACAGCCGTGTCGTATCACCCAATGATTCGGTTTGCGGGCTAGCCCACTCCTACCCACATTTACAAACACACATACCTACTCATACAATACAGCCAGTCTGAACGCCTGGTTCCGGCTAGAAAGACAGCGGAGCCTATACTTACCGGCTTGCACCAGCTGCTGTAGAGACCGTAATGTGGCGATTATGACGTCCGGATCTTTCGTATGCAAGGCTCGTTTTGCCGGCAGGATCAGCATTGGCAAGCAGCAAAGCAGCTGCAGTGATGCGGTTGATAGTAATGACGGGGGTCGAAACAGGGTCCGATGGTAAACCGAGAAAGACACACAGAAAAGCAGAGAGATACGCACAAATCAGAGTGGGTTACTCCGGTGGAATCTATATTGAAAATGCAAAGGCAACCGTTAAGGATAAGAACTGATTCGAGTACAACATAATACTGCTTATTCGCCTACACGAGTAGCACTTAGAGATGAATATGGTTGCTGTTGATTTGGTACGGTTGCTAATTGACAGTCGTTTTATAAATTCTATTGACAATTAAAAATGGTGGTAATGTTTTCATGTAAATATAGACGGTTTTTAAGTAAGTAAGAGTAAATGAACGCAAAAAACACATATTATGAGATTAAGTTTAAAAAAAAGCAAATAATAGGGTTTGTACAGTTCAAGCAAAAGTAGTAAACCTAAAGCAATGGATTAATTACACTTCTTCAAACTTAAAGCGATTCACTTTTCGAAAGTTTATTATTAACCCGTAAAGACCCGAGACGGAACTTTGTTTTTGAAAATGGTCTTTCTCAGTACTGACGCGGTCGATTTGGGAAAACTTGGAATATTCTGAAAGGGACTAGTTGCTCTGTGTTTTGGTAAATGACCCTCTGGACCTCTTTCTGTTTCCGTAAGATGCAAATATGTCTATGGGTCATTCCATACGAAGTGTACATGCCGCTTGGACACGACCATCACAGATTTTGTTCAAAGTTGGGGGAATTATTCATCTATTGTCTCTATGGAAAAATCCCAATTTTGGTGTCGATTGGAATACCCCCCGCTCTCTAGGACTCCCCTCTATATTGCAAAGTCGCACAATTTTTGCCAAAAATCTCTTTTCTCTTATTCTTACAATTCATAGACGTAAGATGTCCGAAAAATACTGATAGATAATTTTTGAAGATAATAAACCAAGGAATCCAGAAAAAATATAAGTTTTGACCGAAAGTGTTGCCAGATTAATTATTTTTGTATTTGAAAACGAAATTTACATTTTTCGACAAATGCAGCCATTTTGATTTTAAATTTGATAATTTCATCGTGTTTCTTGGAAAATTTCACATAAGAAACAACTATCATCCCGAGGTAATATGAGCCATTCTCGAGGTATAACATTTTTACGAAAAAAGTTGTAAACTTCGTAATTATTTTATTTTATAATTTATAGACGTAAGACATCCAGAAAATAGTGATAGGTGAATTTTGAAGAAAATAAATCAAGGAATCCAGAAAAAATATTATTTTTGACCGGAAGTGTTGCCAGACATATAATTTTTGTATTTTAAAACTAAATTTGTATTTTTCGGATAATGCAGCTAATTTTATTATAAATTTGATGGTTTCATCGTATTTCTTGGAAAATTTTACGTAAGAATCATTTACCTCCCCGTGGTAATATGAGCCAATCTTGAGATATAACATTTTTACGAAAAATTAATTACGAAATTCAGAACTATTTACGTAAAAATGCTATATCTCGAGATTGGCTCATATTACCACGGGGTGATAAGTGTTTCCTACGTAAAATTTTTCAAGAAATACGATAAAACCATCAAATTTAAAATAAAATTTTGCCGAAAAATACAAATTTAGTTTTAAAACACAAAAATATAATAATAATTTTTTTCTGGATTCCTTGGTACATTTTCATCAAAATTCACCTATCAATATTTTTCGGGTGTCTTACGTCTATAAATTGTAAAAAAAACAAAATTACGAAGTTTACAACTTTTTACGTAAAAATGTTATATCTCGAGATTGGCTCATATTACCTCGGGATGATAGTTCTTTCTTATGTGAAATTTTCCAAGGAACACGATGAAATTATCAAATTTAAAATCAAAATGGCTCTGGCAACACTTCCGGTCAGAACTTATATTTTTTCTGGATTCCTTGGTTTATTTTCTTCAAAAATCATCTATCACTATTTTTCGGACATCTTACGTCTATGAATTGTAAGAAAAAGAAAAAAGGCATTTTGAACAAAAAATGCGTGACTTTGCAATAAACAGGGGGTCCCACAGAGCGGGGGGTATTCCAATCGACACCAAATTTGGGATTTCTCCAAAATGAAAGTAGATGAAAAATTCTCCCAACTTTGAGCAAAACCTGTGATGGTCGTGTCCAAGTTTGTGCTTTTTCGTGGTCACTTCGTATGGAATGACCCCTATGTTTTTTTTCTATTTTTTCACACAGATTGAGCAAACACAGGGAATTTTCATACGTATCAATTGCTCCATGTATCGAATCATGTCAGGTAGATGAAATATGGCATGTAAGAGTGAATTTTGGAGTTTCTAAATTATTTCAATACAAAATAACATAACTACGTATTTTAATAAAAATTCAAATAACATAATCGTTCTTCAAGTTTTTAGCGCTACATTTTTGGAATAAGGTTTTCTGAATACATACGCGATAGCGAAAAAAACTAAACCAAACTACGTATTTACATGTTAACCCGATTTTTCAGTCTCTCATGCTAGATTACAACTTAGCTCGTCGACTTTCAAGCTTAAGAAAGTGTCTTCAGAATGCATTTTTTCTAGCATGCAAAGATATAGAGAGAAACGAGTTTGAATTCATTAAAATACGAGTCATGAAAACTTATTGCTTATTGAGACAAATTTATTTTTATCTTAAAATAGTTATAAAATCTTCACGCTATATCAAACTATTAACATAACTGCCGCAAATCTCGATTCAGATGATGGAAAATAGCAGGAAAATGCATTAATCAACCAATAGCTGTGCACTTTGCCATTAGCCCCTAAATTGCGTTTACGTGTTGGATTTAAAACTATTTCCAGGTCTAGCTGAAATGCACAATCCAACTGCACTAAAAGCACAATTTAAGGGGTTCGATGAAAACAAATCCCCTCTTAATGAACAAAGAAATTTCTCAGAGAGCAACGAGAGACCATGTAAAGTAATCAGTCTGTTCCAGCTTGTTATAATTTTACGAAACAATTAGCTTTTGTCATAATTTGATTACTGCCATAGTCAAAACAAGGAACTCAACACTGTTTTCTACCCTGTGACTGGCGTAAATGGAATCAGTCTGGTGTTTTGTGTTATGATAAATAAAGCTGTATCTAACTAGTCTTGCCAGGAATGTAGATAAAGCTTCTTCAATTTCGCTAATTGGCTTGCTATCGATCACCCCAACCAGTATAATAATAATGTTATGTTGAATCAGAGAAAAGAAACCCTTCATCGAACCACAGAAAACCACCTAAAACTTTATTTTGAACAAGCTACGGATTTTGTAGCAAAGAAAAGTTACTAACCAAACGAAATGACCTTAACAACAAAGAAACAGGAAAATTTCACCCTTTAACCTGCCCGTGTTTGGGTAAATGCGAGCAAAAAAGGTGACCAGTATATCCGTTGTTTCAAGCTACTCGCTCATTATTGTCTCGTCTCGGCTGGAAAACATTGGAAGGGACAACAAAGGCAATCTTGGTATGAAGATCAAACATAGACGATCTAGAATTAGTAATTGAAAGTGAAAACAAGAAGTTGCAATGTCGATAGACTTTTTTATCATTTGATGCACTAATAGAATTATGTCGGCTTAAAACTCACAAAACTGATTCCAACCTTTTCCATAAAACTAAACAGTATGTCAAAGTCAAAATACTCGATGCCTATCCTATGTCCCGCCATATAATATTAGCGCAGAGATAGATGATGATAATTATGATTGATGGTTATGATCTTTCCCTGTCGGGAATGGCAAACTGTTGATTGCGATTTACTGAACTTTCGTGCTGTTGGGTTTACCGACCATATATACGAATCAACAGACGGGATGTAAATTAACCGGTTCGCTTGATGGGGCTTATCACAGCATTCTCTAGATAGCTTTCAAAATGGGCGATGGATTGAGAATCAGCTTTTGTTTATGATGATTGGCATAATTTTACTGCATTTTGTTTCGTGAATATTCGGTACAATCGTATATTATCAACATCGCAACCAACATTCATCTTTCCGGATAAGGATATTTGTTTCGATTTTTCCAATGTCAAATAAAACAAAGTTTGTCAGCAGCTGGCCGCTACCACGCCAAACTTCCTCGAATCAGAAAAGTTTTAATTGCGACACACTTCCGCAGTGATCTAATTTAACTTCCGCTTCGTCACGGACTCTCCTCTACCACCGAACAACGCTCAATCATCCCGTCACTTTTCCGCATCGCTTCTTCACATCGTAAACTCCAGACATCGCTTTCCAAAAACAAGCCAATTTCGCGAAGTTAGCGGAAAACCCAGAACATTTCCTTCTTCCTTCATCCCTGGGCCACGATCTTGGTCAAGCGTGTACAAGTGGCCATCCACATACCACATGGACAGCTTTGGGGGGGGGGGGGGGGGGTTGGCTAATGTCCACGGTCCATACAATTTTTTAAAAATTTATATGGGCAGTTGTCCACGGAGGGGGAGGGGGGGGTCAAAATCGCTAAAAATCTGTCCACGTGGTATGTGGATGGCCCCTAAGCAGAATGACGACGTAATGCTAACGATATTTAACTAGTTGTCTAACCGATTTACATACAAATTCCTCATAATAAAGAAAAGGTGCCAACCGGGACCGGTACAGGCTGCAGCGAGCTTGCTTGTTATCCACAGCCCTGAAGTCAACTCCTGTGTCATTCAAGTTGGCATCCAGAACGTTACCAATCAGCTCTCTCATTTTATCTCAACATCTTTAGCGGAAATACTGATACGAAATTCTTTACGTTTTTCGTTTATTTTTGCTGCCCATATATCTCAGCTTTCATTTAGAAATTAACGAAATTGCATAGAGTCGCGAATCCTAGGGCTAGAAACCTATTTTAAGCAACTGTACGGGTCCTGCTTGTGTATTGAAACGCAATACTCGAAATGTGTAAGGTAAAATACAAACATAAATATATCAATTTGCTTAATATCTTTCTCGTTGTCAGCACTTGTTTTCAGATTATAAAACTGATTTAGCAAACTTCAACAATAATCACTCAAAGTTCTAAATCCAGAGACACCTCGAACCTATTTGAAGCACATTTCATCTGTTTAGCAGGGGATTTTTTTCAGCATACAAATGGCGCCTAAATGGTTAAAACATTATTGGATTTTTTTCGTTTAATGTTCAAAGATCTTTTTGTGTTGAACGGTATTTTATAAGTTCGTCAAACAGATAGTTAATCACAATTATCATTCTCATCATTGGAAATGTCGATATTGGAATAATTCAATACATAATTTCTACATTTTTACGTTGTTTTCGATAGAAATCCGAGTGACATTCGTAGGAATTTTAATTATTCAGAGTTGTTATTGACTGTGGAACTGACTTGCCATGATTTTTCTATGACACCAACTTGCGATCATTTTTGCTATGGGACTAATCGATTTGCTTTTTTTCATAGTTCCCCATAACAATGTATTCAAAATTATGTGTTCTATTCAAAGTAGTTATAAGAAGGTGATGATTTGTTTTTGTAAATGAAGTTCATAAACCTTAACTTTTGTGATTTCTGTTATTGTTGCTCGTTAATTTCTCTTGGATAGTTTATTACTTTTCGTGACTATTTATATCAAAAATCAATCTTTATTAATTTCTACTTATTTTATTTATTCTGTGTCGCCAACATCCTCATCCACTATAACGACACTGAACTTTCTCTAGAAATGAAAGATGTGATGCTATGTTTTTTGCCTCTGTTAATATTGAAATTATACCAATCCGGTTGCCATCAATCTATATAGCAACAACGCAAATAAGTACTTCGTAGTTGTCTATATATAATATTTGAAAAAGAACCAGGAAGTTACTCACTGTACAAACACATTGATCAACAAAAGTAACAAGTTAAAAAATTGTATTAGAAGCCATTCCGGAAATAAAGTTATTCCATATAACAAAAATAGTTTGGTATTACTGGCTTCTAGTCCATCTTGAGAAAACAATCTCAAGACAACTGACAACAATTAATTTTACATTATTCGTTTTCGCGGTAAACCGCACTCATGATGCTTTACGAAGCACCGAGAAAAGCAAAAAACTGTTGCTTTTCTTATAGCGAATTTCTATATTCACCTAGATCAGGGCAAATCTATCGTATAAAGAAACGACGTCGAGATTTAAGACGCAAGTAAGAAAAAGATGCCAAATAATTGTTTACGAACTAAGCACGCGCGGTGGTGGGTTGAAGCTGACAAATTTTACAGTGCGCTTCGGGTAGCACGCTAGGTCAAAACTGGGTCAAAATCGAGCGAATAAAAAAGGATTTTGACAGCAGTTAGGTTGCTTCGAGGTCAAAACGAGGTGAGCTGATGGAATAAAGAAATTTGCTATTAATTTGTACTAACCTTTCAGGGCACTTGCCAGCATAACAGCGTAAAGTTTGCGTTCCAAAAACAAAAACCTGATGATATCAAGTCGACTAGCTAACATCCACCCAAATTGAAGTGGAACTCCGAGATGGTTACATTTTGCGGTGTGTTACATTGACCATTGTATAGAAACGTTATTAGCAATTTATATGGTTATTTGTGACGTCCTATATAATTTTCGATTTCAAAACTTTTGAAAAATAATAATAATACGGTGATAGCTATACATGAAAAAAACCATCCCTAACCTGTTTTTCCTTCGCTGCCGCAATCATGTCCCGGACGCCATTGCGAGCAAACTCACGATAGGGAAAGGTACTTTCGCAAAGGCTGTCGGAATGTTCCGTGCAAAAAAAAATGAGCATTTTAATTATTATCACCCATTCGACAGACAAGTCAGTAAAGCCAACACTTACCCATCGAAGAACAGCGGAAGATAACGTTGGTAGTCTAACTTCTCCGGAGGGACATGCCACTTGATAAACTGCCGAGAAGCCTTCGGGCCGAAATAGCGTGATATCGGAATGTCACCCCGGAGGAAAAACTTTCGAAACAATGACCGACACGGCCGCTGCCGTCGATAGATTGCTATTCGCGGAGGACCCTCGGCTAGAGTGCACGATTGGAGCACCTGACAGCTAAATGGAGGCACAACGCGGATTATTGGGCAGTCACAGTAACAGTTACACATATCTTTTCTATTTAAATTTTGTTATTTTCAGTGGTCGAAAAGATTTTGAAAGTTTTTAAACAGTAAATTTGGAATTTGACACGGGAACTAATAATGTGAACAAAATGTATTAGCGGCGCTTACTTTGTTTCGATTAAACGATAAAGATATTATTAACTCTATAAATCTTATAGACCATCTCACTGAATCTCTTTAACTCACTTTTCTGACAGTTAATGGTAACTTTGTTTACGTTTTGAACTTCGTGCTTCTTTCTGGTGGAGCAATCGTGTGCGTAGTTGAAATGCTACTCAATTTATTATTGTTCTTAGTGTACTGGCCAGGCCCGTAGGTACCGGAGGGGCTAGGGGGGGGCTTAGCCCCCCACGCGTTTTTATTGCCCCACCACGCAATTTTCTCATGTAGGTGATTGATACTAGGTGAAAAAATCCAAAAGAAAAATCTGAAATATTAGCAATAAGCATTATTGAATAGTCACCAGTTTTTTTAATTTTCACGGTATCAGTCAATTTTTGGTCGAGCAAATATACCAAAATAGATAAATTTTTCAATCTTTCGGTAAGCCAGTATCCTAACTTCCTGCAATATGATCTTGTGATGCATGTTCATGTTCAGTTCAATATATTTTGGCCCGACTTTTCCATATTTCGGAAGCATAACCCAGACCGTTACCTGGCCCGGAAAACTCTGTTCCGGTTCAGTCCGAAATAAAATCAGACTATAAAAATTGTAATCTGACCGGACTTTGAACTAGGCATTCCACACTCTACCTGGTCTGATGGTAAAGACTGATCAAACAAAGCCGCGAATAGATTCTCTCAGTATTGTTGGTTGACATCAATCGGCGACTCTCGAAGCTGGATTTATAACGCTGTAATTCCTTCAATGCATTTGTTGCTTTAGAGTAGAACTTTTAAAAACTCTCTTCTGTTCTTAGTTCTTCGATCGCACCCTCAAGACATTTGAAAAAATTGATTGGAAGATACACAGTTTGGAAGTTGTGGGTTCAATCATATTTTCAGTTAATTTAAGTTTCTACCTTCATGACTACATTTACTCCTTGAACCAAAAGATACACAGTTACGCTAATCAATAGCGGTTTTCACGTCGAGCTCGAATACAAATACCTAGCCGTTACCTGTGTATTATGGTGCCAACGAAAATCAATTTTTCGAATTTCGTTTAACGATAGGGCTCAAAAGTTTCGTCTACTCGAAAAAAATCATCCAGAAATTTTTTTTTTCGATAAGGTACACCAGATCTTGACGTTTCATGCATTTTTTAGACATTTGGCATAAAAAATTCGATATCGACGATTTCATGAACTTTCACCTGTGCATTTCATCAGTCAGAAAGTTGAAACATTGATCGCTTTGAGGGACGTGTTCCCAAAGGCCGATTTAGCTGAAATTTGCATGGGGACGCTAAACGATATTCGAATGACCTTTTTTCATACATCTCGCTGGCGCCCTACTGTATATCTTCCATTACTCATCAATTTAGGTTAGTATTTTTACGGCTGGGTATTTGAATTCAAGCTCGATATGAATACAAAGCAAATGTACGAAGCTCTTACTCAGATAGAGTAAAAGTAGCTGAACCTGCGTTAACAATTGGTCCCCTGAAACTCAATTACACAATGTAAACCTGCTCATTTAAGTTTGCAAACTTATTAAAATTTGCAGATTTTTTTTTTTTTAACAAGGAGGTTTTTAACCATTGTGGCTCGCCACTGTAAGACAGAAATGATACAGTTTTTATCTCTGCTTTATTTCAATTATACGCACATTCGCTCTTTCGTTTTTTTTTCGGAATATAAACCCGGAAAACCGCAATAAGATAATTCTTACGGGACACCCCCAACGCTTATTTGAAAATAAATGAGCTTCTGAATCTTCGGTGCTAAAACAATCGAAATGGGACGAAAACTGCAAACGGTATAAGAATTTTAATTTGTGAGTACCCGGGTACTCCGTTGGACGCGTAAAGATCCTTTTTTTGTCGAGCACATAACGGTTTTAAACTGCTTACTCCACAGAAAAATAACGTTTTTTTGAACAAAAATTCTCTGCCCCCCCACACAAAACGGAGTAGCTACGGCCCTGGCACTGGCACCCCACAATTGAAATAATCCGTATAGTTGAAAACTAAACTGCATCACCCAAAGGTAAACGCAGTTACCAGTATCTGTCAAACTCAGATGCGTGACGTTACCGTGCGATGGTCTATAAACAAGTTAATTCAATATATCGCCATAACACTGATTATTCATGAAGTAGGTATTCATCTTCATATCGAGGTACATCATTGTTTGTTGGTTGTTCACTACTACCTATATTTATTTTACTGCGCACAGCTTACAAACTATTAAAACTTCATGGTATCCGTTTCTACACGGATGGCTCGAAAATCGGATCCCAGACTGGATCAGGAGACCAGGTATAAAGGCCACATTCTCTTTGGGCAAGTGGCCAACCGTCTTTCAAGCAGAGGTATACGCTGCGATATTTCTAAAGCGCAACAATAGACATGCCAAACACGGAATCTTTTCAGACAGTCAGGCTGCACTACTGGCACATGTGTTTCCAGACTAGTCTGAAAATGCATTGCAACATTCAAGGAACTTTCCCGTTTCAAAAAAGTTTTGCTACTTTAGGTAGCCGGTCACTTTTTAACTGCCGTTTGTATCTGTTTTCAACTGACAAAATAGAATTAACCCCATTTTCTAAAAAGTTAAAAAAAATCTTATTTGTTTCGTTTTCAGAGGAAGACTACGATGCATTCTGTCTGGCATACATGTTCACCTATCGTGATTTCGAGATGGGTACACTTGGTTTGGCGTGGACCGGTGATCTAAAAAATGCTGGTGGAGTTTGTGAGAAGAATGGGGTAGGTATTATTTTTGTCACTAAAATCTCAGGACATACAAGCAAAAACAATATCAGCTCTTCATCGTTCCTTCTAATCAGTAATACTTTATTGTTTGCATAGCCGGATTTAGGATGGCACCCGGGCCCCCACAATAGTTCACTACGAATGAATAACGACACAAAAAATTTCGTGACATCTTGAAAAACTTAAATTTAAACAAAACTAACACCATCCTTTTATAATCTCTCTTCAACTTAAATTTCTGTATGACATGCTCCTTTTTTGTAATTTTCTTTTGACAACTGAAAAGGGCCCCCACATGTTACTTCTTGTTCCGGCACCATCAGAAAGCTTCGTAACTGCCGTTACCGCCGGTAACAGACCATTCTCAAATGTTTACTATTTTCTGTTAGTTCATAATAAATGTACCGTCATAAAAAATAAATCAGTTTTTTTTAAGTTCAATAAGTGAGACAAATTGAAAACTAGATGAGCTAGAATGAAAAATAAAACATATAATTTTTGATTGAAAGCGAAATTTAACAGCGTCACTATCGTCTGACGATTTCTAATTAAATTACCTTTTCATCCCCTTCCGTAATAATAAGTTGGTTGGTGATGTTATATGAATCATGTAATATCATGTTTTACAGTAAATGAGGTAACATTTAACGAAACACCAAACGGTCGAACATGTTTTGGTAATATTAATATAATTCTTGTTTTGGACAACATACATCTCTGATTTTGACATCTTTTATGTAAAAAAGCATGATCTTCCGAATGGAATGATAAAATTCAAGGTAGGTGGATGAAATTAATGAATATGGCGGCCAAATAACGACCACCAACTTCGATATTTTCAGAAGAGAGCTATACTTTTTGCCTTTCTCCTAGAAAGGTATAGCAAACACTGGAAAAACCAAAGGTATAAAAGTGCTCCAAAAGGTCGAATCTCCTATATCAATCGACTTAGTTTGACGAGCTGAGCATTTTCTGTATGTGTGTGTGTGCGTATGTGTGTGTATGTGTGTGTGTGTAACGCTCTCCCAATCTCACTCGATTTTCTCAGAGATGGCTGGACCGATCTTCATGTAATTAATTGCAGATGGTAGGTCTAGTTGCCTCATAAGACCCTATTGAATTTCATTGCAATCGGATTTTTAGTTTAGAGGTTATGTTTAAAAATGTGAAAATCACGGATCATCATTATCTCATAAACTACTCAACCGATTTTAACAAAATTGGTTTTAAATGAACGAGCTACTTAAAAAACCCTTAACTTTTGAGTTTCATGAAGATTGAACGTGTGGTTCAGAAGTTATGTAAAGAAACGTGTTCTGGAGAGTGTTTAATCTCACTCATTTTTCTCAGAGATGGCTGAACCGATTTCCACAAAATCAGTGTCATTTGGAAGGTCTAATTACCCCATAAGACCCTATTGATTTTTTTTGCAATCGGACTATTACTTTGCCTGTGTTATGTACTATGTTTAAAAATGTGAAATCCAGCTATAAAAAGAAACATATTCCGAAGACTACTTAAACTCACTCACTTTTCTCAGAGATGGTTTAACCGATTTCCACGAAATCAGTGTCAAATGAAAGGTTTAGCTGCCTCATAACACCCTATTGAATTTCAATGTAATCGGTCCGTTACTTTGTCTGTAATGTATCAAAATATGGAAATCACGAAACTTCATTATCTCAGAGAGTACACAACCGATTTTTGGGGCTCGTGTTTAAGCCCCCTTCTTTACTACTTTTATGTAAATGACATCGAAGAATGTCTGGCAAATTCATGCACGATAAGACAACTTGCAGACGACAGTGTAATCTCTGTTACAGGAGCCAAAGCTGCCGATTTGCAAGGGCCATTGCAAGATACCGTGGACAATTTGTCTGCTTGGGCTTTACAGCTAGGTATCGAATTCTCTCCGGAGAAGACTGAGATAGTAGTTTTTTCTACGAAGCATTAACCTGTTCAGCTTCAAACACAATTAATGGGTAAAACGATTTCTCAGGTTTTGGTACACAAATATCATGGTATCTGGTTCGACTCTAAAGGCACCTGGGGTTGTCACGTGAGGTATCTGATGAAAAAATGTCAACAAACAGTGAATTTTCTTCGTACAATAACCGGACAATGGTGGGGAGCCCATCCAGGAGACCTTATAAGGCTTTACCAAACAACGATATTGTCTGTTATTGAAGACGGGTGTTTCTGCTTCCGCACCGCAGCAAACACACATTTGATCAAACTGGAGCGAATACAATATCGTTGTTTGCGTATCGCCTTAGGTTGCATGCAGTCGACCCATACGATGAGTTTGGAGGTCTTAGCTGGAGTACTACCATCGAAAAACCGCTTCTGGAGCCTGTTTTCTCGTATTCTTATCAAATGTGAGGTCTTGAACCGTCCCGTGATTGAAAGTCTTTAAAGGTTAATCGAACTTAATTCTCAAACCCGTTTTATGACATTGTATTTCCATCACATGTCCCAAAATATTAACCCTTCTTCGAATATTCCAAATCGTGTCGACTTATCAAATACTTCTGATTCTACTGTGTTTTTCGATACATCCATGATAGAAGAAACTCGTGGAATCCCGGATCATTTACGCGTGCAGCAGATCCCCAAAATTTTTTCCAATAAATATCGAAACATCAACTGCAACAATATGTTCTACACTGACGGATCACTTCTTGATGGGTCCACTGGCTTCGGTATTTTCAATAACAATTTAACCGTCTCCCATAAACTCGATAATCCTGCTTCTGTTTACGTCGCAGAATTAGCTGCAATTCAGTACACCCTAGGGATTGTCGAAAAAATGCCCACGGACCATTATTTCATCTTTACGGACAGTCTCAGTTCCATTGAGGCTCTCCGATCGATGAAAGATGTTAAGCACTCTCCGTATTTCCTGGGGAAAATACGGGAACATCTGAGTGCTTTATCCGAAAAATCGTTTCAGATTACCTTAGCGTGGGTCCCTTTTCACTGCTCGATACCGGGCAATGAGAAAGCGGACTCTTTGGCTAAGGTGGGCGCAACAAACGGTGATATTTATGAAAGACCAATTGCCTTTAATGAATTTTTCGCACTTGTACGTCAAAATACGATCATCAGTTGGCAAAATTCTTGGACCAGAGGGGAACTGGAAAGGTGGTTACATTCCATAATCCCCAAGGTGTCGACGAACCCGTGGTTCAAGGGGTTGGATGTAGGTCGGGATTTCATTGGCGTGATGTCCCGGCTTATGTCCCGGTTTATGTCCAATCACTATAGATTTGACGCGCATCTCCGTCGTGTTGGGCTCGGGGAAAGTGGTATCTGTGCCTGTGGTGAGGGTTATCACGACATAGAGCATGTGGTTTGGTCATGCCCTGTACACCGTGACGCCAGGTCTAAATTAATAGCTTCCCTGCAGGCCGAAAGTAGGCAGCCGGCTGTTCCTGTTCGTGATGTCTTGGCGAGCCGTGACCTATCCTACATGTCCCTCATATACGTTTTCCTGAAATCCATCCACGCCCCAGTTTAATCCTATTCCCTTCCGCCCACATCCAACCAAACGACAAGAACACGTTAAGACCCCGGATCCGGAAACAGCAACTAGACCCGCACGATACTCTCAGGTCCCGAGGGAGACAACCCAATATGCCCGTCCGTAATATCTTGGCCCAGCAGCGGGACATATTCAATTTGCAGCTTACCTATGGCGATGGAAAACCATCAAACAACAAATCAGTGCTTTTAATGCAAAACATTCTAGCTTTAAGTTAGATTTAGTTTCAGCTCGTAGTCGGCAGCGAGGATAAAAAATTTGCTTTTAGTTATTAAGATACTTAAGAAAGTAAGCTACCGGATATAATTGGCGCCGTTAAACATTAAATTGTATTTGTGCCGTGTCAAATAAATTATAGATGAAGAAAAAAACAACCGATTTGAACAATATTGGTATCAAATGAACGGGCTAGTTAAAGGTTAACTGATGAATTATATAGTGATTAAACACGTGGTTCAAAAATTGTGAAAAGAAACATGTTCCGGTGACTTTTCAAATTCACTCGTTTTCCCAAAAATGGCTGGACTAAATTCAACAATCTTAGTGTCAAATGAAAAGTTTGGCTTTCCTAGAGGTTCCGATTTTATTTGACTTTAAACGTATTTTTATTCCAACCGTTATGTATTAAATTATAAAAACAACGAAAGTCTATTACCTCAAAGATCACACGACTTATTTGAACATATCTAGTGTCATTTGAACGGGTTGTCTCTCAAACTCACAAGTAAGAAATTTTTAGCAATTTGATATGTGGTTCAAAAGTTTTGAAAAGAAACGAAATTCAAAGAGTATTTAAAACTGTAACTGCTTTGATCAAAACATATAGCCTCAACAAAATTTAAATTTGGTATTGTGCTATTCGTACCTTCCAGGTATTGCTCGTGATTGAAGTGTACGAAATTCAAAGTCATTTTTTTATTTCGCTATTTCTTCAGCACGAATATTTTACTTCTAATGAATATTTTTTTTAACTTTTTGCCTTTCTCCTAGAAAGGTATAGCAATCACTTGTAAAACCGAAGATATGAAAGTGCTCCAAAGGGACGAATGGCATATATCACCGACTCGACGAGCTGAGCATTTTCTGTATGTATGTGTGTGTATGTGTGTGTATGTGTGTGTGTGTATGTGAAGATTTTTATTTTCACTCACTTTTCTCAGAGATGGCTGGACCGATTTTAATGAAATTATATGCAAATGAGAGGTCTAGTTGCCCCATAAAACCCTATTAAATTTCATTGTAATTGGATTTTTATTTTAGACGTTATGTTTAAAAATGTAAAAATCACGAAACATCAATATCTCAGAAACCACACAACAAATTTCAATAAAATTGGTACCAAATGAACGAGCTATCTTAAAAACCCTTAACTTTTGAATTTTATATAGATTGAACATGTGGTTCAAAAGTTATGAAAAGAAACGTGAAACGTGAAAATCACGAAACTTCATTATCTCAGAAAGCACACAACCGATTTGATTAATAGTATTATCAGATGAACGGGCTAGTGAAGGGTTAACTGATGAATTATGATTAAACACGTGGTTTCAAAGTTTGGCTGCCCTATACGTTCCCATTTCATTTAATTATAATCGAACTAAACAACCGTTATGTATTAAATTGTTGATAAAACAACAAAATTCTATTATCTCAAAGATTACATGACTTATTTGAACATAACTAGTGTCATACGAACGAGTCATCTCTCAAACTTACAAATAACAAACTTCATAACAATTTGATATGTGGTTCAAAAGTTATGGAAAGAAAAGAAATTCAAAGGCTATTTAAAACTATACCTGCTTTGATCAATATATGTGGCCACAATATAATTTAAATGTGGTATCGTACCATTTGAATGTTCCCGGTATCGTTCGTGATTGAATTGTTCGAAATTAAGAGTCATTTCTTTTATTTCGCTATTTCTTGAGCATTTACATTACGTCAAATTTTATATTTTATACTTCTATTACAACATCATTATTTTAGAACCCAAAAAGTGAATACACATTTATTGGATTGAAGCGTTCATGTAAATCTATTTTTACAAATTATAAGTTTGAATGAGAAAGGCTGGGTCTGACCGCTAGGTGGATTAATTTAGGTTTTTCCCTTCCAATGACATGTTGGTTTGAGTAATTATATAAAGAAATTCAAGATCTAGAGCAATTTTGCTGCAAATAGTTGATTGGCAGAATAAAAAAAATGCATTCGAAAAGATTGAAGTGAACGCCGTACTACGCTTTTGTTTTGGCATTTGGAAAAAGCCTCGTCGGAGAGCTTTTACTTTGATCTTACAAGTACTTTTTTTAACAACAGTAGAAAGAAAAATCAAAAATTTTAGTTATCATCCGTTAACTACTGCCGTCGGAAGGCCACATTCTACAGCGCATAAAATTGTTACTCTGACTCCAGCTTATGAACGGGTTATAGTGCAGACACTAAAAAAAGATCCTAGAACAAGTATTTCAAAACTGGCTCCCAAAGTTAGTGAAAGCATTGGGTGGCCTGTCAACGTTGATACTCTTCGGCGGGTGGCTAACAAAAACAATTTGCACTGACGAGTTGCTCGTAAAAAGATGGTCATCTCAGAAGTGAATATGAAGAATCGACTTCGTCAGCATACAACCTCTATCCAAAGTCAAAGCAGCATCATTGAGAAATAGAATGAATAGTAGCGGTTCATGATTGCTACCTTGTGAGACCACGGAATTGTTTGTAAACGACCGTGATACGCAACTATTAATCCGCACCCGAAGTTCACGATCCGTTAAGTATGATTCTAGTCAGGACACCAATCGAGTAGAAATCCCAAACCGACTTGTTATATAATGGTCAATTGGTCAACCAGGCATGAAGCCGTGTTGGTCAAATGAAATAAATCTTTTCGTGACATCGAGCATAATTTCACGCATTATAATTTCTAACAAATTTTGAGGCCGCGAAGAAGCTCGTGATCCCTCGATAATTAATCACATTGTTACGAAATTGATGGATTAGATAGGCTATTCGAACAATCTTAAATGCAACTTGGATCGTTTCGTGCAAAAATTATGAACTTTCACGCGATTACAATGATCCAAAGCACACTGCTATCGTTGTACGTGAATGGTTGCTTTATAACGTCCCCAATCAACCCAATCAAATACCTCAATCACCGAATCTAAATCGTATTGAGCATCTGTGGCGGAAAATCAAACATCGATTGAAAATTGTTCACCCAAAGATTAAAGTGGAGTTTAACAAGGCGATACAAAAGACATGGAAAAATATTTCATCATCAGTGACCAAAATCGTGGTGGAATAAATACATGACGACGTTTGCAAGCGGTTCAGTTTAACAGAAGTGGTCATACTAAGTACTCAATGGATTCATGGTTACCGATTCGACCAATTTTTTGCGTAAACTGAACTTTATTTATTTATTAATTTATTCCCTATGATTTACCTGACCAAGGTCATAATACATGTAACAAAGTTTGAGTGTCAAGTTTATAAAATGTTCGTTCTTTAGACCTTTTGCACGAATTTATTCAAGGGTTCGTTGAATTCAGACAAGTGTTCAACACGAGCAAAAGTTCTAATACAGGCGGTGACGGGCTCATTATAGCCAAACGATGTACGATGGTATGGGCAGGGGTCTGCAGAAATCCAGTTGATTGCAGAGCGCGTTCTGAAGCTCGAAAGTTCACAAGAGACAGAAAGCTTTGCCACCTTCAAATACCTGTTTTTAAGTATTTATTTTTATATGAAGAGAATTTATTGCACTTTTTATTTTATTTCATACATCATTTGATAATAGAAGAATTATTCTTTTGATCATTTATTTTTTCGAGTTAATTGCAAAAACAAATTGGAAGAAGTTGCGAATGCAGTTGAGCAAGTTGCGAATGCAGTTGAGTTGAGCTTTCGCTTCAAAAATTCAATTCGAATCATCGTTAGCATGTTCATCGATTGATTAACACGTATTTAAAGTTATAACACATAAAATAGTCACATCTCTTCTCTACTAAGCAGCTTTACCATCGTTTCGCTGCGACACGAGGGGTGGTGAATCCATACAACAAAACTTTTATTACTTCTAGCAAAATGATGGCATCATCACTGTCCCGCTGCAGCTTATTTGGGACTATACGCCTTCCACCTTTGTGAAAAGAAAAAAGCTCGGGGACAGTCGTGCGCCAGCCGAAGTTGTCAGTGGGAATACAGAGACGGAAGTTTCATCACTCCTAATGGGTTTCCCAGACCTACACGGGCACTTCCGACCGTTTTGACTGGAAGAAGTTTTCCTGTTTTCTTATTTCAATCCATCGGCACAGCGTATATACAAGAAAAGAAATTTCCCCCGCCGAAAACTATTTCATTTTATCGGTCGGGCCGGTTCAATTGGATCGTGCGGGCGAATGCTTTGAATTTTTCACACTAACGCAACGGTACGGAACGAGACAGAACGAACGAAAGAATCGTCATGCAATGGAGCGTCCGATGGTTCGGGTCTGCTGATGGTAACTGTTCAGCGGATACTGTACGAAAAACGATCGTAACAGCAAAAATGTCGTTGGTTGTATTTGGAATGGAATTTCCGGTTTTCTGTGTCGTTCTTTTGTTCTACAAATAGAGATGGGAATATCCTTCGATTTCCGCCAATGAAAAAGCAAGGTTGCAATTCGAAATTCCATTTATGACTAATTTGAGTTGAACCTATGTTATACCTGCTGCGAAGGTTCGAATAGACCACCGTGTGTCTCCATTAAACATTACTGGATGGATATCGGGCAGGTTTCGTTGATATTTTTCTTTTGCTTGTTTGTATTACGTTTCCTATAAGCAAACCAAATGCGTACTAACCACTGGCAATACTAGCATTTCGTCAATCATATCACACTCAAGAAAAAAAGAGTTTATCCTAATGCACTTTGCATGTTAAGAGTTCCTAAGCTGGGGTTGTTTAGCATTTAGTTACATCGTAAAATGCTTTAGATTTTTATTTTGTTGAGCTGTACATCACTATTCATCCTATGTGGCCAATGAACCTCTCAACCCATGGAGCGTGATTGAACGTTCGCGTGCGACCATGTTAACTTTTTTTCGGTCTGATTGTTGCGACAGAGAGTATTGCTGATGGTAGACATAAACATCGTCCGCTAGAATTATAATACTGGTCGGACCTGGTACAACGAAAAAATGCTGAAGTGAATGTAACAGTACCACCCCCATTGCATTGATATAGCAAACGACAACCTTGTATGTTATAATTCTGAAGCTCAGACCTTTTCGATTATACCAACCATTTTTTTTTTTCGAAACTATCTGCGAAACTGATCTGACTTTCGGGCGTCATCATCATCAATGGCAGCAACAGGAGAGACCAAAATAATGAAGAACGTGACCACGCTTCTAAAATTTCTCAGGCTAGAGTTAAGAATCAGTGTTTGTACGAAACGGCAATCATCTAGCTGTGTTATTATTTCTAGCACAAATTAATTTTTTTTGAATTAAACAACACCCTACACTGTGATATATGGCATGAAGGAGAATGAGTATCGTTTGCAGTTCTGAGCAAAACGTGATTTATGAAAAGTTAATATCATTGTCCTTCGGTTTTCAAATCATGAATTTAAACTGCTCGTACTCTTTCCACTTTCCACCTATACCATAAAGAGTACCGAGACAAGTTTTCTGTAATATGTATCATACTTTGTAGTTTTTAACAAATTTCAGCGTTGTTGGTAGGTAAAATAATAAAATTTATTTAAAAGCTTCTTTGTTACAACTTTCTGTTCTAACTGGTTTTGGCTGAGATACAGTCATCAGTATCAGCTTAACTAAGAAGTGGGTTATTATAAACAGACAGGACAGGAGATACGCGACAAATCCGTTAAGTGTCGTTAACTTTTACATTACATGTTGGTGTAGGTACGCATAAAAATTAGCATCAACTGGAACTTTAATTTGAAACATATTCGCAGCTCTGATCGGATAACGGAGCCTACCAAAAAAGTTAATGACGTTGAGAAAGTTTTCAAATGAAATGCGCCTGAGATCCTTGAAAAACTATTACGACAAGTAAAACCCTAGATGGGAAACAAACTCTCGAGCAGGAAATGCAATTTCCTTTGTCAGCTCTATGGGCCGTGTTTTGATAGTGATAGCAATTTCGTAGCCGGGTGTTGCGTTGTGTAGGCTCGAATACGTTTAGACGATGCAAATATGCTGCCGCGGAAACTGATGAATGCAACTGACGGGTATATGTATGATGTATATTAAACAAACGTAAGTGTGCAGCCGCCAGCCGGTAGCAGAGTGTTATTATTCCAACAACGACATTCAGACGAAGGAAAAAAGATAACCGGCATTCTTTTGCCGTGTTTTTGGATAGAGTAGGTAGAAGAGATAGAGTAGATAGATAGAGTAACGAGCGAGTTTTGCTTTTTGTATTTTTCATCCCTTCTAACTTTGTACAAATCAAAGTACAAGACCAACTGGAGGTTTTGGCAACATCAATTTCCGATGCGTCAAATAAAAAGGTAAAAAATAATTTATGATGAAAATACAACTACATGCATCACATACATCTGCAGTATTAATTATTACTAATTTGCCTTGTAGAATGTGGACTGAATTTGACATATACTTTGTATGATAACATAATGTATAATGTTGCAATAAAATTTATAGAATTCCACAAGCTCTTGTTCTCTCGTACCAAAGGAACAGAAAACTAATTATCTTAAAAATTAAAATAAACACAATGATAACAGAACCAAAAAGGTATTTTTTATAATTATATTTTTTGAGCTCGATTTAATTTTTCGCAACCTTTACCCATCAAAATAAATAATTTAGCAGTAGAAAACATAATTTGATAACAATCGACTACTAACTTATAAAAGCCACAATTTTCAACAATAATAAAAATAATAATTGATATTATTCTCCTCATATTAGAATAATTATTCTTAACTACTAGTTACTACTTGCATTCACACACACACACAAACACACGCACAATTCTACCAAAATTAGGTCAAATAAAGTATTGATTTCTTCGGAAATTCCAGTCTCAAATGAGGAAGCCATTATTTCCTAATAATAACACAAAGAACACTCAAAAAAGGAAAGACTAGCGACGATGTAAAAATACGTGCGAAACAAAAAGCCGTGTCGCCGAAACCCTTTCGAAGATAGTGCGCACATTAATAGTACGCACACAGCATAACTGTTATTTTCCATTGTTCTTTAACTCACAATATATATAAATAACATTTTTTAAACCTATTTAACTCGTCAATCAGCTGCAGGCAGAAGTGTCCCTCACTGATTGAAAAAGTCGTCTCCATTCAATTTAATTCATGGCTTCAGTTCGCCAGCCCACCGTAGCCTCCCGATTTTCGTCATTTGGACGATGAGTGATTCTCCCAGTAGTTGATGCTACTCATGGCTTATCCGCCTCCACCGCGATCCATCTTCCATCTGCACTCCACCGCAGATGGTACGCAGCACCTTTCGTTCGAAAACCTGCTCCTCTACGAGCATGGTCCAAGTTTCGTGGCCCTAGAGGGCTACCGGTCTGATCAGTGTTTTGTAGATGGACAACCTCTGTAACACAGCTCCCAAATCTGCGGTCCCGTTCTCCGTAACTTCAAGCGAGTGGCTCATACGTCACCTCAAAGACGACCACTTGCCTGTTTTGGTTTGCCCAGCTAGAAACTTTGTAGATAGGACACAAGCCCTTTTTGTTGATGGGACGCACATAACCCTTATATTTTTTTGTATACATAACGGGCATTGGGACTAAATGAACCACTGCAACCGTCTTATTTATTATTTTTTGTGACTAGCCTAGATTACTGTACACAGATTACGAGGTACCCGTACTCATTGATGGAGCTGGATTGGTTGATAGTAACGCTGTGCCCCAATGTTGTATCGCCAGTGGTGGGCACCATTTCGCCAATTCGCTAATTCGCTAATTAGCGACGCTAAAATTCAATTAGCGATTTAGCGATTTCGCTAATTTTTAAACTGGTTAGCGAAACTGTTAGCGTCGCTAAAATTTTGGCCTTCGAAACGCTAATCGCTATTTCGCAAAATTTTGTGAAGAAGCGACAATAGAAATATTTAGAAAAACTCTGAATTGCTGATGGCGTACGTAAATTGCTTCGAAAGATGAACATACTTTACTGCGAAAGTTACTTTTGTCAGTTTTTTTACCCTAGAATCGAGTTCCAGTTATCGTACAAGCCACAAGAGCATTTTGAAGAACAAGCACGAGGTCTAGATTGAATTTTCGGCACACCAAGAGCTTTGGTAAATTGCAATGCGCTTGAAATTATGACAACTTTGGTTATACTTTTTCGATTCAGATAATAATTGAATTTTCATGAAAACATTCCTAAGAGTATCTATTTTCAATGCAAGCTAAATAACTTTTGTTATTCTTGTTTTTACAAAATCAAATATGAATACCGTTTTGTGAACCTCTTACTGTAAATCGCTTTAAAAAGTAATTGTTTTCGTTTGTTTAACCAAAACAGATCAAAGTGGTCCAAATCTTACAAAACATGAGCAATAAATATAGTGATAATACTATTTTCATATTAAAAAGTTAGCGATTAGCGATTAGCGAAAGTTCCGCTAATGTGGGTTTAGCGTTTAGCGTTTAGCGATTATCCAGCTAAATTTTCCGGTTATCGACTTAGCGATTAGCGTCGCTAAATTTTCGGTTAGCGGTGCCCACCACTGTGTATCGCATAGTCAAAAAGACAAACAAAAGTTTTTGGGATTGGAACTCCATACCTGATATGGAGTTAAAAGGTAACGTCCGAAGAAGCAATACCTAGCAAACGCAAGGGCTTCGCACTGACAAAACAGATGATATGACGTTTTAACTGCAAGGTTTGAAGAGCAGCAGTTATCGTATGAGATAATACCGATATTCTTTAGGTGGTAAAGAGCAGGGCAGTGTCCGGTAACTCCCGTGTAGAGACGTAGTTCACCACGCTTGAGACTGAGAAGCCTATATATAACAGGGTTTGGAGAAATGAACTGTTTAGCTTGACTGCAGCCCTGTGTGTTGTTCCATCGGTTAGCTATTTCTAGCGTTTCCCATGCTTCAAGTTTACGCTTGACGGTGAATTTGGAGGTAACCAGAAAGGGGCCAGGGTTAATGAATTGTGCTGATCTTCGTCTTGCGAGGTAGTCAGCATTCTCATTGCCCTCGATACCACAGTGCTCGGGTAACCAATACAATAGAACTTGGTTCTGTTGGGATAACTTCCGCAGTGCTGCACTGCACTCCCGAACTAATTTGGACACACATTTTGAGAACTTAAGTGCCAATAGTACAGCTTGGCTGTCCAAGAAGATACCGATTTTCGTATGCCTGTAGTTACGTTTAGAAATATCTTGGAGCAGATGAGTATAGCGTACTTTTCTGCTGGAATAACGATGGGACATACGCCCATTGGAATAGTTTCTTCAACACCGGTCCCGTAAACTCCGGAACTAGTGTTGGATCCAGCTTCGAAAAATCTGTATAAAAACTGATGATGTCTGATGAAAATGCAGGACCATACTAGACCCTGAGGACCCTGCTAGGCATATGGCGATTGGTTTCAGTCACCTATTTTGGGACGTCGAGATTGTTCTGAACCGCCAGTCTGATACTGTGGTGACTAACGGTGTGAATGTGATCTTCCTTAGAATGCGAAGATGACCGCCTTCGAGGATTGTTTTATTTTGTTGAAGCATTAGTGCACCAAGCTCTGCCTTTTTCTTTATATGAAGCTGTAGAGGCAGTAGGCAGAGCATGGCCTTCAAAGCTGCCATTGGTGTGGTGCGCATGGCGCTGGTAACGGAGAGACAAGCCAGTCTTTGAACTTCATTAATCTTTTTTTCTAAATTAAATTGCTTAATAGTGCATCGACCACCAGCGAATAGAGCAGAAGAGAGAGGACCCCCCATTGTGCACAGCCTTTTGTCGCTGTCGATGATTGAAGAATCTCCCAATACAGCTGTGATTTCTCTGCTAGAGAGCATATTCCGAATCCAGCTCATTGTAGTGTTATCAACTCTCAACTTCAGGAGAGCTGTATCAATGGATGCATAGGATGTATTGTCAAAAGCGCCTCCTATATCAAGAAAAATGCACAGCGCCGTCTCTTGATACTCCAGCGACTTTTCGATAATAATAACCATGCCACGAAGAGCAGTTTCCATCGATTTACCAGGAATTCCTTGAGGAACTCATTGCGGATATAACTATCTGCAATTTCCTCCATTGACTTCAGGAGTGCGAAACCCTCCATCCAACCCCCCGGTACTACCTCCTCCTCTCAAATCTTGGCAATCAGCAAAATGTAGCGCCTTAGCCAGTGCTTTGCCACCGTGCTGTGAAGCCCACACTTGTTCCTAAAAGGGTTGTCATCCAGGTCCCTGTCTATGCTGGCTTGCGGCGCGTAACCTCTGCGGGATCAGTTTCTCGTAGAATTTTCTGTTGAAAGTTGCTGCGTGTTCTCCTATGCAACTTTGGCGTCCCACAGTTGCTTGATGTTTCATCGCGGTCGGCGACTTCAACGCGTGTTGCGCACGATCAAGAGTCTTGTCCCATTCATACTTCAACTAGAATCTATATTCGCAGTACGGTAGACGCGGACGTTGATGACGTCAGAGAAGAATTTACCGTGGATTGAAACATGGTCGAAATAAGCCAGGTGATCTCCGTGTGATTTTGTGAATATCTTTGCGTAGGAAGACGTTACTTCTGACTACCATATCGTGCGTGTCCGATACCTGAGCGTTCATTTCACCAATGACGATCTCAACCAGCCCTTGATTTTCAACTTACACATCCTCGCTTTGATCAGCTGCCACCCGATCATGGATTGGCGCATCCTACCCAGTACTATAGAGCCCGTTGGTAGTGTTACAGCTCTGGTAAAACGTAGCCTCTCGATGTCCGCTTTTCTATATCTTCTGTTCCGACCAGCAAAGTCCCTGCAACGCTACGATTTCGGAGTTGCGTGGATTGAGTTTATCATATATGATCCTGCCGCAGCCGTGAAAGCATATGCAGTTCCATGTACCGAGTTTCCAATCGTAGTCCTTATTTCGTCGCCTAGGTCTATGCCAATCTTTATTTACTTTTTCGATATTGCCAACGTTTGATGTTCTACGGGGCGGCTTGTTGAGCCTTTTTCATGTCTCGCCGGGAGACCATCGTGTCAGCTATGCGCGTAATGATCAATGAAGATGCGTTCGAGGTGGTTGTCGAATTTGTATACCTCGGATTGGTAACATCAGACAACAACTGCAGCAGAGAAATCCGCAGACGCAATGTAGCTGAGAGTCGTGCCTACTACGGACTTCAAAAGAAGTTGAGGTCTGGCAAACTTAGCCCCCGTACTAAGTGCACCATGTACAAGACACTAATAAGACCGGTAGTCCTCCACAGACACGAGAAACAGACAATGCTCGAAGAGGACTTGCAAGCACTAGACGTTTTTTAACGATGTGTGCTTAGGACTATCTTTGGCGGAATATTTGAGAATGGCGCATGGAGACAAACAATGAACCACGAGCTGGCGCAACTCTTCGAAGAGCCCAGTATCCAGAAAGTCACTTTGGCGGGCTTTAGTGCCAATAGTGCAGCTTGGCTGCCCGAGAATATGCCGATTTTCGCGTGCCTGTAATTACGCTTAAGACATATATATCTTAGCGTAGACGAGTATGGTAACACTTCTGGTTGAAAAACGGTGGGCCATACACTAGGGTGGGGCTTATTTTCAAAAATGTTCGCGGGACCTGTTTTCCCAGGCAAAAAGACCTCCTTGGGGTTCAATAAGCAACATAGAATAAATTGGTTGAATTTTATTAAGGTCTAGAGGTGGCGCAGAGGTCCTAAAGGTCAAATTTGAAACGAAAGCAGTTTTTAAACAAAACACATACCCATATAGGTAAACTCGTGATTTTGTGACCCTTTAGGACGTAAATTTTGTCCGTTTTGCGTTAAATTTAACCGTTTTTGAGATATTCACAATTTCAGTGTGCACTTTTGCAATCCCGGGGTCTGTGATTATAAGGAAATGCACAAAGTGCCTGAATAAGTGAACACGTCATGTTGTCGAATATATTCTTGCAATGGACATCATTTTTCCTCCGAAAAGAGTGCAAAAGAAAAACAATGCGAAATGGGAAATGGGAAAATTTGGAACGTCACAAACTTGAAATTTACTAGTTTTTTAGGATTAAATATAAGCTATACAAGCATTTGACTTTTCTTAGTTTCCCTTTTTCCATCCTTTTTCTTTTTTTTTTCTCTCTCCACTCTTTTTGGAGGAATAATGATAGCTATTGCCAGAATATATTCAAGAACATGACGTGTTCACTTATACAGGCACCTTGTGCATTTCCTTATAATCACATACCCCGAGATTACAAGAGTGCACACTGAAATTGCGAATATCTCAAAAACGGTTAAATTTAACGCAAAACGGACAAAATTTACGCCCTAATGTGTCACAAAATCGCGTGTTTACCTATATGGGTATGTGTTTTGTTCAAAAACTGCTTTCGTTTCAAATTTGACCTTTAGGCCCTCTGCGCCACCTCTAGACCTTAATTAATTTCAACCAATTTTTTATATGTTACTTATTGAGCCCCAAGGAGATCTTTTTACCTGGGAAAACAGGTCCCGCGAACATTTTTGAAAATAAGCCCCACCCTAGCCATACACCCATTGGAATAGTTTCCTCAACACCCGTAGACTCCGGAGCCAGTTTCGGATCCTATTTTTGACCCATCTGTATAAAAACAGATGATTCCTGATGGAAGTACAGGACCATCCCTACTCCACATATGGCGATTGGTTTCGATCACCCTGTATGGTCTGATACTGTGGTGTCTAAAGGTGTAAGTTCAAACTCCCTTTGATTGCAAAGATGACCAACGTTGAAGCCTTGGTGCGCCAAGCTCCGCCTCTTTCTTTACATGTAGATGTAGAGGTAGTAAGCAGATGGCATCCAAGGCTGCCGTAAATGTAGCGCGCATGGCGCTGGTGACGGAGAGACAGGCCAGTCGCTGACCTTTGTTAAACTTCGCTTGGGTTGTCACTTCAGTTTGTCTTTTTACCTTTGGCCACCACACGAGTGCGGCGTTGGTAATTCTTGGTCGCGCAATGGTTATGTAGGACCAAAGAGCCAATTGTGGTTTCAACACCCAGGTTTTATTGAATAGTGTGCTGCAGGGCCAAATTGCTGTTGTAGCTTTTATGACTACGTAGTCAATTTGAGCCGTCCAACTCAGCATACTATATAGAATAATCCCCAGGTATTTCACTTCTTTACAGAAGTTCAGTAAGAACCCATTCAGTGAGGGAGAGGGCAGGGCGTATTTCCCCCGTTTGGTGAAGGGGACAATAACTGTTTTAGCAGGATTTATGTTCACCCCCTCCTGAGTGCACCAACTAAGTGTAGTGTCTAGTGCCGTCCAAAGGCGGCTCGACAATGTTGTGTCTCATTTTCTGCTAATTATGAGGACAATATCACAACCTGCCATGAACCGAGTGCGTTGGCGTAACATTGTGATGCAGGTGCAATCGCGAGGGATGTTTCACCAGGAAAACGCAAACGCATGGAGATTAGACGCTGTTTTGAGTCGCACCATCTTAGTGAATAGACGCTTGGTACGCGCCACTAATCGTGTCGCACCTTCTCACTTTGCTATTGTCGGGTGGGAACATTACAGGCCCAAATACACCCACGGCGAAATGACACCTTCTCCATGCAAAATAGAAGGCGTGATCGCTATCCCGTCTTCCATTTTGTATGGAGAAGGCGTCATTACGCCGTGTGTATTTAGGCCTTACCCAGGCAAAACCAAGCAATTGCTAACATTTTTCAGCTGGCAGTCTATTGTGATCGTATGATTCGTGGAGGCGTGAGATAGGAACTTGTGAGGGTCGGAACTAAGTTTGACGCTTCGTCAAGGTCGCCAACACACCATTTGAAGTTCACATTATTTAACCCCGGTTCCCGAAATACCCATATTTGTTGATATGCTGATTTTCAGAAACCGTAAGTCACCATTTCGGATTTTAAAATGGCGCCTGGAGTACGTTTCCTTATAGCATCACTTTGGCTCCGGAGCTTTTCAGTCGCAATTCACCATCTTGAACTTCAAAATGGCGTATGGGGACGGAATTTGGCGCATGATTACGATTCAATAAGATCAACTGCATCATTAATTTCGCATTTATATAGGTATGTGATTTTTAATCGTGAACGATTGAGCCAGAGAAACAAAATACACTGGATTTTCTTTTTACGCGATTGATGCGTGCGCGCAAAAAAAAGAATCGCGTAAAAAAAATCGTGTAATTTTGAACAAATCGCGTAAAAAAAATCGCGTAATTTGGAGCAAATCGCGTAAAAAAGATCGCGTCATTACAAAATCTTTCGTTATGTGGTAAGTGTGTGCGTGTGTGTGTGTATGTATGTGTATGTGTGTGTATGTTTGTGTGTGTGTGTGTTACATCTTGGCTCATAAACAATATTTCCCATGTCACATATCGCGTAATTTCAAGAAAATCGCGTGAAAAAAATCGCGTAATTTCGAGAAAATCTCGTAAAAAAAATCGTGTAAAATAAAGTTACGTAAAAAAATGTCGCGTAAAAACAGAATTCAGTGTACACATTTTAAAATTGGGAAATGACAAAAGATAAACTCGATAAGCTTGTGACATAATGGTTCGCATTCTAACCTTAGTTATTGCTTCGACTCGCATTAAATGGGAAACTAAAGGCTAGTGAAGTCTTCGCATCACGAGGAATACGATTTTGTGTCGATACTCGTACAAATCATTCATTACGGTTCATTATAACGTTCGTATTCGAATCATTCAGAATTTTTAGCTTGGTGCCCATGTTTTGAATACACACACAGTCGGCGAGCGAATTTGGGTGCGACGAAGCGAATACCAGCAAGCTTAACTGTTGTATCAATCATTTATACCGTTATGAACATAGTAGAAAAACATTAAAAATATTGCCGTATCTGAGTTGCTACACTTCAATTGAATTTTTGATAGCTGCAAGCAAGCTCTATCGTCTAGAAAGCGATTTTAATCGTGCTCTTTAAAGCGTCAATATACGCCAATGTTTAAAATGGCATATCGATCATTACATTAAAAAAAAAAACATTCAACTGAAAAAATCATACAATCTATGAAAATACCTTCACCACATCGAATGGATTTTTAAAACATGAATATATTGAAATCACTTGATGGCCATTACAAATAGTAGCTCTACTATCAACTAAAATTCAATTGTGCTGCAGCAGGTCGTGTACCAAAAAATAATCATTTCCACTGGCAAGTGTGCGTTTGCTTGTTTATTCTTTCCGGTATTTTTTTTTTGCTACCGTAACGGAGGATGAAATGCTCAACTTCCACCGGAAGCGCTGTCCTCTATTATGGTGCAATAGCGTGATAGAGTTTCATCAAATCGAACACCTAAACACTGCTTTCGGTTTATCCACCAGACAAGAATCGTTACCGCTTATTACTTTCAGCGGCTCACGGGAGCATTTACGTGTTAATTAATTGTTTTCATAATAATTATTTTAATTTTACTTCTAATCCCCCAATTACGGACGAATGTTTCATTCACAAAAGAAGGATGAGTAGGAAAGCAGAAACTCACTAGTATGTAAATAGATAAGCATTAAATTGATTTATACTCTCAATTTTCCAAAAACTGAAGACATATCTAGATCTATTTTTATATTAACTACCTATAACAAATAGCTTTCTAGTGTCTAATTTTTTGCTCTCCGATTTTTTTATGTCTACTTTGCGACTCGTCCTTAAAAAACATGCTCCCTGTTGTTTGTATTATCACTACTTACACAATTACATCCTCCTCTTTGCATTATTTGCATTCGCTCCAACACTTAGGTGATAACTGTGCAGATGTGAATAACGTATTAAATTTTCAGTATTTAGTTTTATAGAAAATTTAAAACTTTTTTCTCGAAGACAGCATTTAAATTTGTCTTTTAAAGATATGTAATATAACAATTTCAGGAGTCTTTCAAATATTAGTTTTGTATCATTCGCGTTAAGCATAAGGGATTATATTTTCGGGAAGAAAAAAGTAATGTGCAAAAATATGCCAAAAAACTCAACTTGCCTTCATTCTAAGGTTCAGTATGAGTTTTCCTATCCAACTACAAGTGCTGACAATTGTCGAACCAATCGATAAATGCCCCTGCACTGTGTGCACGTTAAATTGACAACAATAAAATATTTACAACCTATCAGATAACCCGAACCTTTGCTTTTTGACTCTACCCTCGATTGATTTTTGGTGGTATTTTATGTTTGAATTTTTATTCTAATTGACAACGACGACCTTGAAGGCTCTTTCGTTTGTATTCCTCCCGAGAGAGACACATATTTATCGGGGAAAACTAACAGTAATACCAATAATGCAATATTTTAACGCCTCCTATGTCATTTTTAAAAATAAACGTAATGTTTATAGATTGCTTTAATATAAGTTTAAATCTTTGAGAAATGTCACTAATCCTTCTACACTAGGCCATTAGTTTTCTGCCGTTATTTCCCGTTAAAAGGCGGGTTATTCTTCAAACACGCTTTGTCGACAATAATCTCCCTAACAACAACGAGGAAAATCACTGGAAAAATCAAAATCCGCTCACCAGCGAAATCAACGGAATGGCACGTTTTTGTAGCCCCCGGATTAACGGGAAACGTGACAGCATGGTTGTACCCGGTTCCTCCGACAATCGTTCATTTGCCCTTATTCTCTAAGTCAAGGTGTATGCATGGCTGTTGAGAAAATGTAAACAAATTGAACGAAAATACGGTCACTAGTTTCCATCTTTGCTTCTTTCGTTTGGGTTATTTGCTGCCGGAAAATACTCATCACCAACCAAACAACAGGAGATGAATTCGATTGTGAATCAAAGCCAATAGAATAAATTCAACGAAGGACCCTTTTAGCATGCGAAACCTGTAGGCAGGATTCGAAGTATCTGTTCGTTTTAAATGCCCTATTCCAGTAGCATTACTTATGAGATGTAAGTATAGAGAAACAGTCATTGCCTTAGTTTCATCTGATTATGCTAATCGGATGAGATCGGTGAAAGGCGGCCGTCCCTATCACACGACGAAAGTGTTTTGGATAAGCAATTTGGAAACCTATAAAGTTGTTGTGTTTGACTTTATATACAAACTCAACTATTTTAAATTTATGTGAGCCAGATTGAGTAAAAGTATTTCCCTAGGCACACAATTTTCCTTCGGTATCATCGTTTAACAATGAAGTCAATAGAGAAAAACCAAGCCTCTAAAACACGTTTATGTTCGAAACCTTCATCACTGTAAAAATAGCAGTGCACTGTAATAACAGTATCTCTCAAACCAGGATTCGAACATACGGCGACTGGCTTGCCTTGAGACTAAGAAACCAAAATTCACGAAATCTTCTACTGAAAACAACAAAAAATGTGACAGGTTACTTGTTTTCCGTTCGCTGCCGTTGAATGTTTTGCCATCATTCTCATTTACCTACAGAAACATTCGTATTCACCCCGAGCTAAGACTTTAAACAAAGTTTTGTCTTCACAGTATGAATGAAAACAACGTGGACAAGTGAAAGCCTTTCGTTTCCTTTTCTTCGTACAGAAGCCGCTTTCATAGTGTGAAAAAGGTGAACTAGTACGCTTTTCTTTTTATTGCGTGCTAGTCATGGTCTACTGTAAAAAGTGCTTTAATTACCCTAAATCAGAACATCAACTTAAACATTTTGACTTGATGCACCTTTTACGGAGGAATGCCACCTAGAAGGGCTTTTTGTAAGAGGGTTTTTAGGACTTTTCTCCTATAACAAAAGTATGTATTTAAAGATTGTTAATTCAAAACAAAAATGTGAGTTATTATTTCCACATTCGTGTTCTGTAGATAGCGTCGAAATTATGGTCTTAAAATGTCGAGTACAACTGCGTGCAACATAATTTGAATTCACTTTCACCTAGAACAAATTTATTTTTCTTAATTTTTCGTAAGACCGTATTCTATGATACTATTAAAAATATTCTGTGTTTTCGTCAGAGTAATTGGAGCGATTTTGGCTATTTTCGAGTTGGGAATATTTTCGACTTCCTTAAGTGAGGGCACCAAGAATGAATCACATCGAAGCTGACAGTTGGACTTGTGATTTGTTTGTTGCTCACGGTAAGAATGGCCTCATCGGGAATGTATTGACGTTTTAGAAGATTAGACTCTCTGTCGGCTTGAGTTAAATGATCGATTGTCTCGTAGATAATTTTATAACTCGATTTTTGATGGATAGTTTCTCTATTTTAATCATTGCAAAGCATTCGATAATTTAATTCACAAATGATCTAGTTTATTTGCTTTCTAATAAAATTAAATAGCTTAATTGACCACCGTAAATTTTTGTATGGGTAAAAGATGTAACCATCATCAATTGGGAAAAAATCGGCTCGAATATAACGACGAGAGAAAAACAATAAAGTTATTGAAATAATCCAGCACACTTTCATTATGTAACAACAAAGCTTCAGAAAAGTCACTGTAAATCTGATAAAATTTGAGAAAGTAATCCTTGATGCCTTTTGAAAAAATACTGCTCCGAGACAACCGCGTTTGAAGATTTTGAATATTCTATTCCTACTGCTCTGTCAATTATAAAAAATTATTCTAGAGTCTCCAAAGTGTCATTGAGGATAAAAAGGAAATTTTGAATCATTTTAACCTGCAAAAGAGGCATTCACGTTTAAGAGTGTGAGCTGTTTGAATTACTCAATATATTTATGGACAGGCTAGTATTTACAACTCAAATCGTCAATCCGGCGACAGTGAAAGAAAATTAAAGTTACTTATATAATACTCTGATCACACTCGTAACAACATTCCATGTTTTTTTTCTCTTCATCTATAGTTTATTTGACACGGCACAAATACAATTCAATGTTTAACGGCGCCAATTATATCTGGTAGCTTACTTTCTAAAGTATCTTAATAACTAAATGCAAATTTTTTATCCTCGCTGCCGACTACGAGCTGAAACTAAATCTAACTTGAAGCTAGAATATTTTGCATTAAAAGCACAGGTTTGCTGTTTGATGGTTTTCATTGCCATAGGTAAGCAGCATATTAAATTTGTTCCGCTGCTGGGCCAAGATATTATGGACTGGCATATTGGGTTGTTTCCATCGGGCCTTGAAAGTATCGTGCGGGTTTGATTGCTGTTTCCGGATCCGGGGTCTTAACGTGTTCTTGTCGTTTGGTTGGATGTAAGCGGAAGGGGATAGGACTAAACTGGGGCGTGGATGGATTTCAGGAAAACGTATATAAGGGACATGTAGGATAGGTCACGGCTCGCCAAGACATCACGAACAGGAACAGCCGGCTGCCTACCTTCGGCCTGCAGGGAAGCTATTAATCTAGACCTGGCGTCACGGTGTACAGGGCATGACCAAACAACGTGCTCTATGTCGTGATAACCTTCACCACAGGCACAGATACCACTCTCCCCGAGCCCAACACGACGGAGATGCGCGTCAAATCTATAGTGATTGGACATAAGCCAGGACATCACGCAAATGAAATCCCGACCTACATCCAACCCCTTGAACCACGGGTTCGTCGATACCTTGGGGATTATGGAATGTAACCACCTTCCCAGTTCCCCCTTGGTCAAAGAATTTTGCCAACTGATGATCGTATTCTGACGTACAAATGCGAAAAATTCATTAAAGGCAATTGGTCTTTCATAAATATCACCGTTTGTTGCGCCCACCTTAGCCAAAGAGTCCGCTTTCTCATTACCCGGTATCGAGCTGTGAGAAGGGACCCACGCTAAGGTAATCTGAGTAGATTTTTCGGATAAAGCACTCAGATGTTCCCGTATTTTCCCCAGGAAATACGGAGAGTGCTTAACATCTTTCATCGATCGGAGAGCCTCAATGGAACTGAGACTGTCCGTAAAGATGAAATAATGGTCCGTGGGCATTTTTTCGATAATCCCTAGGGTGTACTGAATTGCAGCTAATTCTGCGACGTAAACAGAAGCAGGATTATCGAGCTTATGAGAGACGGTTAAATTGTTATTGAAGATACCGAAGCCAGTGGACCCATCGAAAAGTGATCCGTCAGTGTAGTACATATTGTCGCAGTTGATGTTTCGATATTTATTGGAAAATTTTTTAGGGATCTGCTGCACGCGTAAATGATCCGGGATTCCACGAGTTTCTTCTATCATGGATGTATCGAAAAACACAGTAGAATCAGAAGTATTTGATAAGTCGACACGATTTGGAATATTCGAAGAAGGGTTAATATTTTGGGACATGTGATTGAAATACAATGTCGTAAAACGGGTTTGAGAATTAAGTTCGATTAGCCTTTCAAAATTTTCAATCACGGGACGGTTCAAGACCTCACATTTGATTAGAATACGAGAAGACAGGCTCCAGAAGCGGTTTTTCAATGGTAGTACTCCAGCTAAGATCTCCAAACTCATCGTATGGGTCGATTGCATGCAACCCAAGGCGATACGCAAACAACGATATTGTATTCGCTCCAGTTTGATCAAATGTGTGTTTGCTGCGGAGCGGAAGCAGAAACACCCGTACTCAATAACAGACAGTATCGTTGTTTGGTAAAGCCTTATAAGGTCTCCTGGGTGGGCTCCCCACCATTGTCCGGTTATTGTACGAAGAAAATTCACTCTTTGTTGACATTTTTTCATCAGATACCTCACGTGACAACCCCAGGTGCCTTTAGAGTCGAACCAGACACCAAGATGTTTGTGTACCAAAACCTGAGAAATCGTTTTACCCATTAATCGTGTTTGAAGCTGAGCAGGTTCATGCTGCCTAGAAAAAACTACTATCTAAGTCTTCTCCGGAGAGAATTCGATACCTAGCTGTAAAGCCCAAGCAGACAAATTGTCCAAGGTATCTTGCAATGGTCCTTGCAAATCGGCAGCTTTGGCTTCTGTAACAGAGATTACACTGTCGTCTGCAAGTTGTCTTATCGTGCATGAATTTGCCAGACATTCGTCGATGTCATTTACATAAAAGTTGTAAAGAAGGGGGCCTAAACATGAGCCCTGGGGAAGACCCATGTAGCTAATGCGAAAAGTTGCCAAATCGCCGTGCGTAAAATGCATGTGCTTTTCGAACAACAAATTGTGCAAAAAATTGTTCAAAATTGGAGAAAATCCTTGTCGGTGAAGTTTACCCGAAAGAATGTCAATAGAAACGGAATCAAAAGCCCCCTTAATGTCCAAGAACGCAGACGCCATTTGTTCTTTGCGAGCATACGCCAGCTGAATATCTGTTGAAAGCAACGCAAGACAATCATTCGTCCCTTTGGCACGGCGGAAGCCAAATTGAGTATCTAATAGTATACCATTTGATTCGACCCAATGGTCTAAACGACGGAGTATCATTTTTTCCATCAATTTCCGGATACAGGATAGCATTGCAATCGGCCTATAAGAGTTGTGATCAGAAACTGGTTTCCCTGGTTTTTGGATGGCGATCACCTTCACTTGCCTCTAATCCTGCGGTACAATGTTTTGCTCCAGGAACTTATTGAACAAGTTCAACAAGCGCCTCTTGGCATTGCCGGGTAGATTCTTCAACAAGTTGAATTTGATTCTATCTAACCCAGGCGCCATCGTAAAAGGTGATTCTATCGCGTCGTGGCCCGGAGACGCATCGCGAACAATGTTTTGCTCAGGAACAGAGTCCGGACATACTTTCCTGGCAAAATCAAATATCCACCGACTTGAAGACTCCTCGCTTTCGTTGACCGTTACGCGATTCCGCATTCTTCGGGCTGTGTTCCAAAGAGTGCTCATCGATGTCTCCCTCGACGTCTCGTTCACGAACCGACGCCAATATCCGCGTTTCTTTGCTTTAGCCAAACTTTTAAGCTTGGTATCAAGCTCCGAATACCGTAAATAGTCGCCAGGTACACCTCCCTTCTGGAAGGCCAAAAAACGCGTCGGATTTTTGCGTGTAGACATCGGAGAACTCTTGGTCCCACCACGGAGTGGGAGGCCGTTCTTTGATCGTTATGCCGGGATATTTCTTCGTTTGGGCTTGCAACGCGGCGTCGAGAATCAAGCTCGCGAGGAGGTTGTATTCTTCAAGTGGTGGATGATGTTGAATCGACTCGACCGCTTTTGAAATCATTTCCTCGTATAACTTCCAATCGACATTCCGTGTGAGGTCATACGGGATGTCAATTGGTCGCATGCGAGTTGACCGTTGGTAATTGAAATAAGAACAGGCAAATGGTCGCTACCGTGAGGATCGAGGATTACCTTCCATGTGCAATCCAACCGTAGCGACGTCGAACATAAGGATAGATCCAAAGCGCTTGGGCGCGCTGGAGGTTTCGGGATACGTGTCATTTCACCGTTGTTTAAAATAGTCATGTCGAAGTCATCGAAAAGGTTATAGATTAAACAGGAGCGGTTATCATTGTAAGGGGAACCCCAAGCCACACCATGAGAGTTGAAGTCTCCCAAAATCAAACGTGGCGAGGGAAGAAGCTCTATTAAATCAAAGAGCAGCCGTTGCCCAACCTGTGCTCTGGGAGGAATATATATTGAGGCAATACAAAGCTCTTTACCTTGTATTGTCATTTGACATGCGACAACTTCGATGCCTGGAATCGAGGGGATGTTAATACGATAGAAGGAAAAAGTGCTATTTTTAATCCCTAAAAGTACTCCTCCATATGGGGTGTCTCGATCAAGGCGAATAATATTAAAATCATGGAAGTTTAGATCAATATTTGAAGTAAGCCAAGTTTCACAAAGGGAAAATGCATCGCATTTGTTTTTATTTATCAAAACTCTCAACGAATCAATTTTTGGTAAAATACTTCTACAATTCCACTGTAAGACAGAGATAGAATCCTTAATATACGCAGTTGAATTAGGCATCGCAGGATACAATCGCTGCAAGGAGGGGCCATTGGGCAGTCAACTGCTTCAAAAATGATCTAACTGTTGGGAGGAATGCTGTAAGAAAAATTTTAATTGGATCGGGTACATTGAAATTTTCAAAAATCCAGTCCACAATGTCAGAAAATTTCACTAATCAAGAGTTTGTTTCATCAACTGGATGTGCAAAAGGAACAACTGGGGTTTTAGATGTTCCTGGCAGTGCTGGGAACTCCTTCTGGGACTTTAAATTTGTGCGCCCAGGAGGAGTTTGCTTCGGTTTTTCCGCAGCACTGTTTGGTTTGTTCGTACTTTTCATTACACTTTGGGAAATCTTAGGACCTTTACGGGGAAGTTTAGGAGAAGAAACATTTTCCCTCTTCCTAGACTCCCCAGGATTGGCATAAGATGTTCCCGCTGATGAATCGTCAGAATCGGTTTCATCAGAGGACAACAGATCAAAGGGGTTCGATGTTATGGTAGAAGTGGTCACGGTCTTCTTCAGCATCTCAGCATAAGAACGCTTTGAACGCTCCTTAAGTGACCGCTTGATTTTATCTCTGCGCTGCATGTACACCGGGCATGTGGAGAGCTCATGCTGGTTTTCCCAACAGTGGATACATTTTTCAGCATTAACACTGCAAGAATCTTCCGCATGAGTCTCCCCACACTTGCTACATCGTGCCTTATTGCAGCAGTAGGCGGCTGTGTGGCCTAACTGCTTGCAATTGGTGCAATTCATAACACGGGGTACATACAATCGCAAAGGCAGACGAACCCGGTCGATCAAGACGTGGCTAGGGAGTGCAGATCCGGCAAACGTGACGCGAAACGAGTCTGACGGAGTGTGAACTTTTTTACCGCCGACGAGAGACATGGACCGCAATTGCTTACAATCCAAAATCTTCGCCTGTGTTACGGTATTTTTGTAGCAACCGGTTGCGCTTTTTAGGATACACTCGACAGACAGACTCGAATCGGTTATGACACCGTCGATCTCCACGTCTCGTGCGGGTATGTGAACGCGATACTCGCGTGTGAAGAGCTCAGAGCAAGCGATAGCATTGGCCTGTGCCAGATCACTTACCACGACACGGAGCTTGTTAGGTCGGACCTTGGAAATTTCGGTCACGGCCTTGTACCCCTTCGTCAGGTCTTTAGAAATTTGCAGTATGTTTAATCGCTTTGAATTCACTCCTGCCTTTGGACGAAAATAAACAGTATAGCTGCCCTGTTGAGATCCGTCCGGGTAAAGCCTGGGGCGAGGGGGGACTGGAGAATGAACAGGGGAGGGGGTAACAGAAGGGTCAGGGTCAGGGGGGTTCGGGGATGGTGGCACGGGAGGCGAGGGATCTATATCCATCGCGCTAAATGTAGCGCACTAGCGCCGACAAGAACACGTACCTATTTACTTCTTCCTTCCAGCAGTGGTTGTCCGATCGTTCGAAGCTGCACCCAAAGCAGCCAGCAGCACCAGTACAGCAGCACCAATACAGCCACCAGCAGTGAGCCGGGTGTGAGATCACTCAGCACAGCGACACGACTCGACTGTCAACTGATGGCCTTGAATTAGAAAGATCTATTCACTGTGCACAGATCAAAACTGCAGCTGGTATTTTGCACCAATACAGCCAAAGTTGCGAGCCGGGTACAGAACGTAGCGGCACAACTCACACTCTAGTTGGCCATTAGCGCGAATAATACACTCTTTTGTTTGGCTATTCGTACACACGGACCGGATTGTAATAGAACGACCACTTTGCACGTCCGTTTCTGTCGAGTGTTCGACGCGGAATGAACATTCCATGTTGTTTAAATTAGTTGAGCGTTTCCTATGAAAATGCGTTTTTTTTCGTGAGTTATTAGTGGTTCTCCAACAGCAAACAGAAGTTTGTTGAGAAGTACGGTAAATATACCATAATTCATTCTTTGATAGCCGTTTCTGCTTTTTTTAATGGTCGATGCCAGGACTGCTTTCTGTTGTGGCCATTGTGGTCATTTGTATTAAACCAACTTGTCAAAAAAAAGTAATAACCTTACAACTGGAAAAAATTCTATATGTGTCGATATAGGCAGATAGCAGGAGGCGCAGCGCACTTTCAGGCACGCAACAGTATATGACGGTGTTGGATGTTGCATCCAGAGAATATTATGTGAATACAACTGAACAGATTTTGACCACCAATGTTTTGATCGAATGACAAAAATTGCCAAAACTAAATCAGTAAAACGCATTGTTCAAAACAACTATTTTCAGTTGAGCTTAGCAGCCAATCACGAGCCCGCTTTCTGCAGCTGCAGATATTTTAAATTTTTTGATTTGCATATCCATGGTGTAACAATAGAACCTTGTCTCCAAACTCCTTAAATTTGAAGCTGCATTGGCTAGCTACATTATTTAGATGAAGTTTGATAAAGTTTGTTTGTTTAGATAAAGTTTGATGTTCATAAACATATATGATGATGATTATTTGATGTTTATGTTGGAATTTGGCAGTCTGTTTTTCTCGGATTTCTTTTAATGACTAAATATAGGGTATCTAAAAGACAGTAGAAAATCAAAATGCTACATACAGATCTTTGCACAGACAGTTCAACGAGCTGTACTGATGGTTATATTTCTCCAGCTGAATGAAATCAATTCAATATGACAATCTTAGTCCAGCAGTTGCGGTATAGAGAAAATAATTACATCTTGACATGAGGGTTACTCGGTGAGTGAGTCATCTTTAACAAGACAATGAAATATAGAAGGAAGTCTACTTACGAAATTGTACTCAGTTGAAAATTATATTGAAGATTCACTTTTCGCAAAAGAAATTCATCAATGTAAAGGGAATATTTTCAATCTGAAATGCGGTGCTGAGAATAAATTATCAAAATAGTCACAAAATGACACATTAGACTACCATAGTCCTACGTCAACCATGCGGTCTTGTCTTGGATACCACCCTCCTACTTTTTCGCTTCTTCGACCAGTGTCATTAAATAAACGACACTTTGGAGGCCATCTGGGAAATTGAAGCAATCATACATCAAATCCTATAATTATTTATTTTTTCCAGTAATCATCGGATTTATTTATTATTTACGTGATTACTCAATTATCAAGATAACAATAAAAACAATTCAAAAAACTAACATAGGTATAAAACGATAAATCACAAAAAGGATTCAGCTTGCGATAAAACTTTAAAGTATTGGAACAACGCTTTGAACTGTAGTTATTACGGTACTTTTCACAGTCAGACTACACTTCGGATAGGAACAGTACACTAAAGTCGCTTTTTACGCGGGGGATACGTGCCGCGTAAAAAAACGTGTAAATTCCGGAATCCGCGTAAGAAAAAACCATCGTTAATTTTGCATTCCGAGTGAAGGGGAACCGAAATCCGGGCAAAAAAAAATACCGCGTAAATTCCGGAATCCGCGTAAAAAAAAACCGCGTAAATTCCGGAATCCGCGTAAAAAAACGCGTAAATTCCAGAATCCGCGTAAAAAAAACACGTAAAAAGCGACCTTAGTGTATAAGAAAAACTGTAAAACCCAAACTCAACGTAGCCAGTAGGAAATAATTCATAAAATGTGTTACCCGATGCTGCCTGGTTAAAATATAAATGAAGTAATTATCCAACCTTTTTTTTTACCATTCGAGGTTCGGCGCGGCGTAACAATAAAAAATATCGATTTTAGGGAACATTTACCGCGATGTGGAAAATACGAAACAATTGACGTACGGAACCCGAGAACAAGAGCTATCGAAGCGCAAAAACTGCTATAAACCACAATATATTTCGTTCCATTTTTGTCTTTTCTGCATTCTACCGTTTGCCTTCGCCTACAGCTTGGATACGTGATTATTTCGCTGAATCTCGGACGATAAATAAACATTACATGATATGGTTGAGTTAATTGAAAAAAAAAACATGAGTTAAAATACGCTGCATCGTCAAAACGATCCTTGCTACTAGTAGATGTTTGCATTTCATCAAACATAAATGTTTCGGTATCCACATACGCAAAAAATTGCATATTTATTTTCAAAGCTAAGAAGTAATCCATTAATTTGAACTACTATTGTTCAATGTTACTGCAATTGCATTTCTAGTAGAAAGCGATTTGACTTGCTCTTTTTTCAACACTTGCGTACCTGACCCCTCCTGAGCCGAAAAAATGACCAATTGACCAATTGGATGACTAATGGCCGTTCCTGGCCGAGTTCTTTGATGAGCCGCAAGCTAGTTTTCGGAACCATTCCCGCAACCGTTTCCCGGAAATCGGCCAGTAGTTGCCAATGGCCGTCTAATTGGTCAAATACCGATCGCCAACAATGTTGTTTTGCAAAAACTTAAAGTTTGATATATCGCAAGCAAAGTTTCGCTACCGTTTTCAATCTAGCCTGTGCATCTGGAACGGTACTTACCCCGCACAGTTTCCCCCAATAAATCCAGAACAACGGAAAATTTCGAAATGTCCCGTACTGTCCCTAAAACTATGATAAATTTGTGATCTTTTGAACAAGGTTCCGGTTCAGATTTTGCAGAATGGCAGGCAAAAGAATTTTCATTTTTTCGGCTATGGAGGGGTCAGGTACGCAAGTTTTAAGTAGCGAGTGAACCAACACCGAAAACAATGTAATTTCAATTGTTTTATACTATGTTGTTAGATATTGGAAATAAACTATTTGAAGAGTGTCTCACATCAAATTGCATCACGAAAAAAACGCTGTAGAAAAATACCTAATTGACCCATCCTTTTCAAACTTTTAGAAACTAAAAAATAACGCCAACCAAGTAAGGGGCCATCCACGTGGACAGCTTTGTGGGGAGGGGGGTTGTGTAATGTCCACGGTCCATACAAATTTTTTGGAATTTATATGACCAGTTGTTCACGTGGGGGGGGGGGGTCGAAATCGTTTAAAATCTGTCCACGTGGTATGTGGATGGCCCCTAAGCTTTAGGCATATTTATTCTTTTCAACTTCAATGCCATAACCGTACCACTCATTAGGTTTTGCACATCATCTGACTGCAACTTATTCCGTACGGAAACCCATTTTTTCTTGATGCCCTCTTCAGATATGACCTCCTTGTGATGCTTTCATAGTGCCTGCTCCATAATAGCTCAGTATTTTTTCATGGGCCTTAGTTCCGGTGGGTTGAGGGGATCATGTCCTTGGGTACGAAAGTGACCCCGTTGGCTTCGTACCACTCCATGACATAATTTTAATAGTGGCACGAAGCTAGATTCGGTCAGAAGATCGTAGGTTCCTTGTGTTGCTTCAAGAAAGGAAGCAGGCGCTTCTGCAGACACTCCTTGAGGTAGATCTCATTGTTTACAGTCCCGGTAGTCACGAACAGCGCACTCCTTTTGCAACACAAGCAGGTTGCTTGTCAAATCAGGTATTTCTTGGCAAACTTCGAAAGTTTCTACTTCCTCTGGAATATCAAACTTGTGCTGAGCAGTGAAGAAAAGTAACCTCGAAAGCTGCCGAAAGTCCGCCTTGATGCAAGTCTCATCATCCATGATGAGAGAATGAGGCTTCGTCTGCATCTGCGTGTATAGTTTCCGGACCCGTAGCTTTACCACCGTATTTTACGGTTCGTCACGATTTGGAGCCATCTGCACTCTGTTTGTATGCTGTCCCTCCAGGTCCTTGGATCTCTCAACGAAAGACTAGGACAGATTCAATTTCAATTTATTAATTTACCTAGTAGCGTAAAGGCGAGCCTTTTTAATTTGCTACCTGCGCGTTACTTAGTTTTTCACATCAATTAACTTAACTAACAATAACCTTAACTAGTAACATAAATTTCAGCTCCAATATTCGAGACAACCCCGTTTAAAAACTTTTTCAGAAGTTGAGCGTTTAACAGCAGGAGGTATCGAGTTATAATTAATCACACCTCTAACAAACAGTGAATTGGATTCATGATTTTTTTTATTTTATTGGGATTCCGCGTAAATGCTTTCACAACACATTTGTGATCCTGATCCCTAGTAGAACATCCGTTCTGACCGCATTTCTCCTTCCGTTCGATGTTTAGAGTTTTGTAGTAACGTTTAATCATACGACTCACTGTTGACTGCACGATTCCGAGTTGTTTTCCGATGTCCCGATGAGAGTGTTTACGATTTTACAGTTGCTTGCACAAAATGATTTCAAGACGTTGTTTTTCGGGTGATTTTGCGGGACTTTTCCAATCTTCGAAAAACTGACAGTGTAAATAATATACTCCAAATTACTTCTACCCAAAATTATCAAGACGAATTACCCAATAAGTAGTCTGCTTAATGAACGAAATACCCAATGGGTAGTTTTCTACAGCGTTTTTCTCGTGACGCAATTTAATGTGGGACATCCTTCAGAGAACTCTAACAATGGTTCACATAAAAACTCTAGATTCATTTCAGCACAATATTATTTCGTTTTCACAAAAAAACACCTGTCTTGTTTTAAAATTAGGTAAAAAAAATCAAGTCGCAATGATTCTGTCTCATAGATGAAGCGAGATTTTTATGTTTTGACCGGTCCTGAACAAAAATGAGACCTCCTCTTCACAAAAGGGGGAGGATCATGTGAAGACAAATTGTTATTGTATCTTTTAGTATCGCTTACACTCTTGATATAATATTACACTCAGGGCCGGATTTAGACGGTGGGGGGCCCGGGGCAAATTTGTTTGTGAGGCCCTCTTTTCTAAAAACATTTAGAGGTAACGTTCTGAAAGGTGACGAGCAAAAAAAAAAGGTCGCCCAAGGACTAGGGGGGGCCCCTTGAATCGGGAGGCCCGGGGCATTTGCCCCCTTTGCCCCCCCCTCAAATCCGGGCCTGATTACACTAAATGCTTCTTTACGTGATTATTTTTTACGTGATTTTATTTTACACGATTTATTTTTTTACACGTGGCAGATAATTTATTCAAAACGACGCAATCTTTTTTTACACGATTTACACGATTTACAGTTAATTTAACGTCGAGATAACCCTATTTTAGTATTGTAGGGGAATTGGAGCAAAATCGTCATGTTGCTGACATTTTACGTTGATCAGACACCTATCAATCGATTTCTGAAACTTTTTCACTCAATATAAGACATAATTTGACTACCACTTTTAGATATTAGCGCATTACCATTATTGCTCATATACACTCGATATTATTTTGCTTTGTGAAATAAACTAAAATCATGCCAAAACCGTTACCGGTAATATACAATTGCTTTTGGTTCCTTCTATGAACTCTAATCATATTTCACAACGATACTTCATATGCTTTGTTAGTGTGGAGGAAAACTTTTCACATAAATATTCATTTAAGTTCAAATATTTGGCATTCTATGCACACAAGAGTGGAAGAGACAATGAGAGGCGAACGAAGTAACAACGCGTGCGTAAGACTTGCTCTACTCGAATTGCTAATTAACAAACCGAATATCTCTGAGCAAATTAAAACTAAACCTATCCTTCTACGGCTAGTCGGGATTGTTCGTTTCGCGTAAGAAAGCCACACCGACACCGTTTGTCGAACCGAATTTCATTAATGCAGCTAGTACTAACTTCAAAGAATCGTCACCGCAAACCAACAAAAAAAAAGAATTCAACTAGGATCGTTCGCGGAACGGCGAACCGCTGCTTTCTTGCAAATTTCATTAGCATTAATTTGCTGCATATACCGGCCGGCTGCCTGCCGCTCCTGCTGAAATAGCCACCCGACAGTGATAAGGGCATCCGATTACAGCGTTTCCTCCAGTTTGATAGTGGAAATCCAACAGAGCAAGCAACGCGGTTTTCGGAGCATTTTCAAGAATTTTCTTCTTGCATTTCTTCTCACCGGGTGATATTCACCCGGAGTGGCGCTGCGGTGTGCCTGCGTTTGCAGTTTGTGCCCTCTGGGGGTCAGTTTTCTTTCTTCTGCATTAACCTCTTACAGAACTGTAAAATATATTGCTCAATTAATGCTGATATTACAATGAATCATAGCTGTTTTCGACCTATTTAAATGTTTCTATTTACTTTATTTTGCAGCACTACCGGGGGTCGCTGAAATCACTCAACACCGGCATCGTGACGTTACTGAACTACGGTAAACATGTTCCACCTGCCGTTTCGCATGTAACACTGGCGCACGAAATTGGCCACAACTTTGGTTCACCGGTAAGTTTCGAACTTGCTCACAGGAAAACTATTGGGGATAAATCGTCGTGATGTTAACGGCGATGACAACGTTCAAAAGAGTCTAAATAAAACAACAAACTTCAGTTTACCAAACGTGCACTTTCTTAATGAGGTGAACATTTGTTTCCATTTCGAAGTACGGGACTGTCATCATTCAAGGTTTACCATACGTCGTGTAAACGAAATGTATCCAAATATGCTATTGAATGATGAATAATTGAATTCCGCATAAATTTTTCGAAGCAGAGGATATGTTTAGTGTAGAATCACTGAATTGTTAAAAAAAATGCATGTTAAGTGCGTTTATTTTAAAGTAAAACATTGGTGCTGAGCTAACGCAAAGTTAAATAGAGACAATTGGGTCCTAAAGCTTTACACGGGTTTTTGATTTTTATATATCAGCTGAAAGAGTGCAACTTTCTGAACAAAACGTGATTTTCAAAAAATGTTTATCGTTTTCCTTCGATTTTTAAATGGAGAATAAAAAATTGTTCGAAATGCCTCAAACGACAGTTCTCCCATATACCGTACATAGGCGAAATGTCATTTAAGACTCTTCGAGCAGTTTTTTTAACCTTAATTTAAAAATCGAAGGAAAACGATAAACATTTTTCAAAAATCAAGCCCAGAAAACGCGGCTTTTTCAAATGATATATAAAAACTGGTATAGCTTTAGGACTCAATTGGAGAAAATCTTTAACATTTGAAAAATTACCTTACGAAACAGCATCGGTATGTATCACTGATTGCAAGGAGGGGGAGCTCCGTAGCCGCAAGGTTGCAGAGTCCGCTTTGGTAAGCGGGTGGTCGTGGGTTCGAATCTTAGTAGAATCAGGCCATTGGTTGCCAAAGGACTTTAGCATGGGTTTATTCTCAGACTTTCCACCACGTACCCTTCCTTCAATCTGAATTCTACAGTACCCCTGTTTGACTCTCCTCCTAACAAAAATTAGTTCTTATTATAACCAGCGTTGCCAGGTCATTTTTTCAAAAATCTGGAAAAGGCAAAATAAAAATCTGGAAAAAAACTGGCAGTCATTTCGTGGGGGAAAATTTAATTTTTCGAATAAAAGTCTTGGGGTACGCAAATTTTGAGGTGACAAAATTGCAAAATTTCGCGCCAAAATTGAAGTGATGACCTTTTTGCGGAACAGAGAAAATAAAATCTGGATAAAATCTGGATCATCCACGAAAAATCTGGATACTTGGATATCAAAGCTGTCAACCTGGATACATGTTCAAAAATCTGGATAATCCAGCTAAATCTGGATACCTGGCAACGCTGATTATAACAAAACTGGTGTGAGTAACATATGAAAGTTCTCTCCAGGGAATTGTAATTAGGCGATATTGTTAGGATGGACAAAGGCTCGGTATAGTAGAGCAGTAAGCTTGAAACGGAAAGGTATAACTACACACAAGCACGGAATGATAAGCGTATCAACTTACTTCAAAAGTGATACTGCCAATAATATGAAGTGCGGAGTGCAAAAAACACCTAGAACACTATTCAGAACTAAAAATCTACTAATTACTCGTTTTGGTTGATTTTAATGTTTGCTTCTACTTATTTTTGCACTATGACTTGAAAAAAATACAGGGTGTTCAATAGGTACGAATACAACTTTTCATCGTTGTGTAGGTGTGCATATATATGTATACTGTGTATTAGCATCGTTGTCAGCTTTAGGGGCATCAAATTGCTGTCATTTGTTATTTGTTTACCGCGTACGATAAAGGAGAACCGCGACGTTGTAGTAAAGTAGTTTGCAAGAGGCGAGCGACCTGGAGACATATTCCGGCGGTTGAAATCCCACGGACTGAAGTGGCATTTTATCTATACCACCATTCGTCGTTACCGGGACGCAAGCTGCCATCAAGGTGGTGTTGGAGTGGGTTGGATGCTGGATGAGTCGATCGGGACTACCCAGACCATTATGACGAAGGAACTGGGATGGTAGCCGTTCAAGAAGTGCAAGGTTCACGAGGTACCGGAGGCAACAAAGAAGCAGTGGCGTCTAGCCAAACTGATACTTTCGCGATACGCAGGTCAGGAGTTCGTGTTTTCGGATAGGAAACTCATGTCTTGCAACAGCCTCACATTATCCAAAATGTTTGGCTGTGGCCCTGACGTTTGTCACCATTCTCCCTTCCCCCCTAAAAAATCTCACAATTCCAGAGCACCGCGGTTCTATGGTGCTGTATGCAAGTGTGATAAGCTACCATCCAATCAACGCCGCGTACTATAAAATCGAGATTTTGGAAAAGGTTGTGACCTCGGCACTTCAGGACCTCTACGGGGAAAATTATCACCTCTTTAAACAGGACGGCGCACTGATCCACAAGGCGCATATCGTCCAAGCGTGGTGTCGGATGAATTTGACCGGTTTTCTCAATTAGACTCTGTGGCCTCCCAGCTCCCCGTACCTCAATTCCCTGGACTTTTATGTATGGTCGTACATTAAGTGAGCACTATGAACCAACATGAGAAGCTCATTATCATGATCTAGGACAAGATGCCGATTAACGAAGTGTGTGACACGTACGATTCTTTTGAGAATCGTCTCTAGCTCGTCCTAGAGCACAAAGTAGGAGGCGTGATAATATCTCATAGAGATTCTCAATAAATATTGCCTCAACAAAAATTGACTTGAACGAGAATATCAAGTATTTTCATTTTTTTAAACATTTTTAAAGTGTCTTCGAACTTATTGAAGACCCTGTAGATGGTTGAGTGTAGATATTTTTACTGGAAACCAGTTGCCGACTTATAATTTTCGGGTTCGGATCGGATACACGAAATTGAAAGGAAAACGTTTTCGAGTTCGTTAAATTTTCTAAACCTGATTTTGAATAATTTCGAAAACGCATTTATAATGTTGATTACCGAGAGATTTGGATTTGGATTGGATTTGGATTTGATTTAGGTTGGATTTGGATTGGATTTTGATTAGATTCAGGTTAGATTTAGATAGGATTTGGATTTGGATTGGATTTAGATTTAAATTGGATTTAGATTGCATTCAATTTGGATTTAAATTGGGTTTGTTTTAATTTGAACTCAATATGGATTGGATTTAGGTTGGATTTAGATAAGATTTGGTTTGGATTTGTATTGGATTTAGATTGGATTGGATTTGGATTGGATTTGGATTTGGATTGGATTTGGATTGGATTTGGATTGGATTTGGATTGGATTTGGATTGGATTTGGATTGGATTTGGATTTGATATGGATTGGATTTGGATTGGATTTGGATTGGATTCAATTTGGATTTAAATTGGGTTTGTTTTAATTTTAACTCAATATGGATTGGATTTAGGTTGGATTTAGATAAGATTTGGTTTGGATTGGTATTGGATTTAGATTGGATTGGATTTGGATTGGATTTGGATTTGGATTGGATTTGGATTGGATTTAGATTGGATTAGGATTGGATTTGGATTGGATTTGGTTAGATTTGGTTGGATTTGGATTGGATTTGGATTTGGATTGGATTTGGACTGGATTTGGATTGGATTTGGAATGGATTTGGATTGGATTTGGATTGGATTTGGATTGGATTTGGATTGGATTTGGATTGGATTTGGATTGGATTTGGATTTGATTTGGATTGGTCTTGGATTGGATTTGGATTGGATTTGGAATGGATTTAGATTGGATTTGAATAGGATTTGGATGGGATTTGGATTTGGATTTGGATAGGATTTGGATTGGATTTGGATTGGATTTAGATTGGATTTGGATTAGATTTGGATTTGAATTGGTTTTGAATTGGATTTGAATTGGATTTGGATTTGATTTGGATTGGATTTGAAATCATTTAAAAACGCTTGACAAAAGACACGTAAAAATACAACTTTTCAGCCCCTTCTCTCTTCTGAACAACCACAAATTCGAAAATTCAGTATTACGGACTGTTCATTTTTCAAATTGACACTTTCGTTTAGCATCATCAATATTATTTTTCACCCAATCTGTAGACTTTTCTCACAAAATGAAGATTTATTATTCTACAAAAAGTGCTTACTGTAACACAAACAGTAAGTGGTACAGTTGCTCTTTCATACTGCTCCGCGGTTTTTTTTAGTGTTCTGTTTACTGTAGGCTGTAAGTGCTGATGCTGTTCCTCCGTTTGATATTTTAGACGGTTCCGACGCACTTTAATTTTTTTACCAATTTTTCGCACAGAGTCAGATTAATCGACCAGCCAAAGCATAACATATATCTTCACGATTTGTGGATTGGTAGTACCTCTTCATGGCCAATCTTTAAGAGTATCGTGTTCTTTAAACATGCTGATCCACAGCAAACTAAGACTTTTCTTAAAGTTAAGCATTATTTCTACAGGATAGTGATGTAATTTGGTAGGGGGGAGGGGGTTATAGTGTATATTGAACATAACCTATGTTACATATAGGGGGTGCTACGTAATTTGTGCATGACGCCTAAAGCTCGAAGGCAATGAAAGATTATAGTTTTCAACCTTTCCCTTGAATTTGTGTCTTTCTTTTACTCTAGTCTGAGCTCTAGGGCATGTTTTTTAACTTTTGTCGACGAGCTGTCAACACAGGTTTGCTCTGGAGCCCAAACAGGAAAAAAATTACAGCATTTTACAGATTATTCATTCGGTGTAACACGAAAACTAAGCTCTTCAGAATTTCCAGAGCATTTCCAAGGATAATCATTTCGTTAAAACACACCCGAAGCCGTTCAAAAAATTCAATGTTGTATTTATACCGAGGATCAGATAAATGTTTTGCGGTGAGCATTTAACGTAAAGGCATTCATGGTTACCCTACTGTAATACGTATGCTATTCATCGACATTCAAATTATTGAATGCCCTCACTGACAACGTCACCATAAAGGTTATGAGAATGAATTATTTCTTTCGATGTATATTTTTGCAAACATGGCTTTCATTGACAGTTTGTGTCAGTTACACATTTAATATGACAATAATTGCTGCCACCAACGCGCTCCGTCCTTGAATCTCCGAAAATCCCTGTCTGACAAGCAAAGCGGTTCGAGCTTTCAATTCCTGATTCCCATTTGCACGAATAAACCCCGTTTTCATAACAATATTAATGCTCAGTGAAAAGCATACAAATCCCTCAATTTGTTACACCGAATTTTCTTTTCTGCCGCTGTTCCCATACCGAATGAAAGACCGAGAGAGACAAAGCGGAAAACCCCGCATTTAATCCGTGTTAGTATTTCAATTCTGCAGTGCTCCCCTGCATTTGTTTAGTGTCCGGGGTAGCTAAAAATGTAGTCCGGCAAACACTTCCACATTACGTTCGGAATTGGGTTCAGGGGATGGACGAGTCTGTACGTGTTTGGATTTTTTTTGTTTACTCGTATCAGCAGTAAATTATTTTCAAATAAAACCCACGCTGAACATGGATTAAAATAAACACGAGACAGAAACCGCCGTTCGTCACTTCCACTTGCTTGCCCAGTATGAGCATCCTGTCTGTGGTTCGTTGATGGTGCTTTCTGGCTTTTACCCCGTGCGCTCTGTACTATGGACAATATTTCATTTCACTGTATACCTACACTCTGGTGTTGAGCCCCTTACGTGCCGACATGCGCCCAGGTAGGGTTGATGCAAATGGAAATAGTTTTTCACTGTCGTCAACACCGGCACCAGTTTCATTCGACTGCGGGTTAGACGACAAAGGCATCGGCGGGATGGGAGTCATTTATCTACTGCTGGGTACACTATTTTACCATTTCCTACTCCATAGAACTACCTTCCTCTCTTCTGGTTTCTTTACGGATTTTCCAACTCAATGTTACAGAATGGCGGAAACCAAATGGATAAAAGATAAGCAGGACACACTTCATAGCCGATCCAGCTATTGATGGATCAGCCTAGCCAAATTCACTGGTAGAGGGAGTTTTCAAAAGACTGTAATCACAGAGGAATACTACTCTCTCGTGGGCTTTTTGATAGCGTGAAATGCACGCACAAAAACATAGCATGGTAGAAAAAACACTGTTTTCATGAAGGAAATAAAAGCATTTCAAACTAATCAGTGTTAGGAGGGCCACTAAAACGACGCGCTAAAATTGCTTGAACCTGATGATGAATAATTAGTAATTTAGTGATTTTTTCCACAAATGTATAATGTTTTTTAGTACAAGTAGAATACGGAAAGAGTTTGTTTGTTCAGATTATTGGAAATTTTGGTTAAACACTGTTGCACAATACTGGGGTACAGTCAATAACAAGTAAAATGAGCATGCAACGTTGAAAAGGTAGGATTGCAAACAATGAAATTGCAATACGATACCCGATCAGAAAGACAAAACAAAAATGTAACAGAAGCTGTTAGTTTGTTATGAAAAAAACCTTTCAGGATTTGTTTTCAATTTGATCCCGTTAGGTGTTAAAATAACAGAAATTATAACAGAAATTATTCTACTAGTATCAAACCCATATCAAACTTTGTTACGAAAGGATCACCTTTCTAACAAAATAAGACAGCATATAGAACAGTATAATAACAACCATTGTTAGAATCAACAGCTTTTCATAGAGACGAAATAATTGTTAGAAGGTAATCGCTCCATTATTCATCTCAACAGCTAGCTGCACCTATACTCATCTTATTTCTCTCATTCGTCCGAATTATCGTGAAATTTCTACATAGTGAAGTGAATCTATTTGCTTCTCGATTTTGTCAAGTGGTTGAAAGTTTTACGTTGGAAATATGGTAAAATTTGACCGTAAATTGATCAAAAAGGTGTGATGAGATGAATACAGGTACTGAGATGAATATAGGAGCGATTACCCGACTTGTTTCAGAACAATTTCATTTCAGGATTTGTTTTTATTACTCATTCAGATTCAATTTTGTTATCAAAAGAAATGGGAAAATACAAAGTCGTATCAAAATATGTTATTTGAATCTCCCGTTGATAGAATATTGTATTTTTTTAGTTATGCTCTTCTGATCGGGTAACTAACAGTATAATTTTCATTTTGCGTGGTGAAAATTGAGAAAAACATTCTGGACTTCCGTAACGCAGACATCGATAAAGTAAACTAAACGATTCCATTGATTGGTGTTACATTCGAACGGGTATTCACAGGAGTACCTATAAAAGGATAATTCCGTTCCAGCAGGCTCGTAAAGCAAGTAGGTACCTATAAGCAATTGTGGGCAGATGCAAAAGTTGAAAAAGTTTATATTCATCTCTCCACTTTTTCACCCATCTAAGCGTTAACCTTCATGTATAGATATCATCTGAGAGATATCATTTTGTATCAAACAACTACTCTACCAGACTACCTTTGACAATATACGTTCACAATTGCGTGTTTTATTGCATCGGCAACAATGTGATCCCGTGCGGAATAAAACAACAAAGTTCTAGCGCCGGCAAGAAGGTCCTCGATTTCTCGAACAAACTCTATTATCACCATCATCAACAAGCGATGAGGTGTCTGCTCGCCGTCGAGGCAGCATTGTCAGGTGTATTCGAAGTACGGAATGTAATAAAATATGTTTCATTTTATTTCTTATCGCATGAGAAGGCCACCACTCGGCAACTGCCATTCATTACACCGTACCGACTTTGTTGCTTACGAATGGAATAGAAAGAACATTCAAGAAATGGTGACTTATTTGTGATGAGTTTTAGTTGAATTCAATCGCTAACTGTTCATTGTTTAAAATACTTTATAACAGGCCACTGTTTTTTTAAGTTTTTTCGGTGAATTTCCGTAGAATGTAACCTGTGAGAACATTCCGCTTAAAAAAACTTTGAATAAAAAACATAGAGTTACAAAAATCAAAAACAGATCAAAACGAATTTCGGCATTTTTACAGCATTTTCCAAAGTATTCAGCCAACTAGCATTTTTCCGCATGGCTTGAACCCACGACTGACACTAACAACATCACTTTGCGATTTCTTTAACTCGCGTATCGATAACAAAGACAATGTCTGGAGTGACTTTATTATATTACTGTATCATAAAGGCAAAAGTTGCACGTTCTTATATTTATAATCCTGATTGGTGTAGCAATTTGTTACTGCTGCTGAACAGCTTCTCGAAAACCAGGAGGGCGAAACAGCAATGGATCACGTCACGTCGGAGAGAACAAAACAACTATAAACGTTCTATAATAAAAAGCATAGCACACAAACTCTTGCAAAATGGCGAATGATTCAGTAAGGAGGTGGTCAGCTGGAAATTTATTACAATCATTATTGAACCATAAATTGCCAGCTACACCAGCTATACCGGCATTACTCTTTCTCTAACATCCAGCTCTACCGGCATTACTCTTTCTGGAAGTTCGTCTGATGCTTCACAGTCTCTGTTACAATGCTTTATTATTGGCCAAGTGAAAGTACACGACGCAAAGTTCATAATATGTAGGCGAGATCTCTTACGAATAAATTATATTTGAAATTTTCATGTCTAATTCTCTATTGATACTCACCGCGATTACTAACACGGCAATCATGTTGTTCGTGAGGTGCGTGTTGTTATAATTAAATTGATAAAAGTGTCGTAAAGTTAAATTACAGTGGTGAAAAAATAATAGGTGTGAGCATTGCTTATAAAGTCATCTGCATTCTAACCTATCTTGTATAAGGCATATTTGAACGCTATATGTGTGTGTGAAATTGCTTACATTAAAGGCAATGCATAGGAAAATGCTGTCTGCCAAATTTTCACCGAGATTATTAGTGCGTTCTTTATTATATGAATTCATTTTAATATACCGGTATACACTGCGGAATTGATTTTATGACCAGTATTGATAAAAACAGACAGCATTTTCAAACCGTTGGACGCTACTAAGCCAAACATCATTACACCAGCCGGATGTTTGGTTTGGAAATTATACCTTACTTTCTGGGGAACATCCTCAACTTTCTTCGGTGAAATAAACCGACCTGAGTGGCTGTTGGACACAGCATCGATGCTTAACAGCTTTTCGCAGGAGAACAGGATTATCAGTCTCTCGTAGGTCATTTATCCGCTCCGTGATCAAGTAGCGTTTCCCCAAGCCCTGAAAGATGCGTGCAAGTATTCTTTGATAATTTTTCGCATGGATTTCTGCCTTCCCGTAAAGACTTTTTGATGCGACAAACTGCGACCAAATGACATCCAGCCTCTTCTTCTAATTTTTTTTCGTAATTATTTGCGATTCTTTCGCAGCACTTAAAAGTAAATGTAAGCAAATACACTGTCCAACAAAACAGGTCATTAGATACACAAACTAACACAATACTAACGTTTGAACATTTCGCATTTTTCCTGCCGCACACTGTAGACTTTCACAACACAGCTTCACGCTAACGATTTCAACGGACAGTGCATCACTCCATAATCCCGAACCCAAATTAAGTAATTTTTACTGAAATCCAACATTAAAAACAATGCACCTCAATTTCATCTTTGCTTCGTTTGCTGAATGTTCTGCATTTGTCGTCAACTGGCGTGCACCGCTGCTGTCAAAATATAATGTGGTTGATGTCAATTCATTCAGTGTGCGGAAAAAACAACGGTGTCGAGAGAAATTTATATTAAAAAAAAACTAGCTGATTCGGCAAACTACGTCCCGCTCATTTCAAATTGATTGAATACCCGTATTGGATGGTATTCGGTCATTTTCAGCAGATTTCCCGAAACAAAAAGTCGTCCACTTGGATTTCAAAATGGCATGTGGTGTCAATTTGTGGCCTCTAAGCATCAATCTGATACCGTAAATAACGCATGCGTTAGAAAAATGGACGTTTTTTCGGATGGTGGTAAAAAAGTAACTAAGACAGATAATTAAGTTTGGTAAATTTTATATGGAAGGAAATTTTGCTAGCTTACTCGCAATTCTACGCCCTTGCGTGCGGCTTTCCAGCAGTTAACCGCAACATTCGCCATGGCGGACGAAACATACGTGTATTCTGAGTTCTTTTTTCGTTTTATTATCAATTCCTTCTCAGTTTTCGCGACAAAATTGTTGGAATAGATCTTACGCTTCAGAAATCCTTGATAAAGCGCGATTTGGGGATGTGGGCGGGTTCACCAACTTGGGGACCACATCGGTATTCAGCCACTCCATCTCCTCCAGCGATCGCTTCGAGTAGTGGACCGACACCAGATCTGGCCAGAACACCGCTTCTTCGCCCTTATAGTATTTCTTGATTAACAACGCAGCTTCCGGCAGGCACTACGTACTATAAATTTCCTCGTTCACGGCCAGTTCGTAGCGAAAGAAGAGCAGCTTTGATATCCTCTTCTTGCTGATTGTAAGCCACAGTAGCTCCTTATTGGGGAGCTTGGTTTGTGAAACAAACTTCACCTCAGTGCTCACTTCCTTTGTGGGAGAACCAAAATACGAAGTAGGTACCCTGCCAGCCGTTGCCATCCAGGGTGCGATAGGTTTCATCACCATCACCACCGCCACGTCGTGATTCGCCGGGAAAATCGACTTGACCATCCTAATCAGGCGCTGTCACTGCGTCATTGCCTGCACCTCTGAGACTAGTGGACGGAACTGGTACTTCCTGACATGTATGTCCATGTTCGCCAGGTATATTTTCACTGTTTGGCCAGTTGCATCGACCTCCCGGCCAAGCGCACGCAGCGATGTAGCCACTTTTGCCTCGGTCTTCCTCTGCAGCATCCTTTGGAGTCGTCGGCAGTCCAGAATCCGGTTTTCTTTTAATGCTCTGATTGTTGTCCAAAAGTACCAAAATGTTGTAGATGCCGGAACGGATGTATCCGGTGTCCACGAACTGCCGCACGATATACATTTTAAACGCGACGTGGTACCATTCTTCGAACGCGCACACTTCTGAACGTAGCAGCCACACTGTTGCGCCATCACGGTTAGAGTTCAAGAGTTGTTAATTTTTTTCTGCTGACTCATGGATCAATATGATTGATGAGGCATGCGTAGTTTCGTCAGTTCGTCTAAAGATAAATCCTTGAAAAATCGGCAATTTTTATCCATTTTTTTATTGCAAACGTTACCCATATTGAGTGGTATTCAGTCATTTTTGCACCGAGTGGAGGTCAGGATAGGAGTGGTTGGTTAAGAGGCTAAGGACCACATGTGGGGTTTATTTTATTCCAGTAGGCGCACTTGGCACCGATGGTACGCATTATCCAGCCGTTCGGCCAGCCTTATATTGAATGGTATTTGGAAGAAACCGAGGTCGCCGCCTTAGAATTAAAAATGGTGTCTGAGGTCGATTTTTGGCTTTAATGCGTCATTACGATTCCGAAAATGCCCATATTTAGTAGTAATTTGTCACTTTCGGATGTTGATTATATTTGCTTGAATCATTCCATGAAAATAGTTTTTGCTTCCAAAAACCACCACATGCAAAATTTGGTTCCATTTACTTGATTAGTTCTTGAGTTGGGCAGAAATTTGTGTTTCATTTGTACGGGCCCCTTCCTTCCAGAATAGAAAGGGGTCTCTTTTTTTTGTAGTATGGTACATTGATATGAGAAGAAGCACCTTGCAAAATATTCGCTTCGTAGGTTATTCCTAACCCCTGAAATTCTATTTCACCATTCCCTTACTCTATTATTATTCTTTTTTTTTCTCAGTTTGCTGTTCGGTGGAGGGAGATGGTAGATATTTTGAAATGCTTCCTCGGCCATCGGATGGACTTCGGTGACACATTAAACGAGTATCATACTTATTTTTGTAAAATGGGAGTTAAGTCTTATAAAATTCGAAAAGTCAACTTTAATCGTACTTCAAAACCCATGTGAAGTTTTACCACTGAACGGAAATTTAAGTAATTTGACGGACCTTTACTGAATTCTTTTTGCAAAATGCTAAAAATTCGGCAAAATATAGTTGAAGAATGATATTTCACATTACTGAAACGTTCAGTAATATTTCATGGTCAAATGTTTACTGAATTACAGCAGAAAAAATTAAGTAGAGCATGATTAAAATTACTGTGACGAAATTCTTACTCAAGAAGAGGTGGCAATTGAATAATAATCAATTGCATGGACTGTCCTACTATAACATACTATTGAATCGAATCGATAACTATCTACTATAAAATTCTTTTAAATCGAATTAATTGCTACTGATCAGAAGGTACATTTTATTATAAATATAGATTATTTCAAATTTAACGGATTTTTTTTAACTAAAAAAAGTACCTTATTACGACGGAAATCACCTCTTCATGGCGTAATAATAAAATTTAAATCACCGAAACATAAATAATCATACTTCATCAACCTCCTGTAAAATACTGCCTCAACTTGATATCACATATCAGTTACTGAACGTTTCAAACCAAACTGAACATTGACAGTTTTCATTATTGTTCCAGCATCAATTTCTTTCCCTTTCCCCAACACCTATCAGTAGCTTCAACTCATGCATAAATGAGAGACTATTTCAGAATTCTAATTCATTTATGACATTCTATTGTCCAAACGCGCTCCCACACTATTCCCTCTATCGAACAAATTCAACATTTACGCGATATGCCTCAGCCCACATGCGAGCTCGACCATCGTCCGTTATGTTCCCTACGGGAACTGACATCGAACGCCCGATTCGTACAGCCTGCAGTGAGTTATTTATTCACTATGGCTAGCAGCGTCACTTGTTTTTAGCCGACGGTTGCATTGGTATTGATCCACCGAACATTCATCAATGTTCCGCACCTGCTACGCGGTAGAAGCCCGCGGGCTACGTAAACGCATCGGAACACTGGCTACAGCCTATCAATTCCAACTAATGATTATGCAATTATTAAAAAGTTACACCTTCCTGTTAATTTTATTTTCGAATGCAGCACGATCCGGAACAGTGCACGCCAGGTGGCGAGGATGGAAACTTTATCATGTTTGCCCGTGCTACGTCCGGCGACAAGCGCAATAACAACCGTTTCAGTCCCTGTTCACTTAAAGCGATAGAACCAGTGCTGAATGCCAAAGCACGTAGTGCCAAAGGATGTTTCACTGGTAAGTATAAATTCATCCACAAAAACGGTTACCTGGAATACTAATGGCCTTGTATCTCTTTCTAGAACCCCAAGCTTCCATTTGTGGGAATGGTGTTGTTGAGCCTGGTGAACAGTGCGATTGCGGTTGGGAAGAAGATTGCAAGGATTCGTGCTGCTACCCGATGTCCCGACACACTCGGTTCGACCAGAAACCGTGCACATTAACTCCGAAGTAAGACAACCTCTATTGGACTGAAATAGTAAGTTCAAGTTATTGTTTCGCTTTTGTTTTTTAGATCGCAATGTAGTCCCTCGCAAGGCCCTTGCTGTACTTTGGAGTGCACTCTGAAACTAGGCGATAAATGCCGTGATGACAATGGCTGCCGAGACCCAGCGTATTGCGATGGTACTATGCCGCGATGCCCTTCGTCAATCAATAAACCGAATAAAACGATCTGCAACAAAGAGTACGTCTGCTACATGGGCGAATGCACAGGATCAATTTGCCTTGCTTACGGATTGGAATCATGTCAGTGTACCGTTGGACCACACGATCCTGCTATTCGAGCCTGCGAACTATGCTGTAAGCTTCCTGGTGAAGAAAAACCATGCCTTAGCTCTTTCGAATGGAACGATCCACCGTTTGATGTTCCGGATATGTACGCAAAACCGGGAACTCCCTGCAATGACTACAACGGATACTGCGATGTATCGCAAAAGTGCCGTGAGGTAGATCCTTCTGGACCGCTTGCTACTTTGCGAAAGCTGTTTTTTTCTGAAGACAGTATTGCCATCTTCAAGAAATGGGTTTTATCCAACTGGTATGCAGTGGCACTGATAATTATCTTCGTACTAGCATTACTGGTAAGTATATCAGCACCGAAACAAGCTATCACTTTTCATGTATTTATGTTTCACCAATGGGGCGATCTCGCAGAAAATGCGCCATTCGATGCGAACATGACAGGACATTTCAGTGGATGTCGAAAGTGATCGTGAGGGTGATTCCCCCGAATCCGTTTGACTGATTTGGCAGAACTAAGCTCTTGTTGTACTACGCTAGTTAAAATGTTCGCACCACGACCTGCTATATATTTGCTCCCCGTTTTTCGACGCCTTCGTAAGCATTAAAATAACAAATATTTTCGTTTTTATTCACAGATATTGAGTGCGAAGCTACTGGGCAAACGGACAAACTTGAAGCTCAAAACGGTCACCATCATACACAGTGCAACGACGGAGACGGTACGGCTTCCGGAGGACAACAACGGTGTAATAGTACACACAGCTGTCCGCACCAAAGTACCCCTAAAGAAGAAAGTACGCGGCGAACGTTTGAAGTCGAAAACGGCTCCCCTGCCACCAGGTGCACAGCAGAAACCACAACAACAACCATTGATCCCGAAACAACTGCTGGCAACAGCTTCCGGTCCAGGAGGAGCAGTAACCACCACCGCGACAGCAGTCGGAAACACAACGACAGCACTACCATCCAGCTCCAAGGACCGATTCCATCTATCCAGATCGTCAACGAACAATCCGGCCACGGTTGTCATTAAACAGGTGAAACGTCATGTTGGCAAAACCACTACCACCAACGCCAACACTGACAGTCCCCGCAAGCTGATCAAGAAAAAGAAAAAACGCTCCAGTGCTACCCCCGGGGGTCCATCGGACGAATCACCAGTAAAAGAGTCCGCTTCGAAACAGAAAAAGAAAAAGACTAAGTCAAAACACAAGGAAGTGATTGACTATTCGAGTAGAAGCGATTCCCACAACCACAGTAACACATTTGGTAAAGTCCATCAGTGGCTTCTAGAATCACCGATTGTGACTAGTGCTGCTCAGTTTGAGCACGCTTCCAAGGTAAGCAACATTATTAATAAAAGTCAATCGACGCCAGAGCATTTGACTACAAAAACCGCCTCCGCGACTGTCGGAGTCCAGCAGCAACAGCGATCCCCGAAGAAAACACGCGTCAAGACCAAATCTGTTGGAAACCTGAACGAAAAAGTTCGCCTACAAGTAGTCTACAAACCACCATTCAAATTCAGCCTAAAGTTATCGAAAAATGATACGTCAGTCAAAACGCATATTGTGCCAGGCCCGATGGGTAAACGAAAAGGTCGGATGGTTGATCGAAAACGAGTTGCAGCTGCCATTCAGTCCGAGTCGTTCCGGGGAAGAACTGCTCTCCTAGTGCGGCCAGCTCCAGAGGAAACTGTTCCCATCGTTAACAGTTCCCTCTCAGAACCCAATTATGAAACTTTGAACCCACGCAATATGGAACCCTCGGAAGCACACATGTATGAAAACCTTAGCTTCAATGCCGGTGCTGGATCTGTCCCGAGCGAACTGCCAAACTCAGTGCCTCCTGCTCCCCCTCCTACTATTAATACAGCAACATTCCGTATCAATCGTAGTGCAAGTGGTAGCAATATAATGTCATCAAAAACACACCTCCGAAATCCATCGATCACTTCAATGGGCTTACGTACCAGTGTGACCAATTTGACCTCTGAGGTATACAAAAGTAATAGCAACAGCCGAGAGCGTGACAAACATCACCACCGATCATACGGAGGAACTGTCGGGGGCGAAAGTACTGAAAGCCTGATACGTTCGAGTACTACCAATCTAGCTAAACTAGGTTGCAATAAACGAAACAGTTTCGCCGAAAAACGACGGTCGAGCTACACCAGCCTTCACCAGCGACATTCTGGTTCGGCATCGAACCTACATTCACTGAAGCGCTATTCTGGCTCCTCTGGTCAATTTCTTAACCAAGAATCCTGTGAACCCTCTCTTGGACGGCGTCACAGCACCAACATTAAGCCAGTAGATAATAATACCAACAGTATGAAAAAGCAGAAAATTGCTCGAACCTCCAGCAGCAGTAACCTTCCCGCACCCAATACCGGAAACGCAGCTCAGCGGCGCAGTAGCATAGGTCACGGTAGCAGTAACAATAGAATAGCTCATAGTTCCGGTTCTGCCAGCCAGAAACATCTCTCCCGGCAAACATCACTGAACATCACACAGAAATCGATGACAACCGCAATAGCGGAACGGCGACCCCATACCTCCTCTTGCGAAGATCGAGGAGGGAGCTTCGAGTGGCCTATAGTCAGAAAGTGTGACAACGATACCGACGATCAGTTACCATCTGATTTGGAGGTTATGGTCTCGGATGCCGAAACCCTCGACAGATAACCTAGAGCCGGCAAGTTCTGTATACATAGATAGAAGGATTGATTTTTCTCCAATAATAAAGGGGAATCTTCGTGTTCATATCAATTTTAACCTGACATTTTTTGTTTAGTTTCAATTATTGTCCTCTAGCAGCATTTAAAAAATATTAGGGGGGGCGAATATGTTTGTCAAGTGCCAAGTAAGGAGTACGCCACTGCAAAGACTATTTATCGAAAACAAGCCCACACATACCTACACTTCAATCACATTCCAAAAACTATCGCATCTTTTTGCTGGAATACTGTATAGCTAAATTTCGATCAATCAAAAGTTGTTGAGGAAACAAACAATGACTACAGGAGACACAGAAGCACAGATTATTCTGACCGAATGAACGCATATCAGCGAACAGTAGAACCGCAGATTAAGAAAATTAGTGAAAGTTTCAGTGACTGAGACGTTTTTTGACGACATGAAAACGTTCAACCATAACTATACTCTCTTTTGGTTCTTAGAAGTTCACACATCATCTCAACTGATTTGTCAGAGTTGCAGTTTTCAGCCTCTTCAGATGGATTCAATATACAAATATTAGTGCTTGTGTAGATTTGGAACCCATTTTGAACCGTTTTGAATATATCATTCCAAATAAATATTCAAATACTCACGTGAAAAAATTGAGCTATATGGTCCAAATTCGTACCGGCTCAAATATTGGTATATCGGGCTCTTCTGTTACAAGAATCAAATTTCTGCTCTCTATGCTTTCATTATCACGACTATTAGTCAAAAGCACTGCCTTACAATCAAATGTTATGCAACAGAATACTGAAATAATAATATTCTCCTAGCACGGTCGAAAGAATGTTGTCCAAACGTAAACATCACATTGCTATTCAACCATACCCAAGAGTAAAGTGATCCACAACAGAATCATGCTATTGAACGATACTGCTGCAACCAGTCTCCTTATTTGCACAGCAATTTCATTCACTCCACGACTCATCATAACATTTCTCAAATAAAATGCAACCAAAATGGAAAGTAACAAACGAAAACCTGCCAAAATTTTAAAATTGTTTTTATTTGTGCGTAGAATTGCAAACGAATGATCATCGAAATTTCTCGGAGAGGAGTAAGAATTTTATGTCAGCATTTGAGAACTAAATAAATAACTAGAAACGATACAAACAGATCGCAGACAAAAGCTAGGATAAATGAATTACTCACGAAACAAATTGATAACACACTAGAAATAATCCTGTAAATAGTAAACGTTTAGCTATGTTACGGTGAAAGGCAACAGAAGCTTTCGTTGTGAATGAAACTCAAAACAAAATCCAGAAAAACTAATCGTAAACCTAACAGTTGAAGGAAAGATTTACTTTTATACATAAATTATATTTAAAATTAAGACTACCTAAGAGATACTACAAAAAACAGAAGAAACCTAATTCAAATAAGTTGAATGTGATTCTAATCTTATAATAAATCAAATTTATGATGAAGAGGCAAACTATGTAAAGTGAAAGGTTTTATTTTTACACCAAGAGATCAGCTATATATTTACGTAACTGTAACTAACGAACTCCACGTTAAACTCATTTAACTTGCAGATAACCGCTGCCGACAGTGCGACGCGACTTAACTTAACTTAGTTATCCTTTGCGACCAAAATATTTCTTTCTCCTTCACATTTGGAGTTCAATAACATGAGAGACAAAGATTTTCTACGAAACAGAAAAGCTTCCAAGTAAAACAAACGCAAATTCAATAAATTTCTGTCAGCCTAACCCGACACCTAAGAGTAAAAAGAAATAATTCCAATTCTCTTATTTTTATATACACATCCGCATTTGCGCAAGGGAATATACAAGAATAGAGCACAGTTTTTATGCCTTTTCCAGACTTCGAAACAAGCACTGCATCCTCCGCACACCACTGCAGTAAAGCATAATTCCTAACACAATGTTGCTAAATCTGTGAAAGCGACGGAACAATTACGATGGCAGATACTTAAGTATTACACAATCGATAGCCAAAAGAAGAACGCAGACGGATATGAAATATGAACCATCACTTCAATGCAATTATTTTATGTGACCGACAAGAGATTTTATAAAGGCATTCCTACACTACACGAAACTAATTGTAATATTTTCTATGCCAATGTTGATATCAAGAAATAAACATACAATCGAGCGCATTTTCCCTCTTCATGGACGTGTTGCGAAGTACGCTTGATGTAAATATTTAGATAACAGAAAAAAAAACGGATGAAAAACAAATGAAAGCAAACATTGTACCGTACAAAAATTAAATAACAGCAACAATCCGAAACCAAGAAAAGTAATTTTTTTTTTCAGTAAATAATTTCCATCTCTAAGCCCTTCGAGGAGCACAAGTCTTGGTCGTTTTAATATCTACACTAGTTGTAACCGCGTCGAGCAAACAGCAACTCTTTTTTTGGATAGTAGAAACCGACAATTGAAACAACAAATTGCTATTGTAAACTAATAACAATCGGTCAGTGAAGTGAACGTAAATGGAATTAAGAAAACGAAAAGTGAATAAAATTTAAAAAAAAAAATCAAAATGTGGCTTTCTTTTGAACCAAAGCAACAACATACATACAGAGACGAAAACACTTTAACAAAAATGTCACAGAATAATTCCAATCTGATTTCTAATTCAAAATCAAATAAATATTTACGTATTTGTACGCGACGGGGTATTCGGGAGCTCACGAATTGGATTTCTTGTAATTTTTGAAACTTTCACCCGATTGCGATAGCACTACAAGATTCAGCAACTCAACCCTCTAGTGCCCAGTACCGTTCAAAAACGGGACACATGGGAAGATTAATGTTTAAAAATAGTTTCTAGCCGAAGCCTACAAACGATTAATCATTGCTTTGATAAACCTTCCTCAATCTTTACAATACTTAGCATTTAATAAAATTTTATGTATAGTACAGTGTGATTTTTGGCAATAAGGTCGTGAAATTTGTAATTTTGCAGGCCACACACCGTTCGAAATCGAGAAGGTCCTTTCCAGTGGCGCGGCACTGCCAATGAGGCACAAAATTTACTTAGTGATTTTTATTTCAAGCAGTAAATTTGGAGTTGACGGTTGAAAAATGTACTAACTGGAAAAATAGTTAATTAGAAATTTTCGATCACCTGCTGGACTATATTTTTCGAAAATTTCTAAATAACTATTTCCTCAGTTAGTACCTACATTTTTCAATCGTCAACTCCACATTTACAGCTTGAAATAGAAATAAAAATAGCTTGACCTGCATGATATTCATTATAACGTCTGGTCAGCCTAGCACTAGAGGTTTTTATTCTTCATCTATCATTTAGTTGACACGGCACAAATACAAATTAATGTTTAATGGCGCCAATTATATCTTGTGTCTTACTCTTTGAAGTATTTTAATAACTAAAAGCAAATTTTTTATCCTCCTTGCCGACTACGAGCTGAAATTAAATCTAACTTAAAGCTAGAATGTTTTTGTTGTTTAACGGGTTCCATTGCCATAGGTAAGCAGCATATGCAATATGTTCCGCTGCTGGGCCAAGATTATACGGACTGGCATATCGAGATGTGTCCCTCGGGCCCTGAGAGTATCGTGCGGGTCTGGTTGCTGGTTCCGGATCCGGGGGCTCAACGTGTTCTTGTCGTTTGGTTGGATGTAGGCGGAAGGGGATAGGACTAATCTGAGGCATGGATGAATTTCAGGAAAACGTATATAAGGGACATGTAGAGTAGGTCACGGCTCGCCAAGGCATCACGAACAAGAACAGCCGGCTGCCTACCTTCGGCCTGAAGAGAAGCTATCAATTTGGGCCTGGCGTTACGGTGTACAGGGCATGACCAAACAACGTGCTCTATGTCATGATGACCTTCACCACAGGCACCGATACCACTTTCCCCGAGCCCAACACGACGGAGATGCGCGTCAAATCTATAGTGATTGGACATAAGCCGGGACATCACGCAAATGAAATCCCGACCTACATCCAACCCGTGGAAAGCTGAATACCATCCAACATGGGTGTTTGCGGTACCGGAGAGATTTTATTTTGTAAGACTCATCTCATCTGAAAAACAAAGCCTCGGTTCATCATTTCGTTTCGGAACAGGACCTTCTGTTTATTATCCAGCTTTCCACGAGCGGTAATGGCGGATAGTGCACGCAGCCCGCTTTGACGTTTTCTGTAGGTCGGGTAATTTTCAATCGCAGTTACGGAGTGAAATACATAAAAATTTTGCAACGTAGCATAGCAACTTTAATAAACAGTTTTGTCTATTTTGATCTGCGCATTCGCGCGACGAAATTTAAATAACAACACGCCCATTGTTTGTTGAAGTTGCTATGCTACGTTACGACGTTGTTATATTCTCTACTTCGTTACTACGATTGAAAATTCCCTGACCTACAGAAATCGTCAAAATAGGCTGCGTGCACTGTCCGCCGTTACTGCTCGTGGGAAGCTGGATACTTAAAGTCAGCTCATTTCTTTGATGCCATCTGGCAAAAATAACAAATACAGTTCAAATTCGCTGGTTGAGTTTTTAATACTTGGGCCGCTTGTAAGTTGGGACTCCGCTGGTTAGGGGACAACCAGATGCTTGAACGGCAAATAACGTGTATCTTGCAAAATTACTTAAAAAATATTTATTTGACTAAGTTAAAGTAATATTCATTTAGAATTCATGACACATAACAAAAGCCGATGAAAAATAACAAATATTCATGAGAAATAACAAGGTTTAGAAAGAAACTATACGTTGAACGCTTGTTTCGTTGTTGGGTCCTCATCAATTACATATGCCTGAACTTTGCTTCTTCGATGATCTTTATTGATCTTATCAATGGAAAAGTTATGTGTTTTCGCTTGGAACATAATGGCCAATCCCTTCTCAGAATGAAAAGGGATGGAAATAATATCGCATTGCAACTATCAAGATTATCATGGTTAGCAAATGTAAAATACTGTTTCAAAAACATTTATTTCAATCGACTGACTTTTTAATTTTGTCACGTTAATATCGCTTTTGCAGTTAATCGAAACAAGCTTACCCCTTATAAAATTTCAGTTTTCCAACATTCGACTAAACTAACGAATCGAATTCGCTAGTTGGGTCGTAGCGGTGACCCAACCAACGAATTTCGATGTAATGAATACAGACGTCAACAATCCTTCATGGAACGCATAATGAAATAAATTAGCTTGCAGTTATGATACTATGAAGAGCTGTGGGCCGAAGTTGCCTTCTTGGGAAATCCCTGGCGCGATAGAGAAAGGTTTCGAGGTACTGTAATAAATTTTAACTCGCGGTGCTCTATCAGAAACGTACAATTCAAACTACTAGTTTATTTGAAGCTCTACGCCGAGAGAACTTACAGAGCAATATTCGGTGGTCAATTTTATCGAAAACGGCTTTCAAGTCGGTATATATACGTTAATTTGAACCTACACTTTCAGACTAGCAATACAAGTAGGAGTAAATTCTCGCTAAACATGTGAAAAGGGCCCATGTGCCATATGTAAACAAGCAACAATTTCACGTTTTTCAATGAATACAAGCTTAATCTACTCGTACAAATAAGATTTTTTGATAAAAAGTGTTTTTTTTTTAATCAATAAATCTCATTGGTAAGAGCAGATTTCGCTTGTATTGATCAAAAAACGAGAAAATTTGGCTTGTTTACATATGGCACATGGGCCCTTTTCACATGTTTGGCGAGAATTGTCGTAAATTAGTAGTCACTGATCGGCCTGGCTTAAACCTATGCTGGTCGAAGAAGATGTAATGATTAGTTCGCTTTAAAAGTACACCGCAAACTCTAATCTCAACAAGCTTTATTGCAGCAGAGAGACTTGTTGTTCTACGGTAGTTTTTTAAGTTTCTTCTGTCGCCGGCTTTGTGTACTGAACTGTTACCACATGAATGGAAAGTTATCTTCATAGAACGAAATGTTGCAAAAACCGGAGGAATGTGCTATGAGTTATAACATCGAGTACAACATAGAAACGTCAAATCTAATGTTTTCGCTTTTTTTCTGTTTTCTTCCTCGCTTTGCTATTGATACAAAACTCTCGTCGTTCCTTTTATTTTCGAACGGAAAGCTCATATAAAAATTATAAAGAGTTTTTTACTTAGATTACATTATTTTTTTGGATTATAACCAGATCCACTGTGTCTACTTAAGAAGCGCAGGGGCTAAGCCCCAACCGATACAACAAAATAATGAAAACAATCCGACCGACATTGACGTTTTTGTATCAGGTTTGACGTATTCGTATCAGGTTTGACGTTTTCGTATCTTCGATGTTATACTCTGTCGAATGTACAACGAGGGATAGGAAAAGGCATTCCCTTGGTAAAACAGCATAGTGGATGTTATACAATGCGTTGAGTGATATTCAGAGACCGAAAACAACCCCAGACGCTCACAGTGCAACGTTCCATGGATAAAATAAAAAAAGTAAATTTCTTCTTAAACCAATCCAAGAAGTAGATATGTTTTATCATATTCAAGACATACTGTAATGATATTAGTACAATATTAAGTCCTCTTATATGGTTATGCAGCGCATTTACTGTGAAGTGTGTTTAACGCGTTTAAAAAAAATCTACTTAGTTTTCAAATATAATTTTTATATGCACAAGTTATAATCGAGTTATACTTAAGTAAAAACCAAAATGGCAACGGTAGAGGCGTGTAACTACTACATTTTCCATATTACTAATGAGGCATATTGTAGCACATGTGAAAGTTGAAGGCAACAAGGTCATGCTTTTTTATACTTACAGGAAAAAAAAACAATTTCGATTTAAAATCGATCATCAAAACAAGTCCCTCGAACCTCTCGGAAGTACCTCTCTAAATCTCCCATTTTCTTTTTATTTGGAATTTTTTGCCGTTGCTCAAGTTTGCTCTTTCAACCAGAAGTCCCGTTTTCGAATAATACCCCTGCATACCTCCCTTATTTTTATGTATAACGCATAATTTATGTATTAAACAGCATTAAATATTCCCGGACTAATGATTTGTAAATAGTTTGCAACATGCCCGAAAAAAATAACATTAAAAAAACATTGAAAAAACCTTAAAAATTGCTGTAATTGTACATAGCTATACCATAATTTAACTATGTTTTTCATTGTAGATATATCAATTTTACATTAAATATCATTGTCCAGAACAATAAGAAACATCGTTTTTGCCATTTTTACCATGAAAAAGGGGGGTCGTTATGTATCTTAACAGCATTTTTTCAGGCATTTTTCCCATACATTTAGAAGTCACTGACAATGTTTTTCATGGTAAAATTATTGTCGGTGGTAGATTCAACAACAAAAAACGTTGTTAAAACATGGTAATGACAACAATCGTTTACAAGCTTACAGTAAAAATACCGTGTTTTTATTGTAACCTTTGTAACAGTAGTTCTCATCAGTACTAAAAAGTTCTCGTGTCACGCCTATATGAACCAGTTCAAATATTGATAAAAATCGACAGAAAAACCGTATTTCTAAGAATGAGAAAAATCTTTCGAGATACCGCTCACCCTGATGTAAATCTACTTTCAAGTTACTGAACCTTTCTTTTAGCGCTGAAGCTATCGAAATCGGATGAAAATTACAAATGTTACAAGAATTTTAATTTATGGGTACCTGGGTACCCCGTCGGGCCCATCAGGGATGTTTTTGTCATGCACATAACGGTTAAAATTGTAAATGGGCAGTGGCCGATTTGTTGGGTCGTTACCCTACGTGTAAGAAGTTTTTATTTTCATAAAATGTGGCTCTCTATCTCGCCTTTTTTGTTCACAACATTTATTGGCCCTGACACAAGTAAAAGATATTTTTAAGGCTGTTCGCACCTACGCGAATTTTCATATGCAATTGTCAATTTATGTGTGAAAACAAAAGCAAAAATATTTCCTTCCTTCACTTTCGCAAGTAAAAACCAAACCAATATCAACAGAGTCGTCAGGGCCAATTTGATACGGCACAACACAAAAAAGATGTTCAACGGCGCCAGTTAAGTCTACATGTGCTTATCGGACAACCAATTGTGCAAAAAATTGGTTTTAAATTGGAAAAAATCCTTATCGGTGAAGTTTGCTCAGAAGAATGTCAATAGAACGCAGACGCCATTTATTCTTTGCGAGCTAATTAGCGACGCTAAAATTCAGTTAGCGATTTAGCGGTTTCGCTAATTTTTGAGCTGGTTAGCGAAACTGTTAGCGTCGCTAAAATTTTGGCCTTCGAAACGCTAATAGCTAATTCGCTAAATTTTGTAGAGAAGCGACAATAGAAATATTTAGAAAAACTGTGGATTACTGATAGCGTACGTAAATTGACTCGAAAGATGAACATATTGTCTGTTTCTTTTAAAACAAAACGCGCCGAATTCAACGCAGGATTCGTCGCCATACAATTTGTCTAGCGACGATTTCAACGACCAATCCCGCGCATTTTGTTATAAAAGAAATAGATAATACTTTACAGCGAAAGTTACTTTTGTCAGTTTTTTACCCTAGAATGGAGTTCCAGTCATCGTACAAGCCACAGGAGCATTTTGAAGAACAAGCACAAGGTCTAGATTAAATTTTCGGCACACCAAGAACTTTGGAAAACTGCAATGCGCTTGAAATTATGACAACTTTGGTTCTACTTTTTCGATTAAGATAATAATTGAATTTTTATGAGAACATTCCTAAGAGTATCTATTTTCAATGCAAGCTAAATAACTTTTGTTATTCTTGTTTTTACAAAATCAAATATGAATACCGTTTCGTGAACCTCTTATTTTAATACTTAGCTTCAAAAAGCAATTGTTTTCGTTTGTTTAACCAAACAAAAATCAAAGTGGTCCAAATCTTACAAAACACGAGCAATAAATATAGCGATATGACTATTTACATACTTAAAAGTTAGCGATTAGCGATTAGCGAAAGTTCTGCTAATGTGGGTTTAGCGTTTAGCGTTTAGCGTTTAGCGATTATCGAGCTAAATTTTCTGGTTAGCGGCTTAGCGATTAGCGTCGCTAAATTTTCGTTTAGCGGTGCCCACCACTGCAAATTGAGTATCTGATAGTAGACCATTTGATTCGACCCAATGGTCTGAGCCTGCGGTACGATGTTTTCCTCCGGAAAACGTGGCCCGGAGATGCATCGCGAAGAATGTTTTGCTCAGAAACAGAGTCCGGACATACTTTCCTGCGTTCGTTGCGCCGGATATTTCTTCGTCGCGGCGTCGAGAGTCAAGCCCGCGAGTAGGTTGTATTCTTTAAGTGGTGGATGATGATGAATCGACTCGACAGCTTTTGAAACCATTTCCTCGTACATATAACTTCCAATCGATATTCCGTGTGAGGTCATACGGAATATCAATTGGTCGCGTGCGAGTTGACCCGTTACTAACTGAAATTAGAATAGACAAGTGGTCGCTGCCGTGAGGATCAAGGATTACCTACCATGTGCAATCCAACCGTAACGACGTCGGATAGAGGGATAAATCCAAAGCACTCGGACGTGCTGGAGGTTTCGGAACACGTGTCATTTCACCGTTGTTTAAAATTGTCATGTCGAATTCATCGTAAAGGTTATAGATCAAAGAGGAGCGGTTATAATTTTAAGGAGAACCGCAAGCCACGCCATGAGCATGAGCATGAGCATGAGCATGATTGACCGCCCGCGGTTGCTACTCGGTTATTGCCAGATCAGCTGTAATTACACAAAGAACCAACAGATGATGTTTGGGACCAACATGCATCCTCAATGTGTAAAAACAGGTGACCTAAATCTTTATATTAGGCAATACCAGCGCCGGCCGCATCCGAATGCAGGTCAAAGAAGGAGTTTGTATAGGAATATGTTGACGTGATACTCGCTTAATTGGAAGCCGAGAACACCTCTGCACTTCCACGAGAAATCACTGGGATGTTGGAGAAAGGGAAAGGCATACAGCAGAGTTCGTTTTGGTAAACGATGCGCTATATTCGAATGTCGGGTTCTTCAGAACAAGTGCCGCACCTACAAGTTTATTACATCCGCCACGATATTCATAATGTGATTCGAACTTATTTAGTTCGATAATGTAACACCGGAACAATAAAACGTACGCGAGGATACAGGACCTTTGACTAAACCGAGACCACTTAAAATTACCGTATATCTCCTCGTAGGGTGATCCTCTTTATACCTAAAACTATTGCGCGTTGTTGATCTATCTGTAGATAATACGACCTCATGGAAGGTATCGACGCGTAGGTTGAAATATTTATCGATTGAACGAAATCTACTTCGATTTGCGATGTATTAATTTGGATGCAACGCGCGAGCAGTCTCCGGCTCAACGTTGATGAAGATCAGAAAGATATGATGAAATACCTGGGTTGACTTCGCGAAATCACCTGACGCCGGAGGTCCATATATAAGCAAAGCCCGCCCGGGCTGAATACGCGTTTACACCGAAGCGTTACGAACAACCGTTTTAATCCCGCCGGCCGACACGGACGCGCAGGAACTCGGCGTTTACGTCGATTATCTCTTAACGACGTACGAGTTGCCTAATAAATATGAAAATTGGCAAAGTTCCATGCATCCAAAGCCTCAACAATTTAAAAAATGCAAATATTCATATTAGCCAGAATATATTTTAAAATTTGTTGACAAAGTGCCGAACTAGTCATGAATATAACATATTATGTAAAACAACTGGTCAAAAGCTAGAACAATCAAAAAATCAAAGCAAATGATTCCGGAGAAACACATACTCCAAACTTCACAAACCACATTAACACTTTGTGGACGAAAACAAAACTTGTTACTGAAACCCTGCGAGAAATATACCGCGCACAAAATTTCAATGATGAAATCAAAATCTCTCTGTATCTGTTTTCTCACAAAAAGTAAAACTAGAAACAAGCACCAAAATATCACTTTACAATACAGACAAGACAAAACGTATACTTAGCTTTCATATCTTCATTTTCCTGTTGTTTTCATCGTTTTTGGACTTTTCTTAAAATGGCAGTACAGTGGCAACATGCATGTATGCCTTCACACACTCGTTTAATCCATAGAACATTTCATTCGTTGAAAAGAGATAGCACATAATAAGGAGAACCGCAAGCCACGCCATGAGACTTAAAGTCTTCCAAAATGAAGCGTGGTGAGGCAAGAAGTTCTATCAAACCAACGAGCAGCCGTTGCCCAACCTGTGCTATGGGGGGAAGATATCTTGAAGCAATTCAAAGCTCTTTACCTTGTATTGTCATCTGACATGCGACAACTTCGATGCCTGAAATCGAGGGGAGGTTAATACGATAGAAAAAATAGCACTTCCAATCCCTGGAGGAGTGCTTCTCCATATGGGGTATCTCGATCAAGGCGGGTTAAATTAAAATCATGGAAGTTAGGATCAATGTTGGAAGTAAGCCAAGTTTCACAAAGGAAGAATGCATCGCATTTGTTCTGACGTGGGACTACGTCTTTCCTCACTATACTAAGGTACATTCTGTGAAAACTGGATTGAACATGTAACGTTCTTGGTTGGCGAAATGAAAGATTTTGGATGCTAATAGCGCTCAAACATCTATTTCGATTTCAATAGTTGATATACCGTTGGAAAGCTAAAATATACAAGATTTGTATAACATGATAATTTTAGTTATCATTTCCTTATTACTCCACTAAAATTGCGGAAAAGTTTGAAGGTCGAATATCCACATACATTTTTCATACGATTGGTATATTTCCCTGACGCAGACTCCAAAAACATAGGCGAAATGATTTCACGCATTCAGTCATTGGCTAGCAATGCCAGCCAATTGGCATCGCATTCATCACCCAGCATAAGCGACGATGAAAGAAAGCAGAGATGCTTCCACGTAATTGGTTCTTCCCCCAATCACCGAAGTTCCCCATACTGAGTGACGCTATAGAAGGACATTCCGTGTTGAGAGAAGCTCATTCCCCGGTCGACCGTCAAAGCGAACAGTTCGGCTTCCCTTCGATCTGAGTTGGATCCCACCAGTGGTAATCTAATTCGGCACTGAGGACCATTGGAAGCCGTTGGAAGGGACCATTGGAAGACTTGGAAGCCGTTTGGATGCTGCCGATAGTATTTTGTGTAGGTATAATGTGTCGTATATCAAGCGTGTGTGTCTGAGTAACGTCTGCGTGTGTATATGTGTGTGTGGGTATGTGTGTGTATGTGTGTGTGAGTAGCGTTAGTGTGTGTGTGTGTGAGTAGCGTTAGCGTTTGTATGTGTGTGAGTAGCGTTAGTGTGCGTATGTGTGTGTGAGTAGCGTTAGTGTGTGTATGTGTGTGTGAGTAGCGTTAGTGTGTGTGTGTGAGTAGCGTTAGCGTGTATGTGTACATGTGTGTGTATGTGTCTGTGTGTGTGTAAGTAGCGTGGGTGTATCTGAGGAGCGTGTGCTTGTGAGAAGTGTGTGTGTGTGTGTATATATATATAGTGTGTGTGTGTGTGTGTGTGTATAACGTGTATGTGTGTATAACATGTGTGTGCAAAAATGCATTCATCCGAGGTAATTTTATTTATGACAGAATACTTTTATAGGCAACAAGTTAATTATTCTTTCTATTAGTTTGTATGCTATGGTTTATGACAGGTGTATATGTTTTTTGACGTTGGACTAACGTCTATATCGAAGTTAGGCACCTGAATTTGAAAATCTAGTAATTCAACCGGGGAAAACCAGGGAAAAGTGGTCAGGTTTTGAGCGCTTATATATCAGTCATTTCTTTTCAGAATTTCGAGGTTTTGGCATCAACCGATCAGAAATTCTTTTACGGTTGAATTTATGTAACAAAAATAACCTATTGTTCGAGATACACTATTGAAAAATTGATAAATCACATCGATTGTCTAAATCATACCGAGCAACCAATCACCACCTCTCTTCACAAGCACAGTCGACACTAACGGATACAACCGATCTGACTTTGTAAACAGTCTCGCAGCTTTCAACCAATAACGAGCTCGCTTTCGGTAGCTGCAACAGGTGTTTCAACACCGTTTTAAAATGCTTCTTTTATCATTACCACTGAACAGATTCTAAACACCAATGGCTTGATTGATAGGGGAAATATTGCGCAAGATTGTCATATAATAATTTAAATATGTTTTCGATACTAAGCTAGTTAAAAGTTGTGTTAAAAGTCGTGCACATTCAACCAATCACAAGCTCGCTTCTTGTTTGCTCGCGGATGGATTTTTGCTTTGGGCTATATAATAGCCAGTGTCGTCTCATAGCAAGTGGAAGGTCTCATCAGTTAACAAGTGGAAGGCCACCAGGCCGGTCTTGTATAATCAGCAGCGGTGGCTGATTCCAGCGGCCAAACTGAGCTGCAGCAGAACCAGAGCGGTGGTATCAGGCAGCAGCGGCGGAGGTAGTGGGCAGCTGCATTTCTTCATTCAGTTCGGTTCTCCTTCGATCTGAGTTGAACCCCACCAGCGGTAATCCAATTCAGATATCGTTGGGTGAAAACTGCACGAAACTGCCAGAACTGCCAGAAACTGCACGAGCCAGCACCGCCACTAGGAAAGCTACCGCCATTTAGTGTGTGTGCAGTGTGCACATATAGCGTATGTGCATCTGTATTGCTATGACATTTGCGATGATAGGGATGGCGCTGTTGCGTGTGTATGGCTAGCTATAGCGTGTGTAAGACACTAGCATGTGTAGAATATTATGGCTTCAGCGTGTGTACGGATAGTTATAGCTTGTGTGTGGATAGCTGCTGCGTGTGTAAAGATTAGTTATAGCGTATGTATGGATAGTAATAGCACATGGTTGGATAGCTTATGCGTGTGTATAGATAGTTGTATCGGATGTATGGAAAGGAATAGCGTGTGTATGGATAGCTTCGGCATGTGTGTATAAAAAACTATAGCTACAGCGTGTGTATGAATAGTTTTAACGCGTGTTTAGATAGTTATAGCATGTGTGTGAATAACTATAGCGGATGTTTATCGAAGATTATTATTTTCATTGAAAATATTAAAATGTCTTAACGAACAAAGTTGTGAATTTGATTTTACAGCAGCGTTTTTACTTCTTCAGCTAGTCTTAATTCATCGAGGAAAAATTACTACCTATGAATGATCAACACTTATTTACTAGAAATTTGATTTAGATCAAAACGGGTTCTTTTGAGTATCATAAATTATTGGTAAAAAGAGTTGCAAGTTTTCTCAATGAGCATTCATTAAATTTTCGTTTTTGTTTCTCGGTGCGCGGTTTTGATTTTGTTTCTCGCACACAGAGAAAGAAACAAACTTGTCGCTATCGTGAAAAATAACAAAACAATTAGAAATGCTCTAAATCACAACTGAAGAAGTTAAGATATTATCCTGTCACTCGCCCAAACCTTGATAACAACTACCAAAAAACGTGTGATTGAGCTCTTGCTATATTGAGTTATTGAACCAAACGTTTTTGTTTTTCAAATACATGAAGTTATATGCTGGGCTGGAACTAACCTAGCATGAGTTTTATCGATTAAATGTCAAACAATTTTCAAATTTAAAATTTTCGGTTGAATCGTTCTGGGCTCCAATTTCAGATAGTTTCGTAAAGTTTGCTTTTTGCTTAGATAGGAAAATGTTACCAATTCGCTCAATTAAATGATTGTCTTGGTAGTGCAGCAAACAAAGGGTTGATTCGAATATGTATGAAATGACAGCGATTAAATAAAAGATATCCATTCTTTTAGTATATATTATTATTTATAACGTTTTAACGTCTCAGCATTCAGAAATGCACTGTTAGATAAAATTGCAGCAAATACTAGAGTTGCTCTATTATCTGTTTTAATGGAATTATTTGTTTTAATGGAATATAAGAATACCGTAGTCCAACGTCATGCGGTCGTGTCTTGAATACCACCCTCCTACTTTTTTTTGTGAAGTGTTCATAGATTGTTGTGTATGGTATTTGTACGTTTACACCCACCATAGTCCCACGTCAAGCCTACGTTTGTGCACTCAAGCACATACCCTTTAACTTTTTATTTATTAAAACTTTAAATGAATCAATTTCTAGTAGAATACTTCTACAATTCCACTGTAAGACAGAGATAGAATCCTTCAGATTAGCAGATGAATTAGCCATCGAAGGATACGATCGCTGCAAGGAGGGGCCATTGAACAGTCAACTGCTTCAAGAATGATCTAACTGTTGGGAGGAATACTGTAAAAAAAATTCGATTGGATCAGGTATATTCAAAAATCCAGTCCAAAATGTCAGAAAATTTCACCAATCCAGAGTTTAGGCGTCGTACACAAATTACGTAACGCATGAAGGGTGGAGGGGGGTTGAGTCTGCGTTACTTATCGTTACGAAGGGGGGAGGGGGGATAGTAGAGACAGTTACGTCACTGTGATGTTTGCTCGAAATTGAAATATTCGGAGGAGGGTCAGGTTGTTCACCGTTACGTAATTTCTGGGGAAGGAGTCATATCGAACGTTACCTATCGTTACATAGGGGGGAGGGGGCCTGAAGTCTAGATTTTTAGCGTTACGTAATTTGTGTACGACACCTTATTTGGTTATCTGGTTGTGCAAAAGAAGCAACTGGGGTTTAAGATGTTCCTGGAAGTGCTGGGAACTCCTCCTGGGACTTTAAATTTGCAAGCCCAGGAGAAGTTTGCTTCGGTTTTTTCGCGCAACTTTTTTTTTGGTTGTAGGGTAATCGCTCCAATATTTATCTCAGTACCTACATTCATCTCATCACGCCTTTTTGATCAATTTATCGTCAACTTTTATTATATTTTCAACGTAAAACTTTCAACCACTTGATAAAATCGAGAAGCAAAGCAAATTTGTAGAAATTTGACGGTGAATTGGTCAAATGAGAGAAATAAGATTAATATAGGTGCACCTAGCAGTTGAGATGAATAATGGAGCGATTACCCTATAATTCATTCCGCTTTGGAAAATCCTAGGGCCTTTCCGGAGAGCCTAGGAGAGGATATATTTTTCCTCTTTCTAGACTCTTCAAGATTGGCCGCAGGTCGTCAAAATCGGTTTCATCAGAGGACAACAGATTAAAGGGGTTCGATGTTATGGTAGAAGTAGTCGTGGTCTTTTTGGGCATATCAGCGTAAGAACGCTTTTAACGCTCTTTAAAACACTGTTTTTATTTATCCTTGAGCTGCATGTACACCGCGCATGCGGAGAGCTCATACTGATTCGCCCCGCAGTGGATACATTTTTCTGTATTCGCACTACAAGAATCCTCAACATGGTTCTCTCCACACTTACCGCACTGTGCCTTATTGCAGCAGTAGGCGGCTGTGTGACCTAACTGCTTGCAATTGATGCAGTTCATTAAACGGGCTACAAATAAACGTACAAGAAGACGAACCCGGTGGATCGAGACATGGCCTGGCAATGCAGACCCGGCGAACGTAACAAGAAACGAGTCTGACGGAATATATACGTTTTTATCGCTGACGAGTGACACAGACCACAATTGCTTACAGTCGATAATTTGAACCTCAGGAAGGCTGCTGATTAAAGCAGCCAATGGCATCCTTCAGGAAGCACTCGGCGAGGGATCTACATCCATGGCGCAGAATCTAGCGCACTAACGCCGACAAGAACACGTACTTCTTTACTTCTTCCTTCTAGCAAGGTTGGTTGTCCGATTGTTCGAAGCTGCCGCCGTTAGCTGCAGAACAATACACTTTCCACAGCCACACCAAAACGAGTCGAGTGCGGAATCACTTCACGTAGCGACATAGCACACTAGCCAATTGACCTTGAACGCGGATTATTTTATCTTTTGTTTGGCTATTCGTACACACAGACCGAGTTATACTGGAACGACCTCTTTGCCCGTCCGTTTCATTTTGAATAAAAATTTGGAAGGATCGTTTTTTCCGGCGATTAAGCTAGGTTTCAGTGTTACTTCTGTTAATTTGTGTTTTTACCTTTGAACAAAACCTTTTAAAAGCAAACTATTGTCAAATAGCTTAAGATACGATCGTTAGGAGCTTTACTGGGAAATATGAGCGCCAAGCCTTGAGAGAACTGGCAATTTTAGGAAATAAGTAAGTTGAACAAATCTGATTCAAAATTTCACTGTCTGAATTTTAAGAATTTACAAACACAAAAAAAAATATATGGGATATATCTTCCGCTTTTACTCACATGCTCACTCTATTTTTCGGAAACTATGTATTTATATTTTAACCAGCCAATTCAACAATTTTTTTCCGACAGACTTTTGGGCTCTACTACAGGAGGTAAATCGAACAAAATGTCGTATTAGGGAAGGCGACTAAATCTTGACAAAGTGACGATGTTACGAGCAGCCGACTCAGTCGAGTTATTTAACTGAAATTCACTAAAGCTGACTACTGTTTTACCAAACTTACATAGGATAGGTCACTGTACTTGACTGACCAGTAAAGAAAATAGTCCCATTAAATAGGACCCTATTATACTTACCAATCACACATGACGAACAAATCCAATTAATGTAATAGAGCATCGTGAATTTCATTTATTGAAGCAGATGCTGAACCGTATTTAAAATCTTTTCGTTTTGAAGTGATTTTTATTTGCGCGTTCTCCTCAAATCCAACTCCGATTTCTATACCAACGTGAAGACTTTTTTCCTACTCTTAATCAAAAGCTTACTTCGCTAATGTATTGGATACCAGCGCAAAATCCCTACTCTCTATGCAGCAGTACATAAAGCGCTAGTAACCCAAGTATACCATATTTCAAATTAGGATATTCATTCATATAAATCGTTATCATGCCAACATAAGGCAGAAAACCTCTGGCACGTCCAACGATATCCTTCTTAGTCAACCATAGTTGCCCAGGAGCGTATAGACCTCGGTCATCCACAGAGTTGTTATCTCCTTTGGTTAAAAACTTAACAGTTCCGTTGTTCTTTTCGTGCAACTTAATCACCCTGTGTACGATTGGAATGTCACGCCCCTCTATTTTAAACACGACTATTTCTCCGACGCGAACTGGTTCCTCCTGATTAGTTAAAAACAGTAAATCACCACTAAAATAGAATTCAACCTGCATTAGTTAAAAATTCATTTCAAAAGAGAGGATACTAACCGATGAAAGGCCGGCTCCATACTGCCACTAAGTACGACCACGATTGGCGACTCGCTCCCTGTCACAACCATCAAACCCTTCCAGATCATCAAAGCAGACGAAACAATCATTCCGAAGCTAAGCACTTGAAAGAAAAACTGCCGGAACATCAGGAGTAAGTCACCGGAAAAGCGAAATGGGTGTAAGCGTTTTTTGAAACAGACAGCCGTATTTACTTGATTACCTGTCGCTTGTCCATTCGTTGCACATCGCTCAGCAATCCATCAACACCAAGAGATTCCAATACACCCATTTTAAAATACTTTTCGTTGCCACTTATTACAATCAAATATTTTACTCTTAGCAGCGCAAACGATGGCGTGTCTTACAGAAAACGGGCAACAAATTCGATCGGCATCGATTTGACAGCTTCCTACGTGTCTTTCGCGTTGATGTTTTGCTTCTTTACACGAGCATTGCAAAAATCCAAAAAATAAGTGAAATTTACTTGATGGTGGTACACTTTTACTTATGAAACGAGGGGCAAAACAGTTTTGATATCTTATACCTTAGATTATTGAAACATAGATATACAACTCAACCAACAATATGGGCAACAAAAATGAGGCGCCCCTCCGGTATGATGATGGTTGGGTGAACTACAACTACATTTAATGCGCACACACAGAAAAATATTAAGGTAATTGCTATCTTTTTAGGCTTAGTCAGATTTGTGTGGTGTTTTTAACATGTTAATCTGCAGATTTTAACAGACTAATCTATATGGTCTACATGATAATAATAATTTATTACAACAGGACTAAAAAAAGGTCAATGTATGAGATGACCATGATATGAATTCATTATGTTCAGGATAGTATGACTAGTCGTTTCAACAATATGTTTTTAAGCATAACTAAAGTTCTCACAAATTCAAATATCATTGTATGGTCCTGTCATCTAATTCTCAATATCCTTCTACGGTATTGCCATTTTGTTTCCGTTTTCATCTAGTGGAATGAGTATGATAAATCGATCTTGCTAATAATCACAGTTTTAAGGTCATCAGATGGCGGCACTTACCGTTATAAAGATGTTGCAAGCAAAATGTATGAAGTCAGGTATCTTGCTCAAGTCATCATTAGCATAACTCATTTGTTGTTTGTAGTAATTTTAATAGTCGATTGAAAACCACCATACAGCTTTAATCTCATTGCGGAACTGGTCGGGTTAATAATCCTGCCTCAGCCGTCAAAGAATGCTTTAAAATGTTCTCCTGTTTGGTTTGTAGCTTCCGTTGCAGATTATTTTTTGCGATCTCATACATTGTCAATTTCACTATTCCTTGCTTAAATGTTCAAATCGATTTATTGATATTTGCAAAGAACTGAGAAAATCAAATTTGGAAAATTTCACTCTTCCTTTTAAGTTCTATTTAAAAACGGAACAATATTTATTTTGGTGGATACTGCTAAACGCTATTTTTAACTAAGGTTTTACATTACTGCGTTGAATATTCTAGTTATGTTTGAAATTCAATGAGTTTTGACGTTGGACTAACGTCTGTATCGAAGTTAGGCACCTGAATGAAAATCTAGTAATTCAACCGGGGAAAACCAGGGAAAAGTGGTCAGGTTTTGAGCGCTTATATATCAGTCATTTCTTTTCAGAATTTCGAGGTTTTGGCATCAACCGATCAGAAATTCTTTTACGGTTGAATTTATGTAACAAAAATAACCTATTGTTCGAGATACACTATTGAAAAATTGATAAATCACATCGATTGTCTAAATCATACCGAGTAACCAATCACCACCTCTCTTCACAAGCACAGTCGACACTAACGGATACAACCGATCTGACTTTGTAAACAGTCTCGCAGCTTTCAACCAATAACGAGCTCGCTTTCGGTAGCTGCAACAGGTGTTTCAACACCGTTTTAAAATGCTTCTTTTATCATTACCACTGAACAGATTCTAAACACCAATGGCTTGATTGATAGGGGAAATATTGCGCAAGATTGTCATATAATAATTTAAATATGTTTTCGATACTAAGCTAGTTAAAAGTTGTGTTAAAAGTCGTGCACATTCAACCAATCACAAGCTCGCTTCTTGTTTGCTCGCGGATCGATTTTTGCTTTGGGCTATATAATAGCCTGTGTCGTCTCATAGCAGTCATCAGTTAACAAGTGAAAGGCCACCAGGCCGGTCTTGTATAATCAGCAGCGGTGGCTGATTCCAGCGGCCAAACTGAGCTGCAGCAGAACCAGAGCGGTGGTATCAGGCAGCAGCGGCGGAGGTAGTGGGAAGCTGCATTTCTTCATTCAGTTCGGTGCTCCTTCGATCTGAGTTGGACCCCACCAGCGGTAATCCAATTCAGATATCGTTGGGTGAAAACGTTGGGTGTGTGTGCAGTGTGCACATATAGCGTATGTGCATCTGTATTGCTATGACATTTGCGATGATAGGGATGGCGCTGTTGCGTGTGTATGGCTAGCTATAGCGTGTGTAAGACACTAGCATGTGTAGCATATTATAGCTATTGCGTGTATATCTTCAGCGTGTGTACGGATAGTTATAGCTTGTGTGTGGATAGCTGCTGCGTGTGTAATGATTAGTTATAGCGTATGTATGGATAGTAATACACATGGTTGGATAGCTTATGCGTGTGTATACATAGTTGTATCGGATGTATGGAAAGCAATAGCGTGTGTATGGATAGCTATAGCTACAGCGTGTGTATGAATAGTTTTAACGCGTGTTTAGATAGTTATAGCATGTGTGTGAATAACTATAGCGGGTGTTTATCGAAGATTATTATTGTCATTGAAAATATTGAAACGTCTTAACGAACACCGTTGTGAATTTGATTTTACAGCAGCGATTCTAACTTCTTCAGCCAGTCTTTATTCATCGAGGAAAAATTACTACCTATGAATGATCAACACTTATTTACTAGAAATTTGATTTAGATCAAAACGGGTTCTTATGAGTATCATAAGTTATTGGTAAATAGAATTGCAAGTTTTCTCAATGAGCATTCATTAAATTTTCGTTTTTGTTTCTCGGTGCGCGGTTTTGATTTTGTTTCTCGCACACAGAGAAAGAAACAAACTTGTCGCTATCGTGAAAAATAACAAAACAATTAGAAATGCTCTAAATCACAACTGAAGAAGTTAAGATATTTTCCTGTCACTCGCCCAAACCTTGATAACAACTACCGAAAAACGTGTGATTGAGCTCTTGCTATATTGAGTTATTGAACCAAACGTTTTTTTTTTCAAATACATGAAGTTATATGCTGGGCTGGAACTAACCTAGCATGAGTTTTATCGATTAAATGTCAAACAATTTTCAAATTTAAAATTTTCGGTTGAATCGTTCTGGGCTCCAATTTCAGATAGTTTCGTAAAGTTTGCTTTTTGCTTAGATAGGAAAATTTTACCAATTCGCTCAATTAAATGATTGTCTTGGTAGTGCAGCAAACAAAGGGTTGATTCGAATATGTATGAAATGACAGCGATTAAATAAAAGATATCCATTCTTTTAGTATATATTATTATTTATAACGTTTTAACGTCTCAGCATCCAGAAATGCACTGTTAGATAAAATTGCAACAAATACTAGAGTTGCAATTCTCTCTATTATTTGTTTTAATGGAATATAAGTATACCGTAGTCCAACGTCATGCGGTCGTGTCTTGAATACCACTCTCCTACTTTTTAGCAAAAGTAAAGTATTGATCAAGATTTTGTGTCAGACAACGAGTAGGAAAGCATAGCATAACTTATCTCATCAAAATTCTCGAACGTCAAGTACAACATAAACAATGTTAAAGTAATTTAAGTGAATCTGAAGCTTTTTTCTTTCTTTCCGTCACCGTCGCCAATTTAATGAGAGTATCTATGAGATGTTTACATTTCGTGACTCATGCTTATTAGTAAAATTACGCGAGATTTACTTATTAGTGTTGTAATAAATTGAAATTGCAAATCATCTAGACCATATTTTAAAGTCGATTGAAAACCGCCGTACAAAACTAATTGAAAGTAACATGATATTTTTCTGGGTGTTAAAATCTGGTCGCAAGCTCACCACTGAAATGATAAGGAGTACCATGATATTTTTCTGAGTGGATATGCTTTAGTTCACCTAACGGCCTACAGATAGCAAGCTCATAGTGTTGCCTTGAGATTATATGCTGCAAAGCACAACTTGGATATCTATTGGCGAATTTCTTTATTTCACCAGCTCACCTCGTTTTCACCTGGAAGTGCACTAACTGCTGTCAAAACCCTTCTTTATTCGCTCGATTTTGACCCAGTTTTGACCTGCCATGCTGCCCGAGGCGCAATGTAAAATTTGTCAGCTTCAACCCACCACCGCACGTGCTTAGTTCGTAAACAATTATCTGGCATCTCTTTCTTACTTGCGTCTTGAATGGCGATGACGCTTCATTATTCCTCGGCAGTTTTGCCCGCACACAGTGGAATAGAGAAATTCGCTATATGCAGGGTTGCCAATGTTGCAGTTTAAACTGGATTCCTCCAGTTTTTTTTTCAAGTGATCCAGTCAAACAGTTTATTTCCAAAATCTTCCAGTTTTTCAGATAATTGCCAGTTTTATCCAGTTTTTTATTCACTGAAGCTCCGATTGATTTTCGAAAATATTTTTAAAACGTTAATATTGTAGATTGATAAACTACTTTGACAATTCTTAACAGAGTTCTCAGTATGCTATCTTCTCGCACGAAACACGGTCAAATTAAAGGCTGCATGAAATGCTTGAGATAAAACCAAACAAATAGATTTTACCAGACCATGAAAAAAATTTCTGTTTATTTTCTGTTGTGTAGCAGTTAAAAAATTATTAGAAGAATTAGATACCAAAAGATAGCGAAGTCAGAAATAATTGAAATTTAAACTTCACTGATTTAACGGAAGAAAATTTTGCTCTATTTTCTTAATTTTGGGATAGATTGATTGCGTAATTTTAAATTGCGCTGCTGTTAGAGGAAATTTTTCAGTCCATAATTTTAACAAAATGTAAGCCCGAAACAAAACAGTTTTTTTTAAAATGAGTCATTTTTTGCGAAGAGTAATCTCTTTAGCTGCTTCATAAAAAACTGTAACTGGAGTCAGTCCCCATAACAGAAAAGCACAATCAGAATATTTTTTTCTGCTTTTTTAAATTTATTTGGAATCCAGTTTTTTCTTTAGCCTTTTTCCAGTTAAATCGAAATTTTTTTTGGCAACTCTGGCTATATGTTTCTTTAGTCTATGGATAAACCAGGGGCCTATAAACGTCAATATTTTGCCTACCAATCATAAATTCATCACAGCGGTAATATTTCATTTCAATTGCTTACAAAACATATCTTATTCATTGAAAGTGCACGTTGTATCCAGCTTTCCACGAGCGGATGTATTTGATATTTGATGTAGGTTGTCAAAATACCAGTTCATTGATTATTTCCATTGAACTAAAACTAGTTAGATGGATTTGACATATAATGGGGGTTGTCATACTACTAGTTCAATGAATTTTCCCATAATAATATTATATGTCAAATCTATCCAACTAGTGCTAGTTCAATGAGAATATCCAATGAACTATAGTTTGAAAAACTACATCAAACGTCAAATCCGCCAATACCGCTCGTGGAAAGCTGGATTGAAAACAAATGTTGAGCTCTTGTTTTTTTTTTCATCTTAAACGACATTTGTAGAGCAACATGTCAAAAGGGTCTATCTACTTTCATCGATTTTCTTGATTGACTTTTCATTTTAACTGACAATTTTTCGAGTGCCAGATTTTAAGCAGATTTTTCCGTTTTTTCGAGTAGTTGCAGACATTTTTCAAAAACATCTGACATCTCTGCTCAGGTCCCCACACGGAAAACGAAAATTACCCAAATTCAATTTATTTACTTTTGCGACATACATATTTGAAAACTCACGCTAGAATTGTACATTAAATTAATAGTAGGTGTATAGTATTAAGTGTAATAATACGTCAAAAATGCTCAACGTTGAGTTCACTCTTTTATACTCTTTTATCTTGGGTGGTTTGATTCGATTGAATTAATATTATTTGAAAATAGAATTTAATTGAAAAACAATCTATAAAATCTATCTTAATATTTATTCAAGTACCTTCCAATTTGGAATCACTGGCTTCATCAATTTTCCCTATTAGTGTCTCCGCGTCAGCTCCATTCTCACAAATCATTATTAATCATGTTTTTAATTGACGGCTATTATTAACAAACAGATGCACATAAACCGTTCGTCACTTAAAATCACCAACTCAGTGCCAAAACTATCAATATTCACAAATCTTTGCCACTTTCACGAAAACTCGGGTTTTCAATTTTTCAACCAGTTTGATTTTTCATCCAATGTTGGGTTCAAACTACTCAACGTTTGCTTTATATCAAAACACCGCCATTGAGTGAGAGCATGTTTAAAATCTATTGAGTTGAAATGACTCAGCGTTCGCATTGCAAAATCACCCAACACGTAAGTTGTATAATGTTTACATCATTTCAGGTAGTTTGTACCCACCGGTTGGGTAGATTTTGTTTTCCGTGCACTTCTTAAAAATCATACTGCGCGTTTGGGCCTTCGGTTTGTTTTGATTACATGTTTGTGTGAAAAAGTGCCTAATGGTTTGCTTTCATAAAATAAACCGGTAAGTTAAGAACTAACCTAACCATTTAATAAACATTTTATCCTACATTTATTTGTACTGCATTTGTTTTTTATTACATTTTGTACTTGCGTACATTACCTTTTTTCTGGATATTAAGAATCATCGTGGTTTAAAATTGAGCCAAAAAGGTTCGGTTGATGTTACAACTCCGGTTATTCGTTTGCTAAGATCGGGCAGAGAATCGCCTAGCCTTTGTTCAATATCAAAGTTTTGCAAAAGTGCAGTAAACATTAAAAATAGTGTATTTCGGGAGAAGGTTTCACCGGCACATAGCCGCTTACCTCCTCCGAAAGGAATAGAGATATCTTTTGATATTTGAAAATTACCCCTTTCGCAAAGAAACCGCTCCGGTCGAAAATTTTCTGGATCACCCCACACTTCCGTCTGGTGATGAATCGTAGCCAAACCCAACATAATGAAAGTTCCCTTGGGTATGTCGTATCCTCGGAGTTTTGTATCTTCAAGAGCAACATGCGCAATTCCTGAGGGTACCAGAGTGTCGATTCGCAAAGCTTCTCGTAAGGTAGCTTCTGTATATGGCAGCTGCGTACGATCGTCTAGTGTCGGCAGACGTCCACGACCGACAACGTCATCTAACTCCTGTTGCACCTTGCTTCTCACAGAAGGTTTTAGTAGCATACGCTCTAACAACATTGAAAGTTGAATTGCCGCACCCGACATTGTTGGTAATAGCATATCCCACAGAATCATCAATAATTGATCATCTAAAATAACATTTTAAGTCGTTTTTACAAACACTGCAAAAAACCGAATCTCACATTGGAATGTGAAAGCTTGTCCCTCGAGTGGTGTTGTTTTTTTCATTTCTAGAATGTAGCGATCCAAAAAACATCGTATATGAGTTTCGTCATAGGAACTCATGTACTTTTCTAATACGGATTCGAGCATTTCGTTCATTTTCAGATTTGCCTCTCGCATTATCCGGTAATTTGTTGCTTCTGGAAAATAATCCTTCAACCAAGGAAGATAACTTAGCACCGTCCCGTAATCGTCTCCTTTTTGCTGGAAATTGAGAGCGTAACGACCGGTTCTGTGTTAAGAAATGATTTAAACAATTAAAAAAAACTAAAATATTTTGTGTGTAGCTTACTCAAACAGGACTCCCATGTCCTTTCTAGAAAAACGCTCACCACAAATAACTTGAAAGTATACGTTAGCCAAACAACCATAAAACGCTTCTGGACACTTCGCACAACCATCACGAATAATTTGTTGCTCGTGTTCAAACTTTGCCCCATATTGTAGCATATCAATCATTATTGCAATTTCACGTTCTGTTTCAGCTTCAAAATCGGCGTACCGTCTGCCAAATCCATAGTCGCGCAAATGACGTAGAACAAAGCGTCGCTGTTCTTTCCAATGCGGCCCTTGCGTAAAGAATATTCCTCGGCGCAAAAAATTTCTCTCTCGCAAGCGTGCTAAAAACATATCTGATCGACCGTCAAATTCGGTTCTACTGAGAATTTCTTTGGCCACCTCAAGATCATTCACAACGATCGAAGGAAAGTCACCCAGGTAAATGCCTAGAATCTTAGTCCGATAGAACTCACACAACTTTTGAGCAGCCTTGTGCATGTGTCGATAGTTGATCATCAGCATTATGGCGTATCCACCAAGAAGTGGTAGTCGTGGCGGTCCACTGGGAAAATTTGGGGGACGTCCAAATAGAAACCGAACGCAACGATACAGCAGTAAAGCGATGACTGTCGTCCATAGTACTATACTTGGCGTAACCAGCATTGCGTCTCTAAACGATTCACTTGTTACAAAGAAATATTTTTTCTCAATGATTGATTGAAGATTTGAGGGCTAGCAGCAAACTAAATCTTGCTGGTTCGAAGGTACTGCAATTTATACTTAGTACCGAATGGCATGTGACAGTAAATTATTCTACGAATATTAATGCAGTTCTAGTGCCGTTACCTGCATTGATTGATAGGTACTCGAGGTTATGAAGAAAAGTTGTCTGTGCTTCGACAAAGATGTGCACGTGTTTGAGAGTTTTTTTTCAATTATTTTTTAGCGTGATGTGAAATAGTGAACATGCAAAACAAAAAAGGCAAATGACGTCACTGGAAATTAATCCGAATCTTTCCGAATCTATATCTTTTTCTCGGCTCTTCGTTGATATTCAAACTACGAAACAGTTTGAATTTGTAAGTACATACATGAATCCATTTTCCAGCCTTATACTGATAAACATAAGAAGCAGTGATATAAAGAAATACTATAATATACTTATTATTTCAAAAATTCGAATGTAATAGCTTTCAAAACATTTACTGTTTGCATGTTGCGCTACAAAGCGCAAAGTGCAGTATGCGTGCGAGGCGTGTGTGATAATTTCAATAAGTGCACATGTGGCGTGTTGGCACAAAGAGGAAAAATACAGCTAAACAGGTTTGCTTGGAATAAATTGCCCGATCATTTGTTTGTTTTGTTTATCCAAATGCAAAATCTTTATATAAAAGGTGTTTGAATTCACAATAATGCCGTTTTTTACCACGAGAAGTACTCAGCATCCTTTTATTTCTATAATCCATCTAATATTGTTCCATCGCTTAGCGTGGAACAAATTTCAACCAATAATCATTAGGAGAAATAATCACACCCGTCGTTCGTTTGTTTATATTCGGCATTTGATCCGTCGGTGGTTGCTGAATGTTAAACTGTTGCACTAGGGCTGATACATTGTGTTTCTAGCAAACGTTTCCCCGGCACACAGTCGCTTGCCAGCTCCAAATGGGACGGAAAGATCTTTTGCCAATGCTAGTTTCCCGTTGCAGTCTAAGAATCGTTCCGGGCGGAAAATATGCGGTTCGTCCCATACATCGGGTTGGTTATGTATTGCGTCCAAACCCAACATTACAATAGTACCTTTGGGTATATTATAGCCCCGCAAAGTAGTGTCTACCATGGCTAAATGGCCAATTCCAGACGGAACTAGTGTGTCGATCCTCATTCCTTCGCGCAGGGTAGCTTCCGTATAAGGTAAATTGATTCGATCATCCAGTGTCGGAAACCGTCCATTGCCAACCACTTCGTCAATCTCTTGTTGCATTCTTTGGACTATTTCCGGCTGCAGAACAAGACGTTCCAGCAGTAAAGCTATTTGTGTAGTAGCACCAGAAATAGCTGGGAAGAAAAAATCGATAACACCAAGTACCAGCTGATCATCTGTAAATATTAAACACAATGAAGTTTCTCAAGGTGGATAATAATTAGAAAAAAAAACAACATTGGAAACTGAAGTGCTCTCCTTGCTGAGGGATTGTTTCCTGCATTGCTTGGAAGTACAAATCCAGAAAGTTTCGAACATGATTTTTGTTGTAACTGGTCAGCTGTTTTTGGATGATCGACTCGACGAAACCGTTCAATTGTACACTCGCATTACGAAGTTTACTGTAGTTGGTGACACCTGGGAAAATATGTCTTAACCATGGCAGCAGACTCAGGATGGTACCGAAATCGTCACCCAAACGTTGAAATATTAGTGCATTTTTCCCGCTTCTGCCAATGAGAGAAAGGTAATTTTATAAATGTTTTCTACAAAAATTGTGAAAATTTAATTTGCACTTCTATGGCGCGAGAAAATTTCTTTCAGGATCGACAATATAAATATATGGCTATGGGTTATCGGATTAAATTTAAAAAGCTTGTAAATCATAGACCATCGCACGGTGACGTCACGCATCTGTGTTTGACAGATACTGATAACTTTACTTACCTTCGGGCTCGTTTTATTGGCGAAAATTGTTTCCATATAAAAATTTTCCATATACTTTCAATGAAGAAATTTTCTTCTCTTCAAAGAAACGTGTTCTCGGAACTAGGCCGCAGATCTCGACGTTGTATGTATTGGTGGGTGGGACAAAAAATAAAAGTCAGCTTCAATGCATTTTTCGTGTTCCTAATGGGTCCTATAACAACTGTGTAAATTTTCAAAGGGGGCAAATACCCCGGGCCTTTTGACATTTTGACACGAGGGGGCCCCCTAGTCATGGGTCAGACGTGAAGACAGAGTAGCGACCTTATTTTTGCTCGTCACCTGCCAGCGAAGAGTTAAATCATTTCAATTAATTTTTTAGGAATAAAGGGCCCCGAGAACATTTTTCTTCACCTATCATTTATTTGACGGCTCCAATTATATCCGGTGTCTTACTTTCTAAAGTATCTCAATAATTGAAAGCAAATTATTTATCCTCGCTGCAAACTAAAATAAATCTGAATGAAAACTAGCATGGTTTTCTCAAATGCAAAGTCGGTGCAAATCCAACTTGATGGGTGACCTCCAAATTCGCCAACGTGATGGACTTCTCGTTTTGGGGAATGATAGAAGCAAAAACCTGCTCACGAAAACATACAATTTTGGCCGAGTTGACGAAGTCTTTGCTCAATTTGCTGGAAGGATATTCCTCAAAATGAAATTCGGTCCGCCGTCGAGCATCTCCGAGCTGTCATCAGAGCTGAAGGAGGACGCACTGAACGAGTTGTTTTTTTTTTTAAATTGTTTTGCTCAATGCATGATTTTTATTACAAAAGTTTTCTTTTACTTGCCAAAAACATGGCCCTCTGTTTCTTGTTGCAGTAATTATGGCGCACCCTTGTAGACATCCAAAATGAAGGCGTCAAACCGAGTTGCATTTTTAAATTTTCATTTTCCATCCGTAACTTCCTGATGTGATATTTACCATAACGGTGATCGCTTTGTGGTCCCTTTAACCTACAACCTCTCTAGTCGTTTTGCCCTCTCTCTGCTCTATAATCAAATAATGTTCGGGTGGTCTCAGCTATAGTTTAACTACTGTTATTTCGCCACAGTAAAACATAAATCATTTCCAAATGCACTCCATTACTTTATAAAAACCACTACCACATACTTAAGACATACGTAACACATGGCGAGAAATTTTCCAATTATTATGGTTAGGAAGGAACTACTCATCTTTGCGTAATTTAGATTTTTTTTAGGGTCCTATTAGAACCGAAATGAATAAAATGAATTCCCATTCATTATTAGTCGAACAGTGAGATACTAACTACACCCAACAGAAACGAGGAAGATTTTGTTACTTTATAGCAACATTTCATTCCTTTTTGTGTTCTATGACCCCGCATTATACACAAAGTGTAATAACCAAAAAGTAACAAAATATATGACGACCGACCGCTTGGATGTGTTTCTGCAGAAGAACATACAACCAGGCCCGGATTTGAGGGCGGACCTAGTCCTGGGACGACCTTTTTTTGGTTTGTCACCTTCCAGAACGTTACCTCTAAATGTTTTAAGAAAAGAGGGCCTCACAAACGAATTTGCCCCGGGCCCCCCAGCGCCTAAATCCGGCCCTGCATACAACCAAGAACTGTAATGCATGTGTTAGCGAGACCCCACTCGCTGCATTTATATTGATGCAACGATCAGGTTCATTTTTGTCGCCTTAATTCACACATAATCAGAATCTCTCCGTCAACCTCAAACGTCTAATTAGAAACAACACTGTTTCATTCTCAAGTGCAAGCTTCTGAAAAAGTCTACATATCCATGACAGCAATTTTTCGGCTGTCATTGCATTGCACAGCTCTCCCTGTTCTCCGTACGTTCGGTCCATAACCCGACAGTAACTGACGACAGCACACACATGCAATGCCAAACGGGCTGTTATTTTTCATCTTCTTATGTCTGTTGGTTCTTCCAAGCTGTCGCTAATGACAGCCTATAATCTTCGACATCCTTCGGCACGAATCCGAGCGGGATGTCAGGAGATTATGATTCACAACAGTAAGGCCGATGCTATAATCCAAGTGAGATGGTGCGAAGCACGTTTTTTTTTACGCGGGGAATAATATCAACAATGGAAACACATATGAAACGGTTTGTTTTGTATTCAATATGCAGGCGACTACCGGGAAAAACCGGAAGAATCAGGGAATATCAGGGATTTAATTTTTCGATCAGGGAATTTAAAAAGTCATCAGGGAAAATTTTAAAGGCTTGGGATTTTTTTCGGAGTTAGTTCTGAATTGGATTTATTCCAACGCATTTGATGTGGACGGTCACCAGCAACCCTTCAACAACACTCAATAATAATTTGTTCCAGGTACAAGAAAGGAAAGTAATTTTCTAGAAGAACGCATCCATTTTAGTAAAGGCTTTATTTAACCCCATCACCACGGAGTGACAGAGTTTTCCTCGATAAATGACCTTCAAACTTTTCTTACTCAGCAACATGCACAATTTGCATAAACTCTATTGTAAATTTTATGCTAATTACTACGCTTTTTTTATAAAAGCCAGTGGTTAGACGAGATTTTTTTCTTCGGTTTCTTGCAATTGCTTCCAAACTATTAACGCACCTTCCAACATCGCCTGAGCAAGCTTCTCTATCGCCATTGTCATATTCCAATAAATAAAAATGGTGATGACTTCCTTGCAACCAATTACCAGAAAATTTGAAGATTTGCTCAATAGTTTGAGTGTATTTGTATTTGTACTTAAAACTCATCTGTCTTAATGAATTAAAACCTAATTTACTACAAACTCGATCTAAATAGGCTATTTTTAAATCTATGGCTGGGTTCGTTGAATACAAATAAGTTTTCTACTATTGAAAAGGCACGGATGCACGCAGTGACTGGTTCGTTATAACCAAAAAATGTTCGATGGTAGTGCTGGGACTTTTAACCGGATATATTCGTGATCCGGTTATCCGAAGCTCGGGTCACGGATGTGTAAACGAATACTATTCGGATGTCCGGATATCCGGATACGGATAATCGAATAGTCGGATATCCGGATATACTATCCGGATACCCGGATTTTTTTTCTGTCTTAGGCCCGTTCGAATGAAATGTAACGCGAAAAATGGCTTTTTACACAATCCCCCATCCCCTCGTAAGTAAATATTTACATAATTCCCATTAAACTATGTTCGGATACAATATCCGGATATCCGACTATCCGAAAATCCGGATATCCTGTCGGATAATATCCGGATATCCGGTTGATCCGGATTTTTGATATTTGTCGGATATCCGAGGTCGGATATTTTAATCCGGATAGTCCCAGCACTATTCGATGGAACCTAGGCACAAGCAACGCATCGTTGCGCAACTTTCTCTGCGGTGCTTGCAAATTTAGAATCGAAAGCAACCAAGGTGAGGCGATTTCACCGTTAAGAAGCTTTTCAATTAATAGCACTTCTTGAATTGTTCGTCGTCGTTGCAGTGTTTCCAAACCTAATCGGTCAGGATACGGTGGAACTTCTGATGGATTGCACCATGGTAAATTCATTAGGGCCAGTCTAAGAAAACGTTTCTGGATGCGCTCAATTCTTAAACTCCACGAGGTTTATTATGGGCACCATATTACAGCAGCAGTTTCCAAAAGAGGACGAACTAGCGCACAGTATAAAGCCTTGAAACAGTGGGGATCGGAAAAGTCTATAGTTATTTTCAACTGTACGCACAACGAAATAAAGTTTTAGGTCGTCCGCATAAACTAGTTTGCAGTTATTCTGTAGTAAAAGGGCGGCATCATTATAAAATAATATGAAGAGCAGTGGACCCAGGTTGCTTCCCTGAGGAATTCCTGACGCGTTAGAAAAACGTTTCGAAGCGCAGGAATCAGTTTGAACTTGCAGTACTCTATCCGAAAGGTACGATTTGAACCACGAAACTAGTTTACTTGAAGCTCCAAGTCGGGAGAGTTTACAGAGCAATATTCGGTGGTCAATTTTGTCAAAAGCGGCATTCAAGTCGGTATATATGACATCCATCTGAGACTTCTGTTCCAGACTCGCAATACAGGTAGAAGTAAATTGCAGTAAATTAGTAACCACTGATCGGCCAGGCATGAAACCATGCTGGTCAAAGGAGATATAGTTTTTAGTACGCTCTTTAAGTACACCGCACTCTATAATCTCGAAAAGTTTTGACGCAGCAGAGAGACTTGTTATTCCGCGGTAATTTTTCACGTTTTTACGGTCGTCGGTTTTGTGAACTGGAAACATGTAGGACTGTTTCAACAATAACGGAAATTTATCTTCATGGAACAAACGGTTAAAAATACAACACAGTGGTTCTACTGATGCTGCTATACAATGGGTCAAAACTGTAGCAGGTACTCCATCTGGGCCAGGTGAATAAAAACACTGTATTTTCGATGTTTTGTGTAACGTAATAACCGACGATCACATTACGCGTCGCGACGCGAGACCAGACAAACAACACTTATTGTTCTTACAACATAATAAGAACATTTTAGTTTCTTCGCTGCATCAGCCACCGTTTCATTCGTTATTACGAAGCGTAAGTCGATCAAATAGGCTGGAACATCGGCGGCAGCACAATCGGCCTCGAGCTGAGATGTACAACCAGGGACGAAGACCGAGTCAAAATGTCTATCAAAAAGGCTGCATGTGGTTAAAGCAGTCGTGGCTGTTTCTTCGCCAAGAAAAACACTCGATGGGATCGATGATGTGTTCCGTTTAGAGTCAACAAAATTCCAGAATCCTTTGAGATTACGCCGAAGACTTGATTGAATACGCAGAACGTAGGACTTGTAGAGCGCAGCGTTGAGTCGACGGTAAGCATTGCTAGCTACTTGAAAATTCAGCTTATGTTCGACTGTTCGTTGGCGCCGCAATCTACGCAGGAATGCGTTGCGCTTTCGTTTCAGTTTCTTTAATCCCGGTGTACTCCAAGCAGGCAGCACGTTTGGTTGGTACATTTCTCAGAAGCCACGAGCATATACGAGTGACCACTCAATCGGGAAAACGGGAAATGCGGGAAAAAGTCAGGAATTGAATTACATCGGGAAAAATGCGGGAAAAAGTCGGGAATTTTTTAATTTAATCGGGATTTTGTTACCAAGATTTTTTCAAAGTATTGTGTATGATGCATTTACTGATGATGGAGAAGTTGGAAGTGCAGGACTGCAAGTTGGTCCGTTAATAGTCACATTTTTCTTCAGCAGTCAATTTTTTAACTAAAAGTCACTAAACTTACTTTTTTTGACCCGCTGGCCAGCTGACTACTTTTAACAGTCCTGCTTTTCAAATGAAATAAATGTTGACACCAAATGTCTTAGAATAGCATAAAACGTCGAAATCTGGTGTTATCTATAAAAATTGAATGGACTCTGTGGGACTTCTCAAGATGGTAAAGCGAATTGAAACCGGGGATACGACTTTTCACATGCTTTTTGTTTTGCAACTGGCCTTAGAGTACGATGCTGGCTTAACTAGTGTCGTCGTCGATTGGTGTGATGTTTCCGGCAAAGCTGTAGACGGTAGTTCTATTTAAAAAATTGATTGAGTATCTCAAAAAGCTTAGTTTTTGAATTCTAAGTTGCCAAATGTTACAACGTTGATTATTGGAACACGGAAGAAGTTAAAATTTCTGAAGATTTTTTTTTCGAAACCAGAACGATTTGTTTGATTGGTGCGATGTTTTCGGCAAAGTTGTTGGCAGTAGTTGAGTATTAAAAATATTCTAAAGTAAACATTTCAAAGAAGTGATTTTTGAAAAATATTATTATTTTTTTAAAAAACTTCATAACCTAAACTGAACATTGATGATCATGGAGAAATAAAAACTTAAAATTCTTTAGAAAAAATCCTAATGAAAAGGATTTGGGAAAATTTCAGGAAACATTTTTTTTTCTTGAAAAGTTTAAAAGAAATTAAAAAAAATTGTTTCCTTTTCAACGGTTTCTGCAAGACATGTTCGTCCAGTTAAAGACTTTTAATTTGAAAAATAATAATTTAAGATCTTTTTTCTGATTTCCAGGTTATTTTTTTAGGTTTCAAAATCACTTATTTTGAAATGTTAGTCCCCAATATCGTTTTTTTATCAGCTTGACCATTTTGAGCGCTGGATGCAAACAAGTTGAAGATATTGGCAGATGAGCAGAGAGATGCAACTTTGATGGACTAGCAAATCAAAATGCTGAAAAAGTTGTGAATTCACTTCTGAAAAGTTTTAAATCTTTGTAACGCGTGATAAACGAAATACAGTTAAATGGCAGTATTTTTCCTGAACGTGAAATAACATTATCTTCAATTCGAGAAAAAATAGCGCAAATCCCATGACTTTTGCTGATGATTTGAACAACGGAAGTGCTGTTTTGTTTGTTGTTGTTCTCCTAATATGTTGTTATGCGTTGAATAAAAACGATGCCTATATCATATTTTGAGGGGACAGATAGACAAACATAATGAATGCACAAAATAGCTAATACGATTATTGACTGCTTAAGGGGTTATATACCTTTTTAGTTTTCAAAAAACCGAAAAAAAATTTATTGTATTATCTTCAAATACAACATCTTGAGAACATTTTCACAAATTTTCATAAAGATCTGAGCAATAGGAAGAAAGTTAGAGCGATTCGCAGCGCGCCTCGCCACGGCCGCATAAGCTAAACTTGAAACTTTACACGCGATTATCTCGGAATAGTGTTTTCCGAAAAATGACTTTGCCGTGATCCTGATTGCGGGAAAACTACTGAACCGATTTCCTTCATCTTTTTTTTTTTTAATTTTCGTTATTGAATTCGGCGGTCCTTGAACGATCCCCTTTTGAAACATACAGTTACATTTTGCCGCAAAAAAAAATTTTAGTGCAATTTTTAGCGCTCAAAACGTGCATTTTTTGGGAAAAACGTTCCCGTTTGCACTGAAAACAAAATACTCATAAAAGCGATCGTTCAAGGACCCGGCCCACTTCTAAACTAATGAAATAATATGAGTTTTTTTGATTTCGGTTGATCCGCTGAGTCTCTATCAGGATCACCGCAAGCCTCTGCAAAAAAATAGCGTTTCGGGGAAACGGCCATTACTCCAATTATTGTGACATATGAGGGAGGGGAGGTTAGCATGAGTGTGACATCACATTTCAACTAAAAAAAAAATAAATAAAAAAGTCACATACCTAACCACAGAAATCAACTCAGAACTATTTATAATATTTGCATCATTCATTTATAGTTCTACGATTCCTTTTTTTGCTTAAGATTTGCTTTAGATAAAATAAATGAAGCATAATGTTCATTAATTATGTTTTACCGTGCATGTTAATTTATGAATGACAGCGCAATTTCATTAATTTTTAGTGTCTCTCAATCCAATCAATACAAAAATTGTGACAAAACGTAAATAAAAATGCTTGATTATTGTAACATGTGGAGAAGATTTGGATTGCGAATTGATTGAAGAAGAGGAACTAAATATTGATGGTTTTTTAAAAATCAGCAATGATGCTGCAGTTAATGTCTCGGCTTTCTAAGTCGTCGACATGTGACTCCATCAGCAGCATCCTTGGACTAAGAACTAAACGCCTTTTCTAGTTATCTTCCATAATCTTCTTTTCCTTTTAGTTTCAGTTTTTCTTTCAGTAAAATCGTTCTTTCGAACTGAATTTATATTTTTAACAACGGCTTTTTTTCCCGTTAACACGCAAGTTCATTAAGCAGACAGTAGTGAGTAGAGGAAGAACGAAAAATAAGCGAACTGGAAATATGATACAGATTTGGAAAAATATACCGCATCCCGACGGGTCCCGATTATAGTCACCACAAACGTAAATGGTATCTTCTAGTGCAGCATTTGTTCTTAATTCGTCGATAGTTGCTAAGTGGTCGTTAAATGTATAGATGTCGCTACTCCTGTCAGGCGGAATATACACCGCACAAATAAGCAACTTTTTACTTTTGACGACGGAAGACACAAATGTGCTCCAAGCTTTGCCCGTTATTAGTACATATAGTACTACTAGCATAACAACTAGCAACAGCAACAAGCACACCTCCGAGATGGGATTTACAACTGTTTTGAGGGCAACGATCACACCGGAACACGTTGTATGCCGTACCAACTGTTCGTTGGCGCCGCAATCTACGCAGCTGAAGGTTGTTAATATTGTTGTTAAGTCCAGTTTCTGTCAAAATGATGACATCGTAAGTGCTCTCGCTAGCAGCCAGGAACAAGTCGTCAATTTTAGTGCGCAGGTCACGAACATTCTGGTAGAACATCCCAATGGCATCGCCGTCGTCAGGAGAAGTATGCTGTAACGTGCAACAACTGAGTGCTGGGTCAGTGTTTGAAAAATTCAGATACTCGCCTTTGGCGGGAGCCTGAAGGTTATTCAAATGGAGCTGCTCTTCTATGCATAGAAAGAGCATTCGACAGTTTTTAGCATAAAGGTTTGATTGCGAAATTGTTAATTTCTAATTTTCTACTTTTTACAGTCAAGAATTTAAAACAATGGTTTAATTGATCCAACCAGAGTTCCAGATCTGATTGATTTTTTTTTGTCAAAGCAGGTGTGTCTCAAAATAGTTAATTGATAACACTGTTCCTGTGAATTTTGGTGCCCCTAGACGTTTCGGAAATGCCTCAGGTCTTCAGAGACTTCAATAAAATTCTCCCGTAAGTAAACGGAAAAACGACGAACACGGCAAACAATTACTCTGCGGTCTTTTGACGCACTTCTGCATTTACCAGGGGCATCAAAATGAACAGGTTAAGAAGCTATAATATTTCTAGGGTACTTATTTGAACTTAAGGACAACTTTTTTTCATATTTGTCGACCAGTGTAATTTTTATTTTCAGTGTTATCAAACTGGACGTGTTTCTCAACAAAAAAATATTTTTCTCCAAGATTCAAGTTAGCAAAAGCGAAGCTAAACTGTTTCAATTACTGGTGGGAATTTTAGCAGGAACCAGCTTAAGTCTGATCCTTTTAGTTTTGACTTTTGAGATTTAGGTGGAAAAACCTATGATAGTCGTAACATAAATCAGTTGAAAATAAAATTGAACAGTCAAGGAAAAAATTTGAAACATCAGGGAAAATCAGGGAATATCAGGAAATTTATTTTTCGAAATTGAGTCGCCACTCTGATATGCCACTGGCCTAAGAAAAAGGTGAAACGAAAAAGTGCGAGTCGATGACAGTCGCAGCCGATCAGCAGGCTGTCAACAGCGCAATCCTCCAAAAGAGCAAACTAGGCTGTCATGTCCGAACGAACAAAATACATGCGCAACAATGAGCTGTCGTGTGCAACATAAGACAGTTTCGTTACCTTGTGTAAGCTGTAGCTGTATGTCAGCTCTCATGGATAGCTTATCCATGGTAATACCCGCACACCGGATGAATTGGAGATAGAAAAAACTAGTAAGACTGAGGACATACTGACGCGGCTTGCGTGGCGAAGACGGTTCGCCTTGCCGTGAGTTGATGTACCGCCCTAAGAAGAGCTGTTCATTAACCTGCGGCAGGGTGGGTCGCCTCCGCAGCGCAGGCCTAACATGTGCAACATATGTTGTTTCTTGACTGAAGATGGAAAGGGAGCATTTTTCGACAGAGAAAATTTTTCATTTGGTTGAAACGTTCATTATTAGATAGTCGTACTCCTGTAACACGTGCAAAATATATGACAGTATGTGTTGTTATTTGACTGGAGAAGAACTTTATTGCTTTTTATGAAACATATTTGTTATCTAAAGGGACCATTTCACGTTATTAATGCTTAAGTGATAAGGAAAAATTTTGCGTGTAGTATTTCATGCACATTCGAAGAATGCTGCATAAATGTTGTCAAAAATTTGTTGACAGTTTAAAAGGTTTTCCGGTTCCAAGTAGAGCCAAAATGAAGAAAATGAATTCCGATTAGTTTTCTACTTGAACCATTTAACTGTTGCCAGTGTTACGTATGTTTTTAGTATGGGCCGCTACTGTTCAATGCTATCAGAAGCTTCTCTAATTGACTGCAGAAAATCGTGGAGGACTGTTTCGCTTTCATATTAAATCAGTCGGACCTACCGCACTTCATCCCGTCCGACGCTAATCACTTTTTATTTAATCACATTTTTCTGCTCTGTAGCATTACCTTTCTCTTTTTCACAAAAAGCTGTTTGTAATACTGCTTTTCGTGCAAACGCTCATAACAAAATGTGAATGATTAAAGCATTATGTTTGCAAACGATGTGAAACCGTTGCTCACAATTAAAACGAAAAATGAACCTTTTTAAGTTTTATTAGCCCTGGAAAGATAGTCATGTTTTGATGTATGTAAAGATAATCATGCGTAAAATTGAAAAATAACGAGTACTAGTTGGATGGATTTGATATATAATAGTAAAAGTTCAATGGAAAATTCCTACAACCGCCATTATATGTCAAATCCATCCCTCATTACCGCTCTTGAAATGTTGTTGATATTCAATATTTGTTTAATGAAAAAAAAAACAACGGATTCGCACTATTGAACAAAAAGGGTAATAATACCTCAAGCGAGGAGTCAAATTTACGTAGACTATCTTTCCAGGCTTAATAAAAATAATCAACATGGTGAAACTGGTCAACATAGAACTTCCGATACAAACACAAACAGAAAACAAACAAAGAAGTATCGATAAAGAGATCTGAAAGTATTTTTCTTTGTAATCTTCTACAACCTACATTGCGGTTATTGACCCGTTCGGATTAACTACTGAAACATTTACTTGTGGCTTCTGCACATTGTAAGCACTCTCCCGAGTGTAGTGAAGGAACGGAACGCATTGGAAAAACAAATCGAAAATCGAGCCGGACACTCGATGCAGCCATCCTTTCTGAATTCCTACTCGTCATGCTTTGGACCATATCTAAGTATGTCAATTAGTGTCCCGATTTCGGTATTGTGCACTCATCATAACGATGACCGAACACAGTCAGTATTATCAGTAACCATGACATCACATTGAGTGAACTGTGAACAAAAGCGTGAAGCAAATATTCCCAATATAGTTAATCACACGTGTGTTTGTATCGATGAAAAAAAGAATAAAATTAGACTACTTGGACACAGTTCGGAAATGCTCCGAAAATTTTTCGGGCTGAAAGCCCGCAAGTCATTTTTTTAAATAACTACTAAATGTAGAAACTGTGCTAAATACACTATTCAGTTTGCAGCAACACAGTAAGACGGAAAAAGGTCGTTAATTACAATGACATGCTGTTTACATATGTTTTCAAATATGGAGAAAAAATACAGGGGTAAAGCAGTGCAGCACATCGTATGGATTGTAGTGCGCACAACGGAGTAGTTTTAAAATACTATGACGCAAACTAAATTCCATAGCAGCTAAAAGCTTCACTTATAGATTGTAATGTTATTTTTATGAAATTCAATGTCTTCAAGAAAATTAGAGATTATTTTAATACAAAGAAATTTGTCGAGAAGATTTTCCTTCATGTTCGCATGTTATGAGAATCGCAATTTAAAGTAAAGTTGCGTCAAAAGGGTCTATCAAAACGATTACCTCAATACATTAAAAAAGAAGCAAAACTGTGTCATCAACGTAAAAACGTCTGCGTGTCGAAACAATTTACTGGTTGTTCAACTTTTCAGAACAATAAAACAAGCGCTCATGACGGTCAAATTCAAAGCAAGATGTTCGTTGGCAAAAGGGACGAAAGAATATCGTATTATATTTCGATGATGTAGAAATTTGTTTTAAGGATGATAATTCTAAAACTTATCTATCAGTATGATTTTACTTCTACGATCTAAAAACGACTTACACTTCGGTACCAGTAAAATTCACGATAGTTTATTTAAGCTTCAACGGCCCATGTTTAACACAAATATTACACAGTAGGGATGTTACGGATATCCGCATCCACATCCGTAAATGCGAAATATCCGCATGAAAATTGACATCCGCATTTGCATTTGCATCCGAATCATACCATGCGGATGTTAAGAAAAAATATCGATTCATAAAATTTTGTAGAAAAATTTTCCTTGGTGTATTTGCTGCTCGCTTAAATAAATTTTGCACTGGGAAGGGACATGGTCATGCGAAATAAGCACAATAAAACACAAAAAATGCTACCGATATCCGCATCCGAAAATGCGAAATCCGCATTGAAATTGTCATCCGCATCTACATCTGTATCCGTAAACACATATCCGCATCCGTTTCGCATCTACAGATATGTAAAAAATGACATCCGTAACATCCCTGTTATACAGTAGCAAATGAAAATAAACTTAGATTTGCGAGTTTCTTCAAGTGGTTTACGTTAACCCTTTATAAGGATGTGGCAACTATACTGCCACCAACGAAAAATATTTTTTTTGCTGCACCAAGAATATTGTTTATAAATTTTACTTAACCAAGGACTTCTAAGGGTATTTAAAAACACCCCAAGTTTCATAAAACTGCTAGAGGTGTGCAATGATAATTAAGAGATAGTGTTTACATTTTATTCACGTTTTACTGAACTTGTGTCGGTTCCTAGCGCAGTTTCCACGACCTTATAAAGGGTTAATAGATGTTATACGCTTGAACTAGAATAATTTTCGATACGAACGTATAGTTGGCGTGCAGCCAAACCGAACTATCAACAACAACATTATTTACAACAATTCTGCGTACAAAGTTTAACCTCCCCGTATGTTTTCTGCAAGCTGATACAGAGAATTTTTATTATAATATCATTATGAACTGTTCAAGTGATTTTGTTTTTGTTTTTTTTTTTTTTAATGAAAGATTGATTATTAGTTTTCACATCCACTGATGTCAAAAACTCAATTGAAAAAATCTTTTGGTTCGGTCTTCGGTGTTATTTTTTTTTTCAGCAGGTTTTCACACAAGACTCTTACAAAAACATGCCAACGACTCGATACCTTACCGTTGATTACACTGGTAAACACAGGTTTTAGCCCTAGAGCTCAACCTGAAAAAAAAGGAAACTGCACAAATCGGGTTATTCATGACGAGTGTAACATATATCCATACACACATACTAAAAATAACCAGTTCGACGAACTAAGTCGAATGATGTAAAAGTGGTACATGTGCCGAAAAGTAAATTTTTCAGGAGACGCGATAAACAAAAACACTCAAATAGTAAATTATTTTCAACAACTTTTTCCAACATAACTGCACTAAATCATTGCTGGAAAGGTTTTAAAAGACGGTACATAAAAGCATAACGAGTTCTGGTTGAGAAACTTACACAAACTTCAATGGAAAAACATGTACCACTTTTGTTCTATGGGAAATATAATGACAATCAGAAAACGTTGAGAGCAAAAGTGGTACATGTCCAGTGTGAGCATGAAGGATGCATTATAGCTCTCTAAGCTTAGGACATAGATCATGCATGTCTTCAACAGAGTTGTTCAAGTGATTGAGTACTATAGAACAATGATCTGTTTGTTAAGGAATTCTGTCTCTTCGTGGCGCCAGTGTATATGTATTTGGTAACAGAGTTGATACTGAAATAGATAAAATGCTTTCTGTTACAAAAAATCACGGGCACACTAGCGCCACGTGGTGAGAAAATTTCAAAGCAGACAGATCATCATCTGTTAAATCCTAAGGTCCTCGACTTACAATTTATCTAACATGCACAGACTGGACATGTACCACATTTGCTCTCAACGAAATGGTGATTATGTTAATTACCAAAAATTGTTTTGGCTATAACTTTGGTTTAGGTTATCAGGTCTCTGTTTTTCTTGCTTATTCTAGTACATTATTGCGTTTTGCATCAATTTATGCAAAAACCCAAAAAGTGTAAAAATGGCACATGTACCACTTTTGCTCTGAACGGCTCATATAGTAGTGCGATTTTCATGAATTCCCGATTTTTATGAATTCCATAGAGTTCTCCAAGCAAGATCTCATGAATATTAGCACCATTGCAATCTAAGATAGTGTGCGTAGAATTCATTTCTGTTTATTATTTTTTGTTCGAAATTCTTACAGCTAACGAAAAATTCTAACAGCTAACAAAGAAAACAATCTCACTAACACTAATGCATCACACATAATCAAATGGGGAGCTCTATATTCCATAGTTCATTGCAATTTAGTTGTTTACCCTCGTAGAATTATTTCCATCACGATTTCGGACGTAGGAAATATTAAGTTTCGTTGAAATGTCGAGTAGGTTGGAAAAAGTATCGAGTGAATAAATTATTTATTTCACAAGAAAGTCGGATGATGAAAATTTTTCAGCTGGTTGTGACAATTATGTTCCCTAAGCCACAAAAGAAAATGAAGAATCGCTGAAGTTTCACAATGTAGACGATTCGAATAATATGTATTTCCTATGTTTCATCAATTTCTCCATGGGTTACCATGAAAAATACATAAGGGTCTGAAACGACCTGCCAACGTAAGATTAGTCATATTTTTTACGTAAGTTTACGGTTAAAAAACCAACACGGCAAAACTATCCAACATGAAACCTTCGTTATAAAAAACAAACAACCGTTGCGTTAGAAATATCTAAAGTAATCCAAAAGAATCATCGAACTATTGTGCTTTTTTTATTTTTTTAAGGGGGGGATTTGTTAGTAGCTTAAGTATTTTTGATAAATATTAGTAAGTAATACTGTGTGTCCAATCACAAATGGTGACTTCTCAACACTGTTAAAAATTTGTAATTTTAATTGTTAGGATTTGTTTGCTTTCGCAATTAGGACTTATCGTTCGTAGGAATTTAAACCTACTTGTCAGAAAAGGGGAGGTAAACTTATAACTAACTTAATTGCTAACTTATTGGCTATAAAGAGAGCTTATCATTGCAATTGAGGATTGCAATGATTTTTGTCGAAAATTGTTTATAATTTTATTTGACATAGCTTCTAATGGTTCAACACCAGTAAGTCTATGTAATTCGAGTGTACCAAACCAAGGAGGACGCTTCAAAATCATTTTCAGAATTTTATTCTGAATCCTTTGGAGCGTTTTCTTCCTTGTTGAACAGCAACTTGACCAGATCGGTACAGCATAAAGCATTGCTGGCCTAAAAGTTTGTTCTTCAAACAAAGTTTAGAATTCCTGTTAATGAGAGGATATAAACATCTCGTATATTTGATGCACTTTGCTTGTATACTCTCAATGTGCTCTTTGAAAATAAGTTTTTTCGAACTATTGTGCTTATTTCCCTTTGCAATCTTCTACGATTAACGAATCATAATGTAACCCATAGCGGTTAACCCATTCTGATTAACTACTGAAACACTTACTCGAATAGTGCTTCGGCTTCTTCCCGCGGTATACGCTCTCCCGTGAGTACGTAAAGAAACGCGTTGGAAAAGCAAATCGAAAACACAGCCGGACACTTGACGTAGCCATCCTTCATGAATTCCCTCTCGTAGTCATATTTTGGGCCATATCTAAGCATGTCAACCAACGTCCCGATTTCGCCATTAGTTTCCGCTTCCAACTCATCAAAACGACGACCGAAACCAAAGTCTCGTAAGTGCCTCAGAATGAACCTCCGCTGTTCTTTCCAGTCGGGTCCATCGGTGAAAAAAATTCCCCTTCGTTGAAAATGTTTCTCACGTAACAACGCCAGATATAAGTTCGGACGTCCGTCGAACTCTACCCGATTCAACACTTCCTTCGCCGTAGCGTAGTCACTAACGTAAACAGTCTCAAAGCTGCCGAGATACATTCCAAGTATGTTGGTTCCATAGAAGTGACAAAGTTTTGCGACAGCCTTATGCAGATGCTGGCGGTTGATCGTCAAAAGTATGCCATAGCTTCCAACTAGTGGTAACCGTGGTGGTCCCTTAGGGAAATTAACGGGCCGACCGAAAAGAAATTTGTAACTTAGATATGTAACCAGCGCTACCACCAATAGCCACAGAAAAATAGTCGGAGTAACGAACATGTCGTAAAATCGACTGAAACCGCGCGCATTCAGCGAATAACTACTGCTCCATCGATGCTGATTAATTTTATAACGGGCCGCCGCGAGCGGTTCGATAAGCTGTTTGTAATTAAAAACTAGGACTTTTCGTCCAACCCGCTTACTACTACTTATTAACAGTAACGATCAATAGTGTACACATTGCATGAAGTTGTCGGGATGAGATGAGTGCATTCGACACATAATAAACAAAGGTTTTCGGACTAGCTTGATGGAAAAGTTTAATCTATATTTCGTTCCGGTGGAGGGGTTAATAAACTTCGTAAGGATAAATCTCGCTGAACATGTGAAAAGGGCCCAAGTGCCATATGTAAACAAGCCACAATTTCACGTTTTTCAATGAATACAAGCTTAATCTACTCGTACAAATAAGATTGTTTGATTAAGAGTAAATTCTTTTATCAATAAATCTTATTGGTAAGAGCAGATTTCCCTTGTATTGATCAAAAAACGAGAAAATTTGGCTTGTTTACATATGGCACATGGGCCCTTTTCACATGTTCAGCGAGAAATGCGCTTGTACGCTGAGCTGAGCTGCACACTGCAGTACTTTTGTTTCTGATTGCTGCGCCAGTTTGTTAACATGTCAAGTGATTACACTACTAACACTGTAAGACTGACTGCTACCCAGGTGCCATACCAGTGGTAGGGAGAAATACGGTACACATAGGTTTTAGCAAACCACAGAACCTAGTCTTCAACCTTAACGGCGACTTGTAAACTTGAGTCTGAAGTCTGCTGGCGAACGTATTACACCAGTCAGCCGAGCGTTCAAATTAGGTTTACTTTGTTCATCTGGAAGCTTGAAGGTAAAGTTTTGCACCAGCGAAGTAATTGCCAAAAAGAGAGCATTGCGAGCAAACGCTTCACCAGCGCAAACACGTTTTCCGTTGCCGAATGGCAACGATTTATCTTGTTCAAGAGCAAGCTTCCCATCTGCATTAAGAAAACGTTCCGGCAAAAAACTTTTCGAGTTGCTAAAAATTTCCTCTTGCTGATGGATATAGTCGAAAGAGTTCATGACGACCGTTCCTTTTGGAATTAGATATCCGCATAACTCGGTATCTTTGGTTGCCATGTGTGGAATACCGGAAGGGACTAACGTATCTATGCGGAGTGCCTCACGAATAACTGCTTCGCAGTACGGAAGGCTTGAACGATCTTCTAATGTGGGAAGACGGCTGGATCCAACGATATCGATTAGTTCGTTATACATCTTCGCCTCAACTACAGGATTCTCGAGTAAACGTTCGATAATGAGACTAATGTTCACTGGAATTGCAGATAGTGGTGGAACCATAAAATCAGCGCATCCGATGACCAGTTGATCGTCTAGAATAAAAAAAATGTCAGCAAAAATTACAATGAATCGATGTCTAATTTACATTCAAACCCGAACTCGTCATGTCCTGTCGATACGCCATTATTCTTATTGTTTCTTATCTCCTTGATGTATGCATCTATGAAGCAGCGAATGTCATTTTCCTCATAACTTTTCTCACATTTTTGCGCCAGACTTAGGATCACTCCGTTAGCCTTCTGATTAACTTTCCTCAATAATTCATACTTGGTTGTTTTCGGAAACAGATGCCGAATCCAAGGAATGTAGCTCAGCAACATGCCATAATCGTCGCCATTACGATGAAAACCAATAGCATTCTCACCAAGTCTGGAAAACAAGCGTTGCTATCATTCGCAACAAAAAACTTTCTACACAATTAATACTCACGCAAACAAAACACCCTGATCTTCGCGCTCCAGTCGGGCCCCGATTAACATCTTAAGCACCACATTGGAAAAAAGGGCAAAAAACACCATCGGGCAGATTACGAATCCTGTCGCATCCATGAGAGCCTTTTCGTGCTCGTACTTAGCTCCATTCCGCAGCATATCAATCAATTCCTCCAATCCGATGTTGATGTCCGCTTCGGACTCCGGACTACGCCGTCCAAAGCCGTACTGGTGCAACGTTTTAAGGAAAAATTTCCGCTGCTCACGCCAGCTATCGCCATCGGTGAAGAAAATACCTATGGGAAAAATTTGCGACAAAAGGCGAATGAGTTATTTGATCACTATCAAGTACAAGCAGCAAAAATGATGTCGTAAAATGTTACTCGATACCAAACAACTTTTATAAAAAAATGGATACAGAGTCATATATTACATAAGAACCGGTTCGTCCAATTGAAGAATTGTGAACGATAAAAATGATTATTCAATAATTCACAAAGATAGCATAATTAATTTTACGCCATTTTGCGAATATATTCTAAATGATCTTCCGAGGACGCTTTCGGCAGGTTTTCTGTTGCAGACTCATGCAAAAACCGGCCGAAGATGTTCGATACCCACCGAATACTATTTATTGTGGTACTATTTGGTAAATTGATTGTAAAGTGTTGAAGATTTAAAAAAAAAATTTTTTTTTTGAGCTAACAACAGATCTTGACTTTCCCTGCATTTCCAAGACATCTGGCAAGAATGGCATATATCACTCGACTCAGTTCGACGAGCTGAACATTTTCTGTATGTGTGTGTGTATGTATGTGCAACTTTTCAATGTCACTTGATTTTCTCAGAGATAGCTGGACCGATTTCCATAAAATTATTCTAAAATGAAAGATCTAGTTGCCCCATAAAACCCTATTAAATTTTATTGTAATCGGATGTTTAGTTTGTATGTTATTTATAAAAATGTGAAAATCACGAAAGTTCATTATCTTCAGCGTTGATAAACTCGCTCGCAAAAAGCATGCGATACTCCAAGTGGCGTTCTCGCCGCTACCAAAATCTCACACTAGAGATACTCCTGTCGCACTGTTTCTCGTTCTCTTTTACTTTTTTTTATTTCACACTACCGAGCGTTGCTGCTTGCGAGTTTTCTCGCACACACTCTCGCTCGTGTACTTTCCCACTCGCGTGTACCTCCCTTTCTGGCGAGCACAACCAGCGGAGGTGATTGTCAAGACCGTCAAGACGCATTATGACGATACGGAGTGACAAGGCACGACGAAGCGGAGTGGCAAAAAGAATATTTCGACGAGTAGGCAGGGATGCCACATATACAGATTTATCAGTACTTACACAGATTTTTTGTGTGTTTTTCATACAGATATCTGTATATACAAATTACATATTTTCTAGAAATAGTACAGAACTATAAATTTTTTTTGGTTTTCATGAGGTCGCGAAATAAACTTTTCGATGTAGTTAGTTGAAAATCGAAAATGAACTCAAATGCTATTGAGCGTGTTGGAGTTTTCATTATATTTATATGTTACGCGTAAACGTGTGCATAAATGAGTCAATGAACAAACTATATTGCGTATTTTTTCTTCTAAGGGATATGTTCAGTGAATATGCAGATTTTTATACAGATTGAAATATCACTGAGGTGATTTCCTGAGATTCGAAATACAGATAAAAATGTGGCATCACTGCGAGTAGGTATTCCGATACCCTACACGTTCAAGCATGCGATTTATCACCCCACTTTCGGCTGTCGGTGCACGATACAAAACTACTTGGCATCAGTTCAGCGATTGACAAACCGCATGCGTGAGTCGGTGAACGAAGCATTTTCGTTTTCGGGCACATTTTTTCAAGCACTCCTTGTCAAGTACTCTTATTCGAGTACTCGCGTACTCGGCGTGAGTAAAAAGATAGAAGAGAATTTGCGAGCGGTTGTATGCTGGCTGCTGCTCTGGCAAGTGCGTGAATAATAAAGAGTGTCTCGAAGGTGTGTGTGCGAACGACTGGAGAAGCGTAGCACACATCTCATTCTCAAGCAGAAAGGAGTGGCTATGTTATGCTTCTCGCTCGTTTAGCAACGCTGATTATCTTAGATACTACACAACCGATTTAAACAAAATCGGTTTTTGAACGGGCTACCTAAAATTTAATTTTTGGGTTTTATAAAGATTGGACATGTGGTTCAAAAGATATGAAAAGAAAACGTGTACTGGAGACTTTTGAATCTCACTCATGTTTTTCAGAGATGTCTGGACCGATTTTCATAAAATCAGTGTCATATGTAAGGTCTAGTTGCCCCATAAGACCCTATTGATTTGTTTTGTTATCGGACCTTTACTTTGCCTGTTATGTTTGAAAATGTGAACTCCAGCTATGAAAATAAACATATTCCGAAGCCTAGTTAAAATCACTCACTTTTCTCAAAGATGGCAGAACCGATTTCCACAAAATTAGTGTCAAAGGTCAAAGGTGTCAAGGTCTAGTTGCCTCATAACACGCTATTGAATTTTACTGTAATCGGACTGTAACTTCGTCTTTAATGCATTGAAATGTGAAAATCACGAATGAGCATGAGCATGATTGACCGCCCGCGGTTGCTACTCCGTTATTGCCAGATCAGCTGTAATTACACAGAGAACCAATGTATGATGCTTGTGAAAATCACGAATCTCCATTATCTCAGAAACTACACAACCGATTTGAGCAATACTGATATCAGATGAAGTTAAGGGTTAACTGACGAATTATTATGATTGAACACGTGGTTCAAAAGTTGTGAAAAGAAAGTCATATCTGGAATAGAAAAAAAATCCTACTATAAATAATCGAATCTAAAATATTTTATCGACTGAAATATAATCAAGTCTATATTTTATTTTATCGAGTCTATATATAATCAAGTCCAACCTAAATATCAGTACAGTGACATATCGATTATACCACGATCAAAAAAAAATTCACGTCATATATTTGAAACATATTTATTTCATGTTATTTGCATGTGTTAAGGCGACATTCATAGATTACGTAACGCAAAAAGCCCAATCTTTGGACCCCCCACCCCTCATATGTAACGAAACGTAACGCCAACACCTACCCCCAATAAAAATTACGTAACGCTGTAGAGGGATTTGCTTGAAAAAAATGTTCGTTTTTAGAGAGTCTCCAGAGATTTTTTGTTACGTAACGCTGAACTCACCTACCCCCCTTCTCTGTGTAACCAATCGTAACGCTCAAGGATACCCCCTCCCCCTATTAGCGTTACGTAATTTATGGATGCCGCCTAATGTATGTTGAAATGTGTTTGAATGTTATTTTTTGAATGTTCGATATAGTTTCAGTGTTGGCTACCAAAAATTTATTAGGTATTTAAAGTGATAAATAAATCCAGCTAATATTATCAAGGTGTATTTTTTCTGAAAGTTGAAGTGTTCGTGTAAATCTATTTAAACAAATATGTTTGAATGAGAAAGGCTGGGTCTCATCGCTAGGTGGATCAATTTGGGTTTTTCCAAACATTCCATTGACACCTTAATGCTATTGGAAGCCCAACGGCAGATTCCCAGCGACAAAAAACAGAAAAAAAAACAAGAAAGCGCGTCAACGATTTGGAGATAAAATGGGCGAAAATTGTGTAGGATTCTATAAAAGAACTTACTAAAATTGATGAACAGCTAAATGCGATGAAATAGTTCTATAACACTGTTTTTGCAAGGACATAAATGAACCTGTGAAAAAAGGTTTCCCTCATATTTTTTCACAAAATAAAACACCGGGAAAATTGAGAAATATTCCCGGATAAAAGCGTGGCCACCCTGTTTACTGGATCTGCTCGATGCCTAATCAGAAATTCGGAAATCGCGTATTCAAAAAACGTTCTTCCGACGTGTAACATTGTTTTTTCTCAGGAGCACCAATAAAAAAATAACAAACGCAACCCATGTGCTTGCCGGAAGGCTTATACGTAATTTTAATAATGACTCTTACCGCCTTCTTTGATCATGCGATAGCGGGAGATACACTCGGCTGAATATTTATCAATCGGCTTAATTTAGGATAAATAAAGATTGACATCAATGACCTAGCGACTAGTTTTGGTGACACACGCAGCACCTTTATTTCCTGTAACAGGAAACGAATTTATTATGAACACAATGAATATAACACTTCTCTGTCTGTTCGTTTCATTCACTTGACCTCGAAGTTAGATATCAACAGTGCACTTTAGCGTGAAATCTTGATAACATGATTTTTATATCTTTTTTTTTTTTTTTTTTTGAAAACATACAAACATTTGAACGTAGCACATATAAAAGCAAAGCCTTGGTGCTACATTCCGATTCGGAACTCGACCTTCTGTTTATTATACACATACTTCGCAGCCAACTGTTAAGTGTACAGGACAATTGCGGGGCCAGGCTACGATCCTACTAACACTAACAGTCTCTCCCGAGCCGAGACTCGAACCTACGACAACTGGCTTGTTAGGCCAGCATCGTACCTCGAGACCAGCTGGGAGGGTCGTAAGGAATGTTCATTTTATAAAACGGACATTTTGAATAGACGATAGAAACTAAACGTTAACCCCAAATTTGGTGAATCTTCCTTTATCGTGTAGTTGAGTTTGTTGACATTGTGCCGGTGTTGTGGTTTTGGTGTCAGAACGGTTAAGTTTCGAAAAATGGCACGAATCGATCAAGATACTCGTTTTTTGATTATTCAAAAGTACTGTTCCGAGGGACTATCCTGTAGAAATATTGCAAAACTTGTGAAAAGGTCTAAGTCTGCTGTGTACCAGATCATCAGAAAGTTTGGAGAACACCATACTCTTGAAGATTTGCCAAGATCCAGAACCAGAAAAGGTGCGGCTAATCCACAAATCGAGCAGAAATGTGTGAAGCTTTTACTGTCCGATAAATGTGACTCTGTGCGAAAAATTGCTCAAAAACTCAGAGTTAGCATAGGAACGGTTCAAAATATCAAACGGAGGAATAACATCAGAACCTACAAAAAACAGAAGACACCGAAACGGACTAAGGAACAGCATGAACGGGCAAAGGAACGATGTCAGAGGTTGGATAGGATACTGAAAAAGCAAAGAAACTGTTGCATTTTAATGGATGACGAAACTTACTGTAAACTGGACACAACAACACTTCCGGGGCCACAATTTTTCAATTCTATTGTAGGCAGGGAAGTACCAGATGTAAAACGGTCGATTAGAATGGACAAGTTTGGCAAGAAAGTGCTGGTATGGCAAGCTATTTGTTCTTGCGGAAAAAAAAGTTTGCCCTATTTCACAATAGGAACCATAAACGCTGAGAATTATCGGAAGGAGTGCATTCAAAAACGTCTTGTTGCGTTGTATCGTCAACACAAGACCCCACCAATGTTCTGGCCAGACCTTGCATCCGCCCACTACGCTGCTGCCACTCTTGAAATGCTAAAGAAATATACGATTAAATTCGTCGAAAAGGAGAATAATCCACCAAACTGTCCAGAGCTACGTCCGGTTGAACGCTATTGGGCAATTATCAAGCGGTATCTTCGAAAGGATGGTAGAGAAGCACAGTCAATTGATGAGTTCAAGAAAATGTGGTCATCTGCAAGCCGAAAAGTTAAGCCAGAAACTGTAAAGAGGCTTATGAGTGGAGTTCGAGGAAAAGTTCACCAGTTTTATAGTTAGATGAACTTAGTTAGGTTTTACATTTTATACTTTTTGTTGAGAAATAAACCGTCATTTTGCAAAAAAACCGTCTAGAAATTGCTTGAAAAATAATAAAGATATCACCAAAACAAAGTGTCCGTTTGATAAAATGAACAGTCCTTAGAATGGGTTCGGGGTGATTGGAATTGTGGCCCTGGATTGGTAACTCTAATTGATTATTGTTAAAGTTTGCTAACTTAGTTTTACAGCCTGAAAACAAGTTCTGACAGAGAAAAAGATAGAGAACAGATTGATATTCTTCTGTTTGAATTTCACCCAACACATTTCGAGTATTTCATCTCAATACACAGGCGGTTCCTAAAGCTGCTTAGAATATGTTCCCTACCCTATCTTCTGTTTTTGATTTTAATTTATCACGAGATACACAATCCGCCGTAGATTTTCTGTGTTTTTTACTATAACTTGACGAATAAGGAAGTTTTTGTTGTTTGTATCGTATTGTACTTATTGTATTGTAGCTAACATAACTGTTTTTAGTTTAAGACACTCAACCATCATTGGGACATTTGTTGTCTGTTGATGTTGACTAATAAATAAACAGAAACGACCTTCCCGTATATGAAAAAATAAATAATGAAATTTAACTGAAATAGTCCAAATCTCTCAAGTCTGAATCTTAAAAAAAAAGTGAAAATTCTCATCATTAAAATGTGCTATTTGATTAACTGGTCGACAAAAACGAAAAAAATGCGCTTAAGCTCAAACTGTAAAAGTGAAAGATTATAACTTTTTAACCATTGATTCGTTGTTTTGCTTTCGTCTCGATTAGACGCAAATTGTTTATCTCCGTTTGATTCGCAAAATAACAATACACGAGTTATCGTACGGGTGTTTTTTTTTCGATTAGTTCTTGTGCTGTGCGATAACAATAGCAGTATATCGGCAGAAACATCTTCTGCACACTGGTAGGGGCAGGCTACCCCGCCAGTGAACTGATACGCAGCTGATATATCAGCAAGTATAATTCTCCCGCACCGCTGTTACCCCGCTAGCAGCACGGACCATACGATCGAGCGAGTGGAAGTCAACTACAAGTGGCATCTACAAGGTCGCGTGTAAGATACGGCCACTGTGTCACAACACGAAGCTGGATCGTCATTGTTTGTTCTGCGGAGACACTCGAATGATCCTACTATCAGCCGTGAGGTCGTGACTTAGACGTTCGGTGTAGTATTCACTTTAGAATTTTTATCATTATTATTAATATTATTACTATCAATATTATTATTATTAATATTATTATTATTTTTGTTATTATTATTATAATTATAATTATTATTATTACTATTATTACTATTGTTATGAGTATTAGTATTGCTGTCTTTTTTTTATTTTGATCCATTGTAGTTTGAAAAATTGTTTTTAAAATTTACTATCAACTACTTGATTCTCCCCCCCCCCACATTCGAATATTTATCGTTTGTGTGCGGTAGAGCGTAACGCTCCCGCAAAATGGACGACATGCAGGTGCAACTATTCCTGGATGTGGAAACAAATGGGGAAGAGATTGAAATCTCCCCCATCAATTCCCCACTGCCTTCCCCTTTACCTAGCCCTGTATCAAGGGTACCGGAAGTACGGGTAAAACCTTACCCAGATGCCGCGAAAGGTCCGTTCGTAGTTTACTTCAGGCCCATAAAGAAGCCTCTAAATATTATTCAAATCGTCAAGGACCTGGCAAAACAGTTTTCGGCCGTAACGGAGATTACGAAGGTGAGGCCTAACAAACTGCGAGTTGTCGTGAGTAGCTTGAAGCAAGCAAACGAAATTGCTAGCTACGAGCTCTTTACAAGGGAGTACCGCGTGTACATCCCTGCCAAGGACGTGGAGATCGACGGTGTGGTTACCGAAGGAAACCTCACGGTCGATGACATTTTGCGTCACGGGGTTGGTTGTTTCAAGAACCCCCTGGTTCAAAATGTAAAGATACTGGATGTCAAGCAATTGCATTCAGTATCCATCGAAGAAGGGAAGAAGAAATTCCTCCCTTCGGATTCCTTCCGTGTGACATTCGCCGGATTCGCACTGCCGAGCTACATAGCTTTGGACAGGGTTCGTCTGCCTGTACGCCTGTTTGTACCGCGGGTCATGCATTGCCAAAACTGCAAGCAGTTAGGTCATACAGCCACCTACTGCTGCAACAAGGCACGCTGCAGCAAGTGCGGAGGCAATCATGCTGAGTCCGTTTGCAGTGAGGATACTGAAAAGTGTCTTTACTGCGAGGGAGCTCGGCATGACCTTTCGGCGTGTCCCGCGTACAAACAGCGCGAGGAAAAAATCAAGCGTTCCCTCAAGGAACGATCAAAGGGCTCTTTTGCAGAAATGCTTAAGACGGCTGAGCCACCCTCGACAGGAAACATCTTTTCTTTTTTGCCAACCGATGAGGGTACATCTGACGATCCCGTTGAAGGGTGTTCTTATGCCATGCCAGAAGGATCTAGGAAGAGGAGAAATATCAACTCTCCTAATCTTTCTCGCAAAGGTCGTAAGATAACCCCTAGCGGAATGACCAACAAGCCAACGCAAAAAGGAAGCGGTGAAGAAAAACCGAAGCAAGTACCTCCTGGTTTTAATTTCAAATCAAATCAGGAGTACCCACCGCTTCCTGGGGCACCAAAAACCCCTCGTGCACCCATTTCTCGATCAGAAGATAAAAAAGAAACAGGGTTCATAAAATTTTCTGATATTGTGGACTGGGTATTTTAAACGTTCAACATACCAGATCCCCTTCAAAACATTCTTCTTGCCTTTCTCCCTACAGTGAAAACCTTTTTGAAGCAACTCTCAGCAACTTGGCCCCTCATTTCAGCTATCGTATCTTTCGATGACTAATACGTCGAAAGAGGTTAGGAATTTTGTCACTGTGTTACAGTGGAACTGCAGAAGTATCATCCCCAAATTCGATTTATTTTCACATTTGATAAACACATACAATTGTGATGCGTTCGCGCTCTGTGAAACTTTTTTCAATTCAAATGACCAACTTAATTTCCACGATTTCAACATCATTCGTCGAGATCGAGACTCACACGGTGGAGGGGTACTTTTAGGGATCAAAAAGTGCTATTCTTTTTTCAGAATCGACCTCCCCTCGATCTCGAATATTGAAGTTGTTGCCATTCAAACGAATATGAATGGAAAAGACCTTTGCCTTGTTTCGGTATATATTCCCCCATCCGCGCGGATTGAACAGAAGCAACTCCTCCTAGCAGAATTGCTTCCCGCACCTTTTTTGATTTTGGGAGATTTTAACTCTCACTGTTCGCTATGGGGGTCGCTGTACGACGACAACCGATCTTCTTTAATCTGTAACTTGATCGACGACTTCAATATGACACTTTTGAATACTGGGGAAGCGACACGTGTACCTAATCCTCCAGCACGTGAAAGCGTGCTTGACCTATACCTCTGCTCGACATCACTAGCGTTAGATTGGCAGTGGAAAGTAATCAGCGATCCCCACGGTAGTGATCATCTTCCAATCGTTATATCAATTGCTAATGGTTCAACTCTCCCGAACCCAATCAATATTTCCTACGACCTTACACGTAATATTGATTGGAAGCGTTATGAGTCTATTATAGCGGAATCTATCGAGACTCACGAGGAACTTCCTCCGGAGGAAGAATACGCGTTCCTTTCTGGCTTGATAATCGACGCCGCGACTCAAGCTCAGACGAAACCGATACCCGGGGTAACGATTAGACAGTGCCCTCCCAACAAATGGTGGGACAAAGAGTGCTCTGAGCTGTACGTGCGAAGGTCCGCGGCGTATAAGGACTACCGGGAGTACGGCACTGTCAACCTACTTCGAAAGTACGAGGCACTAGGCAGGCAGATGAAGAGCTTTGCTCGAAAAGAGCAAATGGCTTCTGCGTTCTTGGATATTAAGGGGGATTTTGACTCTGTCTCTGTAGAAGATTTAAGCGCGAAACTTCATTCGCAGGGACTTTCACCAAATTTGAACATTTTTTTGCTCAATTTGTTGTCAGAAAAGCATATGTATTTCTCACATGGCGATTCGACAACTTCCCGAATTAGTTACATGGGCCTCCCCCAGGGCTCATGTTTAAGTCCTATCTTATATAACTTTTACGTCAATGACATCGATGATGGTCTTGCAAATTCATGCACGCTAAGGCAACTTGCAGACGATAGCGTTGTATCCATTACTGGTAGCGAGGCTAGCGATCTGCAAGGACCATTGCAAGATACCTTAGACAATTTGTCTGAATGGGCTCTTAAGCTGGGTATCGAATTCTCTCCGGAGCAAACTGAGTTGGTCGTTTTTTCTAGGAAGCATAACCCAGATCAGCTGCAGCTCCTACTAACGGGTAAAACGATCTTTCAGGTTTTAGTCGCTAAATATCTCGGGGTCTAGTTCGACTCTAAATGCACCTGGGCTTGTCATATTAGGTATCTGACATGAAAATGCCAACAGAGGATTAATTTTCTTCGTACGATTACCGGAACCTGGTGGGGTGCCCACCCAGGAGATCTTCTAAGGTTATACCAAACAACGATATTGTCAGTTCTTGAGTACGGTTGTTTCTGCTTTCGCTCCGCTGCGAACACGCATATTTTGAAGCTAGAAAGAATACAATATCGTTGTTTGCGTATTGCCTTGGGTTGCATGCAGTCGACCCATACGATGAGTCTTGAAGTGCTAGCGGGTATTCTTCCGTTGAAACATCGTTTTTGGAATCCCTCTTACCGGTTACTAATTCGATGTACGGTCATGAACACATTAGTAATTGAAAATTGCGAGAGGTTGGTCGACCTTCAATCCCAAACCAAATTTATGACTTTATATTTTGATTACATGGCTCAAGATATTAACCCTTCTTCATACGTTCCCTTCAATGTCGCACCTTTAGATACTTCTAACAATGCTATATTCTTCGACACCACCATGAAAGAAGACATTATTGGTATCCCGGATCAACTGCGCCCACAAGAGATCCCTAAGATAATTTCAAATAAGTTTAAACATGTGAGTTGTGATAAAATGTTTTATACTGACGGATCTAATCTAGATGGGTCCACTGGCTTCGGTGTTTTCCACGATAATTTTACCGCCTCCTACAAACTCGATGCTCCTGCTTCCGTGTACGTCGCAGAACTTGCTGCTATTCAGTACTCTCTTGGGATCATCGAAACCCTGCCCATAGACCACTACTTCATCTTCACAGACAGTCTCAGTGCCATTGAGGCGCTGCGATCGATGAAGACTGTGAAGCACACCCCGTATTTCCTGGGAAAAAGACGGCGGTTTTTAAGTGCTTTAACAGATAAAAATTACCGGGTTACCTCAGCTCATTGTTCCATTCCGGGCAATGAAAAGGCTGACGCTTTAGCTAAGGTGGGTGCTATTGATGGCGATATTTATGTAAGACCAATTGCTTATGATGAATTTTATAGCATTTTGCGTCAGAGAACACTCAACAGTTGGCAATTATCATGGAACTCAGATGAACTGGGACGGTGGCTACATTCCATTTTTCCTAAGGTATCGACGAAAGCATGGTTCAAGGGGTTGGATGTAGGTCGAGACTTCATTCGCGTGATGTCCAGACTAATGTCCAATCACTACACGTTAAACACGCATCTCTTTCGTATAGGGCTTGTAGACAGTAATCACTGCGTTTGTGGCGATGGCTACCATGACATCGAGCATGTTGTTTGGTCGTGTGCCGAATTCTGTGGTGTTAGGTCCGAGCTTATAGATTCCCTTCGGGCCCGAGGAAAACAACCGAACGTACCCGTTAGAGACATTCTGGGAAGCGGTGATCTCCAGTACATGACACAGCTATATGTGTTCATAAAACACACTGGTATTAAAATATGAAACTCTTCTATCTATTTGTTAGATTACCACTCCCGCTACACGCTGAAAGAAGATGATACACTAAGCTGGAGACACTCAAACGAAGACTCGGCATCTTTATGTTCACGCAGACACCTCAGTCCAAACAGCTCAAATAGAACATCACTGCTTAGCCATGTACAAATAAATAAATCGTATAACTCAATATAGTTAAAATCAAAATTGTAACTCCCCTCCTCTCACTTTAAATCCCCACTAGCTCGTAGTCGGCCGCGAGGTATAAAAAATGTGCCTCCCTCTTTCCCCTGCTAATTTAGAATTAAAAAAAAATGTACTTGGCTCAGTTAAACATAAATTGTGTCGTGCCGTGTCAAATAAACTATTTTTAAATTAAAAAAAAAACTTTTTAACCATTCCTGTAATTTTTGCTGCTCTCAGCCAAATAGGAATTAAAATGAAGTTTTCCTAAAAGCAAACGTAGAAGCGACGAGCCTAGTGAGCAATTATTCTGCGGTCTTTTGACGCGCTTCCGCGCTTGCTGGGGGCACAAAAATTCACAGCTATAATCTTTTATATTTTTCCAGCTTAAGTCATGGGACAAAAGCTGTGTTGTGACCAGTGCAGTGTTATGAAGAATTCCAATAACAGCCTTCGAGACCGATAGACTTTTCATTTTAAACAGAGATTTGTGAAAATCGGTCCAACCGTCTATGATAAATGTGTCAATCAAAATCGATTTTTCGAATATCGTTTAGCGGTAGGGCTCGAAAGTTTCGTCTTCTCATCTTTGACCGCTTTGAGGCACGTGTTCTCGATGTCCGATCGAGCTGAAATTTGGCATAGGGACTCTATTTGAGAAGACGAAACATTCGCTAAACGATGTTCGAAGGTCAATTTTTCGTTTATATCTGGGAAGGAGAAACGGATACGAAGCTGTGTGAGTGTCAAAATGAACCAGAATGAGCTGTCATTGACTGTCAATTTGAACCAAGGAAAAAAAAGCATTTTTTTTGCAATGAGTATTGTTATAACAGAACGGTATCGCGTTGCTCGAAAATATATTCTTCGCGAACAGTTTTTGTATTCATTGTCGTTTTACAAAATATTTTGGTTTGTTTTTACGTAAAATAATAAATTTCATAAGCTTTAAAGAAACAATCATGCTAGCGTACTGCGATTATTAAACTTGCGTTTCTTTGGATTTAAGGCTTTGGTTACAATTTCGAACACACTTCATCACGGTCGAACTCAAAACTCTGAAGAAACTTTCATACAACGGCAAATTGAAAAAAAAACACAGGCTCGGAAAATTAGTCTGTAAAATTTGCACATTCAGTATTCCTGATGTTTCTAAAAACTTCGTTTGAGTCATGCATGTGTTACAGCAAAAAGATAGTTACACGCTATCAGAAAACGATGCATGTGCGTGTTCTCTGTTTTGAGTGTAGTATTCGTTTCTCCCTCCCAGGTTTATACATACATCTCATTGGCATTGTGCTTGTGCATACAGAAAATGTCGAATGGTAAACTTTTCCAGGAGAAAGGTAAAACCAACTGTTTTACAGACACCGGCACGAAGAAGCATGGTTTTTCAGTGCCGAATGTCTGGTGTCGAAATAAATTATCAGCTTTCCTTTTGATAACGCTAACCATATAATGCGTCCGTTAGTTCAGTAATTAATAGCTTAAAAACCGAGTTATAAAAATCCATCTAAGCTAACTTGTTTTGTTTGTAGTCAACAAACCGGTTTGGTGTCACTCGAGCTCTGTCAAAAAAAAAACAATTTGATTACCTTTGACCATGATATAACACGAACCGACTACCGGCTAAGCCAGTTTACCGACAATAGTTTGTTGTTGTTCTTGGTCGAGAGTTGGATTTTGAACTTCGCAGTTATATTTGAATCTATTCTTCCTCACATTCCTACACGTTATATTCAGCAAACAGGTTATATCATGCGAAACATACGACGCAATAGCTGTTAAGTAACAATATGTTGTTTGTATTTTCAACATAAAATAGTAAAACCAATGTTGTGATAAGTTAATAAAGCAGTCACTGTGAGATTTTTTTCAAAGCGACTGATTGAGCCATTTTCAAGCATCTTTTTCGTTATGAACACCATTTTTGTCAATTAGTTTGAATTACGAATATTTCGAAATGTGCAGGTGAAAAAAAAGGAACGAGCTCAGTGACTGTTTGGTATTATCCTTTTGAGCTCAAACTGCAGAGAGAGCTAATAGAGATGTTCGTAGAACCGGAAAATTATTGAGCAACTATTATAGTTTCAATATTCTTGAATTTGTTCACTTGTTTTTTTTTTGTTTTTATTTTGTGCAAACCGTAGTTTGGACAACAAAAATGAAAATGAGCACAGTACAGAATTTATGTTAGTTCTATCAAAACTTCAAAACTTGTTCTCCGACAAATTTCTATAATAAAATCGAAATAGATGCTAATTTAAAATCAAGTATCGCATTTCTTCACGAACTAACGAGGAAAAAAACGACAACGCGTAATTTCAACGAATTCTGCTTACACAAAATCTGCATCCAAAAGTTTGCATATATCTCGCCAAACATGTGAAAACGGCCCATATGCCATATGTAAACAAACCACAATTTAACGTTTTCAATGAATACAAGCCTAATCTACCCGTACAATTATGATTGTATGATTAAAAAAATCTATTCAACAAATCTTTTTCGGAAGGATAGATTACGCTTCTATTAATAAAAAACGAGAAAATTCGGATGATATGCAGCGTTATCCGTGACAAGATTTGTTCTAAGAGCTAAACGACTAACTCATTCTTAAACGTTCACCATCAAATATCACAGAAAACGTCTTACTTTCGGGAGCACGTTTTCAATTAAGATTGATAGGTGTACTTGTTTAATTTATGGCGTTCAATCTTGCTATACAAACATATAGTAGCAGTATTGTCTCTCAATGTACACACATCTATTTACATATAATGTTACACACAAACCTCTCCGCTGGAAGCGCTCATCACGCAGTCTAGCCATAAACAAATCCGGTCGTCCGTCGAAATCCGACCGACCGAGAACTTCCTTGACCGTATCGTAATCATTCACGATGACCGCCGGCATTGGCCCCAGATACAAACCAATCAGCTTGCTTCCGTAATACTGGGATAACTTGGCGGCTGCCTGATTTAGATGCCGGTAGTTCAAGGCCAACAAGAAGGGATAACTACCGAGCAAGGGCAACCGGGGTGGCCCTGGAGGAAAGTTAGACGAAGGCCGCTCAAACAAGTATCGATAAGCTTGGTAGATTAGAAGTCCAATCGACAGAGCGATTATCACCTCGGTTATCAACACCATGGCGTCGTCTACAAGCGACTAGTTCGATACAAAGATAGAGCACTGCTGATTTACCGCAAACAATTTAAATTAGTTCGGTAGGTGTGTACTATGTCTATCCTTTTCCCTTACACACAGTAGCGAGGTGTACTCCAATGCAACACGATACAACGGAATACTGAATTTCGTAACCCGCAGATCACATCTAGTTCCATGCAACGCAAACACACGACTGATGATGAGCACAAACATTTTGACACTCTTATTCTGCCTGCTCTGTGTTTGCATTTTGTTTTTTGATGGTTTGCTTCTCCCATCCTCACAGCAAAATATATACCGAAGTTATACAGACTTACTAAGCAGTGCTGCTGCTATACTGTTGTTGCAATAGTAAACGCTACACAGCGAACGTTGAGTCCTCACTCCACCTGACGCCTCCTTTGGGAAATCATGTCTCTTTAGATACTCCCCTTCAACCCCATCAAGACCACCGATACGTTTACCCGAGTGAATCCGAGGGATCCACTGATGCGCATCTCCACGAAACTTTTTATCGGAAAATGGGTTTTGGTCCAGGATCCGTTTCATACCATTTGTTGGTACGCTAGGATTTTTTATGCCATGGAATAATATGCTATTCAATATATTTTTTATTTACCTTCTGCAATTGAGACAAAGTTAGCTTTTCCCCACTAAGTGTGAAGTAAACTAAAATAGACAATCAAAAATTGACACTTGACGTAATGGCGATGAACGTAACGTTGATAAGATAATACTAATTAGAGCCGATAATGGAAACGTTTTGATAAACAATTAGAAAATCTTTCTTCTAATCTTTGTTCAATCGGTATTTATAGTATAACTGTCTGTCAATAATTATCGAAAAGGAAAAAAAATGTACACATTTTAATGTAGAAAATTCACATTTGCTATTTTTTTTACTTATAATTTTTACATTGTAAAAAAAAGTATAGCAACAAAAACAAATTCCAACATGTTTGCGTATATGAACTTGTTGAAATCTGGTTTTGTTGGTATATTTTTTTTACCTATTTACGGCTACGCAAAATTTAATACACTAAGGTAGCTTTTTACGCGTTTTTTTACGCGAATTCCGGAATTTGCGCGGTTTTTTATGTGCGGATTCCGGAATTTACGCGTTTTTTTTTACGCAGCACGTATCCCCCGCGTGAAAAGCGACTTTAGTGTATATATTTAATTAGATATTACTCTCCCAGCTAGTCTCAAAGTACGATGCTGGCCTAACAAGCCAGTCGTCGTAGGTTCGAGTCTCGACTCGGGAGAGACTGTTAGTGTCAGTAGGATCGTAGCGCTAGCCCCGCAATTGCCCTGTACACTTAACAGTTGGCTGCGAAGTCTGTGTATAATAAACAGAAGGTCGAGTTCCGATCCGGAATGTAACATCAAGGCTATATACTATATACTAATTAGATATTAAAAGTCGCACCAACTAATGAAATGATTACCTGCATTTTTTTAATATATAGTAATGTTTTCTAGAATGCACAATAATTGAAAAAAAAAACGTTTGAAATCATAGAATTTCAAATCAATTATAATTTGAAGATGACTAGAGAATGGAGTACGGCACGCCGTACCCTGGTTGCAATAGACAATTTGGATCTTGGTGTCAATGTTTTCTAGCACGTATCAGTTTGTGATCAGATTTCATTTCAACTCTGTGAAGCACGAGCTATGAAACGCGATACATCAAGGCTCTCATTCACTAGGGCTGTTAAAAATGGAAAAAAAAAAATACAAAAAAGACAAATTTTATGATTGAAAGTATTTTCGCTACAGCGCTACAGACCGATAAAGGGGCCAAAATGTGCCAAAAAATGTATCACCATAATTGGCACTAATTTCGTTTAAACATCCTACGTTTTTTTTTCAATTTGACACTGGAAATGCGATTTTGTTTTCTACGCTTCCTCTTCTAGTATCCGCGAAATTGTTATTCAACATCCCTTTCCGGGGTAAGCATCCTCCCTCTCCGCTGGCAGCGGATTTACAATTTTCAAATCACACGAAAAGCCCGCTAGTATAGTCATTGTATTCACTAGTCTGGCGAAGTGGCTTTCGCAAACCAGTTTGAACTGTTGAAATGAGAGCCAGATTGAACTTCAACAATATGTCACAAAATTCTATTCATTTTCATTTTACCTTCAGCATCCTGGTAAAACCGAAATAAACATACGTTTTTCATCCACTGCTGATAAACTTTTCTATGAACTTCAACTTTGCAACTACGAGAGTAGTTATTCCTCATGTGCTAGCTGAAATATTCTCCAGTTTGGGATTTTAGTTTGGAAATGTTCGCACATTCATGATTTTTCACTCTACCAGGCTAATAAATACAGTGACTATATTCGCAAGCAGTACCTACTTCAGTAATAACAACATGTAAGGTAAACAAGATTTGTCCCGTTCCCAGTACCACCAGTGGAAGCTGCATTTGAACGAGAGACGTTATGGTAAAACCTTTGTTTTGTCAGTATCAATTCGCGTCATCGTACGGTGCCTGTTGCTACGCTCAGTCTATCACCGCCGAACCATGAAGTTTTTTTTTTCTTCATCTATAGTTTATTTGACACGGCACAAATACAATTCAATGTTTAACGGCGCCAATTATATCTGGTAGCTTACTTTCTAAAGTATCTTAATAACTAAAAGCAAATTTTTTATCCTCGCTGCCGACTACGAGCTGAAACTAAATCTAACTTAAAGCTAGAATATTTTGCATTAAAAGCACAGGTTTGCTGTTTGATGGTTTTCATTGCCATAGGTAAGCAGCATATTAAATTTGTTCCGCTGCTGGGCCAAGATATAACGGACTGGCATTTTGGGTTGTTTCCATCGGCCCTTGAGAGTATCGTGCGGGTCTGATTGCTGTTTCCGGATCCGGGGTCTTAACGTGTTCTTGTCGTTTGGTTGGATGTAGGCGGAAGGGGATAGGACTAAACTGGGGCGTGGATGGATTTCAGGAAAACGTATATAAGGGACATGTAGGATAGGTCACGGCTCGCCAAGACATCACGAACAGGAACAGCCGGCTGCCTACCTTCGGCCTGCAGGGAAGCTATTAATTTAGACCTGGTGTCACGGTGTACAGGGCATGACCAAACAACGTGCTCTATGTCGTGATAACCTTCACCACAGGCACAGATACCACTTTCCCCGAGCCCAACACGACGGAGATGCGCGTCAAATCTATAGTGATTGGACATAAGCCGGGACATCACGCAAATGAAATCCCGACCTACATCCAACCCCTTGAACCACGGGTTCGTCGATACCTTGGGGATTATGGAATGTAACCACCTTCCCAGTTCCCCCTTGGTCCAAGAATTTTGCCAACTGATGATCGTATTCTGACGTACAAATGCGAAAAATTCATTAAAGGCAATTGGTCTTTCATAAATATCACCGTTTGCTGCGCCCACCTTAGCCAAAAAGTCCGCTTTCTCATTACCCGGTATCGAGCAGTGAGAAGGGACCCACGCTAAGGTAATCTGAGTAGATTTTTCGGATAAAGCACTCAGATGTTCCCGTATTTTCCCCAGGAAATACGGAGAGTGCTTAACATCTTTCATCGATCGGAGAGCCTCAATGGAACTGAGACTGTCCATAAAGATGAAATAATGGTCCGTGGGCATTTTTTCGATAATCCCTAGGGTGTACTGAATTGCAGCTAATTCTGCGACGTAAACAGAAGCAGGATTATCGAGCTTATGGGAGACGGTTAAATTGTTATTGAAGATACCGAAGCCAGTGGACCCATCAAGAAGTGATCCGTCAGTGTAGTACATATTGTCGCAGTTGATGTTTCGATATTTATTGGAAAAATTTTTAGGGATCTGCTGCACGCGTAAATGATCCGGGATTCCACGAGTTTCTGCTATCATGGATGTATCGAAAAACACAGTAGAATCAGAAGTATTTGATAAGTCGACACGATTTGGAATATTCGAAAAAGGGTTTATATTTTGGGACATGTGATTGAAATACAATGTCATAAAACGGGTTTGAGAATTAAGTTCGATTAACCTTTCAAAATTTTCAATCACGGGACGGTTCAAGACCTCACATTTGATTAGAATACGAGAAGACAGGCTCCAGAAGCGGTTTTTCAATTGTAGTACTCCAGCTAAGATCTCCAAACTCATCGTATGGGTCGATTGCATGCAACCCAAGGCGATACGCAAACAACGATATTGTATTCGCTCCAGTTTGATCAAATGTGTGTTTGCTGCGGAGCGGAAGCAGAAACACCCGTACTCAATAACAGACAGTATCGTTGTTTGGTAAAGCCTTATAAGGTCTCCTGGGTGGGCTCCCCACCATTGTCCGGTTATTGTACGAAGAAAATTCACTATTTGTTGACATTTTTTCATCAGATACCTTACATGACAACCCCAGGTGCCTTTAGAGTCGAACCAGACACCAAGATATTTGTGTACCAAAACCTGAGAAATCGTTTTACCCATTAATTGTGTTTGAAGCTGAGCAGGTTCATGCTTCCTAGAAAAAACTACTATCTCAGTCTTCTCCGGAGAGAATTCGATACCTAGCTGTAAAGCCCAAGCAGACAAATTGTCCAAGGTATCTTGCAATGGTCCTTGCAAATCGGCAGCTTTGGCTCCTGTAACAGAGATTACACTGTCCTCTGCAAGTTGTCTTATCGTGCATGAATTTGCCAGACATTCGTCGATGTCATTTACATAAAAGTTGTAAAGAAGGGGGCTTAAACATGAGCCCTGGGGAAGACCCATGTAGCTAATGCGAAAAGTTGCCAAATCGCCGTGCGTAAAATGCATGTGCTTTTCGGACAACAAATTGTGCAAAAAATTGTTCAAAATTGGAGAAAATCCTTGTCGGTGAAGTTTACCCGAAAGAATGTCAATAGAAACGGAATCAAAAGCCCCCTTAATGTCCAAGAACGCAGACGCCATTTGTTCTTTGCGAGCATACGCCAGCTGAATATCTGTTGAAAGCAACGCAAGACAATCATTCGTCCCTTTGGCACGGCGGAAGCCAAATTGAGTATCTGATAGTAGACCATTTGATTCGACCCAATGGTCTAAACGACGGAGTATCATTTTTTCCATCAATTTCCGGATACAGGATAGCATTGCAATCGGCCTATAAGAGTTGTGATCAGAAGCTGGTTTTCCTGGTTTTTGGATGGCGATCACCTTCACTTGCCTCCAATCCTGCGGTACAATGTTTTGCTCCAGGAACTTATTGAACAAGTTCAACAAGCGCCTCTTGGCATTGCCGGGTAGATTCTTCAACAAGTTGAATTTGATTCTATCTAACCCAGGCGCGTTATTGTTACTGGACAGGAGGGCAACTGAAAATTCTGTCATCGTAAAAGGTGATTCTATCGCGTCGTGGCCCGGAGACGCATCGCGAACAATGTTTTGCTCAGGAACAGAGTCCGGACATACTTTCCTGGCAAAATCAAATATCCACCGACTTGAAGACTCCTCGCTTTCGTTGACCGTTACGCGATTCCGCATTCTTCGGGCTGTGTTCCAAAGAGTGCTCATCGATGTCTCCCTTGACGTCTCGTTCACGAACCGACGCCAATATCCGCGTTTCTTTGCTTTAGCCAAACTTTTAAGCTTGGTATCAAGCTCCGAATATCGTAAATAGTCGCCAGGTATACCTTCCTTCTGGAAGGCCAAAAACGCGTCGGATCTTTGCGTGTAGACATCGGAGCACCCTTGGTCCCACCACGGAGTGGGAGGCCGTTCTTTGATCGTTACGCCGGGATATTTCTTCGTTTGGGCTTGCAACGTGGCGTCGAGAATCAAGCCCGCGAGGAGGTTGTATTCTTCAAGTGGTGGATGATGTTGAATCGACTCGACCGCTTTTGAAATCATTTCCTCGTATAACTTCCAATTGACATTCCGTGTGAGGTCATACGGAATGTCAATTGGTCGCATGCGAGTTGACCCGTTTGTAATTGAATTAAGTATAGGCAAATGGTCGCTACCGTGAGGATCGAGGATTACCTTCCATGTGCAATCCAACCGTAGCGATGTCGAACATAAGGATAGATCCAAAGCGCTTGGGCGCGCTGGAGGTTTCGGGATACGTGTCATTTCACCGTTGTTTAAAATAGTCATGTCGAAGTCATCGAAAAGGTTATAGATTAAACAGGAGCGGTTATCATTGTAAGGGGAACCCCAAGCCACACCATGAGAGTTGAAGTCTCCCAAAATCAAACGTGGCGAGGGAAGAAGTTCTATTTAATCAAAGAGCAGCCGTTGCCCAACCTGTGCTCTGGGAGGAACATATATTGAGGCAATACAAAGCTCATTTACCTTGTATTGTCATTTGACATGCGACAACTTCGATGCCTGGAATCGAGGGGAGGTTAATACGATAGAAAGAATAGCACTTTTTAATCCGTAAAAGTACTCCTCCATATAGGGTGTCTCGATCAAGGCGAATAATATTAAAATCATGGAAGTTTAGATCAATATTTGAAGTAAGCCAAGTTTCACAAAGGGAAAATGCATCGCATTTGTTTTTATTTATCAAAACTTTAAACGAATCAATTTTTGGTAAAACACTTCTACAATTCCACTGTAAGACAGAGATAGAATCCTTCATATACGCAGTTGAATTAGGCATCGAAGGATACAATCGCTGCAAGGAGGGGCCATTGGGCAGTCAACTGTTTCAAAAATGATCTAACTGTTGGGAGGAATGCTGTAAGAAAAATTTTAATTGGATCGGGTACATTGAAATTTTCAAAAATCCAGTCCACAATGTCAGAAAATTTCACTAATCCAGAGTTTGTTTCATCAACTGGATGTGCAAAAGGAACAACTGGGGTTTTAGATGTTCCTGGCAGTGCTGGGAACTCCTTCTGGGACTTTAAATTTGCAAGCCCAGGAGGAGTTTGCTTCGGTTTTTCCGCAGCACTGTTTGGTTTGTTCGTACTTTTCATTACACTTTGGGAAATCTTAGGATCTTTACGGGGAAGTTTAGGAGAAGAAACATTTTTCCTCTTCCTAGACTCCCCGGGATTGGCATAAGATGTTCCCGCTGATGAATCGTCAGAATCGGTTTCATCAGAGGACAACAGATCAAAGGGGTTCGATGTTATGATAGAAGTGGTCACGGTCTTCTTCAGCATCTCAGCATAAGAACGCTTTGAACGCTCCTTAAGTGACCGCTTGATTTTATCTCTGCGCTGCATGTACACCGGGCATGTGGAGAGATCATGCTGGTTTTCCCCACAGTGAATACATTTTTCAGCATTAACACTGCAAGAATCTTCCGCATGAGTCTCCCCACACTTGCTACATCGTGCCTTATTGCAGCAGTAGGCGGCTGTGTGGCCTAACTGCTTGCAATTGGTGCAATTCATAACACGGGGTACATACAATCGCACAGACGTGGCTAGGGAGTGCAGATCCGGCAAACGTAACGCGAAACGATTCTGACGGAGTGTAAACTTTTTTACCGCCGACGAGAGACATGGACCGCAATTGCTTACAATCCAAAATCTTCGCCTGTGTTTCGGTATTTTTGAAGCAACCGGTTGCGCTTTTTAGGATACACTCGACAGACAGACTCGAATCGGTTATGACACCGTCGATCTCCACGTCTCGTGCGGGTATGTAAACGCGATACTCGCGTGTGAAGAGCTCAGAGCAAGCGATAGCATTGGCCTGTGCCAGATCACTGACCACGACACGGAGCTTGTTAGGTCGGACCTTGGAAATTTCGGTCACGGCCTTGTACCCCTTCGTCAGGTCTTTAGAAATTTGCAGTATGTTTAATCGCTTTGAATTCACTCCTGCCTTTGGACGAAAATAAACAGTATAGCTGCCCTGTTGAGATCCGTCCGGGTAAAGCCTGGGGCGAGGGGGGACTGGAGAATGAACAGAGGAGGGGGTAACAGAAGGGTCAGGGTCAGGGGGGTTCGGGGATGGTGGCACGGGAGGCGAGGGATCTATATCCATCGCGCTAAATGTAGCGCACTAGCGCACTAGCGCCGACAAGAACACGTACCTATTTACTTCTTCCTTCCAGCAGTGGTTGTCCGATCGTTCGAAGCTGCACCCAAAGCAGCCAGCAGCACCAGTACAGCAGCACCAATACAGCCACTAGCAGTGAGCCGGGTGTGAGATCACTCAGCACAGCGACACGACTCGACTGTCAACTGATGGCCTTGAATTAGAAAGATCTATTCACTGTGCACAGATCAAAACTGCAGCTGGTATTTTGCACCAATACAGCCAAAGTTGCGAGCCGGGTACAGAACGTAGCGACACAACTCACAATCTAGTTGGCCTTTGGCGCGAATAATACACTCTTTTGTTTGGCTATTCGTACACACGGACCGGATTGTAATAGAACGACCACTTTGCACGTCCGTTTCTGTCGAGTGTTCGACGCGGAATGAACCATGAAGTGATCATTAATGACAAAAAAAAATCTCGCGACTCGGATAATGATTATTATTCCGATCGCATGAGAAGTATAATAATGCGCGTTAGTGTTCCATGTTGATACTTTAGAGGACAGGTTGTATAACGTTGATTATTTTTTGAAATATATTTTTTACTCTCAGTTTTTAACCATTCATACTATAGTGCAGAGATGCTTCATTTAAAAACTTCGAATAATGTGACACTTTTAACATGTTTTATGATAAATTTGGTTCTAGAAAATCGGGAAACGGAAAGTTGATTGACTAAATCAGTTTATTTAGTTCTTAAAAATAAAATTCAAAGGTGTAGTATATCAATCTATCTACAAATTAGCGCAAGAATATGATAAAGTATTGTATGCATTTCAACGTTATTGAATTTATTTTGAGGAATGATTATATAAAAAACGATCTAAAGCCGTTGTAGTGTGGAGGAAGTTGACACTCTACAAAATTATTCAAGAGTCGTTTATTGTTGTCACGCCGACACGTTTCCGTTGCACAGCAAACGAAAACAAAATGCTTCTTTGAGGTTGATGATGCTACGGATTTAATATTCTCCAGCATTTGACCTAAATAAACATCCCGTTTCAATTTTCTATATTTAGTACGGTAACCAATCTTTGAAGTTGCTTTGATCCGAATAGATGCATCTGTCTTGAACTCATACATCAGTTTAATACATCAGTGAAATCGGTCAATTTTTGATGAATCACACCACATCTAACATATTCAGATTCCATTAGATTATCTCTAGAGAAGCAATCGGCAATCGGTGTAAAATGTTGGCAGAGGAAACATTTAGCGGTAATAACGATTCCAGGGCGGTAATTAAATTTTCTGAAAATGAACGTTGGAATGAAATGTTCATCTAGGTCATCCCGTTATTTACTGAGTAGAATATTGAAGCTGCAACTTGCATCAGTCCAAGTTTCCAATCAATTCCAATCAATGATAGACAGTTGAAATAAATAAACTTCCTATGCTGCTGGACGCCTATTACTACGCTCGATGGTCCTCAAATTGTGAGATGGAGAGATACGCATAGGAGTAGAACAACATTTTGCAAGATTCTCCTTCAAGCACATTCTTTTCTTTTTGTCATGCCAGTGTCAACAAGAAATACACTTGCATGGAAACGATGAATACGCATGGTAGTTTACCATACGTCTCCTTCGAGTCCCACAGCTGTATTGGATAGCATATATTTATTTTGAAATATTTTTAATTGTGCACCCGTAAATCATTTTTTGCGATTCTTAGTCTATCAAACAATATTCACAATATTCACTACCGTAAGTAAGATATTGTTCATCCAATATTATTACTGTAATTGAATGAATTGTGTTATATTGATCAAACATATTAATGAATCTATGCAAGTTACTGCAGAATCACAAATAAATTACTGTTTTGAAATATTTCAAAAACGAATGCATCTAGAAAGTTAGTTGCAAAAGGTAAAATTGGAAAAAATCTTTAAGACTAATCTTTCAAATACAAATTTGTCTTACATTTTTTTTTTTTGAGTGTGGACTCATCAGCATCACTGCGACCAGAGACATTTGATCTATTGTGATATTGCCCAGATGTTTTCGGTACTCCGCACTTCATATTGTTGCCAGTATCACTATTGAAGTAAATGATACGCTTTTCATTTATATCCGTGCTTGTGTGTGAGAGTTTACCCTTTCGTCTCAAGCTTACTGCTCTACTACACCGAGCCTCTTTCTATCCTACCAATATCGCCAAATTACAATTCCCTGAACGGAGGCTACACCTAATGTTCCTCTCTGGCCAGGTTAATTCTAAGAGGGACTTATTATGTCAAGAGAAAGGAGTCTTATCGGAACCTCGTTCCTCCTACCAGCACCGCGTCACAATCACAATTCCCTGAAGAGGCACTAAATGCTTCACCTCTGGTCAGTTTTATTATAAGTAGGACTTATATTTTGTCAACAGGAAGGAATCTTTTCGGAACCTCGATCCTCCAGCCAAGACCGCACCATAATTACAATTCCCTGAAGAGAACTATTATACGTTACTCAGAACAGTTTTATAATAAGAGGGACTTTTTTGTTAGGATGAAAGTCAGCAGGGGTACTGAAGAATTTAGCTTGAAGGAGGGGTATGTAGTGGAGAGCCTGAGAATAAACCCATGTTAAAGTCCTTTGACAACCAAATGGCCTGATTCTACTAAAAACCCACGACCACTCTCTTATCAAAGCGGACTCTGTAACCTTGCAGCTACGAAGCTCCCTTACCATGTCTTACATTTCTCGATCCGAAACTTTTTATCACAAGTTGTGAAATAAGTTTTATTAGAAATAAATTTTAAGGGAAAAATCAATTCGTTTTTGTATTAATTAAAGATTGTTTATTTTATGTTTATTTTGTATTTTTTTCACCTAACTTTCCAATAAAAAATTGGGTTTTCATTTCTCCATACTGGACTGTTTTTATTTCTCCATACTGGAATTTTGTTATAATTTCAAGTTTCTTAAAAATAAAACAAAAAAATCTAATACTCTTTTAGAAAATTCAAATTTAGTATTTATTTCGAATTTTTCGTAGTTGAAAAATAAATATCGGATTCCCTACAATCCGTCCTAAGACGGTTTTTCTATACAACCAAAGGCTTCAGAGCTACAATGCTGTAAATAAAACCTATGCCAAAATGAACACGTCCTTCCAAAAAATTGCTCTTGAATTTGAAAAAATCCTCCACCCGCGTAAAACTCTCAGTTTGCTTAGACAAATAGATGTGCAAAGTTTCATTGAAATCAAAAACCGTCGATCGCTGATCGAACATTTTTTATTCGAATGAAACTTTACACACGCGGCGTTTTTTTAATTTTCATTTATTATGTTTTGTAATGAACTAATTATTAACTAATATTTATTCAGAGTTTATATTATGTGTTCTGCCACAAAAAGTGACACATCAACACTATTACATATATTCTAAATTTTATTATAATAATAATAGAATGTAATTGCTATCGCAGTTAACTGAATATGATTGCAGGAAAATTTAAAACCTGTCTGTCAAACAAAAAAATCAATTAAAATAAAACTTAAACCTAAACTTACACTTTTTTTATTAAAACATTTATGTGACATGGCACTATACATTAGAGATGGTCGGGTACCTCTACCCGAAACCCGTACCCGACGGGCTCGGGTCGGGTTTTGGGTAACGCCAAAAAATATTTTTCGGGTTCGGGTCGGGTACGGGTAATTTAAAAACCAAGGCTGCGGGTTCAGGTCGGGTACGGGTTTGAAAAATTCTCAACTGATCGGGTACGGGTAATTCGATTTTCGTGTATTATGATAATTTAAATATAAACTTTTCAAGCCTGAGTACAACTTGAACTGCCTTGCAGAATGGTCGCATTTTACCAACAGCTCGAGGCTTGTCTTAGACTACTGAAAGCTATTGGAAATTTTCAATCTTTTCCAAGAAGTATCTGTAATCGCAAAGTATTGAATTTGTTTTTAACGTTTAACGAGTGATTAATGTGTAATTTGTGTTGACAAAATTTGTGTAAAGTGAAATTTGTCCTGAAATGCCAGGACGTACCAAAAAAGCTCGCTTTGATGCGGCTACGAGGAAACGTGAGGCTTCTCCTCCGAGTGATTCAGAAAGCAATAGGTCTGAAATTCTTTCTTCTATAGGTGATCAAGAATTCGAAGCTTCTCATTCTGAGCAAAATCCCGGTATGAAGAAAGCTAAATTTCCACCTGTTGTGGTAACGGTTGCAAATTTTGAAGCTTTACGTTCAGAACTTTCATCATTTCTTTCTGATGTGAAAGTTAATTTTCAAATTGGCCGCCGAGGCGAAATTAGTATTTTGGCCGAATCTTCTGAAGGCCATAAACAACTATTTGACTGAACAGATGTACAAATTTTATACCTATGATGCCAAAAACAAGAGACCGTTTAAGGCTGTTTTGAAAGGTCTTTCAAATGACCAAACTATTGATGAACTTAAAGATTGTTTGACAGAATTACTTCGTTTTTTCCCCAGCCAAGTAATTTTGATGAAACGCAATTCAAATGCAAAAAAATAATAATACTGGAATACACCAGGAAAATTATTTGGTACGTTTTGAGCGTAAGTAATATATTTTTTTTAGAAAAAGCACGTGTTTTATTCAATGTGCGAATAAAGTGGGAAATTTCAAGAGAAATGAATGCATGCATAATCTCACGCAATGCCGGAATTGTCAAGCTTATGGCCATGGAACTCGCAACTGCCATATGACAACAAAATGCATGATTTGTGGTAACTCTTCTCACAAAGGACATCTGTCCCGTGAAAGAGACCACTGATAATTTCAAATGTGTAAATTGTGGGGGTAACCCAAATCAAATTTCTTTGATTGCCCTGTTAGGTCAAAAATTATTTCTTCCAGACAGTGTAGGTATTCAAAACAACCTGTTGTCAATAATATTCATGTGGGTAATCAAAAAACTTTCAATACTGTTCAGACATAACCAGCATTTCCTGTAGCTAGTGTGTCTGTAGTTAATACTTCAAATTTAGAAAACAACAAATTAAAAAAAAATTAATTCTGCTCAGGCACCACCAGGCATTTCATATGCTAGTGTCCTTTCAGGTAAAATTTCATATTCAAACAGCAACAAACCTTTCGGTGCTGAAAAGTCAGCCAGTATTGATTTAGGTAGTCCAAGTCCCGAGAAGATTGACTACCTACAACAATCCATGCTGCAGTTAATGTCCGCTCTGTTGAACTGTAACTCGATGTACGACGCTGTTCAAGTAGGTATAAAATTTACAACTGATATTGTTATGAAATTGAAATTCAACAATGATTTCAAATAATGCTGTAAATTTTCTAAATTGGAATGCTCGCTCTTCAAGAGCGAAAGAAGATGAATTTTTAATTTTTTAACAGTCCACATCATATTTCAGTTATGACTAAAACGCTTTTAAAACCTAACATTGAACTAAAAAGAAACACCAACTATATAATTCACAGGTTAGATAAAATTAATGTTGCCGGAGGTGGAGTTGCAATACTTATCCACCGTCGAATAAAACATCGTGTTATGCCCCATCTTGGAACGAAGGTTATTGAAAGTTTGGGGATTGAAATCGAAGCAGATATTGGTATTTTATTTATAGCCGCAGTGTATTTACCTTTTCAATGCACTGATGAGCAGAAAAATCATTTCAAGGGAGATTTACAAAAACTTACGAAAAATAAATCTAAATTTTTTATCATCGGTGATTTTAATGCAAAACATCGATCATGGAATAATGCACAAATGGAAAAATATTGTTTAACGATTGCTCGGCTGGATTTTATTCAGTTTATTTCCAAATGCTCCTACATGTTTTTCTTCTGTTAGGAATCCATCCACAATTGATTTGGTATTACCAATCAAATTCATTCATGCAGTGATTTGTGAACCCATGCTAATTTTGATTGTGATCATCTTCCTATTACTTTCTCCATATCCCGTGATATTGTTGTAAATTCCACTAGGTCTGTGTTTAATTATCACAATGCCAATTGGGATCGATATCGTACCACGATCGAAAAGAGCTTGAATAATGAAATTGTTTTACAAAACAGTGCTGACATTGATGGAGCATTGGATGATTTGTGCAGTTTAATACTCAATCTCGAAACTTATCAGTTCCTAAGGCTAGAGTGAAATTTAATACACCTATTATTGACAACGAGCTTCAACTTCTTATACGTTTGAAAAACATACGGAGACGTCAATATCAAAGAACTCGTGATCCTGCTTTGAAAGTTATTTTTAGAGATTTACAAACGGAAATCAAACATAGATTCACTTTTTTGCGAAATGAAAGTTTCGTGAGAGAAGTTGAACAACTAAAACCATATTTCAAACCTTTCTGGAAGCTGTCGAAGGTTCTTGAAAAACCTTCAAAGCCCATTCCAGTCATCAAAGATGGTGACCACATATTTCTTACGAATGAACAAAAAGCTCGAAAACTTGCTCAGCAGTTCGAGGGTGTTCATAATTTCAATTTGAACGTAATGAGTCCTATTGAAAATTAAGTATTACAAAAGTATGATCAGATCACTACTCAAGAATTTCTTCCTGAAGAGGTACTAGAAACAAACTTGAATGAAATACGAACTATTATCAAGAACTTTGAAAACATGACAGCACCATCACCAGATGATGGGATTTTTTATATCCTCCTCAAAAGACTTCCCGAAAGCTCTTTAAATTTCTTGGTGACAATATTCAACAGATGCTTTGAATTAGCATATTTTCCCTCAAAATGGAAAAATGCCAAAGTCATTCCAATTTTAAAACCTGAAGAAGTCCAACTAAAGCATCAAGTTATCGTCCAATTAGTTTACTCTCTTCTATAAGCAAACTTTTTGAAAGAATGATTCTCAATAGAATGATGACACATATCAATGAAAATTATTTTTTTTTTCAAATGAGCAGTTTGGATTGCGCCATATTGGTTACTAAGAGTAACCAATATGATTCGTACTAATAAATCCGAAGGTTATTCCACTGGCGCTGCTCTTCTAGACATAGAAAAAGCATTTGACTGTGTTTGGCATGACGGTTTGATAGTTAAAATGTCCATTTTCCGTTTTCCTCTTTACATCGCAAAAATTATTCGAAGACAGACCGCACTCTTCAGGTTAACTATGTGAATAGTAAATCTCATAGATTGCGTGTTAGAGCTGGTGTACCTCGAAGAAGTATTTTGGGCCCAGTCTCATATAATATTTTTACTTCTGATCTTCCTGATTTACCACCAGGATGTGAGAAATCTCTGTTTTGTGACAATACAAGCATCTCCGTAAAAGGAAAAAGCCTTCGTGTCATATGCAGTAGGCTGCAAAAAAGTCTAGATATATTTTCATCATTTCTGGAGAAATGGAAGATTTCTTCTAATGCATCAAAAACACAATTATTTATTTTTCCTCATAAACCAAGAGTTTCTTTTCTCAAACCCCATAAGCACGTCATGGTTCCAGTCACTAGTCACCAGTCCACATAAGCACTGATGATGACTGTATGTCACAATCGAATATCGAATATTCGATATTTATCTCTCAAATTTCTAGTAGAGTCTAACGGACTCTAACTCATAATTCTTTCTTATGATTCCTGATGTTACTAACAACTTAGTTCGAGTCATGTTCGGGTTGCCATTCGATGACGATTTCATTGACCAGAAAAATAACGATTATTTTGAAATTTTGCTTAGTAGGCAATAATGCCGCTAGTGTCGCTATAAGCAAGCGTGCACACCCATTAGCAAAGACAAAAACGGTTTTACGAGAATAAGTTAGTAGGCAAATAGCTCACATGATGGCGCATGAGTGTAACGTTTCGAATAAGGACGAAGATTTTTCAGGACTTTTCTTCGAAGAGGCACGTCTGTTTGTCTGTGGTTACACGCTATCAAAAAACGACGAACGTGCGTGTCATCTGTTTCGATCAATTCATAGTGTAGTATTCGTTTCTCCCTCCCAGGTCTTGGTTTGTACTGTAGCCAGGGATGCCGCATGTATAGAAATATCTGTGCTATATCGAGTTTTTGATTCCAGGTTGCTACGATATGCACATAAAACTCGTCATTTATTTTAAACTCTACAAGGCATGCATTTTTCACCATTCTCCCTGTTCTAGTAGGGTAAATTGTCCCTTTCCCTGAAATGGACCACCCGCCAGATTAATTCATTTTATGTGAAAACTCGAGTGATTTTTAAAAAACTTCCCTCGGAAAACATCTTGTCCAGCCAGTTTGCCCCACAAACATAGATTAATAGAATAAAGGGGTCCATTTTAGGTTAATTTACCCTATTCTTCTTGTTGTTTCGATCTGGTTCATTATAAAGTTATTATGAATCTTTCAAAAAAAATCTATTGAAGTTAATTAATCTCTCGAAAACAAAATAAAAATTTTCAGCAATTTATTTGAACCATACGTATACATACATAATAAATAATTGAAATCCCTGATCAATTTTAATATGAGGTAACTAACACGAAAAATGGAACCCAAATTCTCCGTACACAGTTATGAATAGATATTTTGCTGCGTGATAAAAATGGTCAAATTTTTCAACATCAGACGAGCGGACGTTCTCAGTGACAGATGGTACGCGGAATTCTAGAAGAACCAATATATCGCCTGGAACTCTGGGTTGATTATCATTCGTTCACATGAACACTTGGTTCTAACTCCGGCCATCATCTCGAGAAACCACATATGACAATCAGTGCATAAAATGTGTTAGGTAACCAGGTATTTTGAGAAAAAAAAAATTAAATAAAAAATAAGCATATAGGACGGTCGGGTACGGGTCGGGTACTGGCAAATTCGGGGTATTTTTCTTTCGGATACGGGTAGTTGAAAAAAAATAATTTTTTGGGTTCAGGTCGGGTACGGGTATTCTAAACAAACCCGACTTCAGGTTTAGGTCGGGTACGGGTTTGAAAATTCTCGATGAGTCGGGTACGGGTCGGGTTCAGGTAACAAATTTACCATACCCGCCCATCTCTACTATACATATAATGTTTAACAGAGCCAACTGGATCTTATTTCTAAAGTATCTTATAAACTATATGCAAATTTTTTATCCTCGCTGCCGAATACGACCTCAAACTAAGTCTAGAACTAAAACTAGCGTGGTTTTTTGTTATCGATGGTTCAGTTTGTTGGCATTATTATATGGGAACCCTTATGCTTTTCGAATAGCCATAGATCAGCATCAAGTATAAGGCGTTTCGTTGGGCCAAGATATCGCGAACCGGGACGTAGGGTTTTATTCTTCGGGCCTTGAGAGTATTCGAAAGTAAGGATCTGGCATCACGGAATTCAGCACACACCCAAACTACGTGTTCGATGTCATGATACCCCGATCCACAAATGCAATGATTACTGTCCGTGAGCGCAACACGCAGTAGATGTGCATCTAACCCGTAGTGGTTGGACATAATCCGAGACATCACGCGAATGAAGTCTCGTCCTACATCCAACCCCCGAAACCAAGGTTTGGTGGAAACCTTGGGGATGATGCTGCCACCCAGGGATACCAAATGTGCAGATTTGTCTGCAAAACGCAGATTTTTGGAGTCCGTGTGCAGATTTTATTGATTTGCAGATATTTGCAGATTTTCCATGGTTTCTGCAGATTTTTGTCAAAGTCTCCTTATATTTGCGCAGATTTTCTTAAAAAGTGTGCAGATTTTTACAGACATTTGCCTGCGCGAGCGTATTTTTTTTGAGATTTTTTTCAGATTTCGAGCACATTTTTCCGGTTTTTCGAGCAGTTGCAGACATCTTTCAAAAACATCTGGCATCTCTGCTGCCACCTTCCCAGTTCTCCCTTATCCCACGAGGCCTGCCAGTTGACGAGCGTACGCTGAAGTGAGATTTGCAAAAAATCATTGTAGGCAATTGGTCTATCGTAAATATCACCGTTTGTTGCGCCCACCTTAGCCAAATTGTCCGCTTTCTCATTGCCCGGAATGGAACAATGAGAAGGGTCCTACACTAAGGTAATCTGAGAAGATTTTTCGGATTAAGCACTTAAATGTTTCCGTATTTTTCTCAGGAAATACGGAGAGTGCTTTGCATTTTTCATCGATCGGATAGCCTCAATAGAACTGAGACTGTCTGTAAAGATGAAATAATGGTCCTTGGGCAGTTTTTCGATAATCCCTAGGGTATAATGAATAGCAGCTAATTCTGAGACGTAAACAGAAGCAGGATTATCAAGCTTATAAGAGACGGGTAAATTGTTGTTGAACATACCGAAGCCAGTGGACCCATCGAAAAGTGATCCGTCAGTATAAAACGCATTGTCGCAGTTGATGTTTTTATATTTGGTAAAAAAATATTTTAGGGATTTGCTGCACGCGTTAATGATCCGGGATTCCTCGAGTTTCTTCTATCATGGATTTATCAAAAAACACAGTAGAATTAGAAATATCTAATAAGTTGACACGATTGAAGATGTTTGAGGAAGGATTTATACTTTGGGACATGTGATTAAAATACACATTCATGAAGAATGAAGTTCAACGAGCCTATCGAAATTTTTAATTATTAAGGGGTTCAAAACCTCACAATGAAAATACACGCTTTGTCAAGCGGATGGTCGTGGGTTCGAATCTTAGTAGAATCAGGCCATTCGATGACAAAAAAGAACTTCAAGCATGGGTTTATTCTCAGGCTCCCCATCAGTTAACCTTTACGCTGAAATCTACAATACCTTTGCGTGACTTCCTCTTAACAAAAATAAGTCCCTCTTATCAATAAAACTGGCCAGAAGGACGCACAACGAAACTTCTCCAGGAAATTATAATTGGCGATATTTGGCAGAAGAAACGAGGCACGGTATAGAAGAACAGTAAGCGTGTGAGAAGGAAGAGTAGCACATTACACACAAGCACTGATAAAAAAAAATAATAATAAGCAATGCCACTTTTCAATAGCGGTATTGCTAATAATAGAAGTGCGGGATACAACAGACACCCGGGCATATCACAATAGATCAACGATCTTGGTCGCAGTGAGGAAGTCCATACAGAAAAAAAAGATCCCTAAAGCGGTCTTTCAATGGGAGAACGCCTACCAAAACTTCCAAACTCTTAGTATGGATCGAATGCATGCAACCTAAGGCGATACGTGGACAACAATATTGCAATCGTTCTAGCTTGATTAGATGGGTGTTTGCAGCGGCGCGGAAGCAAAAACATCCCTACTCAAGCACTGATAAAATCGTTTTTTGGTAGAGCCTTATTAGATTAATTAGATAAATATATTGAGCAATTTTACTGGTTTGACGAGGATCGTAGCACAACTAAGGATAGCGTAGCATAAAGATATGTTGCTAAACTCAAGATACGTAGTCATATTACTTTGGGTACAAGTTAATCTAACTGGATTTATGTTTGCGCGTGTCTATCAAATCATATGCTTATACAAGCTAATGAGCTACAGTCATGGAGAAAATAATAAATACACTTGGTTACATAAATACACGTGGTTGGTTGATTTTCCATATTTGAGCACTGATTTTAGCTTGGTATATGATGTTATGTTACAATCTCATTTCCCGGGAATTCCCGGGTGTCATGAATGAAAAACTTTTTGCAAAAATGAGATTTTAAATAAAGTGTATTATATAGAAGGTAACAAAAAATTGTTTATAATTTCATTCTCAATTCGCATGAAAAACGAATTAAGAAAAAAAATACAAAACACATCATTTTTAAGTTAAAATCAGATATTTGCGATCGATTTTTGTTTTAATCCAAATTTTTGCTATAGATCCACTGCCAATTTTCCTTCAAGCCCATAAAATGTAATTTCCTCAGCTGTAAAACTTCGCTTAATTCCGCTGAATCACCACTGATATTTGATTTCTAGAATACTTTTAAATCAACTATTCCAGCTCTTGTTCCTCCAGTTTGTTAAAGAGAAAACTGAGTGTTAGGCAGGCATTAGACAAGACAAATATTTGCTATATTTGGTACGAACTTTTTAGGACAATATATATCTTCGGGCATATTTTTGCTATACTATTACACTACAGCAAATATTCGCTAAAAACTCTGTTTGTTTAAACGGTAGCAAAAGTCTCTGTTCATTTTTTATAAAATATTTTTGCTATGCCATTACTTCATGCAAATTTATAAAAAACTGCGTAACAAATCTAATTTTCATTGACAAAAGAATATTTCAAACCCTTCTAGAGCTGGTAGATAGTAGAGTTCCGTGTGAAAATTTTGGTTGATCAACTAGAACGTTATTTCGCCATTCGGCTGTTTTCTGTGGAAGACAGAGATACACCGGAAGGAAACGATAGAATACTTAATAATCCGTTCAATACGACTTAAAATAAGTCAGTTTTAAATTATTTGAATGCCTACGTAATTTACTGCAAAAATTATTTTTTACGTTGAAATCGCAGCAACGACCCAAGTTACACTGACTTTGAGTTGTATTAAAGTATTTCATTTCTTCGGTTTGCTCACGGTTTGATTCGTGTAGGGTAGTTTGGGGTAAATTGAACCCCTGGAGTGAAATGGACAGGTGCTTTATCTTGGGAAGTATGACTTTTGTGGCTTCCGTCTACTACTTTATCCTTTCCTTGAACTACTAAACCCTACCTAACATAAAAATTTCATGGTTTGCTGTGCTAATGTAAACAAAGGAAACTTCAAAAGTTGATTTTGCTGTAAGTTTTACGCTCGTGTATTAAAGGTTTTTTGAGATCTTCTTCAATGTGTTCAGTCTAATAAGCTTTGCAGCCGTGTTTGTCTAGTAGAAGGCTACATTTTGATAAAAGACGGCGGTGTACAAAGGATGAACTGTAAAAAGTATTGCAGGTGATTCGGGATGAATTATCTGTACACAAAGTGTTTTCAATCCTCCGCACAGTGGCGGATTTCTGAACAAAAGTTGGAAAAAACTTAAAAGTCTTTTTAAAATGATTGAATAAAACGTATAATGCCAATTTTGGAAAATTTAAGGTATTTGATAGGTCTTTCAATGAAAAATGAAGAATCGTACGTCAAAGTATATTCTTTATATGTTTTTCCGTTTCACGGATTTGGGATTACCGGATTTGGAGTGACGATATGCAAACCGGGATCTAAAAATTCTAAAAGTACGGTAAATAGCCCATAGGCTGTTGATTATCTGATAATTCCGAACTGTTTCACAAAACTGTACGGTACACATGAGTTCTGGAATACATGGTTTTTGGATTTCCGGCAAAATGTTTTAAACTTGACTTAAAAACTGGTTGTATTTTTGGTAAAAATTGGAAAATAAAAAAAAAGTTTCCCATCAAAACTTAACATGTTGATCCAAAATCAGATAAAAATTGAGGGAGTTACAAGTATTCGAAGTTAGACTTAAAATTGGGATTTCTGAACATAAAAATCATTAAAATTGCCTTACACAGCAGCATTCAAAGTGCTGCAAAAAATTGGTATATCATCAGATTCTCATGAACTTTGGATAAAGAACACACATACACACACACATTACTCTCTCTCTCTCTCTCTCTCTCTCTCTCTCTCTCACACACACACACACACACACACACACACACACATACATGTGTCGCGCGCGCTAGTTTGAATAATTGAAAAAGGGGAATTTTTTGGCCTATATGGAATCACTGTGCAATGCCCAAAAATTGCAACTATCATTCCGTATGCCTAATACCACCTTCTACTGTGTATTTAGCAACCATTAATACTATAACACTCACATTTTTTACTCTGTCCACATCACCCCAAACACTGTCCATATTACCCCAATAACTGTCCATTTTCACCCCAAACGATTTTGTTATGTCCAAAAATCATTAGTTTTAGTTTCGTTATTTTTTGTTCTTTTGACCTCAATATCATGATTTTTTTGTGTAAAAACATAGCAAACAGGCCAATATTACTATAATATATTACGTTTATGATATAGAAAACACAGGCTACGAAATAACAGGAGTTTTCCTTAGGGGGTCAAAATTACCCCAAACTACCCTAATGCCTACTTTAGCCTACTTTGCTGCTATAGAGTTTGACGTTAGTTCCGCGTTTTGATAGGGTTTTTATTGCATAAGTAACTATGGTAAAACTTACGAAATTTTCGGAGGAACTCGGGAATCCCGGGAATCAATATTTCTGTGACCTTTGTAGAATGAAGGTTCAGTTTTCATTTCTATGTTTCCAACAAATTTTGACACGCGATTATCACCAACGGCCGCTTTTCGCCTAAGAAATATTTGAAATCCATGATGGAGCCTCATGTTTCACATCGATAAGGCAACAAATTATTTATTAATGCAGAGATTTAAAAATGTACTTTTCATTGAAATGTAATGAATTTATAAAAAAAAAACAATTTAATCCACCTATCGGTGAGACCCAGCCTTTCTCATTCGAACTTATTATTTGTTAAAATAGGTTTAATATTTGCTGGATTTCTGTTTCACTCTAAATAGAAATTTTTGGTAGCTTACAGTGAAACTATACCGAACATTTAAAACATAACATTCAAACACATATGAGCATACATTAACACATGCAAATAACATGGCATAAATATGTTTCAAATATTTGACCCGAATTTTTTTATCGTGGTATAATCGAAACGTCACTGTACTCATATTTAGGTTGGACTCGATTATACATAGGGGGAATAGGGACATAATGAGCACCCTAACTTGGTTGCTGATTTAAGCATGGAAAAAGACAAAAATTCTAGGCTGTCTTCAGTGCAATACTTGAATTAACTATCTATAATTAAAGGTACACTATTCACAAACTGAAAAGTTTATCGTATAATGGTGAAAAACACAAATTAGATTCATGCAGCAAAAACTAGCAATCAGTCGTTGTGTGGGGCACAATGAGCACCCACTGGGGCATAATGAGCACCCACGGGGTATAATGAGCACTCTTATAGAACATATCTTGAAACTGTGTAGAAGCACTACTAATGGGCCAACGTTTGTCGCGGGATGCCGTGATACTTGGGGGCTTGTTTCGTGAATGTCCCGTCGCGTCTTATAGTGGCCAATTCTGCCTGCAGTCCCTTTTTCTGACCGATTCGATCTCAAAGATTTTCTAATATATGTTCGCACCATCACTGTAAACAAACACTGACTATGGAACAGACAAACTCACAAGTCTACTGAGATGAATTTTAGGTAAGTTTATGTGACAAGGTGTGCTCAATTCACCCCACCTAAAGGTGACCATTTCGCCCCTACCGAATTAGTTGAAGTTAACATGAGATCTTAATACTGATAATAGCTTAAAATCAAAACTTCAATGATGGTGAAATTTATGGTACGACCCATACGTCATATTGATGTGTCTTCATACTTGATTGAGCCATTTAAACGACCGAAGAAGCTTATTTTGTAGTGCGCAATAATAATAATTTTTCCAACATCCGGGAACCAAGTTGATTTTTTCAATATATTTCCATATTTTAAACAGACAAACCACTTTTGTTCTACATAAAGAGATACTGTAGTAACTACAGAAGAGTTCCACATACCATATTGTATTAAAAAATGCGTAGTTTTGCATTAAAGAGGGGTGCCCATATCGCCCCGTGTGCTCATTATGCCCCTAATCCCCCTATCATTCGATTAAGTATCATTTTAGATTCCATTATTTATATTAGGATTTGTTATCCATTTCAAATATGACTTTCTTTTCACAACTTTTGAGATACGTGTTCAATCATTATAATTCATCTGTTAACCCTTTTTCACTTTTCGATACAGACGAAGTTACAGTCCGATTACAGTAAAATTCAATAGGGTGTTGAAGCAGCTAGACCTTTCATTTGACACTAATTTTGTGGAAATCGTTTCAGCCATCTCTGAGAAAAATGAGCGAGTTTTAGTAGTCTGAGAAAATCGAGTGAAATTGAAAAGGGACCATCCACCCATCCACATACCACGTGGACAGCTTTGGGGGGGTGGCTAATGTCCACGGTCCACACATTTTTTTTAGAATTTATATGGGCAGTTATCCACGGAGGGGGAGGGGGGGGGTCAAAGTCGTTAAAAATCTGTCCACGTGGTATGTGGATGGCCCCAAAGTAGCACATACACACATACAGAAAATGCTAAGCTCGTCGAGCTGAGTCGAGTGATATAAGACATTCGGCCCTCTGGACCACCTTTATACTTTCGGTTTTGCCAGTGATTTTGAAATACATTCAAAATAAATAATATTCAATGTTAACACGGAAACATCGCCGGTGTACGAATAGTTATCATTTGCTTATAATTTAAAACTATCGTTTATCATTCACGGATTCATCTTTTTGTTATTTCTTTGGCAGTATATTCACTTGTTTTTTTATATATCTAGTTACTGAATCAATAATTTAAACCAACTTCTCGTTTCTGGAATTTCTAACAGGAATGGATGAGAACACTATCGTGATCGAACGTGCCACCAGTCTGATCAAGAGCTGTAAAGTTCCCCGTCTGGCTCGCAGTGTCGATGAAGCACAACTTCAGCCGGCAACGTTTCAGACTTTTCTAGCCATCATAAACGACAGGTTACCGAAAATATTTGACTTGATATCTCAACACGAAGCTCAACTTGTTTCACATGATGATTTTAACCAGGACAATTTGGAGTTCCGATTAAGTTTTGTTCTCATTATTACGGAGCAGCTATACGTTACTGGTGAGACGTATGACTTTCAAACCGATCGTCATTCGCTTCAAGAGCAGATCAATCGCATATACGATGGAGGCCTGATGGAACAGCTTCTTACCGGAAGTGGAAGCGATCGACTACTAAAACGATTGTGGGATCATTACCAGTTGACTTTGTGCGGTAAAGAGTGGTTTTATAACCCGGCAGATGTACTCAGCTTCGTTCGAATTTGCGAGTTTCTGTACGGAAACCTTTTGGTAACTGCAACCAAACTACCACAGACAATTTCATCTTTTATTCTTTCGGTTGGAATTTCTCTGACCGAATATCATGATCCAGAGTATGAGCTACTTGGGCTACGATTATTCAACGTATTACTGAATGAGACGCACAGTGCAATTCTAAAAGAGTTAAACATTCATCAGGTAGTGTTCGATAGTTCCTTTAAGCTGAATGCTAAGTCGAAAAGTGAAAAGTTTCTGAGAGAACTATGGCGGTGTTATTTTCAATATATTAAAATCGCACAAACTGGTCGAAAAGATTTTAGTGAGGTAAGACTTCTAAATTTCTACCATGAGAGTTCTTTATCGCTTTAGTTCATTATAATTTTAGTGGACCGCGTTAGACGATGTCCTAGAAGCCTTGCTAGATGGGCTAGCCTTTGAGCAAAATCTGTCTCTCTCATCAATACTGCTGCTGTACTTGCTAAAGTTTCTAACACTTGATCTACCTGATTTCTTGATCGACGATTTAGACGATATACAAGCCATCGATAGCAGATGTCACCTGTATGAACCAGTACTAGAGCAATTGAGAAAATACTGCTCACTAGAGTTTCATAATCGACGCTTCTACCGATGGCATCGAAGACTGCTCTCGATTCTGCCGTTCGAACTGGAAAAATCCTGTGGAAGCAGCCGGGATCATGGAAAATACATGCACGTAATAAAATTATTTCAGATCGTATGTTTAATTTATTATTACTAAATAACTTAATCATTTTTATTGCAGGGCGTCAATCTACTCTTCGTACTGGTTGTGTTCCCAATAGAGTCGGAAGCAGCAGGACAGCTGCTTGATATGCAATTGGCGTTACTAGATTTCATTATAGCCTTCAAGCGGCATATGCGCGAACAGTATGCCAGGATACAAGCACTGACGGGGAAATGTGACTTTCTACATTCACTGAAGGTAAAAAAGACACGTTCAAGCGGAACAAAATCATTATTTCCTTGCTTTTTTCCTTGCAGGCATCAGTATCTTGTGATAAGTCGATAGCCGTTTTTGCTAGACAAGTGGCTGTTAAGTATTTTGATAAAAAAACCGAGTTTTGGAATTCAATTGGTACAAGCGATACCGAAGAGTCTTATCAGGAGGATAGAATTTTCTACGAGTGTTTGAAGGAATTGCAGAGCAGATGCTAGTAGCATTCGAAAATCATTGCAAAAAAGAAATCAGGTCCAATACAAACAATAACAAAGCAAATTTCGAAACCTTGGGATTTTAATATGTTGATTTCTCTTATATCGATGCCAAATAACATGTACACGTACAAATAAAAAATAAAATAATGTTATTTGTGCAGGTGGAAAAAAATTGGACTCAGGAGTAATTTTAAAAGGACGTATGCAAGTTGATATAGGCTTTTTTCAACGCAAAAACCATTGGTCATAAAAAAAATGGATTCAGAATATACACCTAGCTACGACAGCAGGATTATGCTATTTTTCCAATTTTGGGGCTACTGGAATCGCTTTTTACATTGAATTCTGCTTAGTGCGCAAAAAAGTGTGAACGGCAAAAGTCGCTTTAAAAATTTCCTTACTACAAAGCCCGCGGGAATTCCGAAATCTGTTTTAAAACTACGCGTTAATTTTCAAATCCATGCAAGTAAACTCCACCTCAAGCAATTTTTCTCGATGTCCGTCAAATAAATTAACAAAAACTTTTCAAGTGCTGTTGATTCCACTTACGAAATAAGATAAAAATCAGAACACAATAAAAAAGGTCAAATCAGAGAATAGAAATGCACTCTACGGCACTCTGAATTAACGATTTCAAAAAGAGAAACTTGCAAAGGATACAATGCTCAAAACTGACTTTGCCGTGAATACCGGTTAAATTCCGAAATCCGCATGAAGCAAATTCTAGAGCCCGCCTCGAAACCTATTTCACGTTGATAGTTGGAATTATTGACGATTTTCGTGGCTTCATTTTATAAATAATGATTATAAAAATAACATTGAAAAAAAACTCATTCATATTAGAAATTCGTTTTAGGTCATTTTTTTATTTCTCGTTCTATTTATCTTAGAAACTACCTGATTGTATCGCTTTTGTAGTATTTTTGATTCTAAACGTCGGTGCTGCAACATGTGTATTGTTTCATTTGGCTATTTTAGTTCTGTCAATTGCCAGGCACTTTCACCATCAAAATTCGTGTATTAAACAAAACTTACTATCTACTGTAATTTTAATGCAAGCCTCTTTCGACGGTCTTAATTTGAAAACGTGTTAACTCTTGTCATGGTACAGGATTGAAAAACATTATTTCGCAATAATTCCAGATATCATTACTATCCCATGACACCATCTGGCTTCTGACAAACAAGATAGATACTTTTGTACTCGCTTTGGTGCATTGAAGAAGGATTCTGAGCGTACTTGGTTATAACGTCGGTTCGATTTTTCAAGATCTTGAACCCACAGGCACGCACGATAACTATCAAATCTTCGTAGGTCGGTTCAATGCTATTTTCGTGCGGCGCGTCACTGAAGTGGTACAGCAGCGGGCCCAGATTGATCCAGATACCACCCGGCTTAAGGATGTTGTAGATAACCTCTATGAACTCGATTATGTTGTTTGCACAATCTATGAAGAAGCAGGTCGCCACGCAATCCCAGTAATCTTCATCCCGGTATACTTGCAGAAAATCACCAGCAATCATATTCATAGTTCCTTTGGGTGGAAATTTGGTCGGACTCACATCTGGGAACATGACCGATTCAATTTGATTGTTTCTGTAGAGATTATTCACGTACTGGTGCACCCACGGATAGAACGTACATTGATTCTCGATGACGCAACGGTTCAAAACAAAGTTAGATGCAATAAGCATAAACAGAGAGAATTCGTTTCCCTCGCAATAATATCCACAATATGCTATCTCATAAATAAGTCTCCCGAGACCGGCTCCAGGAACCAAAATTTTTATATCTGCTACGTTGCATTTCTGAGGACTGAAGAAACTAATAATTTCATCGACTATTGGTTTATAACATTGATCACGTTCTGCTTGTCCTTCTGTACTCCAATCACGAACGATCTGTTTGAGAGTAACCTGGACCTTTTGTACATCCTGATTTCGAACTTTATCCGCTGTTATTGGTTTTATCTGATACACATCACTGGAATCATTATAGAAAAGTGAATCCGCATCTTGAATTATGTGCTTGATAACTTTGTTATTAATATCAATGCAATAGCGGACTTTTTGTAACACCTCACGATATTTCACTAGCATATCCTGATGGTTCTCGGGAAGAGAGTTGATATATGCTTCCTTTCTTGTTACATGGTTTAACGCATTAGCTCGGTAATGCTTGAAGGCTGCAATAATGTTATGGAAAATTTTCCTTTCTTCCTCAATAACTGCAGAATCAGTATCTTGATCATTCTCGTTGGCTGCATCCACACTCATTATTATTATTCTGAAGCAACAGCAATAGCTTCTTGTATTTCAATTATTCTATGAATTTGGTAGCAATACAAAACCTCAAAGTACAAAACCGACAGACAGCACCGCCAAAGTGAACCATAACAACGATCCAGAGATGCCAGATGTTTTTGAAAATGTTTGCAGCTCCAATGAGTAACTAAACCACACTCTAAAAAATCGAAGTGGATTCCTCTTACACGCTCATTTTTTGTTACTCTAAAGTGAGTTAGATATCACCCATTTTTGAAAAAAGTGGAGGTACCCTTATTGGGGTACTTTTACGGTTACTCCACGGGGATGGCATTACTGTCAGCTACCATACATTTGACGCGTTACCAACATCACTGGCACCCGAAAAATGGTCAGTTTACCCTTCTCTTATGTTGATTCGGGCAAACCGGCTAAATGTTGACTGCAATTATTGATAGCATATCAGACAGTTTTGAACAATTTCTTAAGGTTTTTACATGGTATGTGATATTCTGAGTGATATTTAGTACATTAATTGTTTCCCAAAACAAAGTGAAGCAAACTGTGACAGCAGAGAAAGTAGTTTTGGGATAAACGGTACAGAAATAGATGTTCGTAACGCTTGAAGGCTACCATAACATTCCCTTGGGTAACTCACTTCTGAGTAAGGTCGTCATACGTCAAAAACTGAGTAGAATCTACTCTGTTTATGCAAACCAGAAATTAACGAAAAAGAGTACAAGTTACCCAGTTTGCCTAAATACGGAAATTTAATGATTTCTGGTTTTTGTAAATCTGACTCAATAAACAAAAAAAATTCAGAACAATCAAAAACACAGATTTATTTTTCATCGAAACATGACATGAATGCGGCACCCAACCGGTTCACAGTTGCCCGTGAACTGTGGCTCAATTTTTTTTTGCCAGAAAATTCGTCATCATCCGTCACTAAACACTGCGAAGGATTAAAATTGGGTTGTTTAGCTATATCAGTTTTTTATATCATCTGAAAGATCTACGTTTTTGTGAGTAAAACGTGATTTAATTTTTTTCTATCGTTGTCCTTCGCTTTTTAAATCACGATTTATATCGTGATTTAGACCATTTTACGAACTGACAGGTGTCACGAATCTTGCTGATATTGATGTTACTTTTACGTGCGTTGTTTGAGCGGTTCCGAGCTGTCTGTCAAAATTTCATTCATGAATTGAGATCATAAACGTCTCGTAAAATGGTCTATACCAACTGTCATTGTAGCGATTTAGAGCTAATTTTTATTCTTCATTTAAAAATCGAAGGATAATAATATAAAGTTTTTAAAAGTCACGTTTTGCTCAGAAAATTTACACTCATTCAGATGATATATGAAAACCGGAAATCCGTGAAAAGCTAAACAACCCAATTGCATCGATTGCATGTATTGAGCACTAGGGTGCCAATCATCGTATGGAAAAAAAGTGACCAGAAAATTTCAAAAAGAAACCCTATACAAAATGTTCACCTACTCGAAAAAAACACCCTGTGCAAAATTTCAGCTCAATTGGACTTAAAATGGGGTGGCGCAAAGCGATTGAAGTTTGGCCTTTTTGAAAACCGAAAAATCACCCAAGGGGGGGGGGTACGTAAAATTTCGGTTTCCGAAATTTTTTTTTGATGCCAAATGACTTAAAAACGCATGGAACGTCGAGAATCGGTGTCATCTGAAAAAATTTTTTTTTTGCAAAAACCGACTTAGGGACTCGTTTTTTCAATTGTGAAAGGCGGAGTTCAAAATATTTAGAAATTATTTTATGAAATTGATTGCTAGTCTCTCGAAATAGCCTATATAATGATATACACTATAACTTGCATCGAATTCATGATGTTTCATTAAGGTGGTTCATTTATTCGACATTGGTTGGTTCATAATATTGTGTAAAAATGAGTATAAAATGGAAAAAAATCACTCTTCACTGAATACCAATAGAAAAATTCCTGAAAATATAATATTTGTCATATCATTGTCGTTAGGGTGGCAATGTTGAATTGGAAAAAATACCATGTAAAATGGCAAGATACAGTCATACCTCGATATAAGGCAACTTTATTTTTATTTTCGTTACGTTATATCGGGTTACGTTTTATCGAAGCAAAAAAAATTTTTTTTATTTATTCAAGAATAATGGTTACTCAAAGATGCACGAAAACCTATGGTCCATAACCTATTAGTATTTTTAAATCTTCCTTATGCCCATTTTGGACAACTTTCGTGTCGGTTTAATTGGTTTCAAAACTTACTACAAACATTTTTTGAAGCAATTTATAGCCCAAAAACAGTTACTGTATCATATATTTTCAATTTCAATACAATTTAAAAAGTTACGTTATATCGAGTTACGTTGTATCGAGGTTGCCTTATATCGGGGTATGACTGTATTACAAAACAAATTTACAAAATGTTTCAAAACAGTACAGTACAAACAGTGCAAAAAAAAATATCTCAACCAAAATTAAGATTGTGTCTCGCGGAAAATGTTGAATGTTTTCATGTCATTTGCAAAATCACACACGGGAGGTACATGGAATTTGAATATTTGAAAAATGTTTTCGATTCCAAGTGTCTTAAAAGTACATGAAACGGTGCAAACTGATGGAATATGTTTTTTTTTTTAATTTTGTTTGAAAAATCTACTCTCTAGAACACTTTTACTTGTTCATTCAAATGTTGTACCAGACAATTTATTCTTTTTATCTACTACAATAATGTCCTTTGCCAACACTTGATTGAACACACAGTGCTCTGGCTTATATAATCGGACAATAGACTGTATCGATGTTATTCAGTGATAATGAAAGTATAGGGATCTCAATCAGATACGCAACACAATTGACTCGTTGTTTCTGGGTTTGCGTCGTTTTGACAGTTCGACCATACATTTTCTGTTAAGTTTATATCTTAAAAACGTGAACGTGCCCATTGGCTGAACTTTACATAGACGTTTTTATAGGCCAAAGGTGCCATTTCGTGCTATTGGTTCAATTTTTTGAAACACAACTCATTTTTGAAAAGCTTTTGAAAAATGCTATTTCGGATAGGTATTGATGATTACAAATATTTTTAGAGCCAACACGGTTCGTTTGAGCGGTCTGACGTCTTCGGCAAAGTTGTAGATAATAGTTTTGTCTTTCAAAAAAAAAAAAACTCTAAAAACAAATTATTATTTTTTTGAAAAAAAACTGGAGGAAAGTTAAAAATTAATCATCCAAAACAGCTCATTTAAAAAAACTGATTTTGTTTATAAAAACTACGAAAGATTACCTAAACAACGAAACCAGTCATGATGAAATCAGAAAAAAAGTTATAATTTTTTTTTAAATTAATTTTTTTCACAGGGTACATTTTTTGGAAGAACAAAGTTATTATTTACAACTTAGCTAAAGCACAGACTAATAGACGTGACATTGGAACCTAGCTCCATCCCCACAAAAAAAGATCATTTCAAATTTACAATCGAATAACCACATACATAAGACATACGTAACACTCAGGAAGAAATCTTCCAAAAAAGTTGGTACAAAATGAACTACTCGAATGGTACCAGACCCTGAAAAAAATCACTGTTTGAGTTGTTTTTGAAGGCAGTGTACCTGCGCAGCCCTGCATTTGTCTCGTTCCTTCTTGAAAAATGCTGCATTGATTTTGTAAAAAAATTTTTGACAGTTCCTTATGAGATTTTCTTTGGGCTCGATAAGGCCGAGAAAAAGAAAATTCATTTGGTTCATTATTAATCGAGCAGTTTGACAGGGCGATGTACGAAGTACTATAGGCTAGAGTGCCTATATACCACTAGAGTGGCGCCGTGTCATCCGTAACGCTGGTAACACTGAACATCCTTTCTCTTTTCCCCACACGTGTTCAATAGGTTGTTTGCTCAATTGGAATGACACTGACAGATAATTTTTATTCCAATTTTGACAGTGTCGCCACTGTATATATTTACAGGCATTCTACTATAGACCATTTTACGAACTGACAGATGTCACGGATCCTGCTGATATTGATGCTGCTTTTACGTGCGTTATGTCAGCGGTTCCGAGCTTTCTGTCAAAATCAGGCTTGTAAACGGTCACCATTTTCATTTGATCTCGCTTCCTTAGGGCATCCTTAACAGTGCGCTTCTATACCCCGTTTGGTAGCGCTCTATCATCACTTCATACCGTACCGGTCGCTGCTAAACGCGCTAGAGAAATAGTAGCCGAGCATCCGGGGAGCATCGCGCTCTCAAATTTAGCAGCCCGATAACAGCGCTGCTAAAGGTTTATGCTGGATGAAACGTCAAACTGAGACGATAGCAACGACCGATGTGAAAACGGGTGAGTGAGCGAAATAGCCGCGGTGTACACAGCCGCCATACCAACTCAAATGGTACCGCACTGTTAAGGATGCCCTTAGCGTGCGTCACAGTCGGCTTTCGCTCGTAAATCTCGCCAAACATGTGAAAAGGGCCCATGTGCCATATGTAAACAAGCCAAATTTTCTCGTTTTTTGATTAATATAAGCGAAATCTGCCCTTACCAATAAGCTTTATTGATAAAAGCATTTACTCTTAATCAAACAATCTTATTTGTACGGGTAGATTAAGCTTGTAGCCTATAGGTAGCCATTATGTATAGGTATACCTAGGTATACCATTACATAATGTCATTTATGTTTATTCTAGCAACTATTAAATCTTGTGATCGTTAAAAAGGACAACGCTGACGACATTCGGCAAGAGGAATCAAAAGCGAACTTGCTTCCCGAATTTTAATCTCCACTTATTTGTACTCTTAAATATATATTTGTAATATTTGCGAGTAAAGAATAAATAAGAACTAGTGTAAAAACGTTTTTTTAACAAAACATGTTAACATACCCTAGTATTATGAATTTCATAGCAGCATTATAAGCTTTGAAACATAAAACTAATGATATTAATATCAATCTGTTCATGAAATTCATATTGAAAAGTTATGATTTTGATATGTCTGTTCTTATAACATGCATGCCTACGACCAATAAATTTTATAAGTATGACTTATGAAAATCGTTAGCAGTCGAGAACAAAATTTCCTCTCCAATTCATAAGCCAAACTTATGACTTTTATAAGGAATCTTTGTGGCGCAAAATCATAAGAGGTTCTTATGGAACTCAATAGTTATTTTCTCTGCGTGTATGTCTTATGTATGTGGAATAACCACATCCATGTCACGAACGTCATTCCCATACATTTTGCTTGAAGCCAATTTTCTCTGGCTCTCTGGCTCGATTTTACGTCAAAAGGCTGTCAGTGCTTTCGAAACAGCCGAATAAGCTTCGTTCATGCAAGATCAGCTGTTTCTGCAAGTGGTGTGTAGAAATCTAAAAAGCGAAGAATGTTTTTTTTTTGTTTCGTTCGTTCTCTAGATGTTGTGCAGGACATAAATAGATATGTCCAGGCATGTTTCAACACGTTCTGGATCATAAATTCAATATTCATATTGATATGTATTCATTGAAACTTTTCACGCGAAAAAATGTGCAACGGCCTATGCGGCACAATGAACGGAGCTTAAGATCATATCATTAACAGTAGCGCCATCATCATCGGCGGCGGCTTCAGGAAACAGTCGCCGTGACATGGGTCTGGGAATAACACTCATCACGCGATGACGCCGTCTGGGGCGCTGTCATGCAATCTCAGCATTTTTCGAGTAGGAACGAGACAAATGCAGGGCTGCGCAGGTACACTGCCTTGAAAAACAACTCAAACAGTGATTTTATTCAGAGGGTGGTACCATTCGAGTAGTTCATTTTGTACCAACTTTTTTGGAAGATTTTTTCCTGAGTGTTACGTATGTCTTATGTATGTGGCCTTCTTATGTTTGCGCATACTTTCTTAAAATGTGTGCTGATTTTAGCAGGCTTTTGTCTGCGTAAAGGCCTCAACACAATGGGTACGTTGCGGCTGCGTTTGCGGCAATTTGACAGTTAGCCCATACATTTTCTGTCAAATTAACGTCAACGCAACGCAAACGTATCCATTGTGTTTGGGCCTTAAGCGAATGTTTTTCGAAAAAACGGATAGATTTTTTCCGGATTCGAAGCAGATTTTTCCAGTTTTTCGAGCAGTTACAGACATTTTTCAAAAACATCTGGCATCTCTGCCCTGGAGTACATTGATTATTTTTTCGCCTAACTTTTTGCGAACGTGTACGATTTCATGACCACCAGCTGTCACAGCAAGAGTCGGATTCTAAGGCCGTTTACATACTGGCGCGTTCTGCGTTGCGGAGACGATTCGCCTTGCTGTGAGTTAATATACAGCGCTAAGCAGAGCTATACATTAACCCACGGCAAGGCGAACCGTCTTCGCAACGCAGAACGCGCCAGTATGTCACTGGCCTAAGGCCGTTTACATACTGGCGCGTTCTGCGTTGCGGAGACGATTCGCCTTGCTGTGAGTTAATATACAGCGCTAAGCAGAGCTATACATTAACCCACGGCAAGGCGAACCGTCTCCGCAACGCAGAACGCGCCAGTATGTCACTGGCCTAAAAGGTGAAAAGAAATAGGGATGGGAAATATCGAAAAAATTGCCTATCGATAATTATCGATAATTTTGCGACCGCAATCGATAATTATCGATAATTATCGATAATTTGACAGCTCGAAACAGTTGCAGAAAAAAAACAAATGTTCAGTATAAAAATAATATGTGTACGCTGGTCTTTCAGAAACCGAAAAAGGTTTACGTCTTGCAGAAATTGGTTCTTTTAAGCATAAAATGGCCAACGTATGCCTCGATGCAAGGACTCTACAAGCAGAATGTTGTAGAACGTGAAATGACCATGGTGGAGGAAAAACAATTTGGGCGGAATGCATTAGGATTAGAGTCGCCAAGGCACAACAACAGATCATCCAACCAATAGAAAGCGGCGGTGGACCACAGCAACAGGACAATGCTTTTAGTGGCATCGAAAATAATTTCAACTGGATAAACAAAGATTGTGGCAACAATGATGACTTCCAAAGCAAGAGGAGACGATTTCAAAGTTTATTGGATAAAAAATTCTCAACAGTGATCCGATACGCAGAACGTTCCATTTGTTTCATTGCGATTTGTGTTTTAATAGCTTTTTTCAACTTGGTGAATGGATTTGTCACTGTCTTGTATAAAACTGGAGTTTAAAGCGTAAACCTAAAGTATTGAGAAGTTAATGTAATCAAATATTAAGAGAATACTTCGAATAACAGTTTAACAAGTATATTTCGTAGTTTGGGATTCGTCTCAACGTACACAAGTACAACTTTTTTACTCATAAGTATAAGACATAAGTAAGATTATATCTAAGAAATCACTGTGTTAAAATATCATAGTAATCTATTCATTAAAACAGTTATAAAACAACTCTCCCTCTAACTACATATAATGTACTAAATTACATTACATATGATGTATTCAATTTCTCGTGTGTGTGTCGGTGTGTGTGTCAGAAATGTCGGTGTGTGTCAGAAGTGTCAGTGTGTAGGCGTGTATGTATGCGTGTGTATGTATGTGTCAGTGTGAGTGTGTAATTTATAAAATTTCTTATTGCACTACATTTGCAAAAATTTGAAGTTTTCATTAAGAAAAAACAGGAGGGTTGTGTGCAAAGCCACGACCGCAAGGATGAAGTAGAATACTTTTTCAAGAAAGATAACCCGGCTGTCAGTCATTTTTTCTAGTCAATAAACGTTGACTAATCAGATCAATCGAATTTTGCGCTTCAACAAGGATTGACTATTTTCAATAATATAGTAAGTTACTTGTTATGGTTGGGGCTTGACAATTTTTAAATTTTGAGATGAAATTTATTCATCAGGTTTTAATTTCAGCCTGGAAAGGACAATTTGTTGTTCAATTTAGTATCGGATAAGATGCCGATTACACCTTTGCGATATCACTGACATTGCGAACAAAGTATTCGTTGTGATGAAGTAAACAGTGAAATGCTGATTTAACACTCAAAACTAGACGGCTCACGTGTTGTCAAAATAAGTCAGCTTTTCATTGAATGCATTCACAAGTGCCCACTATCGCACAGAGACTGCATTTCACTAAAGTGCCTCACTGCATCAGCCGCTATCGATGCTGAGATCCGCTGCAACTAGTGTGCTATGCATTGCTGCGCCACAGCTGTGGCCATTTTCCGCCATCGCTGGTATCCACTGAACTGCTAGTACTGCTGCTAAGGGAGAAGAGATGCTAAGGGAGAGATGCTAAACTTATCGATTGTTATCGATATTAGTAAGAAATCATCGATAACTATCGATAGCCATATCAGCCGATATTTCCCATCCTTTCTCTTATACTGACAAAGAGCACATTTTAAATTGCAAGGTCTGTGTTTCTGTCGACTGTGCTTGGGAAGCAATCATGTTAACGACCTACCAGATCAATCAAATTTTGCGCTTCAACAAGGATTGGCCATTTTCATTAATATAGTAAGTTGCTTGTTATTGGGGCTTGTTTTTAAATTTTGATTATGCGAAAAATTTATTTTTATGCAGATAATGAAAGTTTCGGCTGTCGTGTTCATGACTGAACGAAAAGATAATTCAGTACGTTAAAGTAAAATTATAATGTTTATAAATTACAAAATGTGAATTAACTCATTAGAAAATTTTAACTCAAGTTTTTATTTCATTCTGAAAAGGACAATTTGTTGTTCATTTTAGTATCTGTTCAAAGCAGAATCGGGGTTTTCGGCTTTGCTCTCGTTAAGCACCACACAGGATTCAAATTAAACTAACTACTGAGGAGATCAACGTTTATTGAAGCTCCGAACCGTTTCGCGTTTCGATGGGAAAGAGACCGTCTCTTTATTTCTAGCCGCTATGTACCCCACGTTGTGACAAATTTTATTATTTTTATAGCGCGAGAGCTAACTTTGCAGTGCTATAATTGCATTGACCACTGACAGCCTCTTTATATTGAAGCAACGCTTCTTATTAGAAACTGTCAGTATCGGATAAGATGCCGATCACATCTTTGCGTTATCACTGACAGTGTGAATAACTATTCCTTGTGATAAAATAAAAAGTGAAAAGCTGATTTGATACTCAAACCTAGACGGCTCACGTGTTGTCAAAATAAGTCAACTTTTCATTGAATGCATTTACTAGTGCCCACTATCGCACAGAGACTGCATTTCAAAAGTTTTAAAGTGCCTCACTGCATCAGCCGCCATCGATGCTGAGATCCGCTGTAACTAGTTCGCTATTCATAGCCATGCCAAGTTATGGCCGCTATACGCTGCCATTGGTATCCACTGTCCCTGCATCAGCTGGCCCAGCTGCTATCGTTGCTGGAATCCGCTGCAACTAGTGCGCTATTCATTGCTACGCCACAGCTGTGGCCGCTTTCCGCCATCGCTGGTATCCACTGCACTGTTGGTGCTGTTGCTAAGGGAGGACGACTGCTGTTGTCGCTGTCTAGAACTATAATGAGCGGCTTCGGCTGAAACAGGCTCTTATATAGGCCAAATAGCATGTTTTGAATTGCAAGGTATATGATTCTGTCGACCGTGCTTGGGAAGCAATCATATAACGACCAATCAGAGGTCGAATTTTTCGTCTTGACAAGGCTTGACTATTTTCAATAGTACAATAGTGTGAATAATAAAATTACAATTATCTTCTTTTGGGAAGAATCTTAGAAGATTTTCCAATCTATTGCTGCAAGCAGGAAGGAAATCCATCGAATACTAACCGATTTATTAGCATTTGAAATTGGACATATTTTTCACTTTTTTCGGTTTTAGATTTTCATTTCACATCCCTATGTAGCCGAACTTCCTGAGAGAAGTATTCTACTTCAAAACTAGCTGTTCTGCAAAAGTTGGAGTCAATCTCGCTCTTTTATCAGTTATTGTGTTACCTGCGGTCGAATTTACCCTCTCGGAGGGAACGGACGATGCGGGTATTATCATGAAACGTAGAGCAATTGCACTTAGTGCTTCGCAAGCTGTATAATTGGTCCAAAAGGAGAGCACATCGGTGGTTTCATTTGTTATGGGATCTTCAAGGTATTTATTTAAATGAACGATTGCCTGTGCTGTTGAGTGGATCGAGCGATCATGTCTTGTGAACGTAATGTTATTCAAAAAAGTGTACTCTGCTATGAACAAGTAAAACATTAAAATAACACTTAGTCTGTACGTAACAAGTTTTTACCTCTTTTTGAGACACACGGCACGGGTTCTATTGATGATGTACATTCAATGTGTGTTCTATTTTGTGTTGCCATTACTGTTTTTAGTTCTTCCTTTAATTTCTCAGCCATCATGCGGTAGTTAGATTCAGATATAAATCCATGTTTTTTAAAGCGCGGATCTAGTATAGTACTAAATCTGTGTGAAAAGAAAAAAAAATAGGATTGGCATATTGATTAAACATTCAAAAACAATTATTACAAATACTCAACACTTAAAAAATAAATAACATAAAACAAATTAACCTAATTAAGAACTAATTAAATGATTTAATTAATAATTAGTTTGCCTACGTGACATAAAACGTTACCAGAACCTCGCAAACTTACCCTGATGCTGTTCGAGTTTCATACTCCAGCATTTTTTCTCTCGTTGAACTAACCAGTTGCTTTAGAAAACAAATTGCCTCCTGGCTGTCGATGACGACCTTAGCGTCTTTGTTGTTCTCTGATACTTCAAATACCGTCGTTTCTTCTTCTACTACCTCATTGTCTGACAAACTTAGTAAACTGTTCAGTTCCGTAAGAATTTGTTTGGTTGTGGGTATAATAAGGTTTACAGTAGGATAAGAATCACCGCTTAACTTGGTGGTGGCCTTGACGAATGGTTTTAATATGGCTAGAATTTGTGGTATAAGGTGTTTTTCGGCAGGTGTAAGGTCCAACTCCCACTTGCCACATTTCGATAGAACGGCAAATAGTGCTTCTCCGATTTTCCATATGCTCTCAAGCATATAGTATACGGAATTCCAACGTGTGTTGTTCGGCTGACTAATTTTGGTTAGCTGACGCTTGGCGTTATGCAATTCTTGCTCAAGGCTTCGGTTTGCTGAAGAGCTATGATGGAAAAATGTTGCGATTCGCTTGCATTTGACAATAACATTATAAACGGAGACATCGCAGTTTTGAACATTATCGTTATCATCGCAGAAAATTTTTTCAACAAAATCCTCAGTTTCTTTTGAAGAAAAGGATCGTTCTGTTTTTGATATTCCAACCATTACAATTCTCTGAATTTTGTGGGCGGCACAAGGCATGTGTCTCATCTGGAATTGTTCATGTAGTCAATAAAAAGTAGAGTCACTATTTCAATAACAACTATAATAGCCTCTATTACAGAAGACAAGGCGAGCAAAATGTTGTTTTAGAAAACGCGAGTGAAACTTGGCTGGTGAATAATTTTCCGGGAAAGCGGGTACTTATCTTTGGTTTTCAAAACCTTGGTTGCAACGTGTCCAACTTCAAGATTCTTTGAAAAAGTTCATTGGAGCTCCATGTGGTAAATTCATTAATCCTGGACCCATTCTGAATACCGCGTTTTCCCGCGGAAGTGGGCACTATCGGAATCTCTTTCTCTCCAGTGAGCTTGTGTCGGAAAAACTTAAAGCAAGTCAGATTCGAGAGATATTTCAGAAATGGTCTCGTCCTCGGGGTAACCTAAGTATACTACAGTAACCAAGCATACCACAGTAAACGTGACAGGGATGATCGCGTTTACTGGGGCATACTGAGTTTGCTCAAATGTACGGAGGTTGGTAACGCGGCATTACGTGATTTGTCAAACCTCACTGTGGCCGTAGCCTTACATTGTGAAATTACAAAATACCAACCAACTGTGATTTCAACATCTGAATATATGACATTCAAAAATATCTGTTACGGTCCGGGTTGAGAGCGATTCTGAAGAGTATCTATCTCGGAGCTCGCCGCTAATAAAAACAAAAATACTAATACTAATAAATAAAATCAATATGACACCAATTAAACTAAATTGCAATTCAAAATAAAAATTCATTACTAATACCGAGGTGAAAATTAGAACTCAGAATAAAATAGTATACTAGTGTGTAATGCTAATATTGTTAAATAATACTTCAGTGCTAGTATGAGTGACGGCACGTTCCCAGCTCTGACGAAACATTTTTACCTCGAATTTCCTCAAAACATGAACTAAACAATTCCGGATTACTTCGTTATTAGGGCGAAACTAGATAGGAAAGCAAGACAACGATTCGCCCTTAACATCAAGTAATTCAGAATTGTATTTTTGTCAAAAAAATTTTTTACCTTCATTAAATCACATGCGGAAATCATGTTACTGCCGCTGTCTGTTACGGCGCATACGACGCTTACATTCGGAAACCGCTTGAGAACTGAGAAAATCAATTCCTTCAAATTTTTACTCGTCGAACGCGACGGTATTGGTATCACACCTAATGTCGCAGTTGAAAGCTTTTCCTCGAAAATAAAATGTCCAGTTACCACCAAGTATCCTTGTGTTGTACGGCTAGTCCAGCCATCGTATGTTATGGCAATAAATCTGCAATAAACAGAATACAGAAAAAATGAAATGCATGCGAGGGAAACTTTGCTTTGCTGGATAAACATCAAAATTTATTTCGCTGGCTGAATTGCTGGTCTTACAGCTTGGCAAAATCCAGCGAAATTTTTCTGGTTTTCCGCAAAAATAAATGTGTGTGGTATTTAACACATATAGTTTATCATTGGAAGTAGAAACAAGAAAATTGTTCCTGATTTACTTCCAACAAATCATGTGAAACTAAGCGAATCAAAAAAAAAAAACTTACTTGATAGGTTTTAAGATCTCGCCTATATGTTGTACAGTTTTCTGATACGCTTGCTCCAACAAAACGTCTCGTAGGTGTCTCCTGCTCGGTAAACAATACCGCGGATCGAGAGCATGAACGAACTCGGCGAACCCGTCGTCATCAACTACGGCCAACGGTTGTATATCTTTCACTATAAAGCGAACTAATGCTTTGTCCAATTCCTTTTTTTTTTGAGAAGCTGGATTGTACGAAATGCCGCTTTGCTTGATGTATTTTCTCATCGATGTTTGTTTTTGGTGATGCATTCCTTCCGCATTGTCTCTGAAAATGAATGGAGTTGATAATTTCACTCTTAAGACTTCTACCAAACATGAGATCTATAAGCTTTTATGAACTGAAATAAAAACAAGTGATAAAAATACTACAAGTAACGATTACTTACCTCTCATCATCGTTAAAACTTGAATCAGATGACATTCGATTTCCAGATTGTGCTTCACGTAATTCAACCGGGTGATGCGATTGCAAATGATATCGTCGGTTAGTAGTGTTTCCACTACATGAGAGCTCTGTTTTACATCCAGCAACTTTGCAACGAAATACATTACTATTACCTTTGTTAATTTTTTCGAAGAAGCCCCATACAAATGACCTCTTCGTTCTTTTTTGGGCTCTGCAAAAAAAAATATTCACCATCATAACGTTGTGGTATTTACTATAATACTTATTCAACTTATTAAAACATTTAATTATAAGACTTACGTATTCTGTGACATTTTTCAAAGAAAAAAGTTGCTTTCGTTACATACAACTTTGTCGTACTGCTGCCAACTTTAAGAAGATTAGAATCACCGCGAAATCACGAGTTAAAGTGAGCAAACATGAATATTTCTCAATTTTCAAACAATTCGCGACTAAGCTCAAAAAGATTTTAGAGGCTGCTCACACTCCCGTAAACTCTCGTATAGATTGTCAGAGTATGCGTGTTGACAAAAGCAAAAATATTTCTTTCCTTTACTCTCTTATGCGAAAAACCAAACAAATATCAGCAGCTTCGTAGTCCCAAATTGTCCTGTCATCGTTGTTGATATTTGTTTGGGTTTTGCGTGAGATAAAGTAAAATTGAAATATTCGTGCAGTTTTGCAGGGGATTACGTGTAAGTGCGAACAGGCATCAGAATCGTTTTCAGCGCTGGTAAGGTTAATTTGCTTAGCTGTTTTGGCATCGCTGCGGATGGGTGCGTAGGGTGCATGCGAGATGATTATCGATAACTATCGGTAACGCTTAAAGCTTAACGATTCTATCGATAGCTGGCAACTATCGATATTATCGATAATTATCGATAGGTTTCCCATCCCTAAAAAGAAAACGCCATCATCAACGAACAGTGAAAGCACCTCGTTCAACTTCGCAAAAAAACGCGATAATTTTGGAAACTTATATATATTTATTTACAGAAATTACAATTCGCGGTAGGTAAAGAAAACGTACAATGTCCGGAGGAAGAAGAGTGCCGATCAACGAGGATCTATCGAATGTGGAGTTCGAAACCAGCGAAGATGTCGAAGTGCTACCGACTTTCAACTCAATGGGTCTTCGTGAGGAACTGCTGCGCGGTGTTTATGCTTACGGTATTAAATATTGTTCGCTTGTTTTCTTTATGCTTAAATTTATTTACAATTGAAGGTTTCGAAAAACCATCGGCCATTCAACAACGTAGCATTCTACCAATCGTTAAAGGACGCGATGTAATTGCTCAGGCCCAGTCTGGTACGGGTAAAACAGCGACATTTTCTATTGCTATCCTGCAATCAATGGATACGACCTTGCGCGAAACACAGGTTCTCTGTCTGTCACCCACACGTGAATTGGCAGTCCAGATTCAAAAGGTTATATTAGCATTAGGAGATTTTATGAACGTACAATGTCACGCGTGTATCGGTGGAACAAATCTTGGTGAGGACATCCGCAAGCTAGACTACGGTCAACACGTAGTCAGTGGCACACCAGGACGAGTGTTCGATATGATAAAGCGCCGAGTTCTACGAACAAGATCTATCAAAATGCTCGTGTTAGACGAAGCGGACGAAATGTTGAACAAAGGTTTTAAAGAACAAATTTACGATGTTTACCGGTACCTTCCCCCAGCTACTCAAGTGGTGCTTATATCTGCAACACTTCCTCATGAAATTCTAGAAATGACCTCCAAATTTATGACGGATCCTATTCGAATTTTAGTTAAACGGTTAGTATATGCGTGAGATAATTATTTATTTTAATTTTGTCTACCTTTTTTTATTAGTGATGAACTGACATTGGAAGGTATCAAGCAGTTTTTCGTCGCAGTGGAACGAGAGGAATGGAAATTCGATACATTGTGCGATTTGTATGATACATTAACCATCACCCAGGCGGTCATCTTTTGCAACACCAAACGTAAGGTGGATTGGTTAACGGAAAAAATGCGCGAAGCCAATTTTACAGTTAGCTCGATGCACGGTGACATGCCACAGAAGGAGAGAGATGAGATCATGAAAGAGTTCCGCTCCGGACAAAGTCGTGTTCTCATTACGACCGATGTATGGGCTCGCGGTATCGACGTACAGCAGGTTTCGCTGGTTATTAACTACGATTTACCGAACAATCGAGAATTGTACATTCACCGTATCGGTCGTTCAGGTCGATTCGGGCGCAAGGGTGTGGCGATAAATTTTGTCAAAAGTGACGACATAAGAATTCTACGAGACATTGAACAATATTACTCGACGCAGATTGACGAGATGCCAATGAACGTGGCAGATTTGATCTAAAGATAAGCTTTTTCTATTATATATTCTCATTCTTGAAATAGTTCTAGAGGGTCATAGTACCATCATTATTTGATTTTTTGGAGACATTCATGCACTTATAATCAATATAATAGCTGTCACCAACATGAAAATACAAAGAAAATAAAAACAAACATACTTTCAAAACTGTCGGAATAGAAATATTTATTGTATGGTAAATTTTGTCGTTTTCGATTTTGTAGTAATAGTACAGACAAACAGACGTGCCTCTTCGACGAAAAATCCTGGAGAATCTTCGTCCTCATTCGGAACGTTACACTTATGCGCCACGATGTGAGTTTATTATAGACTAGGGGTGTGCGAAACTGGCTTTTCTGGTGTCGAAACGAAACGAAACGAAATTAACCCTTAATTTCGATTTCGCCAAATTAGTCGAAACGAAATCAAGGTGGATTTCGAGTTCTCGAGACGAAACGAAATTGGTCTCTAAATTTCGCGAAATTTCGAAAAATAAAATAAATGTTTCTGAAACATAGCATTACAATGATTTGTAACGTTGGAGCGTACGCTAACGAAGTACCCTTCAACAGCTGATCGCAAGGTGCTTACCTGGTCGACGAAGAGTAACGTAGGTATTCAGTTATCGATAAACCGACAATGACGAGAAAATCAAAAATGTTAAAAACTAAAATCTTGATGCATTCATTTATACAGATTATATTGCAGGTAATAGTAGCGCGATAGATACAAATGATATAAAGGTCAAACTCGAAATGTCTTTGTAAATAATAATTTAATGAACTTCTGAACTGATTCTTTTGGTTTGAATGCAACTATGTTTAAAATAGTAATCCTTCTTTCATAGCACTTTCATCATTCAAAATCCAAGTTTTGTCCTAGAGCTCGAACTGGAAAAAATGAGAGATGGTAGGTAGGTTTTCAACCATTCCTGTGAGTTTTGGTGTCCCTAGCAAAGATAACTTTTCCAAAGAGTTGTTCCCTATGCAAACGTAAAAGCGACGAATCCGATAAGCAATTCCTCGGCGGCCTTCTGATGCATTTCTGCATTCTCTAAAAGCAGCAAAATTCACAGGAATGGTTGAAAAGCTGTAAAACCTTTGGAGGGCAACTTTTTTTTCGCTTTTGTCGACCAGTGTTATTGAATTTTTTTTAACACCGTTTAGTCAGACTAGACTAAGTGACATTTTTATCAAATCGAGGAAAATAAAATTTAAGTCAACTATTCTGTAAACTTTGAAGTTTTCAATATTTTTTCACATTTTTTAATATAACTTTAAATTACTTTTTAACTGAGCAGTTCCACAAAAAATGTCTCAGTTTCAATATTTTTTGTCATTTTAGATTTGGCCTAAACTTTGCATAAACGTTTCTATAGGCTGAGAAGCTAGTTAAAATGCTATTTTGGGAGGGTTATTGTGATTATAAATATTTTCAGAGCCAAAAGTTTTTTGATCAGTGTGACGTCTCTGGAAAAGTTTTAGACAGTAATTTTATCTTTCCGATAAAAAAAACTCTGAAAAATTGATTTTTTTAATGTAAAAGAAACATTAAAATTAACATAAAAAAGCTTGTTTTTCAAAAATCTTTTTTTGTGTAAAAATTACAAAAAAAAATACCGAAGCGATGAAGAAATCAAAGAAAAATTAAATTTAAGAAAAATTTACAACATGTTTATTTTTGGAAGGACAATATTATTATCTATAACTTTGCCAAAGGCACTATGCCAATCAAACCAACTGTTTCGATTATAAAAATATTTTAATTACCCACAGAGTGTCCAATTGGAGATTAAAATTATTTTTTCAGCTAAATCGGTTTGTTTGACTGGCATAACTAGTGTCTCTGGTAAGGTTGTAGAAAATAATTTTGTCCTAAAAAAATATGCCCTGTGAGTTTCTGCGACACCCAAAATAATAAAATGCATTCGGGACCATTCCTAAACTACGTGGTCATATTTGGATCCCTTTCATACCCCCCTTCTCCTCCGTGGTCTTTCGTGGTCTTTTGTTTTGTGATCTTATTCTGCAAATATATGTACAATAAAGTATGAAAAATTTATGAAAAAAATGAAGGTTCAAGAAAACTGATTATTAGATATTGCGCAAATTGTAAATAGAATTTTCAGTAATATCATTTTCTTAAAACCAAAATAACAAACAGATAATGGTTGCTTAATTATTGATAATATTTCATTGTCTTTAACAAATATAATAATTTCCTTACCTGAAAGTAATTTAAAATACGCTTTTCTGTTGAGTATATTCAAAATGATTTTTAATTTGTTGTTGAGTATCAAAATAAATAAAATTTGTTTAAGCAAATTGATCATCTACGATAAATTTTTCGCTTATAGTTATGGTAAATTGTATACTCATCTAGAAATCATCTAGAAAAATATTTAGTTGATAATAAGTGAAACCTTTTAATTTAATTTTAATTTAATTTATTTCCGATATATTTTTTACACTTGAATCGCTAGAACAAGTTTGCACTTCCAGTGAGCATCTGCTCTTTTAAGGAAGTGTGATACGATGTTGTTAACTATAAGTTGAAGCTGGTGATGATACTTGTCGACAATTGTGGGGTGGTGCTGGTGGTTCGCGCGTTGATGGCGTTGCTCTGGTTACGGCGTACGGCAGAGGCATTGGTGAGTAGTGTTTTGTGGTATTCGGGTGTAATCCAGAATTGGGCTAGATACTGTGGTATTTTCGTTTTCATGATAGCTCGCAAACGACGCTTGAAGATATATGTTGTGGGGGCATTTTTACATGATGGGGGGAGGTCGTTAAACAGTTTGCTACCAATGTACGACATTTTTTGCGACCGTATTCCGTGTTGAATCGTGGCAAATACAGGTGACCAGTTTGTCTGCTTGAGCGGTTTTCGTGCATTCTTCTTGTGACAAGGACGGTTGAAGTGATGTTATTTCGCAAGTGGATCAACATTTGATACTCCTGGGGTACACGGATTGGTAGGGTTGAGTCCCTGGGATCTTCGTATAGTAGATGAGTGGGATACAGATGAGGTTTCCGGAACACGGCTTTCAAGCTTCTGTTTTGTATCACCTGTAGCTCTCTCAAAGAAGATTTGCAAGCCAGTCCCCACGTTGCAACTAGGTACTGGAGCCGAGAATGGATTAGTGAGAAGTATAGTGTTTTCATAGTCGCCAAAGGCAAAAATGATGAAACCTTCCTTAATATACCACAGAGTGATGTTAGCTTTCGCTTGAGAGACTCAAGATGGGCCTTCCAGTTCATTCTATTGTCTAGCGTTAGGCCGAGAAATGGGTATTCAAATACTTCTTCGATGACACGATTGGCGATTTCAATTGGCTCGCGAGCCGGGAGTTCTCTGCGGAACGAGTGAATGAGCATATACTTGGTTTTCGATAGATTCATTGACATCAAATTAGTTTGAAGCTGGATAGCAGTGCATTCTGTTTCTTGATAGAAGACTGACGTGTCGTCAGCAAAGAGACGTAACTTTCCATGCAGCTCTAACTTGGCCAGGTCATTAATAAACAGCAGAAAAAGAATTGGCCCCAAGTTACTACCTTGGGGCACACCAGTCGACACGGCCCCATAGTGATCAACGGGTAATCATCTTTTAGGCACCTGACGATAGCATTACTTAAACCTGGGACGTAGGGGAGTGATGCGATAAAAAGCCCGAGAAAAAGAAATTGAATCCACCAACGCATCGTGCTTTGTGATGTGGTAAAAGTTTGTAGGTAATCTCTAAACTGCCGCTCATAGCAAGTCCGTCCCATTTGCGTTTTGGTGCTGACGAGAAAACAGCAATTGAAAATCGTAACGCTTTAGGTGAAATTTTGCACTCAAATGCTTTTTCAATCAATACCATCAACAGAATTTAGTACTGCAATGACAATCTAACACTTTTGCATCATAAAACTTGCATGAACACCGAAATTTGATTAAAATTTGTTGAAAATCATAAGCTGGGACTCACATGCGATTACTTTTACGGTACGTAGCCAGAATGATAGCAAGTAAGTCCCATAGCCAGCTACGACCGGTGATGAAAAACAAACTACTGCAAATCGATGGCGGTGCTATACCGTGCGTTTGGAATGAATCTATCGCTGGTCAATGCATAAATGACCTTCTTTCGTGCTTTATTAAACAAGTTTTTTGTGAGAAGCATAACACAATACACCTACCAACTGCGCCGCTCAAAATAAAATTAGATTTTGTTTTTACATACTGATAAATTCAAAGTCAGTTTAGGTGTAGGAACTTGTTCTAAATTTTCCTGAGAGCGGACACACGTTCGTGACGGCGGACAGCTTTCACGTAGCAGTGGAAACAAATATGAAAGAATACCTATAGCTTAGGAAAATGTTTGCTCCGTTAAAAAACAGCTAAGTAGCGTACCGAAGTATTTAATATGACTGACAAATTCTTCAAAACGAAATTCACGACAATAATTGAACAATTCTTAAGCACGTCGTTACATAAAATACGGATAAAATACGAAAAGTAGTATTTACTCAAGAATGCTTCAACTAACAATACAGTGACACACCTAAAGCGTTCACTGTCAACAAACAACAGCTGAAAGAAGCTACTGGTGGAAACTTTGTCTTGAAGAAAACATTGTACTATCAGCTAGAGCCACACGATGTAGAACGCGTAAAATTTAATCAAACCTCCTATCGAATATCACTTGGTACATCCAATTCTAAACCTGAAGACCATTAGTTTTGGTAAATATCACATTTTCCATAATCATTATTGGCTGTGGGGTTAAATTGCGAAGATTTTTTCAATGGGACCGACTAGCGATCACTTTTGCTATGGGACAAACCAACTTGCTATTTTTTTCATAGTTCCTCAGAACAAAGTATTCAAAAATATTTGTTTTATCGAAAGTAGATATAAAAAGGAATTGATTCCATAAATAAACTCAAAATTAATAAAATGCAATTGGGACGGACTTGCCATGAGCGGCAGTAAAGCTCAAACTAACTCTAACGTTTCAATATAGGTACTTTGAAAGAGATCCTATAGACAGCTATGACAACCTATCGTAAAGCTTTGTACGAAAAACGGTACAACTATATGTAAGTTTTTTGAAAAAAACAATGTCAGTTTTTGAAGAAAAAAAAAATGTACTATTTTTATAAAATGTTTTTAATAAACTCGTAGATCCCCTTAGGAAGGCCAAGTTCAAAGGCCGAAACGTCGGACATAAAACCTAGTAGCGTTTTGATACACCCCTAAGACTGAAAAAGCCGTATTTCTCTTGAAATAAATTACAAAGTTTTTGAATGTCGAACAAAATATAAACATCTTTCTTTCTTCCTTCAGTTCACGAACATCCAGGTCTTATATATTGTTTTTAAGACCAAAACGTTGATTTTTTTACCGGTCGTTGAGTATTGAAATATACTTTCAGGAAAAATAACATAAATCCCGACGCATTGCAAAATAGAACTATTATTCTAAAGAAGTAAATGCCATATAAGGCAAAGCCTGTTTAAAACAAAAAAAAATTTTCTTCGTTCGGATAAATTTGAAATATGTTTCAAAAATTTGATTACAGTTAATTGCTGACAACTCTCAAACTTTCCGTGACACTTATTAATTAGTCGTGTCAAATAAATATATTAATTAAAAAATTGCGAAAGCTTCGACTTGACTTAGTGGCAATAATAAATTCTAAGTCAGAAAAAAGACTACGTGGTCTATTCGTTAACCCGCACGCGGGGGGATTTTTCGTGGTCTTTTGATAAGCCACCCCCCGTCTCCCTATATATGACTACGTGTTTGGGAACGGCCCCTTTGAAACAAACCAAAAATTATTTTTCTTTCAACCAATCAACAGTTAGAATGGAATGTTGTAATGCAACAAACAAATAGTTTTCTCTTTACTCAATCAAGTTATTCGAAATCATCCTCGTTCTCTTATTTCTCGTTCTTTCTAACCTTTCTTTTCTTCTACCTTGTATATTCGTCAAGTGCAAAGTCAGAATCACTTCTATGCCATAATCTGAACTTGTTTTTGACATTGTAAAATTGTGTGTCCCCTAAACAAGAGTAACATTTCTCAATTATGTGTTCAACGATAGCGAACCATTTACTTTTTATTCATTCATTGATCAAGTATACTCTTTTGATAACACGTTTAAAATATTTTTGATAAGGTACCTGGCAATTTTGAAACTTATGCTGACTTTGAAGTCAGAGTGTTTTGAAACAATACTAAAAATTCAGGCAATTACAACTTTTTCTGCTTAACACATCGATCACTCTGTCTGCACACTATAAGGCATGATATCTGGTCAGCCTAGTGATAGCAATGAACTATCTGATAAAACACATTTAAATACACTACGGTGTGCGAAGAGGAGTCCTCTAACACAGAGAAATCCGAAAAAACGCTTGAAAATTTTTACAAGTCGAGTAGCATAGAATATTTGGCCTGTAAGATAGAGCTTCAGAGCTTTAGTTTTGACAGAAATTGCTATGCCCTCCTAAACGAAAGACAAAAAGTGACCTCTTTAACCTTGTGGGCTGCAAATATAACCACATTTTGATGTACGTAAAAGATGCGTAAAATTTATTCCTACAAACAAATTACTAGATACCTTGTAGCGCATTTGGACGGCTTCATATTCCTCGAATTTGACTTCAGTGATGACATGAATTTTATGCCCTGCGTGAATAAAAAATACCTCCCGCATGATGTTACGGTTTTGTCTTTAAAAACAAAAATTACCGGCTGAGAGTTTATTCTTCTATAACTGACTTAGTATACCAGATATCTGTTGAGATATATTCAATTTAATTTATAGTCGCAATGAGCACAAACCAAAATAATGTAATAATGTGCATCGGAAATTTGGTCCGAAATTTCGTAATCGTCGAAATTGGAACTTTAATTTCGCGAAATTTTAGGCGGAATTTAGCGAAATTCAACGAGATTTTTCGGCAATTTCGCGAAACCGAAATTTCGGGAAATTTCGAGTTTTGCGAAATTATACGAAATCATTCGAAATCTCGCACAGCCTTAATAGACACTATACATATATAGATCTGCGTAGTGAATGGCAGCAGCACTGGCATTGCTGGTTTTCCATGTCCTTGTTATTCGTTTGATGCAAATTTTTCATTATGTTCATTTCGGCCAGTTGCTTTGGCTCGCTGCGATTATCTTTGACCAAATTTTTATCTGTCAAAAAGTGACAAATATTTGACGCTTGGTCAAAGAGTGTAATACAGCCCTAAGACCGGCTTTTGTTGTCCTGCTATAACGAGCAATATATCTTTGGTCATTCGAGGAGCTATTTTCTTGTTAACTTTAAGGAGTCCTGCTAACTTGAACCAAACTTGGTGAAGTACGCGCGGCTCTCACAGTATATCCAGTGGCGTAGCTATGGTTTGGTGGGCCTGGTGCGGTAACAAAAATGTGGGCCCCTAATGAAAATGACTGGGCAGTTTTTTCTATCATAAAAGGAATTATTCCGTTTTCCGCAAAATCAAAAATTAGGTTAAATTAGATACTAACTTTCCGTGCTTTATGATTGGCAAAATCAAAAAATTCAGATTCAACATCAATGGAATCAGTGTTTTCACCTTCGATCAATAAAATGGCAGGCTTAGTTAATCACAAGTTACTCATCGTTGACCACAAATAGTTCTTGATCAACTTTAACTTAGAGCCAACTATTCTCGAGTGCAAATAGTCACGTGCGAACACGGATTATTAACTTCTTTTTTGGTCTACTCGTTTGTATCTCGAACTCATACTCCATTGAACTACGAAAGAGCATTGTTTTACTCAAAATATCATTAATTTGAGTGGTATCCAAAAAAAAAAAAGTTTTTTATCAACTCATCAAACAAATTCCCTGTTTCGTTAAATCCACGATAATTATTTTTTGTCCGTGGTGAAATCGAAACAGCACTACAAATGCAGTGTAGATTCTGGCAGATCATCTGAATTTTCCAAGGGCCTCTTGTGGCTGTCAAACTCCATACATTTCCCATCTACCACTCATTGATTCTGGTACCAGCGTTTCTGGTACCCACTTCCTGGTTGGTTTGCCCTAAGACTAGTGCAATAAAGTAAACGTCTCAAATTGTCGGTAAACTTGTTCTCAGATAAATATCGTTTTAGATGGAAAAAACAAGAACTCAACATTTGTTTTAAGTAAAATGTGCACTTTAAAAGAATAAGATAGGTTTTGTAAGCCTTTGAAATTAAATATTGACGCCATAATGAATTGATGATTGGTAGGCAAAATGTTGACGTTTATAGTCCCCTGGAATTTTCAAAACAGACATGATTGTGATGTTAGCATCTACAATTTCAACTACAAACAAACAAACTCTATGGGAAAGCCCAGCCATTACTTTTTTTTCCTCCTATGACAAGATACACTGAATTGACCACCGTGCAAATTGAAATATCGCAAACATCAAGAGCTTCACGAATATTGTCCAATTTCAAATGCTTATAAGTCATTCAGTTTTTAACGAACTTCTCCCAATCTTGTTATATTCGATTGGAAAAATAGTAAAGCGTCCACCAAAAGGCGGGAAATTGTAATTTCATTATGCTAACTATCTAACAGTTGGAAAATGATACTTACCATGCAGTCCCGAGCCTTAGTGTGGGTTTTGCTGTACGTAAGAATCGTCTCCATTCAACTCGGTCCATAGCTGCAGTTCGCCAGCTCTGGAGCCTGCGTAGAATCCGTAGGTCGTCTTCCACCTGATCGATCCACCTTGCCCGCTGTGCACCTCTCCGTCTCGTCCCTGACGAATTGATCTTAAGAACCATGTTTGCCGGGCTTTCGTCCGACATCCTGAAGACATGCCCAGCCCACCGCAACCTTCCAATCTTAACGGTGTGGACGATATATGGCTCTTCAAGCAGCTCCTGCAGTTCTCCACGTTCCGTTCTCCATCTGCAGTCCACCGAAGATGGTACGCAACACCTTGCGCTCCAAGACCGCAAGGGCGCGGTGGTCTTCCACAAGCATAGTCCATGTCTCAAGCCCGTAGAGGACTACCGGTCTGATCAGCGTCTTGGTTAACTTGGTGCGGCGAGGAATTCTACTCTATCGGAGCGTCCTCCGAAGACCAAAGTCTGCACGATTTCCTGCCATAATGCGCCGATAAATTTCTACGTCTACGACAGAGTATTTGGGAGAGTACCTTGTAGGCGGCGTTCAGCAGAGTGATTGCCCGATAATTGCAGCACTCCAGCTTGTCGCCCTTTTTGTAGATGGGACACACAATACCTTCCATCCACTCCTCTGGTACTTGTTTTTTTTTCAAATCTAGACAATGACCCAGTGCACTGCTCTAACCAGTGTTTCTCCACCGTATTTCAACAGCTCGCTGAGAAGTTGGTCAACTCCAGCAGCTTTATCGTTTTTTAGCCGGCCCATCTCCTCTTCCGCCTCCAGGAAATCGGGAGCTGGTATCTTGTTGTCTACTGCTCGTGCACCAAGATCAATTGCCATACCGTCCTCGCGCTCTACTGCATCTCCGTTCTGATGCTCATCGAAGTACTGCTTCCGCCTTTCGATCACCTCACACTCGTCCGTAAGGAGGTTGCCGTCCAAGCTCCTGCACACATCGGCTTGCGGCTCGTAGCCTTTACAGGAGCTGATTAGCTTCGCGTAGAACTTCCGAGTGTCGTCAGCACTTCCATCGCTACGCGATCTCGGTCCTCTTGCTGGCGCTTCTTCGTTCGGAGGACTGAGTTTTGGCTGTTACGTGCCTGTCGGTATTGTTCCACGTTCGCTCTCGTGCGGTGTTGCAGCATTCTCGCCCGTGCAGCGTTCTTTTCGTCAACTAACTGTTTGCATTCGCCAGTCAAACCAGTCATTTTTATGATACGGAGCCATAGTAGCGCTACCTATGACGGATCGGAAGCTCCCCCAGTCATCTTCAAGAGTAGCTGCTCCATGCTGCTCTTCCGTAAGTAATGCTGCCTCCAGCTACTGCGCGTATTCCTGTGCAATTCCGGCGGCCCGCAGTTGCTCAATATTTGGTCGCGGAGTTCGACTTCGGCGGGTGTTATACACCATCGATAGTTGTGAGCGCATGCACACAGCTACTAGGTAGTGGTCCAAATCTATATTCGCACTGCGGTAAGTGCGAACGTTGATAATGTCGGAGAAGATCCTGCCGTCGATTAGAACGTGGTAGATTTGATTCTCTGTCTGTCCGTCGGGAGATCCCCAGGATGATTTGTGGATTCATTTGCGGGGGAAGTAGGCACTACGGACTACCATACCACGGGAGGCCGTAAAGTTTACGCACTGATCGTCGTTATCATTAGGCTATCAGGCCCGCTTACCGGTCTGTCCTACCTTAGCGTTCATTCATGCTTCCCGTCTTACCTTAGCGTTCATGTTCCCAATGGCGACTTACACGTCCCGTCGCTCAGTGGGGCGATTCCATACAAAGGCTGGCCAAGCAAAAAAGTGTCGATAAATGCGACAAAAAACGACAAATTTTTTTGGCACTTTTTTCCTTTTTTATAGAGTTATATGATCTTTGACCACACAAAGTGACACCGGGCGTCCTCTCCATTGAAAAAAAAACGTAACTTATGGACGACCCCTCGAACTAAACAAATTTTGTCTAAATATATATATTTTTTTTAATAAACTAAAATAACATAAGTAATACAAACTAATCACTAATTGAAAAAATCATCATCAGCATAATCATCTTCCGCTGTGATCGCTTGAATCTCGTGTTGAATTGTTTCCAGAAAATTTAAAATTCATTATACTTATCAGCAGGAAAAATGTCTTTCGCTGCAATTTTCATTTCTTCTAGTAATTTTCGATGTTTCATTGTTTTACATATATGTGATCTTCCTAATCCGGTTTCTATGGTTGAAAGAGGACATTTAAATACATGTATAACATTGACAACTTACTAGACATTGAATAAGGTGGTGCTACTGAAGTTGGAGGCTCCATAATAAAATTCAACGAATTTATGAATTAGAAAACCAAGACACTGGAATGACACAACGTTCTAAATGAAAAGATGCGGAGGGCGACGACTGTTCTTTGTTTTTTCTCATAAAGCAAAATGTGTGCTTTACTTTTGTATTCAAACGAGTGCGAAGCAAGAGCAATCTTCAAACGGGCTATTGTAAGCCGGAGTTTGGTGGTATAAATTTGCTGCTAGTATTTGAACTTCAATCAGTTTAGCGAATTTCATGATCATAAATTGAAAAGGGCTGAATGGTTTTAATATTGTTTTAAATTTGCAGAAAGTGATAAAGTTTGACATAATTAACATTTCATAAAGATTTGTTTGTTGTTTTCTTGTTTAACACTCATTTTATATCAATCAATCACTCTGCTAAGATGCTCGTTATAGATTTTCTAAATTTGACTCATTTTATAACTTTTCATTGATAAATTTTGTGATTTTTGCCCAAATTTATATTTTATACTTACGGATTGAGTACGATGTCATAAATTTTCATTAATGGGGTATCATGATTATGAATAAAATTAATCCAGGATGAAATTTCAACTACAAAAATAAAAAACTAAAAAACTGCTATCGCTTTTTTCACTAAAGTGACAATTTGCGCAGTTTTGCGTTACAGCGGACAATACGCATTTGAAAGCTTACGTTTTTACCTAAATTTTGAATGTAGTCACAACCGTGGCAAACTGCGGCAACTAAACTTTTAAGCTAGTTTTCTACAAAAAATCACGTTTTTTTTTAATTTTTTCTAGTGTCAAACCTACCATGACCAAGTTTTACAATATCTAATGAAAAGGGTTTGTTTTGCACAATATTTACAACAACTTTTTCTTTGACTTCAAGAAAATCCAAGCTATCATTGAAGCTACAGAGCGTTTAAAAGTAATGTAATTTTTCAAAAAAAAAAAACGTCAGTTCTCCAAGCTTTGAAAAGTCATAAAAAATTCAGATTTCATGATATTGCGCCCAAATTTTGGATTGAGACACTTGAATGTTATAGCAATAAAGGAAAAATATTATGAAACAGCTAACGAAAAAAAATGTTTTTGGTCAGCGATTCCCCACTGTGCGTCGTGGGCAGCTATCGTAGACCTGCTCCAGCTGCGCGTAGAACGCTTCCTTTTCGTCATCTGGTCTTCCTTCATGTGGGCAGTGCACGTTGATGATGCTGTAGTTGAAGAACCGGCCCTTTAGCCTCAACTTGCACATCCTTGCGTTGCTCGGCTGCCACCCCATCACGCGATGGCGCATCTTGCCCAACACTATGAAGCCGGTTCCCAGCTCGCCGATGGTGCCACAACTCTGGGGCAAGTAGCCGCCTGGTGCCCGCTTTTCGATACCTTCTGTCCTATCCTGCAGCGCTATGACTCCGAAGTTGCATGAATGATCCTAGATAGTCCTGTCGTTGCCTAGTTTTATACCGATTGTTCCGATCCATATTATCTCTTACGTTGTTTTTTTTTTTCTCATCTATAGTTTATTTGACACGGCACAAATACAATTCAATGTTTAACGGCGCCAATTATATCTGGTAGCTTACTTTCTAAAGTATCTTAATAACTAAAAGCAAATTTTTTATCCTCGCTGCCGACTACGAGCTGAAACTAAATCTAACTTAAGCTAGAATGTTTTGCATGAAAAGCACTGATTTGTTGTTTGATGGTTTTCCATCGCCATAGGTAAGCAGCATATTGAATATGTTCCGCTGCTGGGCCAAGATATTAAGGACTGGCATATTGGGTTGTCTCCCTCGGGGCCTGAGAGTATCGTGCGGGTCTAGTTGCTGTTTCCGGATCCGGGGTCTTAACGTGTTCTTGTCGTTTGGTTGGATGTAGGCGGAAGGGGATAGGACTAAACTGGGGCGTGGATGGATTTCAGGAAAACGTATATAAGGGACATGTAGGATAGGTCACGGCTCGCCAAGACATCACGAACAGGAACAGCCGGCTGCCTACCTTCGGCCTGCAGGGAAGCTACTAATCTAGACCTGGCGTCACGGTGTACAGGGCATGACCAAACAACGTGCTCTATGTCGTGATAACCTTCACCACAGGCACAGATACCACTCTCCCCGAGCCCAACACGACGGAGATGCGCGTCAAATCTATAATGATTGGACATAAGCCGGGACATCACGCAAATGAAATCCCGACCTACATCCAACCCCTTGAACCACGGGTTCGTCGATACCTTGGGGATTATGGAATGTAACCACCTTCCCAGTTCCCCCTTGGTCCAAGAATTTTGCCAACTGATGATCGTATTCTGACGTACAAATGCGAAAAATTCATTAAAGGCAATTGGTCTTTCATAAATATCACCGTTTGTTGCGCCCACCTTAGCCAAAAAGTCCGCTTTCTCATTACCCGGTATCGAGCAGTGAGAAGGGACCCACGCTAAGGTAATCTGAGTAGATTTTTCGGATAAAGCACTCAGATGTTCCCGTATTTTCCCCAGGAAATACGGAGAGTGCTTAACATCTATCATCGATCGGAGAGCCTCAATGGAACTGAGACTGTCCGTAAAGATGAAATAATGGTCCGTGGGCATTTTTTCGATAATCCCTAGGGTGTACTGAATTGCAGCTAATTCTGCGACGTAAACAGAAGCAGGATTATCGAGCTTATGGGAGACGGTTAAATTGTTATTGAAGATACCGAAGCCAGTGGACCCATCAAGAAGTGATCCGTCAGTGTAGTACATATTGTCGCAGTTGATGTTTCGATATTTATTGGAAAAAATTTTGGGTATCTGCTGCACGCGTAAATGATCCGGGATTCCACGAGTTTCTTCTATCATGGATGTATCGAAAAACACAGTAGAATCAGAAGTATTTGATAAGTCGACACGATTTGGAATATTCGAAGAAGGGTTAATATTTTGGGACATGTGATTGAAATACAATGTCATAAAACGGGTTTGAGAATTAAGTTCGATTAACCTTTCAAAATTTTCAATCACGGGACGGTTCAAGACCTCACATTTGATAAGAATACGAGAAGACAGGCTCCAGAAGCGGTTTTTCAATGGTAGTACTCCAGCTAAGACCTCCAAACTCATCGTATGGGTCGACTGCATGCAACCTTAGGCGATACGCAAACAACGATATTGTATTCGCTCCAGTTTGATCAAATGTGTGTTTGCTGCGGAGCGGAAGCAGAAACACCCGTATTCAATAACAGACAATATCGTTGTTTGGTAAAGCCTTATAAGGTCTCCTGGGTGGGCTCCACACCATTGTCCGGTTATTGTACGAAGAAAATTCACTCTTTGTTGACATTTTTTCATCAGATACCTCACGTGACAACCCCAGGTGCCTTTAGAGTCGAACCAGACACCAAGATATTTGTGTACCAAAACCTGAGAAATCGTTTTACCCATTAATTGTGTTTGAAGCTGAGCAGGTTCATGTTTCCTATAAAAAACTACTATCTCAGTCTTCTCCGGAGAGAATTCGATACCTAGCTGTAAAGCCCAAGCAGACAAATTGTCCAAGGTATCTTGCAATGGTCCTTGCAAATCGGCAGCTTTTGCTCCTGTAACAGAGATTACACTGTCGTCTGCAAGTTGTCTTATCGTGCATGAGTTTGCCAGACATTCGTCGATGTCATTTACATAAAAGTTGTAAAGAAGGGGGCTTAAACATGAGCCCTGGGGAAGACCCATGTAGCTAATGCGAAAAGTTGCCAAATCGCCGTGCGTAAAATGCATGTGCTTTTCGGACAACAAATTGTGCAAAAAATTGTTCAAAATTGGAGAAAATCCTTGTCGGTGAAGTTTACCCGAAAGAATGTCAATAGAAACGGAATCAAAAGCCCCCTTAATGTCCAAGAACGCAGACGCCATTTGTTCTTTGCGAGCATACGCCAGCTGAATATCTGTTGAAAGCAACGCAAGACAATCATTCGTCCCTTTGGCACGGCGGAAGCCAAATTGAGTATCTGATAGTAGACCATTTGATTCGACCCAATGGTCTAAACGACGGAGTATAATTTTTTCCATCAATTTCCGGATACAGGATAGCATTGCAATCGGCCTATAAGAGTTGTGATCAGAAGCTGGTTTCCCTGGTTTTTGGATGGCGATCACCTTCACTTGCCTCCAATCCTGCGGTACAATGTTTTGCTCCAGGAACTTATTGAACAAGTTCAACAAGCGCCTCTTGGCATTGCCGGGTAGATTCTTCAACAAGTTGAATTTGATTCTATCTAACCCAGGCGCGTTATTGTTACAGGACAGGAGGGCAACTGAAAATTCTGTCATCGTAAAAGGTGATTCTATCGCGTCGTGGCCCGGAGACGCATCGCGAACAATGTTTTGCTCAGGAACAGAGTCCGGACATACTTTCCTGGCAAAATCAAATATCCACCGACTTGAAGACTCCTCGCTTTCGTTAACCGTTATGCGATTCCGCATTCTTCGGGCTGTGTTCCAAAGAGTGCTCATTGATGTCTCCCTCGACGTCTCGTTTACGAACCGACGCCAATATCCGCGTTTCTTTGCCTTAGTCAAGCTTTTAAACTTGGTATCAAGCTCCGAATAACGTTTAAAGTCGTCGGCATCGTCTGTATCCCGGAAGGTCAGATACGCGTCGGATCTTTGCGTGTAGACATCGGAGCACTCTTGGTCCCACCACGGAGTGGGAGGCCGTTCTTTGATCGTTACGCTGGGATATTTCTTCGTTTGGGCTTGCAACGCGGCGTCGAGAATCAAGCCCGCGAGGAGGTTGTATTCTTCAAGTGGTGGATGATGTTGAATCGACTCGACCGCTTTTGAAATCATTTCCTCGTATAACTTCCAATCGACATTCCGTGTGAGGTCATACGGAATGTCAATTGGTCGCATGCGAGTTGACCCGTTATTAATTGAAATAAGAATAGGCAAATGGTCGCTACCGTGAGGATCAAGGATTACCTTCCATGTGCAATCCAACCGTAGCGACGTCGAACATAAGGATAGATCCAAAGCGCTTGGGCGCGCTGGAGGTTTCGGGATACGTGTCATTTCACCGTTGTTTAAAATAGTCATGTCGAAGTCATCGCAAAGGTTATAGATTAAAGAGGAGCGGTTATCATTGTATGGGGAACCCCAAGCCACGCCATGAGAGTTGAAGTCTCCCAAAATCAAACGTGGCGAGGGAAGAAGTTCTATTAAATCAAAGAGCAGCCGTTGCCCAACCTGTGCTCTGGGAGGAATATATATTGAGGCAATACAAAGCTCTTTACCTTGTATTGTCATTTGACATGCGACAACTTCGATGCCTGGAATCGAGGGGAGGTTAATACGATAGAAAGAATAGCACTTTTTAATCCCTAAAAGTACTCCTCCATATGGGGTGTCTCGATCAAGGCGAATAATATTAAAATCATGGAAGTTGAGATCAATATTTGAAGTAAGCCAAGTTTCACAAAGGGAAAATGCATCGCATTTGTTTTTATTTATCAAAACTTTAAACGAATCAATTTTTGGTAAAATACTTCTACAATTCCACTGTAAGACAGAGATAGAATCCTTCATATACGCAGTTGAATTAGGCATCGAAGGATACAATCGCTGCAAGGAGGGGCCATTGGGCAGTCAACTGCTTCAAAAATGATCTAACTGTTGGGAGGAATGCTGTAAGAAAAATTTTAATTGGATCGGGTACATTGAAATTTTCAAAAATCCAGTCCACAATGTCAGAAAATTTCACTAATCCAGAGTTTGTTTCATCAACTGGATGTGCAAAAGGAACAACTGGGGTTTTAGATGTTCCTGGCAGTGCTGGGAACTCCTTCTGGGACTTTAAATTTGCAAGCCCAGGAGGAGTTTGCATCGGTTTTTCCGCAGCACTGTTTGGTTTGTTCGTACTTTTCATTACACTTTGGGAAATCTTAGGACCTTTACGGTGACCGCTTGATTTTATCTCTGCGCTGCATGTACACCGGGCATGTGGAGAGCTCATGCTGGTTCCCCCCACAGTGAATACATTTTTCAGCATTAACACTGCAAGAATCTTCCGCATGAGTCTCCCCACACTTGCTACATCGTGCCTTATTGCAGCAGTAGGCGGCTGTGTGGCCTAACTGCTTGCAATTGGTGCAATTCATAACACGGGGTACATACAATCGCACAGGCAGACGAACCCGGTCGATCGAGACGTGGCTAGGGAGTGCAGATCCGGCAAACGTAACGCGAAACGAGTCTGACGGAGTGTAAACTTTTTTACCGCCGACGAGAGACATGGACCGCAATTGCTTACAATCCAAAATCTTCGCCTGTGTTTCGGTATTTTTGAAGCAACCGGTTGCGCTTTTTAGGATACACTCGACAGACAGACTCGAATCGGTTATGACACCGTCGATCTCCACGTCTCGTGCGGGTATGTAGACGCGATACTCGCGTGTGAAGAGCTCAGAGCAAGCGATAGCATTGGCCTGTGCCAGATCACTGACCACGACACAGAGCTTGTTAGGTCGGACCTTGGAAATTTCGGTCACGGCCTTGTACCCCTTCGTCAGGTCTTTAGCAATTTGCAGTATGTTTAAACGCTTTGAATTCACTCCTGCCTTTGGACGAAAATAAACAGTATAGCTGCCCTGTTGAGATCCGTCCGGGTAAAGCCTGGGGCGAGGGGGGACTGGAGAATGAACAGGGGAGGGGGTAACAGAAGGGTCAGGGTCAGGGGGGTTCGGGGATGGTGGCACGGGAGGCGAGGGATCTATATCCATTGCGCTAAATGTAGCGCACTAGCGCACTAGCGCCGACAAGAACACGTACCTCTTTACTTCTTCCTTCCAGCAGTGGTTGTCCGATCGTTCGAAGCTGCACCCAAAGCAGCCAGCAGCACCAGTACAGCAGCACCAATACAGCCACCAGCAGTGAGCCGGGTGTGAGATCACTCAGCACAGCGACACGGACTCGACTGTCAACTGATGGGCTTGGATTAAAAAGATCTATTCACGGTGCACAGATCAAAACTGCGGCTGGTATTTTGCACCAATACAGCCAAAGTTGTGAGCCGGGTACAGAACGTATCGACACAACTCACAATCTAGTTGGCCTTTAGCGCGAATAATACACTCTTTTGTTTGGCTATTCGTACACACGGACCGGATTGTAATAGAACGACCACTTTGCACGTCCGTTTCTGTCGAGTGTTCGACGCGGAATGATCTTACGTTGTTTGTAACATATTGTTTTCCGGGTGGCTCGTAGGGCCTTCCCCAACCCTTTCTTGCCGGGGGACCATCGTGTCAGCTCTGTTTAGAGTCCAACGGTGACATCAGGACGTGGATCAGCCGCTCCTAACATGAAGATTAGACGTTTTGAGCCGCACCATCTTGGTGAACAGACGCTCGGGTTGGCGCACCAATGATCGCTTCGTACCTTCTCACTTAGCTATTATCTATTAGCTATTAGCTATTATCGGATGACAACATTGCCCGGGCAACACAAACCAGTTGTGTCCATGTTTGAACCGGCAGTCTAGTGTAATCATATGGAGGTGTGAGATAGGAACTTGTGAGGGCCGGAGCTATGTTTGACGCTCATTCCAGGTTGTCAACTCACCATTTGAAGTCCAATTAAAAAATGTATTGCCTTGTTTTGAACGCAGATTTCGACCAATCAGAGTTGAAAACAAGGCCAAGAAAATTCACCGTGAGTTTAGCGAAACCGTGAATTAGGTGAAATGATAAAAAATAGTCTTTATCGTCGGAATCAATTGAAATTCATAATATTCTGATGCACTATGATCTAAACTCTGCGGGCACAGTTTATGGTTTCAGAGGTACACTTTGATGCTGTTTCGTAAGGTAATTTTTCAAATGTTAAAGATTTTCTGCTGCAATAGTCATCATTTAACTTACACATAGACTAAACATTTACGTTGGCTCGACCTTAAACGAAAAAAATCCCTGAATTCTGTACAACTTTCGTTATTTATTACTCATAATAAGCTACAACCAACTGTTATTTGAGATACAGTTCAATTACGCGGTTATCACTTAAATTCTAAACTGGTTCTGGCTTTCAGGATACCATGACGATAGGCCAGCATCGCACATTGTTATTAGCTGAGGAAACATACTGCTGTAAAAGAAAGGTAAAAACAAGGAACATGATTTGATATCACAAAGCAGACATGTTTGTTCGCTTATGTTTCCTGTTCAGCACTTTATTTGCACTACTAGACAATGGTTGAAAGCCACAGTTGTATAATAACTGCATTGAATAATATACTAGAAATCAGAAACGAATATCAGCAGTTTACGAAATGATTTGACACAGAACCCACGCTAGATCAAATATTTACTCGCACTTGGACCAATAAACATAATTATGTTCCGATCAAATCAATTACGTTATTACTGACAATGATATAAAACCCCCATCAACTTGCTTCGGCGCTTCTAAGTATGTGGAAGACCGTGCTGCTGTTCTCTTTAGCCGGCCTAGGCTCTGCCTGGGGAGAAATTTTATCGCAGGATACTTACACGGAAAATCTACTAACTGTAGTGCCTTGTGTAAAGCGTCTCTGTGAGAAGTATTTCAAATCCGAACGAGTACTAAAAGGTTCACTTGTGATTATCAACATCAAACCGGACACTTCAATATTTCAACTGAATATTCTTAAGTCATTCAATCACGATCCTCGCCATGAAATGGGAGTAATGGTAAAAGATGGACGCAAAAAACATTGGAATGCATCACATGTTACGGAGAAGGCAAAAAACTATATGCTTCTGGTTGGCGATTCTTCAGAACTTGATGCACCAATAAATCAATTACGGCAGTTGCCGACCTGGAATCCGCTGGCACAAGTTGTTGTGCTATTTACTTCGGAAATGACTCCGTTAATTTTCGAAATCGAAGTACGCAATGCATTGCAAAAACTGTTCGAACATTCCGTTTTGAATGTAAACGTAATGGTCCAACGTTACAACACGAGCGTTCTCGAGGTATGGACTTGGTTTCCTTACGAAAACGGTGAATGTGCAGACAACATAGCTAAGATTCGTTTAATTGACGAATGTGAATATGTTGAAGTTCCGACAGAAGATATGCAGACAGCGATAGAAAATTATGAACGCATAAACTCTGAATTGGAATATTCAAATGAAACAATTTCCAATAACTCGTTGGCTGAAGTAATGGAAGCAACTGACGGTTTGATAACTCTGCAGCCTGACATGGTGTGGATGTTTCGAGAAAAACACTACTTTTCCGATTTTGGACCAAAAATACCTAAGGATTATAACTTTTGTCCGCTTAAAATTAGCACCGTAATATGGGAACCATTTGTTGTCGGTAATGCAACGTTAATACAAAAGGGTTTAGAAGTGCTAATGATTGAAACAATCACAGCTCGAATGAAACTTACACCGGTATACAAAATTATCGACGCTGAGCGTGCAACTGCTCGAATTACTGATGACAATCAGACAGGTTTTTACGCAGATTTGATCCATAGGTGAGATTGGGAATATATTTTAAATTCATTGTCGACATTGTCTTTGAAATTTGCAGGAGAACAGATGTGATGATCGGCGGCCTGTACGAAAATCCCACAAGCAGAAAACTTTTGTCATCTTCTATACCATACTATCAGGATGAGCTGACCTGGTGTGTTCCAACCGCACGTCACGCTCCAAAATGGCTCAACGTATTTATCATCTTTAATGTGTGGACTTGGTTGGTGGCTATTTTAATCGTTTTTGTTGGAGCAGGTGTAATTTTTTGCTTTAACCACGTGGAACAAAAATACCCGGAAAATTACACATGGATGGCTCTACAATCCTTGGCATTTTCCTTAAGTGTTTACGCTCATTATTGGCCAAAACGATTCTCAACTCGGTGCTTCTTAATAGGATATATGATCTACGGTCTTCATTGGAATGCAGCATATCACAGCTTCTTAATATCGGTCTTGACACGACCTCGATTCGAAACGCAGATTAACTCCGTTGAAGCTGCGATTGCGGAAGGATTTCAGTTCGTCGGGGCCGAAAATACTTTGGTGCACTTTGATAAGCCAGAACCAATGGCGCAATATATCGGTTCTGTGTATGAAACATGCTCAGATATGGACGAATGTTTGGCGCGATTACACTCAGAACGATTTTTAGCGGTGGCCATTTCGAGGGCTCATTCACAAAACAGCAAAAAAGTCGGAGAAGCTGAAATGTACTGTTTCCCCAGAATTGATAATATACAAACGTACTCGGTCGGGATGATGGTGAAAAAAGACTTTCATCTGTTACCCAAAATCAACGATTTGATAAGAAGAATCAGTGAATCGGGACTGCTGGGAAAGTGGCAAGTGGAGAGCGACAAAATACGAATAGACGAAGACTTGGGTGATTCGGAAGGTGGTGTGCATGGTGATGGGCAGATTGTGCTTGAATTTGGACACATCGAGGGGGCATTCATTTTGATTTTTGTCGGATTGGGCTTAGCCATGGTCGCATTTATAGGAGAAATTGTCTATTTTAAATTGAAGTTCAAATTTAAGTGGAACGATGAGTTATTTTGCAATCTGATATGCTAGGGCTTCTATTGAAGAAAAACGTTTTAGTTTGTGCAGATACTACTCAGTAGAACCATAACGTTGACCCTGTAGTTGCTGTAAGCTCTAAGAGTACATTACTGAATGTTTCGGTAAACAGAAGGTTCGAAGGTATTTTTTTAAACCAATTTTGTAAATACAGAGAAGAGGATAATCTAATCAGCCGGTGATGGACACTATCTACTAAAATACTTCTTCAACGCTTGGAACATATCGATACCCAAATATGGTCAACAGTATATTGAGAATCACGAACTCATATAATCGGTACAGCCAACGATTTATCGCTGTCCGAGACAGAGCTCACGCTTGCTCGTATGTTTAAATTCATTCAGCAAATATTTTGTTGTCAGCTATGCGGTGTTTCACTCGCGTAGGGTCACGCACTGCGAGAAACGAAAATTTGCCACGGAATAAAATTCACCTACTATTTTTAAATTTCCATCGAAGGGGGCGCTCGCTTCTAATGAATCCCCGTACCTCGACTGAAGCATAGAAAATTACTGCAAAATCCACCCACAAAACCACCTTCTAGTCTGGGTGACTCACAACCAAAGCCACGGTGAACAAGTAAGAGACATTCATATGCAACCTTCGTGATTTTCGATAGACGCCTGCTCCCGCACCATCACGCTCGGTACGATACTTCCGACGATCATATTTGGCGATTGATCCATTCTAGATGCACCTGTTTGATGCATTCAACAATCACTGCGTAAGGAACAAACAACCACGAGGATATTCGACGCAACTGATATTGTGTTAGTTATTCTAGCAGCACTCAGTCAAAAATCAGGACAGGATCAGTTCAGGAGGAATATGGCTTGAATATATTCGTCATCGAAGGCTTATTTATACATAGAGTTAGTTGTTTTTAAACAGTAAAAAAGGAGCATTAAAAACCATGATATACTACATATGTGTTACATGATTTTCACATGTTATGTAAATATTTTTTCTATCTGTGTAGTTATGAGAGAATGCAGAATCCTAGATGACATAAATTACAAGGACAAATTAACTTACTAATAGAGATAAGTGTCTTTTCACCTACGCACACTAGTAAACGTGTAAAGTTGCTATTGTTTCCTCCAAACTATAAATCATCGCATCTCGTTGCTTCGACTTTTATCACTTTTTACCATTTTTGGTCGACTATGTTCAGCAGCTTCTTCCGATTTCTGATCACGAATGAATAAATTTATTCAGAAACAAGTTTAAAACATATAATGAGTGTTCAACTGAAGATTTGTCCAGCTGCTAAAAATAAGCATTGCAAACAAAACAGCTATTTGTGAATATTTTCCTCAACTAGTGGCACTAACACATTCGTACGTAAAAAGGTCTATGAAATACTATAGTATGTGAAACTTGCACTAATAAAATTAAACTGCTGCATATGCCGAAAAAGTCATCTGAAGCAGCCCTAGAATCCACCGGTTTGTTTTTTTTTCTGGAGTTATGATTATAAGAAGTGCACTCGTGTAACTACCGATTTTAAGGGGCGACTCCATCAATATTAAGGTTTTTTTTTTAACTATTCGTTGATCAGTCATTCTTAAAAATCGGAGAATTCCACGCAAATTCAAATGATTATTGCACATAATTTTCAAACGTTCATTTCACAATCGTAGCTTAGTGAAGAACAACTAAAATTTAAATGATATTGCACTCAATTTTCATAAAAAAACCTAAATTAATCCACCTAGCGGTCAGACCAAGCCTTTCTCATTCGTACTTATTATTTGTTAAAATAGATTTACACGACACACTTCATTTCAAAAAAAATACCCCTTGATAATACTTGCTGGATTTATTTATCACTCTAAAATAACAAATCATTGGTAGCAGTGAAACCATACCGAACATTTAAAACATAATCTTCAAACATATATGAACATACATTAACACATGCGAATAACATGAAATAAATATGTTTCAAATATATGACGCGAAATGTTTTTTTGATCGTGGTACAATCGAAACGTCACTGTACTCATATATAGGTTGGACTCGATTATATGTAGGCTCGATATATCATTCGTTAAAATATAATTTTTGATTCGATTGTTTATAGTAAGATTTTTTTTCTATATCAAATATGACTTGCTTTTCACAACTTTTGAACCACGTGTACAATCATAATAATTAGTCAGTTAACCTTTAACTAGCCCGTTCATCTGAAATCAGTATTGTTCAAATCGGTTGTATAGTTTTTTGGATGATAAAGTTTCGTGATTTTCACATTTTGATTCATTACAGACGAAATTAAAGTCCGATTACAGTAAAATTTAATAGGGTGTTATGAGAAAGTTAGACCTTTCATTTGACACTAATTTTGTGAAAATCGGTTCAACATTCTCTGAGAAAAGTGAGTGAGTTTGAGTAGTCTTCGGAATATTTTTTTCTTTTCATAGCTGGATTTCACTTTTTTGAACACAACAGGCAAAGTAATTGTTCGATTGCAGAAAAAATCAATAGGGTATCATAGGGCAACTGTACCTTCCATATGACACTGATTTTATGAAAATCGGTCCAGCTATCCCTGAGAAACATGAGTGAGATTCAATAGTCTCCAGAACACGCTTCTGTCCATAGCTTTTGAACTACAAGTCCAATCTATATAAAATTCAAAAGTTAAGGGTTTTTTAGGAAGCCCGTTTATTTAAAACCAATTTTGTTCAAATCGGTTGTGTAGTTTCTGAGATAATGTAGTTTCATAATTTTTACATTTTGATACATAACAGATAAGATTATAATAAAATTCAATAGGGTCTTATGAGGCAACTAGAACTTTCATTTGCATTATTAGTTTCAGGAAAATCGGACTAGCCATCTCTGAGCAAATCGAGTGAGAGGATTGGGAGAGCGTTACATACATACATACACACACACACACCTATACACACACACCCATACAGAAAATGCTAAGCTCGTCGAACTAAGTCGATTGATATACGACATTCGACCCTTTGGAGCACTTTTATACCTTTGGTTTTTGCAGTGATTGCTATACCTTTCTAGGAGAAAGGCAGAAATCAATAGAGTCTTATGGCGCAACTAGACCTTCCATATGATACTGATTTTATGAAAATTGGTTCAACCATCTCGGAGAAATATGAGTAAGATCAAATAGTCTCCAGAACACATCTCTTTCCATAACTTTTAAACCACATGTCCAATCTTTATAAAATTCGAATTTTAAGGGCTTTTTTTAGGTAGCCCATTAATTTAGAACCAATTTTGTTAAAATCGGTTGTGTAGTTCCTGAGTTAAAGAGCTTTCGTTATTTCCACATTTTGATACATAACATATAAACTAAAAATCCGATTACAATATTATTGAATAGGGTTTCATGGGGCAACTAGACCTTTCATTTGAAATTTTTTTTTGAAAATCGGTCCAGTCATCTCTGAGCAAATCGAGTAAGGTTGAAAGCTTGCACATACACACACACACATACACACACATACAGAAAATGCTAAGCTCATTGAGTTGAGTTGAGTTGGGTGATATATGCCATTCGACCGTTTGGAGCACTTGTACACCTTCGGTTTTGCCAGAGATAGTTATACTTTCCTTGAAGAAAGACAAGAATTCGTGAATGATATAAACTCATCGGAAAACGTTTATATTTATAACTTCTGGACCACATATTTATTCATTGTAAAAATCATCGATGGTTCTGAAGACAGCATGTTCATTTGATACCTGTTTTGTTCCAATCGGTTGTGTAGTTTCTGAGATGATGAAGTTTCGTGATTTTCACATTTCGTTACATAAAAGACAACGTTACAGTCCGATTATAATGAAATTCAATAGGGTCTGATCAGGCAACAAGACCTTTCATTTGCAACTTATTTCGTAAAAATCGGTCCAGCCATCTCTGAGAAAAGTGGGTGAGTTCAAGTAGTCTCAGGATAATGTTTCTTTTCATAGCCTGATTTCACATTATTATACATAACGAACAAAGTTAAAGTCCAATTACAATAAAATTCAATAGGGTCTTATGGGGCAACAAGACCTTCCATATGACACTAATTTTGTGAAAATCGGTCCAGCCATCTCTGAGAAAAGTGAGTGAGATTAAACAGTCTTCGAAACACGTTTCTTTGCATAACTTTTGAACTACATGTCCAAACACTGAAAAGTTAATTTACAAAAACAAGCCCGTTCTTTTGATACCAATTTTGTTCAAATCGGTTGTGTAGTTACTGAGATATTGAAGTTTTGTGATTTTCACATTTTGGTACATAACTTCGAAACTAAAAATCCGATTACGATAAAATTCAATAGGGTTCTATGGGATAACTGGACCTTTCATTTGCAATTAGTTTCATGAAAATCGGTCCAGCCATCTCTGAGAAAATCGAGCGAGATTGGAAGACCGTTACATACATACACACACACACACATACAGAAAATGCTCAGCTCGTCGAACTAAGTCGATTGATATACGAGATTCGACCCTCTAAAGCACTTTTATACCTTTGGTTTTTCCAGTGATTGCTATACCTTCTAGGAGAAAGGCAAAAATCGTGGTTTTCGTCAGAAGCAACTAAAATTTAAATGAAAAACCTAAATTAATCCACCTAGCGGTCAGACCCAGCCTTTCTCATTCAATTTTTTATTGGTAAAAATAGATTTACATGATCGCTTCAATCCAATAAATGTATATTCACTCTTTAGGTTCTAAAATATTGATGTTGTAATCTTTCCATATAAAAATGCAGTCAAGTCTGTCTGTCTGTCTGATCCATATAGGCCCGAAAACTACCGAACCGATCGACGTGAAAATTTGTATGTAGGGGTTTTTGGTGCCGATAAAGGTTCCTATGATAGTTTGAGACCCCTCACTCTTCTGGAAGGGAGGGGTCCCATACAAATGAAACATAAATTTCTGCACAACTCAAAAACAAACCAAGCAAATGAAACCGAGTTTGGAATGTGGATGTTTTAAGGGGTAACTAATATGTCCATAATAGTTGGATGAAACACAAATTTGTGCACATCTCGAGAACTAATCAACCAAATGGAACAAAATTTGGCAGGTAAATGTTTTTAGTGGTAACAAATATGTACATAATGGTTTGAAACCCGACTCCCTCTTCTATGGGTGGGATCCCATGAAAATGAAACACAAATTTCACACAGCTCAAGAACCAATCAAGAAAATACAACCAAATTTGGTATGTGAATGTTTTTAGAGGTAACAAATATGTCCATAATGGTTTGACGCCCCTCACTCTTCTGGAAGCACATGTTTCTTCACAAATTTTTGCACATCTCGCGAACTAATCAACTAAATGGAACCATATTGGCAGGTGAATGTTTTTAGTGGTAACAAATATTCCATAATCGACCTCAGACAACATTTTGGATTGTAAGATGGCAACTTGCGGTTTCTGGAAAACAGCCGAAAATGGCCGATTTCCACCCAATATAATAATATCCGGATCTAGAATACACAGGAGCTAAAATCGACCACAGATAGCATTTTAAATTCTAAGATGGCGACTTCCGGTTTCTGAAAATAGCAGAAAATGACCAAATACCACCCAATATGAGTTTTTCTTTAACCAGTATGCCGTGCAAAATCCAGAAATTGTCCCCAAATGCCATTATGAAATCCAAAATGGCGACTTCCGGTGTCGGAAAAACAGCGGCAAATGACCAAATACCACCCAATATGGGTATTTCCGGAACCGTAATGATGCACTGGAGCCACAAATCGACTTCAGACAACGTTTTGAATTGTAAGATGGCAACTTCCGGTTTCTGGAAAACAGCCTGAAATGGACGATTCCCATTAAATTTTAGTATTTCTGGAACCAGAAAGATGCACAGAAGCTAAAAATTTATCACAGACAGACAATCTTGAATTTTAAGACGGTGACTTCCGGTGTCTGGCAAACAGCCGGAAATGACCAAATACCATTCAATATGAATGTTTTCGGAACCAGAATTACGCCCAGATGACAGAAATTTATTTCACAGGCAATTTGAAAGTCCAAAATGACGACTTTCGGCTTCTGAAAAACAGTCCAAAGTGACCAAATAACACCCAATATGAGTTTTTCTTTAACCAGTATCCTAAATACCATTTTGAAATCCAAGATGGCGACTACCGGTTTGTGAAAAACAGCCTAAAATAAACAAATACTATCCAATATGAGTATCTCTGGAACCAGAACGATGCAAGGAGCTAACAATTGACCTCAGGCACCATTTTGAATTGCTAAATAGCAACTTATAGGCAACAGTCGGAAATGACAGAATAATACTCAATATGGATATTTCCGTAAACGTGATGATGCATAGAAACCAAACATTGACCCTGGACACTATTTTGAATTTGAAGACGACCATTTTTAGTTTCTGGAAAACAACCAAAAATACCTCCCAATATGGGTATTTCCGGTGTCAGATTGATGCCAGAAAGTCTGCTGGTAATGACAGAATACCACCCCATATGACTTTGATCATATCCTATGGCCGATTCGTCGTACATTTGCAGACTTCAAACAAACCGCAAGGAATCAATGAACTTGGAACGTTCAAATAGTACGACACCACATTTAAATTATGTTGAGGCCACATAAATATATCAATCAAAGCAGGTATAGTTTCAAATAGTCTTTGAATTTCTCTTCTTTCCATAACTTTTGAGCCACATATCAAATTGTTATGAAGTTTGTTATTTGTAAGTTTGAGAGATGACTCGTTCGTATGACACTAGTTATGTTCGAATAAGTCATGTAATCTTTGATATAATAGACTTTCGTTGTTTTATTAACAATTTAATACATAACGGTTGCTTAAGTTCGATTATAATCAAATGAAATGGGAACGTATAGGGCAGCCAAACTTTGAAACTACGTGTTAAATTGTAATTCATCAGTTAACCCTTAACTAGCCCGCTCATCTGATAATAATAATCAAATCGGTTGTGTAGTCTCTGAGATAATGAAGTTTCGTGATTTTCGCAAGTCGGTACATTACAAATGAAGTTACAGTTCGATTACAGTAGAATTCAATAGGGTCTACTGAGGCAGCTAGACCATTCATTTGACACTAATTTTGTGGAAATCGGGTCGGCCATCTCTGAGAAAAGAGAGTGAGTCCAAGTAGTCTTCGGAATATGTTCCTTTGCATAGCTGGATTTCACATTTTTAAACATATCAGGCAAAGTAATAGTCCGACTGCAAAATAAATCAATAGGGTCTTATGGGGCAATTAGACCTTCCATTTGAAATTGATTTCATGAAAATCGGTTCAGCCATCTCTGAGAAACATGAGTGAGATTAAACAGTCTTCAGAACACGTTTCTTTTCATAACTTTTGAACCACAAGTTCAATCTTTATGAAATTCAAAACTTAAGGGTTTTCTAGGTAGCCCGTTCTTTTGAGACCAATTTTGTTCAAATCGGTTGTGTAGTTTCTGAGATATTGATGTTCCATGATTTTCACATTTTTAAACATAACCTCTAAACTAAAAATTCAATTTCAATGAAATTCAATAGGATCTTATGGGGCAACAAGACCTTTCATTTGCAATTAATTTCATGAAAATCGGTCCAGCCATCTCTGAGAAAAGTGAGTGAGAATAAAAATCTGCACATACACACACACATACAGAAAATGCTCAGCTCGTCGAGCTGAGTCGAGTGATATATGCCATTCGGCCCTTTGGAGCACTTTTATACTTTCGGTTTTGCAAGTGATTGCTATACCTTTCTAGGAGAAAGGCAAAAATATTTTACGTGATGAGTAGTACCTAATATTCAAAATTTTTTACTGTGTATGTAACGGCTTCGAAATTGTTTCAGAGAAAGATTCATGTAATAAATTTGATTTACCCAGAGTTGAATAAAACAAAGCCATTCATTATGATAACGTAGGTATTGTTGAATTTGGAGATTTGGTTTTTGAGAAAATAAAATTAATTCTGATTTAGACGCATTAGGAGAAATTCTTAATTCTTATTAAACAAAAACGATACGCTCGTGCCGTGTCAAATAAATGCTGTTGGAATGGAAAAAAAAAGTTGAAGAGGTCGTTTATAAGACACGACCGCAGAGGTAACGTAAAATACGACAGCCTGTCTTATGTCAATGTCTTTCTTGGAATAGGTTTGGGAATACACTCAATTGGGGTTAATTAATTTAATAGTCTCTTTGCTCCAGATGACGTTTACCTCTGTAGCCGGCACCGCGGTTTCACTTGCTGCCGTTTCCAAAACAAGAATGAAATTGAATTGTTTTGTGGCTGTCTTTTGTATCAAGTTGCACTAAGATATCTTAATTTAGGCAGTGGCTACGAAGAGGCTATAGACAAGGGCAAATTGTGCATTCTCCATCTATGATATAACAGTTCAAATAACAATTTCTGCATTTTACGATAGCGTAGATAGTTTTACAACTGATTGCTGCAGTTAGTAAGACTTGAGCGAAAAATTATGTGATTCAGGTTCACTTGCTCAGAAATTCTTCAGATAAACTTTGAGGTTAATTGTGTTTGTCAATGCTATTTATTGACAAGTGAATATTTTTTCAACATGGCAAATTTTTTATTTAGTTTTGGATGATTTACAGTGATAATTAAATTGTACATGAGGTGATTTATTAGCAATTATATATATATATATATATATATATATATATATATATATATATATATATATATATATATATATATATATATATATATATATATATATATATATATATATATATATATATATATATATATATATATATATATATATATATATGAAAATTTCAATTGCTATACTGCTAGCCACACACGCTATATAGCAAGCCACACACGCTATATAGCAAGCCACGTACGCTATATAGCAAGCCACACAAGCTATAGACATGCACATACACGCTATAAACATACACACACGCTATACAGCTAGCCACGCACGCTATATAGCAAGCCACGCACTCTAGCCACACGCTCTATAGAAAGCCATACACGCTACCCACACGCTATATAGCAAGCCACGCACGCTAAATAGCAAGCCACGCGCGCTAAATAGCAAGCCACACAAGCTATAGACATGCACAGACACGCTAGACATGCGCACGCTATATAGCAAACCACGCACGCTATATAGCAAGCCACACGCGCTATAAACATGCACACACGCGCTACAGACATGCATACACGCCATAAGCATACACACACGTTATATAGCAAGCCACGCACGCTAGCCACACACGCTATATAGCAAGCCACACACCTTATATATTAGGGACATACGCTATAGATATTCACACACGTATGTGCACACGCCCTATATATAAATACGCTGATGGTGGCTTCTCAAACCACCTGGCGATGCGAGTCTCTTTCAGTTTCGGGTTGTATTCACCCAACGATATCTGAATTGGATTACCGCTGGTGGGGTCCAACTCAGATTGAAGGGAAGCCGAACTGAAAGAGCTAAGAACTGCATCTAACCACTACCACCGCCGCTGTTGCCCGATGCAGATCCACTTCGCCTACTGCCATCGGTGTTGACGTCCGCTGCTGCTGCCTACTGTTAGTAAACTGATTTGCTTGAGGAGAAACAGTCTCTTATATAGCCCGAAGAGTGCATTCCCGGCTAACTAGGTACTCCATTCTGTCGTCCTTTTCAGGGAAAGGCAGCAATATTACAATAGTTTGAACAGTCAGATTACAATTTTCTGCAATTGGACGGGTGCTCAAATGATTTTCCAATCGATTGCTGCAAAAATGACAGAAATCGGTTGGAAACTGACTGGGTTTAAAACGTTTGAAATTGGACAATTTTTGTGACGCTCTCGATGTTTTCGGTTTCGAAATTGGATCCCTGTATTGAAATTGGGTCCCTGTATTGAAATTGGGTCCCTTTAATTGTTGCCGTAAGACGTATTCTACGTCAAAAACACTGCAGGCACAATATCGCTAAGCGTAAACGAAATTCTTTCGTGTGTTGCTAAATATATTTCTAAAAAACCTAAATTTATCCACCTAGCGGTGAGACCCAGCCTTTCTCCTTCGAACTTATAATTTGTTAAAATAGATTTACTCCAACACTTAAAAAATACACCTTGATTATTTCTGCTGGATTTGTTATTCATTCTAAACAAAAAATTTTTAATAGCCAACAGCACAACTATACCGAACATTTAAAATTTAACATATCATCGGCTTCGTGCAACACTGGCACAACTCAAAATTTTGCATTTTTGATGGCAAACGATGCCAAATACTGTTAAGTTTCATCACACGAAATCCCATTTCGAAAATCACAAAAATTCCAGAGTTATGAGTAGAAGTGCCTTTGCTGCACAAATCGAAATTTCTCCATAAAGTTAGTAAAAATAAGGTTTTAACTTGGACAACGTGAGCACGTAATATGTGCATAATAGACCCAAAGGTGTTAAATAAGGATTGGTAATCTCAACCTTCAAAGTTTTCTTGAAAATCGAAAAATAAATTTTCGACGCAAATTTTCAAACGCGTTTTTTTCGAAACTATGATTTTTGTGTTGTGCCAGTGTTGCACGAAACCGACGATATGAATATAAATTAACACATATACATGCAAACAACAATAAATTCTTTCAACTATATGATGCGATTTTGTTTTTGATTGTGGTATAATCGATTTGTACTCATATACTGCCTATAAATATCCAGATTCTTTAAGTCAACGTTAGTCAGTAGATTCCAAATAATGTATAATTAAATGTTGTTCCTTATACATTAATTTGAATGATCTTATCAGTGAAATTGAAATTCTTTAACACAGTTGATATTACTGATCGTTTCTGAGAGGTATCCAATGAATGGCCAAATACAAATCAATATGGGTTCTTGAAACCTGGATTATACCCATTGGCCAAAATCCGACCCAAAACCCAATTTTCAATCCAGATGACCACTTCTGGTTGCCTGATAATCATAAAATCATAAAATCCATCATAAAATTGCCGAACTGCCTAATCTGGGTATTTCTATGGCGAAGATGGCGACAGTTTCCGATCAACAGCCTAAAGTGACAAATATCATCCAATACGATTTGAAGAAGCGGTATGATACCCTGAGGCCAGAAATCATCTTCAGACGCCATTTTAAATATCTAGACAGTAGCTTCCGGTTTCTACCAGTCTAAAAGGGACAAACATTACCCAATGTGATTTTTCAGTACCCGGGATGATGCTCAGAGACCAGGAATCAACTTGATACTTTATTTTGAAATCCGAATTTGCGACACCTGTTTTCTTTAAATAAGTCGTGTAATCTTTGAAAGAAGAGATTTTCAATATTTTTACAATTTAACACATAATGGATAAAATAAAAGTCCGATTACACTGGTCAACACAAGTGTTGCCCCGAAGGTCAAACTAAGAAAAAATGAAAAATTATAGCTTTTCCTGTGAATTTTTTTCTTTTCAGGGCAATTATTATAAGCTTTAAAGCAGCATTTTTTTCGATTTTGTCAACCAGTGTTATAATCAAATTAAATGGGTACCAATAAAGCAACTAAACCTTCAATTTAAAACTAAGATTGTTGAAATCAGAGATGCCATCTCTGGCAAAACGAGTGAATTTGATCAAGTTTCCTGAACACGTTTCTTTTCATAACCTTCGAACTACATGTTCAATCATCATAAAATTCGTTATTTAGGGGTTTTAAAGACAGCCGTTCATTCGATACCTGTTTAGTTCAAATCGGTTGTGTAGTTTTTGAGATAATGGAGTTTCTTAACTTTTGCATTTTGATACATAACAGACAAAGTTACAGTCCGATTATAATAAAATTCAATAGGGTTTTATCAGGCAACTAGACCTTTCTATTGCAACTTATTTTGTGAAAATCGGTCCATCCATCTCTGAGAAAAGTGGGTGAGTTAAAACAGTCTGAATCATGTTTCTTGTCATAGCCTGATTTCACATTATTATACATAACGGACAAAATTAAAGTCCAATTACAATAAAATTCAATAGGGTCTTATGGGGCAATAAGACCTTTCATATGACACTAATTTTGTGAAAATCGGTCCAGCCATCTCTGAGAAAAGCGAGTGAGTTTAAACAGTCAAACACGTTTCTTTGCATAACTTTTGAACTACATGTCCAATCATTATGAAATTATTTCACAAATGGTTCAAAAAACAAGCCCGTTCTTTTGATACCAATTTTGTTCAAATCGGTTGTGTAGTTTATGAGATAATGAAGTTTTGTGATTTTTACATTTTGATACATAACCTTGAAACTAAAAATCCGATTACAATAAAATTCAATAGGGTCTTTTGGGACTAGTTCTTTCATTTGCAATTAGTTTCATGAAAATCGGTCCAGCCATCTCTGAGAAAATCGAGTGAGATTGGGAGACCGTTACATACATACACACACACATACACACATACAGAAAATGCTCAGCTCGTCGAACTAAGTCGATTGATATACGAGATTCGACCCTTTGGAGCACTTTTATACCTTTGGTTTTTCCAGTGATTGCTATACCTTTCTAGGAGAAAGGCAAAAAGATTTCAAGGGCAGCCTGAGAGAAAAATAAATATAATCCCACTAATTACTTACTTTACTTGCTTACTTACTTTACTTTTAAGGCGACATACCGATTATCGATCCAGTGCCGAATACAGAATACATCGCCATGTCCCTCGGTCTTGGGCTGCTATCCTCCAATCTCCCCCAACATCCGCACGCGCGCATCCTCGTCGACAGCACACATCCAACGAGTGCGGGGTCTACCCCGAAGTCGACGACCTCTATCGGGATTCCTGCTAAATATAGCCTTCGCTTGACGCTCATCCGGCATTCTCGCTACATGCCCAGCCCACTGAAGCCTGCCGTGTTTTATTCGCTTGACTATATCCGCCGATTTGTATGCCTGGTACACTTCATGGTTCATACGTCTGCGCCAAACACCATTTTCTAGTTTGCCGCCAAGGATTGAACGCCAAAATCCTCCGCTCAGAAACACCAAGAGCTCACCGATCAACCTCTTTCAGCGTCCATGATTCATGGCCGTAGAGAGCCACCGGAAGAATCAGTGTTTTATAGAGTGCAAGTTTAGTACGGATTTACCGACTGTGGGAGCTTAGCTGGTTACGTAATCCGTAAAAGGCCCTGTTTGCGGCTGCTATCTGCCTCTTTATCTCACGGCTAACCTCGTTGTCACATGTCACTAATGTTCCCAGGTAAATAAATTCGTCACTACTTCAAATGATTCCCCATCTAGCACCACCGCAGCACCAACCTCCGACGGACTACCACGCACTCTGCCAGCCACCATGTATTTCGTTTTGGCAGAGTTTATGACAAGCCCTAATCTCGCAGCTTCCCTCCTGAGAGGTCCGAAGGCCTCTTCCACAGCTCTACGGTTGATACCAATGATGCCGATATCGTCCGCAAAACCGAGAAGCATGTGCGACTTCGTAATGATAGTGCCGCTTCTCTGCACACCAGCCCTCCGTATAGCACCTTCCAATGCGATGTTGAACAATAAGTTCGACAGCCCGTCACCCTGCTTCAAACCATCTAACGTCACGAAAGAGTCCGATATCTCACCGGCTATCCTGACGCTTGATGTAGAACCTTCAAGGGTGGCACGTATCAGCCTTATCTGCTTTGTTGGGAAGCCATGTTCGAGCATAATCTGCCATAACTCATTTCTCTTAACTGAGTCGTACGCTGCCCTGAAGTCTATGAACAGATGGTGCGTCTGCAAGTTGAATTCTCGAAATTTATCGAGGATTTGTCGCAGGGTAAACATTTGGTCCGTCGTGGAGCGTCCCCCTCGAAAACCGCATTGGTACTCGCCAACAAAGGTCTCCTGCAACGGCCTCAGTTTGTGGAACAGGATGCGGGAGAGAATTTTGTACACGGTATTGAGGAGAGTTATGCCCCGATAATTCGTACGCGGCTGTTTCCCCATGTTAGGGGCGGCGTACAACAGCGTCTGATCCGGAGCGGGCGGCTGAATCATGAAACGCGGTGTCTCGCCAGCTATATCAAAGACGGCAGCCCCGTCGCGAAACTAGGTATCGCAGCCCTAGTAAGACAGCATACCGAATATTAAATACTACGAACAATCCAGATATAAATACGGAACGGAATAATCCCACTTATTACAGTATTTAATCTCACGTCAACATTGCATACCCCTAAAGCTGTATATCTTGTAGTATTTTTTATATTTATGCATAGTTAAGGGAAATAATGTAACCAATCTACATATGATTGTCGAAATAAATAAATAAATAAATAAATTTAGCCTTCGTCGATTCTAAAATTTCTTCTGAAGTGAACTTCAAATTACCGCCTGTTTTACGATTTAAAGAACCGGAACTAGAGCCGAGTCGAATGATGATCGAAGGAATTTTTTGATACATTCGATTATATTATTAAATATTGAAAAATTGAATTTAAGATCCTACAGTGAAAAAAATATTTTACAAAGCGAAACAATGTTGGACACGAAATTTTTTTTTTTTTAAAACTGCCAACTTTGATTTCATTTCTTTTGAAAAATCTGAGAAGACCGTATTTTTTAAATTACTGTTTGTAGATTTTTTTTTCAATAGTGGATCTCACATTCATTTTTTCCAATATTTTCAAACAAAAAATTAAGACAATTCCCTAGAGACATTGACAACTTTTCTTCATTTCTTGACATTATTCAGATAGGGTAACTGACGGCTTCGTCAGGTGGTATGCATTGTGGGATGGATTCAGTTTGCCAAGCTCTACTGCTTTTATTCCACTTATAAACTCAATGTATGTTAACTTACCTTGAACGTTGAAGTTTTTTGTTCGCATGAATGAATCACTTCATCAAAAACTTAAACATATTTATTGTTTGTTTGAACAAAAATTGAACTGCAACTTTAACACATCCAGATATTTCACCCGGCCGAAAAAACATTCACGAAACGCATCTTCGCCGCTAGCGATATTTGGTTACGATTTTCTCAATAAATAGACATTTGTTCACCCTTAAATAACCTCAGTTACGTCGTACTAGCGAAAGCAAATAACTCATGCACTTTGAATACTCACGATTAATGAAGGATATGGGATAAATAAAACTTCAATTCATCTAAAACACATCCAACAAATTGGTTTGGTTCGTCAGCAGTCAGCACGGCATGTTACTGGTGTTTTTGTTGCCAAAACAAAAGGGAACTGTTTTTGTTGCAAAACGCGCCGTATCCTTTTTTTATGAGAGTTTATGACATGTAAAACCATGTTTTGATGTTTATTGAGTTGCAATGCCTCTCATTGCTATTTGCATATGCCTATACAAAGAAATTACTTTACAAATCAAATAGATATAGTAATCAGATTTAGAGTACAAACACATTTCGCAGTAAATTTGGAGCCACTGCACATGCTGCACACTGCGCAAATTACTCGATCCCTTTTGTTCTCACACAGTAAACGACAACATGTATCAATCAATCCCTCGACAATCATGTGTACAGAAGCGCATATACAAAAATACAAATATGACATCACTAGTCCTAATTTCTTTCATTCTTTGCTTTTGAACTAAACCAAATGCTGACTACAATAGAAATGGCTTGACCAAAAAGGAACTGTAAGAGTGGCTTTTTTACAATTAAATTAAGAAGCTCCGTTGAACTTTTTGTGTCATTTCTCAATTTTTCCAATAAGATAAAAAGTAGGAAAGTATGACAGAAAAATAATAGATGAAATTTGGCAGCCAACTAAAGCAGGATGACAGTTTAAAACATGACAATCGACATAGACTGACGAGAATTTGTAATTTACCCTATATCGATTCATAAAAAAAATGTCAGCCCTTTTCAAATGATAGTTTAGATAAATTTTTGAACAAAAATACGCAAAGTTCCTTGGTTTAGTATGGTTTACACACCCGCAAAGTTTCATTGAATTCTGCCAACATCTGGTTTGGTGCGAAATCGATTTGGTGCAAAATGCGTCGTATGAAAGTTTAAAATGTTCTCAATGTTAATCCGTTTTATACTGTTAGGGTAACGGGGGTATTTTGGCCCACATGCATATTTTGGCCCACCCGGTAACATTTTACCCATTTTATCTGATAATTTCAATGAATATTAGAAAACTATGCATAACTAACATTGAATAACACACCTAAGAATCATACGAAACTATAATTTTCGGCGAAAAACGGGCTCTAGGTAGTGTTATTTTGGAATTAGTTCATACATATTCAAAGTCATGGCTGAGTCAACCCAAAGTCAAGAGGAAGTGGTAATATACAAGTCAATGTCCGGAAGCTATTGTAACAAATATGTATGCTTTTGAAACAATTTGTTGTTGTAGTAACATCAATGAAATGTCATAGAAACAGTTTGTATACTCTAACATGTTGGAAAAAGTTGAAAAAGTGGTTAAATGCATGGCCGAAATAAGTTTCCCCTTTTTCTGAAGCGAACATATTTTGACCATGCCAAGTTTTGACATCTCTTTGTTTACCGTCCGGCCGTTGCACGTGAACAAAGAAGAGCTTGTGACAATTTACAGGTAATTACTCCTTAATTTATCAAATTTAACAATATGAAATTGGATGAGAATGCCTGTCAAACCGCTATAAGCCAAATCATTTAATTTTTAAATGCCTACAATTTACAAAAAATCACAGCAGAAGGATGTTCTCCTCAAACCCGTTATTTTTACTCTAAAAATACCGATGATAATCTTAAACATAATTAGTCCGAACTATTTCCATACACGTCTCTAGATATAAAGGTGGGCCCAAAGTAAAAATTTGGTGGACCAAAATATGTTTTTAGTGCTTCGTAGAAATTTTGATATTTCTAGGATATCTTTCAATATATTGCATTGTTGAACGGTGTATATTAAAATAGACACTCAGCTTTTAACAATGGTATAATAGAGTAGGTATTTATGTTGAAAAAATGTGTTTGTTTTGAATGAACTGTGCGAACACTTCCCAAAGATGGCCAAAATACCCCCGTTACCCTATAATTTTCGTTTGTACTTGAAATACTGCTGTTAGCCACGTCAGTATTCCTCGCAACTGTATATAGCGCCTCCTCATTGCACAGGGAAGCTATTCCTTTAAAGTCCATCGGCCAACCAACGCGTAACTTAAAAATAGTTCACCACTTCGTTTCATGTTTGCAAATAAATCAACTTGTATCCACCTACAAATAAAAACGAGAAGATTACCGGCATCGCACGAGATCAGACATAGTGTGAACTTTTTTTGGCACTGAAAACGATCAAAATTATGACATCCATCAACTTCAGTATTTTTAATTTTTTCGCGGTGTGACTTAAAGCACAAGCAATTAATTGGATAGTAATTGATTGACAGATGATAATTGATATCAAAACGTAACTATGAAGCAACGAGATATTTGTGCCTTCCTTAATCGCGTATATATTAACCCAAAATATAGCTTTTACTAGAAAACAAAAACTAATGAATACAATGCAACTGAAATTCCCACCCACAAACGCGAAAGATTCATGGCAATTTTCCAAGCCTTATATGGAATCATGAAAGGCGTTGACGCGCTGATTCGGAGATACTCTCTTCTATTCGCTGCTACTGCGCTCATAAATTGCAGATTTCTCTGTTTACAAAATCTCCTCCACATAGTGCGCAACGAATAGCGTAAAGGGGATTTATAGTAAATACAAACTTAAAACACCATCAGCCGCTTAGTTTTCTATAGATGATGAGTTCACACGAATAATCGTGTAACACATTTTGCTTCAGAATTTCAAAAAATTAATAGAATATACTATTTCAAACATCCTCTCACAAAGCTCTGTGCAAATCACTGTACAAAAACTGGTAATGATGAACAACCTGCAAGCATACGAGCAAAATGCGTAATCTCCTATTGTGTGATATGCCAAAATATGTGTTTATGCTTTGGAATGTTTCTTCACCATGTAGAAACACCAACAAATTGCATCAATCGAGAGAGTTGAATCTGTCCAAACTTCCACTCGTAGTATTGTAATCCTTAAGTAATCAGCTGACGCATATGATTCCCATATCACATGTTATATCTTTGTCCAACTTATTTCAGACAATTACACAGATAAGGCTCTTATCAATGAGCTATAAATGGTCAATCGACAACTGAAGTTCGTTTTAGTCGCCGTTGTGCATAGTACCTTAGTTGGAAAACAGACAAGATGTGTGACGAAGAGATCGCCGCGTTGGTTATCGATAATGGTTCAGGCATGTGCAAGGCCGGTTTCGCTGGTGATGATGCACCACGTGCTGTGTTTCCTTCGATCGTGGGACGTGCCCGCCATCAAGGCGTGATGGTTGGTATGGGCCAAAAGGACTCGTACGTCGGCGATGAAGCCCAGAGCAAGCGAGGTATTCTTACGCTGAAGTATCCCATCGAACATGGAATCGTATCTAACTGGGACGACATGGAGAAAATCTGGCATCATACCTTCTACAATGAGCTCAGAGTAGCTCCCGAGGAGCACCCTGTTTTGTTGACCGAGGCTCCATTGAACCCGAAGGCAAATCGAGAAAAGATGACTCAAATAATGTTCGAAACATTTAACTGCCCAGCTATGTATGTTGCCATTCAGGCTGTCCTCAGTTTATATGCTTCTGGGCGAACCACCGGTAATAAGTAGATAATATCGTTTCATGGAAATTTCTCTACATAGACAGTTTTTCTTTTATCGTAGGAATTGTGCTCGACTCCGGAGATGGTGTTTCTCACACTGTTCCAATCTATGAAGGATATGCTCTGCCACATGCTATCCTCCGATTGGATTTGGCAGGCCGTGATCTAACCGATTATCTGATGACTATTTTAACTGAAAGAGGTTATACTTTCACCACTACTGCTGAACGAGAAATCGTACGTGACATCAAGGAAAAGCTGTGTTATGTGGCCTTAGACTTCGAACAGGAAATGGCAACAGCATCCACTTCTACTGCTCTGGAAAAATCTTACGAACTTCCCGACGGTCAAGTTATTACCATCGGAAACGAACGATTTCGCTGTCCAGAAACACTATTTCAACCATCTTTCATCGGCATGGAAAGCGTTGGGGTCTATGAAACAGTGTTCAATTCAATCAAGAAGTGTGACGTCGACATTCGCAAGGACCTGTTTGCTAACAGTGTCCTATCAGGGGGTTCTACGATGTTTGCTGGAATCGCTGACCGAATGCAGCGTGAACTCACCGCTTTAGCTCCATCCTCAATTAAAGTCAAAATCATAGCCCCTCCAGAACGCAAATACTCTGTATGGATCGGTGGTTCCATCTTGGCCTCCTTGAGTACATTCCAGCAAATGTGGATCTCTAAACAGGAATACGACGAAGCTGGTCCGGGAATCGTTCATCGTAAGTGCTTTTAAACTGGTTATCATTTCGATGTAGTTACGCAATAATCACCAACCTAATGATAGTGATAAGCTTCTTCATGTGATGACAAATAACAAGCAATAAATTTCATTGTCACCGTCAACTGTCAGATTATGCAATTTCGATGATAGCGCCTATCGATACCGATTTCTGAATTTGTTAAAGTCACGTTACATCTCGATCATAATCAACATTGATTTCGAGTTTTCCGCTGTTCGTAAGGAAATGGATGAATTTTCAACACCCACTCACGCACGAGAGGGACACATGCGCTCCAAGGGAAAATGAGACACTCGCACATCCAGCCATGTGGAAGTTGCAGCTGGTCTAGCAGAATCTTGCCACCGACAACACGAGGGTATAAATATTGGATTATACTAAATCCAATTAGTCAGTTGTGTACCGGAGAGCCGCGAGCTGTGTCCTCAAGATTCCAAGGAGACTCACGGAGTTCGTAGAAAGTGTCGAAAGTTAGTAGTGTATCGGAAATTAGCCAGGTGAGCACTGTGTTCTGATTAAAAGAGACTTGGGCACGTGACTTGGCTAGAAAAAGTTACAGAGGTCGATTTTGGTGCATTGGAATGAGACTTTAGCGGAAACTCTAGTTATCGGCAAACAGTTTATGTTTCGTTTAAAGCAAAAACGGATGCAGTGTAAATGTTTGAAGTAAAGTGAACTTTGATACAGTGTATAACAAGGCATTCAAGTGGGTTAATTATGTTTCCCAGTCTAGTAAACTAGTTGAAATTTGTGTTTTATTTGCGATTTGATCGTTTAATCTAATATTCGTTAATCTAAGAATCTCAATTGAATGAATAATAAGGAAAAGAAACAACTGAGGAATATGAGTTCATATTTTCGAAAATGCTGCCCATTCCAATAATCATTGATTAGAATTGTGTGCTCAAATTGCTATTTGTAAAGTTGTGTGTAGAAATAACACAGTATTATACGATTAAACAGATATCTTTTATTCAAGAATGATTTATTCAATAAAAAAATATATTTTCAACGATGATCGGAAATGCATCACAACCGGGACTAAAAATATACATACGCAAAAAGTATTCGAATCATTCTGATTTTATGATATATATGCTCAAATATTATTTCCCCTATCGCTCACAACATACTTCGTGAAACAAAACAATCCATTCCCTCACGAGTGAAACATTATTGATGTGAAAATAATTGCATTGCATATCACATTTCTTAACCACAAGCGTTCACCCTCATAATTAGGTTCAAAACTGTTTTGGTTAAAGAAATATCTGCAATTAGCCAAATACCTTTTACCATACAAAAATCAGGCAAACTTGGTGTTGCGGCACACATTTGAAGAAACACTTTTCTTAAATTTTCAAAAAAATTTTAGTTGTTAAAATCAACACTATACAGTGACACTAAATTCTTTGTAACGCAAATTGTTTTGTTCATATTCTGCAATATTCAGCAAATAAATATTTGAAAATTGAATCAAATTTTTAACATTTACTTATTTCGCATAATTTGCACACTATGTAGAATCTCTAAAATGTTCTTAGTTTTTTTAAATAAATATCGTCAGACTACACAATATTTGTTTCAACTTTTTTACTGTGCAGACATTGACCTTAATGTAATACTTTTCTAACCACAAAAAAACTATGACATCACTCTATGAAAAATCATTTTTTTGGATCACGCCAACTTCATATCTCATCTATTTTATGCTCTTTTCAGTTAGCCCCAATCCGCCAAAATGTGTGACGACGATGTTGCTGCTCTGGTCGTTGACAATGGTTCCGGCATGTGCAAAGCTGGTTTCGCTGGAGATGATGCCCCGCGTGCTGTGTTTCCCTCGATTGTCGGCAGACCGCGTCATCAGGGCGTGATGGTTGGCATGGGTCAAAAAGATTCATATGTCGGCGATGAAGCCCAGAGCAAGCGTGGTATCCTTACGCTAAAGTATCCGATCGAACATGGTATCATTACCAACTGGGACGACATGGAGAAAATTTGGCACCATACGTTCTACAACGAGCTACGGGTGGCACCCGAAGAGCATCCAGTTCTGCTAACCGAGGCTCCTCTGAATCCGAAAGCTAACCGCGAGAAGATGACTCAAATCATGTTCGAAACGTTCAACTCCCCGGCTATGTACGTGGCCATTCAGGCTGTACTGTCATTGTACGCTTCCGGTCGTACCACCGGTATCGTGCTAGACTCTGGCGATGGCGTTTCTCACACTGTTCCAATCTATGAAGGTTATGCTCTTCCACATGCCATCCTCCGTTTAGATCTGGCCGGTCGTGATTTAACCGATTATCTGATGAAAATTTTAACCGAACGTGGTTACTCATTCACGACTACGGCTGAGCGCGAAATCGTTCGTGACATCAAAGAAAAACTCTGTTATGTTGCTTTGGATTTTGAGCAAGAGATGGCTACCGCCGCCGCATCAACAGCTCTTGAAAAGTCTTACGAGCTTCCTGATGGACAGGTTATTACGATTGGTAATGAACGATTCCGCTGCCCAGAATCTCTCTTTCAACCATCGTTCCTCGGAATGGAATCGTGCGGTATTCATGAAACTGTTTACAACTCGATAATGAAGTGCGATGTTGACATCCGTAAGGATCTATACGCTAATATTGTTATGTCCGGTGGTACTACTATGTATCCAGGAATTGCTGATCGCATGCAGAAGGAAATAACCGCTCTTGCTCCATCCACAATCAAAATCAAGATAATCGCTCCACCAGAACGCAAATATTCTGTATGGATTGGTGGCTCTATCCTAGCTTCACTATCAACCTTCCAACAAATGTGGATTTCCAAGCAAGAGTATGACGAGTCCGGTCCTGGAATTGTTCACCGCAAGTGCTTCTAGACATCACGTCCAGCTGCAGCATTCGTCGTTATTACTAGCGTTAAAAGTGCAAGTTATTTGCCAAAGAATCAATCTTCTGTTCGAATACATCGAATCGTCTCAAGACTGTCATGCTCACTGCGCTTTAGTACTTACGCTCTACTCCTATGTTAAGAATTTAAGTATTTTTTTGTCGTTTTATTTGCGCATCACTTCATTTGAATAGACTCGAATATCGAATTTTGTTCCAGTAACTATTTTACAGTTGTCTTATTTATTGGAGTGAAATTGATATGAGTAGTATTGCAGGTGACTGAGAACCATTTTAAAAGAAAGAAAAAAGAAACAGTATGCCTATCATGCGACGTATTCACCGATATTGATTTATCCTGTTCCAATTTAAAACCAGACACCAACACTGTCACTCTTACTGATTTCACATGTAAAAATTAAATTTAGCTATACAGTTGACCGATTTCGAGCAAATTCCTGCTAATTTTGAACATTGTATTTCTTTGAAATCGGTCGACGGTATTATAGGTACATTTAATTTTTACTCTAAATGTCTAATGTCATTATAATCAATAGCCCTCACTGTAACACGAAACAAAAATGTATCCTGTTTCACCTTCGAAGAAAAAAAAAATAACCAATCAGATGAGCATCAAGTTGTCGAAATTATATTTACGATAACTGCCTCCAGCAGGGCATCTTCAGCGGTGGTTTATTTTTGGAATAACTTCATACTAGATACCAACTTTCCGATTCCCGCACTGATGTTGTATGTATATATGTTTTTTTAAACCGCTGATATCTATCACTTTGCCAATAATTCAATACCCCATGTTTCCCATCAGACATGTTTTAATTAACTCTGTATATTGCACAACCGGAAATTCGATAATTTTTGGGCATATTAATTGATTACTACTATTGAGTGACAAGGCACTCAATATCCACAATGGGTTCGACGGTTTTTCTTCAAGATGAATTGGTATGATAGAATAGTTTATGCTGGCTTCCGAAGGTATAATATTTGATTGAGAGATATGCATTATACATTTACGATTCATCGAAACTTGCAGTTCTTTGAAATTAGGCTCGTCTTTGAGGATATCGTAATAAGCCTGTATTTCGAACGTTCTCAGTTTAAAGTCTTCGAGGAACATTTTTCTGGTCTGTTGAGACTGATCGTCCTAATGGGACTATTACAATTAGGACGATTGACAAGCGCTAGGCAGCCAATGCTTTAAGCTACCTGATGACTGATTGTTGCAATCCGTTGGAGTGTACCATTCGCAAAGAACAATAGTTGACCCTGTTTGTAATCTTTCACGGCATTCCCAAATTCTCCCTTTGCTGATATGTTCCCTTAATGGAGTGTTAAGTTATTTTCAGCTAAGAACAACAAAGTTCATTTTCTTGTATTTTCGATGTTTTGTGCAATGTAAGAACCAATGATCACATTACGCGACGGGAGACAAAAAACAATATTGCTCTTACAACATAAAACATGCATCAAAATTTGCCTTCCAGTCGACCGGTTTCGGGCGCGATACCGCCCATCTTCGGGAATTCAGAGTCCAGAGTCATTCATTTTCTTCTTCGGAAAAGCCTTAAAATAAATTATGAAATTAAAGTGGAAAACTTTTGTTCTGTTTATTTCACTCACCCGCAAAACGCTTATTCAAAACTACCTAAAAATGAGATATTTAATTAAGATATAACATTTAACCCACCAATTCATATTTTAGAGCGGTGTGCAAAGGGTTTCCTGTTCCAAACAGTGACGAAAATAGATCAAAACGTACACTAGTTTCAAAATTTTTCATCTGGTATAATGCAAAACTTACAACACTGGTGCAGCAGTGAATTTGAGTTTGTTAAAAAAACGATTCGGACCTACGCTAAAGTTACCCTAGCAAAAGCATTGAAGACGTTGCTCCTCCGTGATTGACCTAAGCTGATGAAGCTGCATGAAGAACCACGTAAAGAATTTATGAATGTTAGCCCTCTAGTGCCCAAGTTATTTTTTAGAGGTTTGACTGGAGCCCGTCTGAAGGCGGCATTTGGCGCTAGAGGGTTAAGGATAAAATATATTTCAATTTGAATTGCTTCAAAAATGGAATTTGTCTGCAACATGGCGTTCATAAGATCGAACACTGCCTGTTGCAAAAAAGGAAGTTTGTAAGTATGGTAATTTAGATAGTGTGCAAAAAACGCATCAAAAACCGACCTTTTGAAGTCATAAAACGTATAGTTTAAGCCATTCTCAGGTTTATAGAAAGGAAAATGCAATAAATCAGGTTTTCACATACAAATTTTTATACAAATTTGAAATGCAATGCGCCAAGCGGAGACAAAACCAATCGACTTCCAATTGATTAAGGATTGTTTGGAGCCCCAAATAGAACAAACAAAAAATTGGTTTTGGGTTTGCACTATTAAGTTTCGTTTTTTCCATGTAACTAATGGCACAGACTGTCCATATTGTTGGTAAATAATGCAGCATTGATATCACTCAATCACGCACTCGCTTTCAACCTTCGTCAAATTTTCTATATGCTTTTTCAGATAAACTGTTCACCTCATTGCGGTTAAAATAAATCAACTAATTAACAAGGGAAATTATAGTTCTCTGACTTTTTTCGCCTCGTGATTTTTGTTTCATTAGAATCACTTGGATAGGGTCTATAATTCTGTTGAATTAATTTTGTTAAAGTAATTTTGATGGTGGTTCAAAAGTCCATTTCGACGCGCTTAGTTGATAACTCCACGTACGTTGGATATGAAATTATGCAGTCTTCAGAAAAACTGATCAGTATGACACCTGCATCTTGTGGTGCTATGAGATTTGTGATAAATCTCCCTAAAAGGGAGATACAAATTTCATTTTTTTGTTTCTTCGAGATCAGCGTTGATGTCTTTGGTAAAGTTATAGGTAAAACCAATACGACTAATTTTGCCGAAGGCATGAAATTCGTACCTCTTACTAAAATTTACTTAGAGATTTTATCAAAAAAAGACCTGTCAAAACACATTTTTCAATGAAACATATTTTTTTCTTTTTTCTAGGCCTTAACTATGTTCTACAAAATTGTTAGTAGCATCAATATACACAATTGCCTGGAAAATACTATATTCGTATTGTTTGAAAAACTATAAGTTATTAACTATTTTTTAATTTTTTTGCCATAATTCAAATCTCTGTATCTTTCTTGTTTCTTGTTTTCCATGTTCTGATATACTTAAACCACGCTGGGAGGGATGGTTACCATAGATACGAACATATTACGTGGTATCTTAGTTTACAATATTAATTTTTTACCTGGTTAAAACAATAAAAAAAGTAAAAACGAGGTTTTTTGTTATGAACAGAACTCATCAGCAGAAAGTCGTGGACTAGCGAAACTACCAGCGTTTAAAAGCTCTATTGTTGTACTTTTTATGCTGACTACCGGATCTGCATCTATCTGCTCCTATGAAAGAAACAGAGATTTGAAATATGGCAAAAAATTAAAAAATAGTCCATAACTCATAGTTATTTAAACAATAAGAATATAGTATCTTCCAGACAATTGTGTATATTGATGCTACTAACAACTTTGTAGAACATAGTGAAGGCCTAGAAAATAAAAAAAATGTTTCATTGAAAACTAAGTTTTGACAGGTCTTTTTTGAATAAAAAATCTCTAAGTCGATTTGAGTAAGAGATACGAATATCGTGTCTTCGGCAAAATTGGTCGTATTGGTTTTACCTATAACTTTACCAAAGACATCAACCCTGTATTTCGATGAAACAAAAAATAGATTTTGCATCTCCCTTACTCACAAATCTTATAGCAGCAAAAGATCAAGAAGGTCAAACCGATCAATTTTGCTGAAGACGTCATAATTTTATATCCAACGTACGTGGAGTTACCAATTAGACGCATCAAAATGGACTTTTAAACCACTGTGCAACGGTTTGGTCGTTGCTGGGACCCGTCAATACAACCTTGAACGGCTGCGTTCTTGGTGTCGTATGTAACACATTTATACATCTTTTCAGTTAGTTCAGCCCTCAATGTTTGGGCCAGTAAGCGGCATACCTCTCCTTCGACCAATTTTATAGGTAACTTTAACTTCAGAAACAAACGTTGAAAGTTTCCTTTGAAAAGTAGGAGGGTGGTATCCAAGACAAGACATAACATGACATACTAAAAGAATGGATCTTTTATATAAGCGCTGTCACTTCAGAAAAACCTTTCTTCGTAGTTGCACTACCAAGACAATCATTTAATTTAGCGAATTGGGTAAAAAAGCAAACTCAACAAGACTGAAATTGGAGATCATAACAATTCAAGTGGAAATTCTAAGATTGGAAATTGTTTGACATTAAACCGATCAAACTAATGCTAGGTTAGTTATTTTAAGGAATTACGTTTATTTTAATAACTTAAAAAAGCAAGAACTCAATTTCACGCTTTTTGCGTAGTTGTTATCAAGGTTTTGGAGAGTTACAGGTAAATATATTACTTCTTTAATTATTTTTTTTTTTTTATTCTCGCTTATTTTCCGTCGGTCTAGTTCCGCCACTGTTGTGGCCAATCACCGACGCCCAGGGAGGCGACTCCACACCCAGGACCCTAACTCACGACCCGTTTATTAACGGACCGGCGCCAACGGCTTTACTTCCTCATGCGATGGAAGGCGTGATCCCAGAGATTTTTCGCCTCAGAAAATCTCCCGGTGTCGGCTAGGATTGAATCTAGACCAGTTGGGTTGGTTGTGAGTGGATCACGCCACCTCACAACCATCGACACCTATGTCGGCGGTGGGATTCGAACCCAGGCGTCGAGCGTGGTGGGCAGAGACGTTACCAACCAAACTAGGCCCCCGCTTCTTTAATTATGATTTAAAGCATTTCTAAATGTTTTGTTATTTCTCACGATAGAAACAAGTTTGTTTTTTTCTCTGTGTACGAGAAACTAAAACAAAACCGCGCACCGAGAAACAAAAACGAAAATTAAATGTATGCTAAATTGAGAAAACTTTACCGATAATTCATGGTAGCTTTTCTATCGATAATTTACGGTACTTAAAAGAATCTGTTTTGATCTAAATGAAATTTCTAGCAAACAAGTGTTGACCATTCATCGGCAGTAATTTTTCCTCGATGAATAAAGACTGGCTGAAGAAGTTTAAATCACTGCTGTAAAGTCGAGTTATTCAACTGTGTTCGTTTGGGCGTTCTATTACATTCAATGGAGTGTTAATGAATAAACGAGAAAATACTAAATCTTCGATAAATACCCACTTTAGCTACCCACACACGTGCCATAGGAATCCATACATACGAACGAATAAGAACCGTCTGCTTTGCCGGCCAACAAAGGAATGAGAAATTCACATCGATGGCGTACGTTGGATACCGGTACAGTTTTGGAATAAAAATGATGGGGTGAAACGTTCGAATGGTACCTTATATATACGAGGTTTCGTCAGTTAGGAAAGAGGAAGGAGTTTAGAAGAATATGGAATGGCAAGGAAAGTGAAATACAACAACAACAAATCGATTACAAAGTCAGATCGATTGTATCTGTTAGTGTCGGCTGTGCTTGGGAAGAGAAGTATTAATTGGTTGCTCGGCATGATTTGGACAATCGATGTTATTTACCATTTTTTTCAATAGTGTATCTCAAACAATAGGTCGTTTTTGTAGCATAAATTTAACCGTATAAGAATTTCTAATCGGTTGATACCAAAACCTCGATATTCTGAAAAGAAATCTAACTTCGATCGTTAGTCTAACGTCAAAAATATCAAATTCAGAAGCAATGGTTATTACATTAGGTAAAACTTTCTCCTTTTTTCAAAGATTTCATTTTGAAAGGTTTTATTTTCAATCAACTCAATCTCGTCGGCTTCTTGCTCAGACAGAATAGCAAACAAAATTCAACTGCATATGCTAGAATAAGATAGAGATGCCTCCGTTTTCCTCCTTGCAGCGATGCGTGGTTTCGCGTTCGCCCTGTCATTTTAGGCAGTGCGGAGAAAAATTAAAAAAGTTATCAAATGTCAAATAGTTATTCTCTCACTCTTTCTCTCTATCTCTTTCTGTTTATCGCTCTCTATCTCTCTATCACTCCCTCTTCATCTCTCTCGCTGTCTCTGTCTCTTTATCGCCCTATCTCTTCCTCTTCCTCTTTCTCTCTCTCCTATTTCTAATTCTCTTTTTCTCTCTCTCTCCTATTTCTCATTTTCTCTTTTTCTTTCTTCCCCTCTCCTATTTCTCATTCTATTTCTCTGTCTCTCTCTCTCTCCTATTTCGCATTTCCTCTTTTTCTTTCTCTCTCCCTTTCTCTCTTTCACTCTCTACCTTTCTCTCTTTCACTCTCTATCCCTTTCCCTTTTTCACTCTCCCTCTCGCTCTCTCTCTTCCGCTCTCTATCTCTCATTCTTTCTCTCTTTTTTCTCTCTTTCTCCCTTTCTCTCTCTCTCTCTCTCTCTCTCTCTCTCTCTCTCTCTCTCTCTCTCTCTCTCTCTCTCTCTCTCCCACTTTTTTTCTCTCTCCCACTTTTTCTCTCTCTTATCACTTTTTTTCTCTCTTTCTTTTTCTTTCTTTTGCATATTCTCACTCACTGTTTATAACCGATAATATCCCAAGATCAACAGAATTAAAATTTCAAACGACGAACAGTGTTGTCAGATAATGTCCGTTGGCTTCTATACTTCCGGGGATATTCTCGTGGAATTAGCACAACAGAATTACTTTTTTCGATGCGCAGCGTACTGCGAACTGTTTCAGTGTTCCAGCATGTCTGTTCATGTAAATCGGTGCCTTTAAAACCCTAGCCTATAAATTTCGTAATAATTAAACAAATGGTTCAAAAGTTATGCAAAGAAAAGTTATCCAGAAGCTATTTAATCTCACTCATTTTTCTCAGAGATGGCCGAACCAATTTTTGAAAAATTAGTGTCTAATGAAAAGTCTAGTTGCCCCATAGGTTGCTATTGAATTTCATTGTTATCGGACTATGACATTATCCGTTATTTATAAACATATGAAATCACATTAAAAAAGGAAACAAATTCCATAGACTGCCTAAGCTCACTCACTTTTCTCAGCGATGGCTGAACCGAATTTCACGAAATCAGTTGCAATTGAAAGGTCTAGTGGCCCCATAGAATCATAGAAATTCCATTCAGTGAACAGGTTAAATACTTATGAGTTATCCTTGATGCCAAGCTAAACTGGAATGCACATCTTGCCTATGCAATCAACAAGGCGGTCAGTGCATTATGGTTGTGCTCCAAAACCGTTGGAAGAAAGTGGGGCTTGAGACCGAAAATGGTGATGTGGATATTCACAACTATTATACGTCCAAAACTGACCTACGCTGCGTTAGTGTGGTGGCCGAAAACCAAAGAGTCCACCGCTAGAACAAAGCTAGATAAAGTTCAACGACTTGCGTGCATTGCTATAGCAGGAGCAATGAAAAGCACCCCGTTAAAAGTTCTTGATGCAATTTTCCATCTGCTGCCGTTGTACGAATACGAAGCAGAAAAGAGTGCCTTGAGGCTCAAAAGAACAAAAACTATCTTGTCAGGTGATCTTGTGGGTCACCTGACTATACTGAACTTTTTTAAAAGAGGGCCAGTGATGAGTATGAATGGAGATTGTTTGCACCTCAGGACAATCATGATATTCCCTACAAGGTATGCGAAACGTCGCGTACAGACTGGAAAGTCGGAGTTCCTGATGGCCGTCCCGGTTCAACGATATTTTTTACAGATGGCTCAAAAATAGGTACAAAAACTGGTGCATGAATCTTTGGCCCTGAAATTAATGTTCCAGTGGCAATGGGACATTGGCCAACAGTGTTTTAAGCAGAGATTTTTGCAATCCTCGAATGTGCGGATGTGTGTCTGACTATAAAATACAAACATGCAAATATTTGTATTTTCTCTGACAGTCAAGCAGCGCTGAAAGCACTTGATGCTTATAAATGTACATCCAAGATTGTCTGGGAATGCATTCTCACATTGCGACAGCTATGTCAAACAAACGCAGTAAATTTGTATTGGGTTCCAGGACATTGTGGCATTGGTGGGAATGAAAAGGCAGACGAACTTGCAAAACAAGGATCTAACTCACAGTGTATCGGCCCAGAACCTTTCTGCGGTATATCAAACTGTACAGTGAAAATGGAGCTTAAACGCTGGAAGAAACAAATTGGTTGGATGTCAAACAGTGTTGTCAATATAAAAGATTTATAACAGCAAACGAGAATCATTCGAAAAAGCTTCTAGAGCTCAACAAAAGAGCTCTTTACATACGTCGGCCTAGAATCGGGGCACTGTTCGAGTAGATATCATTTAAAGAACGTTGGCCGGGTTCAGGATACTATCTGTCGCTTTTGTAATATGGAAAGCGAGACATCGGAACATTTGCTGTGCAGTTGTGGTGCATTATTTAAACGCAGATCAATGTTTCTTGGCAGTGGCTGTTTACAGCCCAAAGAGGTTTGGTCTTTGAATCCTGGGAAGGTTGGCTTCATAAACCATATTTTACCTGACTGGGAGCGTGTCGGTGCAGGTACCTGATCATTCAACAATAGTGGTCATTGTATTTGCAACGAGACACGTATAGCAATTGACTGGGATATATTACAAAAGTTCACATCAATGGACAACGTAATCCTAATTCCCTAACAAAAAAAAATTAAACATGTAATTCAAAAGTTATTACGTGTTCCGGAAACTGTTTTTTCTTAGACTCTTTTTTCTTAGAGATGACCGATTTTCACAAAATTATTCTCAAATGAAAGGTCTAGTTGCACCATAAACCCCTATTAAATTTTATTGTAATCGGATTTTTAGTTTGCATGCTTTTTATCAAAATGTTAATATCACGAAAGTTCATTAACTCAAAAATTCACAATCGATTTGAACATATAAAGATTAGACATGTGGTTCAAAAGTTATGGAAAGAAACGTGTTCTGGAGACTGTTTAATCTCACTCATGTTTCTCAGATATGGCTTGACCGATTTTCATAAGATCAGTGTCATATGGAAGGTCTAGTTGCCCCATAAGACCAAATTTTTTTTTTTTTTTGCAATCGGATTTTTACTTTGCCAGTTATGTTTAAAAAGTGTATAGCTGGCGCTATTAAAAGAAACATATCCTGAACACTACTTAAATTCATTCACTTTTCTCAGAGATGGCTGAGCCGATTTTCATAAAATTAGTGTCAAATGAAAGGTTTAGCTGCCTCGTAGCACTCTTCGTCTGTAATTTATTGAAATGTGAAAATCAAGAAGCTTCATTATCTCAGAAACTACACAATTGATGAACGGGCTAGTTAAGGGTTAACCAATGAATTATAATGATTGTACCCGTGGTTCAAAAGTTGCGAAAAGGAAGTCATATTTGAAATAGAAAAAAATCCTACTATAAATAATCGAATCTAAAATGATATTTAATCGAATGATATATAATCGAGTTCACCTAAATATGAGTACAGTGACACTTTGATTATACCACGATCGAAAAAATTTCGCGTCATATATGTTATTTCATGTTATTTGCATGTGTTAATGTATGTTCATGTATGTTTGAATGTTATGTTTTAATACCTTTATTTTCCTTTCTGTATGGACTCGTCACTGCGACCAGAGATTAGATCTATTGTGATATTGCCCAGGTGTTTTCTGTACTCCGCACTTCATATTATTGGCAGTATCACTAATGAAGTGAGCGATACGCTTATCATACATATCCGTACTTATGTGGAAAGTAAGGAAAACTCCTGTTATTTCGTAACCTGTTTTTTCTATCCCATAAACGTAATGTACTATAGTAATATTGATCTGTTTTCTATGTTTCTGCACGGAAAAACCCTGATATTGAGGTCAAAAGAACAAAAAAAATAACGAAACTAAAAATTATGATTTTCGGACATAAAAAAATCGTTTGGGGTGAAAATGGACAGCTATTGGGGTAATATGGACAGTGTTTGGGGTGATGTGGACAGGGTAAAAAATGTGAGTTTTATAGTATCAATAGTTGCTTAATACACAGTAGAAGGTGGTATCAGGCATACGGAATGATAATTGCAATTCTTAGGCATTGCACAGTGGTTCCACAGTAGGCCAAAAAAGTTTCCCTTCTCCAATTATTCATTCTAGATACTGAGTATGCGATCGTGTGTCGCACACGCGCGTTTGTGTGTGTGTGCGTGCGCGTGTGTGTGTGTGAGTGTGTGTTTGTGTGCGGGTGTGCGCGTGAGTGTGTGCATGTGTATGTGTTTGTGTGATTGTGTGTGTCTGTCTATGTGTGTGTGTCAGTGTATGTGTGATGTAAGTTTCATGAGAAGTTTCATGAGAATCGGATGATATACCAATTTTTGGCAGCATTTTGAATGTTGCTGTTTTCCCTCAATTTTGATCTGCTTTTGGATCAACGAGTTTCGTTTTGAGGGGAAATTTATGTATTTTTCGAATTTTTGGGTCCCGGTTTGCATATCGTCGTTCCAAATCCATTAATCCCAAATTCGCCAAACGGGAAAATATATAACGAATGTACGTTGAGTACGATTTCTTATTTTTCCTTGAAAGGCCTATCAAATTCCTTAAATTTTCCATTAAATCTTTTAACCGGTCAAACGGCTCAAAAGTTACATATTTTTGAAAAATGATTGCCGATTTTTGGCAACTTTAATTCAAAATGGATCACACTAAGGACCAAACAAAAAAATACGGGTATAAAGTTTTTCGATAAAGAACAAGTATACCAATGTTGAACATGATCTGAACAAAAAAATATATCTGATAATAAGAAAGGTTTAACGGCATTTTAAGGGAACAACGTTTTCGGACATCAGAAATGAGTTCAGCACCTAAAAATTGGCATTATACGTAATTTTCAAGCATTTTAGAAAAAAAATTAGGTTTTCCAACTTTTGTTCAGAAACCCGCCACTCTGCGGGGCATTGAAAACACTTTTTGTACAGATAAATCATCCCAGATTGCCTGCAATACTTTTTACAGTTAATTGTTTGTACACCGCCGTCTATCCGTTCGTTTTTATATGCCCGCGGCATCAGTCCGACAAAAGAATTTACTTCAAACTCGCCTGACCATATCACCCCAAAAAAACTGTCCATTTTACCCCAAACAGGACGCCTTTATAAAAACTCAATTCCTTCCACTATTTTCGATCAAACTTATCGCAATCTTTCATTAAAATGTACTCTTTTACTAGACAAACACGGCTACAAAACTCATTAGACTGAAAACATCGAAGAAGTTCTCAAAAAACCTTAAATACACGAGCGTAAAACTTACAGCAAAATCAACTTTTGATGTTTTCTTTGTTTACATTGGCACTGCGGTGCACCTGTCACAGCAAACCATGAACTTTTTATATTAGTTAGGGTTTAGTAGTTCAAGGCAGCAGCAGTAGCGTGCAGTGGATACCAGGCGGATAGCGGCCATAGCTGTGGCATGGTAATGGATAGTGCACTAGTTGTAGCGGATCTCAGCATCGATAGCAGCTGGGCCAGCTGATGCAGGGACAGCGGATACCAATAGCAGCGTATAGCGGCCAAAACATTAGCATCGCTACGGATAGCGTAGCAGTTGCAGCGGGTTTAGCATCGATAGCAGCTGATGCAGTGAGGCACTTTAGTGAAATGCAGTCTCTGTGCGATAGCGGCACTAGTAAATGCATTCAATGAAAAGTTGACTCATTTTGACAACACATGAGCCGTCTAGTTTTGAGTGTTAAATCAGCTTTTCACTGTTTATTTTATCACAAGGAATACTTTATTCGCATTGTCAGTGATAACGCCAAGATGTGATCGGTATCTTATCCGATATTGAATTGAACAACAAATTAAAAAATGATTGACACGCAAGCAGCCGGGTTTTCTTGTAAAAGTATTCTACTTCATTCTTGCGGTCGTGGATTTGCACACAACCCTCCTGTGATTTTTTGTCTGAAAATTGAGTGTTCGTAAAAACCTATTTAAACAAATAATAAATTCGAATGAGAAAGGCTTGGTCTGACCACTAGGTGGATTAATTTGGGTTTTATTGATAAGCATACTTTGTTTTATGTCATTTACCATTTTGCATCTTGCCTGATTGTTTTTAAGATTCGTTTCGTTCAATCATCAGATTCGTTTCGTTATATTGTACAATCTTGCTGAAGGCACCATCCAGATTAATCTAGGCTAGCCAATGTTGCTTTTTGAATAGTACGTACTAAAAATATATCTACATTTTCACAGTTTTATATGAAGTGTAAAAAGTTTAGTTGGGATATGCTTTTAGACGAGTAAACTATATCTTTTATTGTATATACGTTTTATTACACGATCAATCACTGAGCTGCACTATTTGCGTAAAATGTCGTCTAAAGAAACGTTCGCTCCCAACAGTCAACAGGGAGTTTCTTATTTCATTAGGTACTTTGTTCTCACTCATTCTTCGAACCAAACACAAACCACTACTTTCTTCTAGGAAAAGTATACGCACTTATAGTTCGCTATAGATATACGCTTTTGATATATAAAATACTCTTTTTTGTGTTATTTTTTAAAAACTCTCTGGTATATGAAATAGATAAAAATTTTGATTAAATTTCTCATTTATTTGTTATCAGTTTTAAACTTCGCAAAATTGTTGAAAAAATCTTCGTTTTAATGTTTTACTAATTCTAAAACTGATTTACCTTTTCTTTTGCTGCAAGTTGTTTCCAGATTTTAAAATTATTTCGTCATATCCATTTCTAATCCTTTTTGGATTGAACGGACGATGATTATGAATGTTTTAAATAAATACTTAGCGCTCAGATATTGCTTACTTTTTCCAGTGAAAGTTACAGTTTCTTTTACTAATATGTACTAATTGCGAAACAATGCTGTTCGCCATATTTATTACATCAAAACGTTCCATCAATTATTCTGATCCTAATAAAATGGCACCAGACTTCTACCGGTTGTATATTTTATCGGTCGCAGATGTAAAACTTTAAGGCAAAGCAAATTATTGTTAGTTTGGTACTTATATTCGATGTATGCGCGATATCACTTTTGGAGCATATGTGTATTTTAATTATCGGTTTGTGATAAGCAAAATGGGAAGTACCTCAACTGTAGATCGGCAGCACCATTGCTAAGGTGATTCAATTGATCCTCAAACATATTATTCGTTGACTTTTGCAAGGGATCGTTGGTTGTGGAATGTCTTGAGATCATTTAATACTATAAGACGTTTACAATAGTCTTGTTGGAGCTGTTTTCTTATAAAAATGTTAAGTAAAAAACTTGATTAACATTTATAGGATAGTTCATGAAATCCCATAATATCAAACTAACAGAAATTTACTAGGTAAGTATATGCTAGGAAGAAACCAAAAACTAAAATTTGTTGGTTGGATATTCTAACATACAACGGAATATGTAACCAATGAATTGTTAGTTAGGTTAACTTTCAAGTACATACCTTATCAGTTTCTGTAATAAGATTGATGGTAAAGGAGTACGCAGATTCTATAGGGAACATATTTCAAAAAAAAAACTCATGCTACATCCTAAAAAGGAATTTACCTTCTAATGTAAAACCAGAATGCGTCAAATCGATAAACAATAATAACAAGCACAGTATTGATAGCAACACTAATTTACACTGTACAGCAACAACACTCACGAAACAAGCAAAAATTGATCAGCAGTCCGAGCAGATCCGCGCTTTATAATTGTGTAGTGATGACAGACTTTCGGATTATAGTAGCCTCCTTGGTCTTGGTAGAACCTGTCACCACATCAGACGATACCAACCAGGGAGAAATGTCCATTGAATGAGGTTTGATGTTCTCTTTTAGAGTTTCCTACAGAAGGATGGTATAATCAAAAAAGAACAATTGTATAATTGTTAAGTTACAGAGTTTCTTTGCCAGATATTGAATATTGTTTTCTAAGCGCAGCAAGCTTACAGCAGGTTGAGTATGTATCCACTAAAAATCACTACAACATAATGAACATGCGTGTTATATCCATACATTCATTTTACATAATAAATTAGTTTATACAACAGGGTAGAATATAACTAACATGTTATTCCGCCTATCGCCATATGATATAAGCTCAAAATACCGTGGTGCCCTACGTAATAGGAACGTATCTAACGTGAATCGTGCAGATAAACGAGAACAATGTGTACTAAGTGTGAACAGCATCTCAGGAATCGAAATGATCATTAATACGAGGGTAATCCCCTTAGTCTTTTGGTTGACTCAAGAAAGCATTTATTGCTCTGATGGTTAAAATTTAAAAACGCTAACAGTATGTTTGTTCCCATGGAAAAAATTGGTTATCGTCGTGACAACGTTCATAGGGGAATTATTCATCTCATTAAGCCGATATTCACGAAAAATGCACGGATTAAACACCAAATTTTCACGAAATCATTGAACAAATAAACAAAATACGCTTACGTGCTCTTATGGAATTGTTCAGCATCGTATATTTATTAAACTTAGCTAGATTTATCCTGGATTTTGTAAAACAAACAATTCTTCACAACGCTTCCATATCCATCTCAAAACTCAAATCACTGCACAATTATTCATCTCACGACGCCCCTTATTCATCACACTGTTAATCATGAATGAATCACATTATCACGAATGAACGTAGCTGCAGCCCTTTGTAGTAGGTTACCTAGATATCCGCTGTAGTTGTTTACGTGCAAAATTGGTAACCTAGGTAACCACTGCAGTGCTCTCGATTTATGTCAATTATGTCGGAATAATTCAACATTTTTAGTATGATTTTTCGTATTAACAGAAACTGATTTGGAAACTTTTAATTTTCTTCAACTCAGTGAAAACAGATGGAAATACATACAGTTGAAATTTAGGAATTGAAGAAATTCATCTCATATATTTCTGCAAATTCAACCTTGTTTTAGAAAATTTGAGGTGAACATTTCAAAGATTAAAGTATTCTTAATGTAGTAAGTGATTTTGTTTGATTGAAATAAAAAGTGGTCCGCTAGTGATGAAAGAAACTTTGGTTGGCTGCTGAACGAGTTTCGTTGTAGCCGTATAGAACGATGCGCGGATTTTTTTTTCTGAGCTAGGTGAATGAATTAAATGAGTTTTCGAGCGCAGATGCCCGACTATAATATCAAATTTAGAGCTTTTAAGTGAGTTTTTGAGGATTCTACTTTATGAGAAATCTAAAGTGAACTAAGAAGAAGCCATTCCATGGATTAGCAGATTGGTTTAGTTAGAAAATTTGCGTTTTTTCCTGTTTTCAATTGTGTTTTCATGTTGTATGAGATGAATATATGGGCTGAGATGAATAATGGAGCAGTTCCCCTATTTGAACAGCTTAACTCCAACTAATATCAAAACTAAACTCAATTCTACTCGGGGGGAGTCTGGTTTAAAACCGCTAAATACTAAGCGGCAGAATTGAAACCTGTAAAGACGAACCTCGCAATGAACGACCAAATGAGATGTCCATTAACCAGGAATCATGAAGAAAATTTACAAAATTATATTGATCTTCATCAGGTAGGTATAACACAAAGTCATGTGCATCGCATATTAACCTAAAATAAAATGAAATAATTTGATATTTGGCAAAAAAGAAGGTGTTCCAGTCACACACATGCTATTCTTCAAAATTAATGAATTGAATTTCAAACTGCTTTCTCACGCACCCCATTCAGCGAATTTAACCTCCTCAGATAAAATTGTCTGTTATCAAACATGAAAATTATTGCCATGTCAGAGTCGGTTGGTTCGAACTGCTCGACACTTTTCAGTATAAACATGGTTTTGAACCAGTTAATCATCGCTGGATTGTGTTGAAAAATAAATGCTATACACTAAAGTCGCTTTTTACGCGGGGGATACGTGCCACGTAAAAAACCGCGTAAATTCCGGAATCCGCGTAAAAAAAACCGCGTAAATTCCGGAATCCGCGTACAAAAAACCTCGTAAATTCCGGAATCCGCGTAAAAACCGCGTAAACTCCGGAATCCGCGTAAAAAAACCCGCGTTAATTGTGCAATCCAAGTGAATTCGCGTAAAAAAGCCGCGTAAAAAGCGACCCAAGTGTATGTTTATATTTTTTGATGTTTGTCAACAAAAATGTATAGGCTGGTGCATAGAAACAAGCTGCAAGCCAAATTCTTCTAGCATCTTGGTGTTAACGAAGGTTTCAAGTTGTTCTTGAAGCATTATAATCCCAATGTGTTTTGTGTTTTAAATTTAAACTCGAAAGAAAAAGAGAATTCAAACATTTAATAGATGAATGAAAATAAAGAAATAAATAGTATAGATGTTTTCGAATTAAGTCAACAGTTGTTAGTGGAATATATACATCCCTTTTAGTTTCTACTTCATACGTGCCTAACATTAACAAATTTCAATTAACAAATTAACAATTAACAAATTTCCCAAAATATAGTCAGACAGCGGTAGAAGGAATATCGGAAATAATACTACCTTATTTTAACGACACCATGCATGCACCTTGATTGACAAGCTTTACATACCTTGGGTGGTTTCTTTCCCTCTTCAGCTCCACCAACGCCTTCTTGGTTGTCCCCAACCGGAGCGGTATCCGTTACATCCTTGACTGTAACTACCATCGGTATCTCTATCTTTCGGGCCTTTTGGAAACTGGGAGTTCTTTTGAGCTCCTTCAAACTGATTGTAACCGGCATACTAGAAATGATTTTTCCGCTGGGTGACGTACCTCTACTCCCTTCAGCAGACTTGATTTGTATCGGCGATTTGCTACGAGCCCTTGTGCTGCTGTCCTTAAACGGGTTACTACTTTTGAACTCAGTAGGTTGGAGTAGCTGAGATGAGTTCGGTGTGCTGATGGTTTCAGTGGAATTCAAAGCAGTTTCGGAATTTCCCGAACTACTTGAAGAGGCGGAAAGGTTATGAAATGGATTAGTAGATGTTTTGCTGGCAGCAATTGGAGCCGTCGGAGACGATGGGTTAGACATGGTAAGGAATGGGTTGTTGTTGGATATTTTTTCCGATGGTAAAGAAGTATCCAGTAGGTTGGTAGACGCAGAGGGAACACTAATTCTTTCAACGATGCCACCTTTTTGTTCTGAAAAGTGGGTCACAGTGACATTATCGTTGGCACCTGAGCCGTTTAGAAAAGAGCTCTGATCTGGTAGATTGTTTTGAACGGTTATAGTGTTTGCAGTTGATGCCAATGGAGGTGGTGGTGTGATCGGTGTCGGCAGGAGGGTTTTCAGTGGCTGCATTGGAGATGTCGGAGTGATGGTCGTCGGACTCGCTATCATCGTGGTGATTGTGGTGTAGCCGCTGACAGTTGGTGTGGTGGTCCCCGTTAGATTCAAGGTTAATTTATCACCACCCTATGTTCTCAATTTGGCGGTTTAACCGGTTTGTAGATGTTATTATACAATTTGGTTCAAACGATCAAATCAAACATGATACATACAAAAGTAGTTTTGTTCAGGTATGAGGAAAAATGATGTAATTGAAATAAAAAAAAACAAAGAATACAAAAAGCTAGCATGAGTTTCGAAATGAGTTCGTTTAGCGTATGCAACTAGCAAAGTTGCCATGTGTTGGTTGAGCACACTATGGATACGGGATGTTAAGTTCCTAAGGTAGTGGGTAGAATGCAAAAACCGTGATTTCATACGAAGACAATCATTGTGCAGACAACCAAAAACAATGAAACAGTGCCAATGTGCAAACTACAGCAATGTGGTACTTACCACCGAAACGAATGTCGCTGCATTCAAAGAGTCCGGACCATCGCTCAATAATTGACTTGGTGTGTACAGCTGATGATTTGTCAGTTTAGGATGAAGCTCTTCTTCAACGCGTGCTAAAATGATGATTTTTAAAATCAATAAATTGCCACCCAAAATAATGGCATAGGGTACCAGTTCTATTATCGTCAAGTTTGTACTATTATCGCCGTGATGTCATAGAGTTCAGCAGAACTGATACCCTAAATGAATTGAAAATTACCTTTAAGAATATTGCACTTTATCTGTCCTGGCGGTAGAGGCGTAACTACTGCATTTGATAACTTTATCTGATTATTGGGCTTCTCAGTTGGACTAGCGGCCAACTTTTTCAGCGTATCATTATTCGTTTCTAACTCGGAGGTCTTATTAATAGTAATTTTGAAACTACTAGCATCATTCAGCAAGGATGAAGCTGGGTCTTTCGCAATCGACTTCATCAGAGTGTCCAGTTGACTATCTCGATCGGAAGAATTCGTTTTAATGCTAAACCCAGAACAGATCGATGCTTTACCAAAAGATCCACCGTGATGGTGACCGGGCGGTCGAATGAAAGGAACGTCGTGATCGATGAGCTTACCAACGGGCTCTTCAGGTCTTTAAATAAAAAAGCAAATATGTTCATGTTTTGGGAAAATTTCATTTGATGTTACTCACTTGTAGGAAATTCCGGCTTTGCCAAACGAACCCAACTTAGCGTAAGTAACATCCTCACTAGAAGAAACAGATTTATTCGAACACAGCGATGGAAGGTTCCCATTGACAACATGCACTCCAATATCTGAGGTGCTACTAGCGGAGGCGGAAATATGATTGTGTATCACCGTACTCGCTGATGGAGTAGACGTTCCGGATGTGGAGTTCTGAGCATCGTCAACTGAAGGAGATTGCTGCCTTCCGGGTTGTGATGACGGCTGTTCTGGACAAACCTGTTTCTGCCTTTCCCGAAGAACGTGTGATTGACGGCGAGCAAAGCGCTGCGATGGTCTACGCTCGAATTGCACCGTCCGGCGGGCCCTGTTTTGCTGCGTTGTCTGAAACTCTGTTTTACCAGAGTACCGGAAGCGGGAGCCCATCCGAAAAAAGTTCTGTCTTGCCGAAGGACCTTTGACCGGAGCACGCAATCGAAAGAAGGCATGATGTTCGACTGCACATTTCCACAGATGTTTGCAGGCCTTCTCGTTGTGCAGTCGGAAAACAAAAGTGTGCTCTTGTTCCCGGCCATGATCGTCATCTTCCACAACCACTAAAGTTAACTTTTTCTTCTTAAAATCAAGCTTCCCAATCTTAGGCCAGAAAAAAAGACCAATCTTTTGAATGCCTTCAAACACGAGAATTCCGGTAGGTGTAAGGCCCAAATGATACTCGCAGCCATCTTTGCCCTGAAACAGAAATTCCGGTTACTTTACAGATTGTTTTCCGAATTCAATGAACTAACCAAAACAGTATGCATATCCACTCCATACATATCTAACCATTTGACTTTATTCAAAAAGCTGGTTTCTGCCTGGGCCGGCGTAAGGCCGACACATTTTTTATACTCTTCTAATATCGTGATCTCCAACTCTTCACTCTGATTTGGCACAAACCGGAACTCTGAGACAGTAGCTGCACTGTGTATGGTCTCGTCATAGTCACCTAGTTCAGCTGTGAAAACAAAACAATACCAAGAGTACATAGAATAAGTAAAAAATAAACATGCGCTATTTCAGGTCATACTAACATTGTAACGCCAAAGCGGCCAGTTCTGCAGCTTGCTGGTCCGGACATTCAAGTTTACCTTCCAGCAAATCTTGCTTAAGTTGAAGAAAGAACTGATACCTTGTTAGCTCTTCGCGAAGAATGTTTGGCTCTGATGAGTAAAACTTGACCTTCAACCGAAGAGTGTATGGTGGACCAACTGCAATGCCAAAAACCAATTTAATAACTCTATAAAACTTTGCCAATAAAATAAAATCAAACTTACTCTTCACCTGCTTTTTGATAGCTTTCGTCGGATCTAGCCAATGTTTGACATTGTTTGCATCGGTAAACTGTAATCCAAAGTAATCTTTTTCGATCAGGTCAAGAGAATAGAAAACTTGTTCGTACAAATCGTTTGCCAAAGCTTTTTTCTGTGGAAAAGAAGGTAAGTTGTTATTAGTGATAGTTAGATATAATAGCCGAATGAGAGGAACGAATCACCATGTTCAAACTCTAGAAATAAGCAAAAACAAAGCCTTGGTGGTAGTCACATTCCGATTCGAAACTCGACCTTCTCTTTATTGACAATTGTAGGGCTAGCGCTACGTTCCTACTAGCACTAGCAGTCTCTCTGGTTGTCAACAATCTGAATCCTTCAGATCGTTAATATGTTTACGTTATTTTTGCATGTACAATATCTATAAACATTTTACATTATTGGCACCATAATCCGGTATAAATTGAACACCGAGGCAAAAAAACTTTTCAAGTCACCAAAACTTATGATTGTTCATTTTTCTACACCCCTATATTTCTTTTCGTATTGTCGACACCCCACTTGATCCAAACCATTGCCTCACCACAATCACTTTATATTGCACTCGATTTGCGGTGCGTTACACTGCTCGAGTTTTGTCTTATGCAATTTGTGTTTGCACTCACTGCCAGGGTGTCATGCAATGCAAGGCAACTGGACGCGGGACAAAGTGCGCTACTCTTGTTTGATACCAAAATTGCACAGCTACAACACGGAATCATAGTCCAATGTAAATTCTCGGCATCGGTTTTCCCAGTTCTGGCCATAAACATGGAGAAAGACTCGCAAACACATCTAGTTTCCCAATTATGCTATGAATTCGAATGTATATACAATGTAAAGAAGCAATATGTCAATCAAAAACAGCAGGTTATTTGTTTCATTTTTATTCATTGCTGGCATCTACACTAAGAGTTGAGGATAAGATCATTCTTCAAATAATACGAGTCGTAAAAATGGACGACTCGGATAAGAATTGTCACATAATGTTCTGTGTTAATGCAACAGCCAACGTAACGAAATATATATAATTTTGGGGCGTCGTTTATTGTTTTAGAGTTTTCATACTCACTAGGCAAACTTCTTGAGAATTTACCAGATTAACATTGCTTTTATTTTTTATTGATCACTGTCCGAATCAGTCGGCACATTAATTTTACTTCGTGGGAAAGAATTCATACCGAGCTACGCAGCAAGAAGTGCTGTCGACTAACATGCTAAAATGAGCCAAAATTGTAGAGAAAATAAGCAGTTGGAAAAAAATCAAAACATATGATTTAGGCAGATATTTAAAACTTGGCAAATATATGTAACCATTTTACCGAAAAATGCCCGTAATATCACTACATGATAAATATATGTGATAGTAAAATTGATAATTACAAATAATTGCATTGATTGGTACACTAAGGTCTGCCGCGTGATACATTGGAGTCTTTTTTCACGACAGTTGCGTAGCGAACCGCGTACAAAACCGTAGAACGTAAAAAAGATCTTGGTACAGAAAGTCTATTCAGACCTAAAATAAATGAGTAATAAAACACTTTACATTCAACAACACGATTTTCTATAGCCGACACGAATCTAGTGGGAAAATATAAACTTCTCTTACAGCTGTGAAAAGACGTATGTTTGAATTTTCCCATAAGTTCTTTCGGAATGGAAACCATTGGAACGATGTGTAAGACCGATATTTACAAAGTCAGTGAGAGCAAAGTGTACAAATCTGCTACTTAATTAAACGACATACCCGTAGTAAATCCAAAACCAACTGTTTATCTGTTAACTTTCCTTGACAGCAAAACTTTATAATTGCATCAGCTTTCGTAGCACAACAGGCTACCAAGTGAAACTGTTTCCGTTTATATTTGTAACTTCAAGCTGCTATCCGGCGCACTAGGCGAGCACCAACCAAATGCATAGAGCCAAAAAATGATTTATATCAGCTCGGATATTTGACATTGCAACACTAGTAGGATTTTTTCGTTGCACATTGCTGATTTTTCCATCGGGTCAAGCTTACGGCCGTTCAAAGTTATCATCATGTGATAAATAGAAGACGGTAGCGAAAAAACACCGCGTGCTTAATTTGAAACGCTTCTACTGTTGCGAGAGTGAATTTAATTTGGAGTTTTTGAATGAAATGTAAAGTGAAAATTGCGCGTTTCCTCTTTTGAAGTTGCTGTTCCACAAAACCTCCAATTTTTCTTATTGCCGAAGGAGCCAGCGAGAGTACGATTACGATGCGATGATGACGGTGATGAGATACGAATTAAGAAAGTGCGTAGTGGCAAAGTTGTAAGAGAAGAAAACGCTTTCCTCGACGGGCGCAACATCAATGGACACGTGAATTAATTGTATTTTTACTGGAGGTCAACCATCGTGTCAATGTTGACTTTCAAACTTTGCGACCATATCGAATTTGTTTATCCAAATGTCTAGATTTTAGTCGCTGAGCATGCCCACGCTACATCGCAAATCGATTTTGATCGACCATTTCCGAATTCGCTGAAACTTTGCACAGTTGTTTCCAGTTGACAAAGAGATCATTCTATATAATCAGTTCTCATGTAGACTCGCTGTTTCAAAAGGGCCTATCCAAAAATGTGACTGATGAATGAAATATTTTGTATCAGAAAAACGACTTGTTTGATTGAAATGGTGTCTTCAGCAAAGTTGTAGGTAATAAAATTGCGATTCTAAACAAAAAATATACACTGTAAAAATATTTTTTTTTGTCTGGGCCAAATATTCCAAATTGTCACAAAATCTAAAATATCTCAAAAAGTACCTTTTTTAAAAATCTAATTTTTTACACATTGAAGAAGACAATATTTATTACTATTTGTCAAAATTTGGTGATGGTAAAATGAAAAAAAAAGCTATGGACGTTTGAATTTTTTTGTCATTTTTAATCACAACTTACTTTTGGGGATTTTTTTCTGTTGTTGTTATGAATTATCGCTAAGAGCATGATACAAATCCAACGCGCTTTTTTGTGGTATACCTAATTAACTATTTAATCGATTATACCTGCCATCCCAAAAAAAATATTTATTTTTATTTATTTTCCATGGTATGCCTCTGCTATATAAAGAATCATGGCTACCCGAAAAAAAAAAATTGGCAACAGGAAATTATTTCTACTAGCACATGACTCTATACGAAATTGGAAAAACGTAAAAAGCTTCTCCGTAGGCGTCATTGTGAAAATAAATGGTATTATTTGGATGTGATGAAGTCTTAATAAATCAATTACTTTAATTAATCTCACTAGATAATAGAGCCTAATTGAATATTTGTTTAATTACTAGACGTTCAAAAAACTCAACAAACCTTCAATAGTTCATTATTTTATCATAGATTTAAAACCAATTGTTTGGTAAATACGCTCATACTAGTAAGTTTCGAAAAAAATAATTTTAAACGTTGAAAAATTTTGGATAACTTAGGAATATTTACTCTGAAAACAATTCCATCCCAAATGATGTGGCCTTATCTTCTAACAAATGACCAGGCAAAATTATATCGAATTTTCAAAAATGTTTGTTCGTCCCTGGTAATTTAGAAATGGATACATTAATACTATTTATACATAGAATAATCAACATATTTTAAGCAGCTTTAGAGACGTCTGTGTATTGAGACGAAATACTCGAAATGTGTAAGGTAAAATACAAACATCATTATATCAATTTGTTCATTGTCGTTCTCTCTATCAGCCCTTCTTTTCAGATTGCAAGAGTGATTTAGCAAACTTTAACAATAATAAATTGAAGTTTCCAATCGAAGGACACTATTCCAAACACCCCGAACCAGTTGTGATGATATAAACAAACATCAACCATTTAGAACATTTTACGTTACCGGCAAATCATTTGCCGCCCCGGAGGTAGGCGCAACGTGTCGGGTTTTCAAATACTATGTAAAAAGCACATAGCGTAGGTCGAATGGGGCAAGGGTGTAAAATTTACTAGAAACAATATCTACTAACCTGGTGATGCAATATTTATGCCTAACCTGATCATGTAGAAATATGGGCTAAGTTTAACTCGAGAATAATTCGATGATCCCACCATCATCGAAGGTTAATGTCAAATGAAGTGTATTTGTAGATTTGATCTTGCCCCACTTTTCTACAATGCGTATAAAATAAAAGGTAGCCGGGAACAATGGCTGTAATTGTTGCTATCTGTGTAAAATTCTGTTTGTGTGTTATTAAGACATCATTTAATGTTCACTCACTTCACTCAGCACATTTCACAGTGTCGTCGAGTAGACATGTGGCGATGCTTACGTTGATACTATGCTATGCTATTAAAGTAGTAAGTAAGTCATCGCATTAGATGTAAATAGTAATCATCACGTTTGGTGTTATAGACGCCTAACAGATAATGTTGACAAATGCAGTACAGTCCCTCTACAATTATGGGTCAGTCTACGTGTTGCCTTAATGTTGAAAAATGAATATAAAATCGGAAAAGCATCAACTACGAATGTTTTACTATCTATTTCTGTGTTCTGATGTATACTTTCGATCGACAATTAGTTTCACTGCAGCTGATGTGTGTAAATCGGTTAAGAAGAAAAATAGTACTTGCATAGCAAAAGACACTTTTGGCCTTCAAGATCATTTAGTTTATAAAACCATCAAAATCCATCACGAAAGTTATTTTATTGTTGTAAAAGCTTGATAATAAGTTATTTTATTGGGTCGTGATGTATTTCCATGCAAAAGTAATAAAAATAGCCAAAATATGGACTGACCCACAATTGTGCACCGCAAAACGTAACATTGCTACAATTATGGGTCACTTCACTTATTGCACCGTGCAGAATTATTGTTTTTAGTAACATTTTTAACATTAAATCATTTCAATCGTATGAATAGGGTTACTATTGAGTTATAAAAAATACCACTGCCAATGAAAATTGTTCAGTTTCGAGAATAGACGTATTTGTGTAAAAGTGACCCATAGTTGTAGCTGACCCATGATTGTGGAGGCACTGTACGATCAAATTTTTGGATTAGACTGCTAGCTAATTTGAAGCTGATGGGAATGAACTATTTTATTCTTTAATAGTAAACAATGTGCACATTGTGGTTATTACTAAAGCTTTCCTTGAACCTAAAATCAAACTAAAATTTGATCCCAATTACGTGGTTCATAGATTTGACAAAATTGAGAGTTCAGGCAATTGTAATGTATCGCCGAATCGAACATCGTGCTCTTCCCTTTCTTGAGACGAAATTTATTGGAACTTTAAGAATTGAAGTTCAAACTGAACTGGATAGATTTTATAGATTTTATTTCATTGTCGCAGCATATTTACTGTTCTAACGTACACGCGAGCATATATATTATTTAAAAGGTGATTTGAAAAATCTCACCAGAAATCGCTCAAAATATAATCGGTGATTTTAACGTCGAACACCGATCATAAAATTTTTCTCGAGGTATCAAATTCTATGCCGAAGATTATCACGGTTTGCGGCAATACCAAACGGGATTTATGGTTGCCAGCGCCACCACGGACCAAATACTCGCGGTACGGCAGGTTCTATAGATATTCGAATCTCGAATAGGAATACGGCATGGTTGGACTATCGTGCTAGTTCTTTATAATCGCTTTGGAAGAAGTAATACAGAGAGTGACTATCGACACGAGTGGCAAAATACTCAAGAGGTCCTTTCAGCTTTTTGGCTTCGCTGATGACATCGACATCATAGCACGAACCTTTGAGAAGATAGTTGAGAATAGGTTATGTTTCCATTTATTTCTACTACAAAAGTAGAATTGTAGTAGAATTAAATGGAAACATAACCTATTCTGAATATTCGATTCCATTCTACTAAGACGCTCAAAAAGAAATTTTTTTTGACTTTGAGAAGATGACGGAGACGTATATCAGACTGAGGGCTGAAGCTTTACGAATTGGCCTAGCTTTAAACGCTTCGAAGACTAAGAACATGACAGGAAGAGGTTCCAGAGAAGACAGTTTTAACCTTCAATTACGAAATCAGATTATCAGTGACGAAATCGAAGTGATAGACGAGTACGTGTAGCTGGGCTCTCTGGTGACTGTTGACAATGACACCAGCAGAGAAATTCGTCGACGCCTTATGGCAGGACATCGTTTCTAATTTGATTCTGGAAGACGCTCTGCTTGAACAAAATTCGCCGCCGCACGAAGTTGATCTACAAAACATTGATCGCTGCTCAGACCCTCTACGGCTCCGAAACTTGGACTATGTTCATGGGGGTCTTCGAACGGAGGATGCTGCTTACTATTTGCGATGGAGTGCAGATGGAATATGGATGGAGGCGGATGAGGCACCTCAGCTGCTGCGACCTGCGGGGCCTCCGCAGACGACATAGCTGGCCGGCTGCAGCAATGAACCGAATTGAGTAAAGACGACTTTCCCGAACAGCAAGCGACACCTCGGCCTCGAACTGACTGGAAAGGCAATGGATAATTTCAAAGTAATTCCAGTGGTAAAATGTTGTTTAATGATTGTTCTCCAGGGTATTATTCTAATTCCTACATATTTTACTTCAGTAAGAACCAACATGTATGAAGTGAATTGATCACAAATGCTGATTTTGATCCTGATCATTTTCCAATAACTTTTTCAATGTCACCTGCATCAGTCTCAAGCCTTCCGAGCTCTTTGTTTAATTATCACAAGAGTAACGCTTGCGCTAAAAAAATGAACAAAAATTGCCGAACCGCGATGGCGAAAACAGTAAAGCTACTCCGTTCAGAAGTGTGCGCGTTCAAAGAACGGTGGACGTTGGACAACAATCAGAGCATTGAAAGAAATCCTGGCTGCGGACGGCCGACGAACTTGAGTGAAAAGAAGCTCCAAAGGAAGCTGAATAGGAAGACCGAGGGGAAAGTGGCTACATCGTTGCGTGCGCTTGGCCGGGAGGTCGGTGCAACCAGCCAAACAGTGAATAAGTACCTGGCGAACATGGACATATATGTCAGGAAGCAGCAGTCCCGTCCACTAGTTTCAGGGCTGCAGGCAATGACGCAGCGACAGCGCCTGATTAAGATGGTCAAGTCGATTTTCCCGGCGAATCACGACGTGACGGCGGTGGTGATGGTGATAAAACCTATCGCACTGTGAATGGCAACGACTGGCAGGGTACTTCGTATTTTGCTTCCCCCACGAAGGAAGTGAGCACCAAGGTGAAGTTCATTTTACAAGTTCCCCAAGAAGGAGCTGTTGTGGCTAACAATCAGCGAGAAGGGGATGTCAAAGCTGCTCTTCTTTCGTTCCGGACTGGCCGTGAACGAGGAAATTTATAGTACTACTGTACTACTCGAAGCGATCGTTGGAGGAGATGGAGCGGCTGAATATCGATGTGGTACCCAGGTTGGTGAACCCACCCAACGTCCAAAAGTTGCGCCTCATCTAGGTTTTTTGAGCAAACCTGAAGCGTAAGATCTATTCCAACAATTTTGTCGCGAAAACTGAGGAGGAATTGATAAATAAAACGAAAATGAACTCTAAAACATGCCTACACGCATGTTTTCGTCCCTCATGGCGAATGTTCCGGATAACTGCCGGGAGACCGCACGCAAGGGCGTAGTTTTTTTTACGAGCAAACTAACATAATGACTTTCATGTAGAATTTATCAAACTCAATTATCTGTCTTAGTTATTTTTTTACCTCCATCCGAAAAAAGTCCATTTTCGCAAACGTTAATTGGGAAAGACATAAAACTCATAGTGAGAATAATTTGTGCGGCTTAATTTGATCATCTTTAGCTTACGATCAAACTGCTTAAGATATTTCAAAGACTTTTTGATGCAACAAACTGTACTCAAATGTATTTCTACCATTCTAGCAACCTTCTTCGGATAAATCTCTTGGATAAATTTGTAATAAAGTAAGTTTCAACATTTTCGCATTTTTTGCTGCCGCACCCTGTATATTAGCTGTCTTCGTAATGGAAACAATGTGTTTGCAAGAAAATGAAAAAAAAAATTTTTGTTTTAGATATAGTTTTCACTTACAAAATTCTTTATTATAATAACAAGTAGAACAAATTCGAATTAATAATGTAATTTTGTTTTATCATTTAACGGCGCGTCTGGACTGTCTTGCTACTCGTCGCAAAAGAATGATCATTTGACAACGAAATACTGAGCTGAGCTGCTTTGATGAAGTTTTGAGACAGTGCACCAAGTTTGCAACAGATAATTTTGTCGCAAACTGGGTGCACTACCTCAACACTTCATCTCTAGGGCTTAACTGTCAAGCATTGAAAGGCAACCTAGCTCAGGATCCGATTGTCAAATAACCTTTCTTTTGCGACGAGCAGCGAAACAGTCCAGACGCGCTGTTGAAAATTGAAGTGAAATCACAAATATGAAATAGTAAACTAGTTTGTAAGTTGAATTTATATGTTATATTCTAAAACGAAATCTAACTATAATAAAAATTTCATGCAGCTTAAAGCTTGCCACACGCAAACATAATCTGTGCCTGCTAAAATAACCGGTATATTCGAATCAGAATCGAATAGATAGAACGAATTTTGTGTGACATATCTTTTAATGCTTTTATTTTAGTAAGCGTAGGGGTTTCTAAATCCTTTGTAGAGTAAGATTTACTTAATAAATCTGACTTGATCAGAATTAAATGTGATGATACCGTTCATCTTGATAATTGGTGTATTCGAGAGATGAAACTCTTGGTGCTTATTCAACAACCACGGCTGCAGGCTTGTGCAGTGTCAAATAAATGTTGTGTGAACAAAAATGAACCGCTACAGCCACAATTTTGCCAAGTTTAAATGGATTTTTTTCGGGTGTTGTTCGGGTGAATAAAAATACGTAAGATCAGTGACTCATTGCCTAATTCTGTCAAGATTCAAACCAACAACTGCACATTTGAAAACGGACTCTGTAACCTTGTAACTAAGAATCCCTTGTAACTGAGAATTCTACGTCACCATTTCTTACAACCCGTAGGCAGAGCCGGATTTATGGGGGGGGCCGGGCCCCCACATTTTTAGGGCCCCCACAAATCGACAAAAAGATTTTTTCTCTTTAAAAATGAGATTTAATCAAAAGTTCGATTTACAGTAAGAAAATTTGAACAGACCATTTCAATCTGACACTTTCCTTCAGTGTTATTTTTTCGTGAGCGCCAATATCACAACTACATCCATAAGAGTTCACCTTGGATTCTCTTGGAATGACACACAATAACACACCATTTGAATCGAACCAGCGCGCATTTAACGCCTAGAATTGAAGTTTAGCCGACTGTCACTTAAAGCGCCAATCGAACTGTCAAAACTCATTCCAATCGAACATCAGCAATGTTAAAACTATGATGAAATAACTGTTGACTGTTTGATTGGAACTTTTCAGTGACAGTCGGCCAAACTTTAACTCTAGAGCTTTAGCGCGCATGGGAGGTAAAGCAGAGAAAGAAAATAACCCACAAGTTTTTTTAATGCATTGCTTTTGCTTACTTGTCCGAATCAGGGATACCGGATGTGCTTTGCAAAATGCAGATTTTCTGAGCTCGTGTGCAGATTTTATTGACCTGCAGATGTGTGTAGTTTTTTCCTAGTTTCTATTATTGTTAGAGTCGTCTTATATTTGCGCAGTCTTTCTCAAATTGTGTGCAAATTTTTGCCTGTGGATCGCATTTTTTTTTCAAATTGCGGTTATTTTTTTTTATTCAGGTATCAAGAAAAAAACTTGAAGATGAACCTTATTAAAAATAGGTTGTGTGCGACTGTGAAGAATGAAATGCAGTCAAACTTAGCATTATTAAGTTTCGAGTACGAGTATACTGAAGAAGTTGAATGTTGATTATTTAATTACTAGTTGGCCCGTAGTGGCTAGCCACTTTCAAATGCATTTTGAACTATTAAAAGTTGGTATTTAATCTAAAATGAAAATTTTTTTTTTTGAAAAATCGAGTTGAAGTTCAAGATGTAACTATGACACTATCGAAAATTCGATGCAGATGGCCAGCGCTGGTTTAAAACTTAATTAATTATCTAAACTGCGATAAATCCTTCGTTCAGTAGATCGTAAATTGATTGCTTACTCGAAAACGAATCTGCATCTCACTTTATATACGGATTCACTGCATAGCTGTTTTCTCCAATATCTAAAGACATTTTCTCCATTATTTGATTATTTTCGAAAAATTGTTTTCTAACGATTTTTTTTTTAAATTTCATAACTTGAATAATAGTTCATTTTCTCAATTGTTTGATGTTACATATGTTATATTCAAACTAAACTTACAAAATAACTAAAAATGAATGTGATTGAAAAAAAAACAATTTACAAAAACCATTGCTCATGAAAAAATACTGGTTTGCTCAAAAAAATATTCACACATGCAAAAGTTTGTCTCTGCAATTTGTTATTAACAATAGCAAAGCTTGGAATAACGAAGTACTGTCCTCTTTTAATCATTGATGGGTAGTTCAAATTCCTCTCCAATACTCCGATATAACTTTACACATGATAAATGACGCGCATGAAACATCTGTCATTTGCGTTCCTTCACAGAAACCTTTTATAGTGTTGCGTAACAACATAACAATCCTCATCCCATCACCACCACCTTTGTCTACTTTTTTGTTTTCGTCTTCTTATACATAAGCAAACAAATATTATTTGATGAAAAATAAGAAGAGTTGGCTTACTGTAGCGCATTTGCAGGATAGTAGAAGAACCTATGTTTAAATTTTAAAACTTTGAAAATTTTATGTCGATTTATCAAAATGTCCTAAATCAAAACTGTTGATCAGATTTTACATAATGTTCAAACAGAATTGCCAATAGCTTAACCCGATCCCGTCGGAGAGAAATCAGTTTTTACCTCAAAAAAAGGAGCTTCAAACTCTTATTACTCATCAACTATAAACATAATTAACACAAACTGTATTGCAAATTAAAGATCAATCTGTACCGTACTGAATAATTTCATCGTGAAAATTTTCGAGTAATTTTAAAAATATCGAAAAAAAATTATATTGCTTTATCTTTGAGTACAACTTCTTGTTAAAATTTTTGTAAATTTTGTTAGAGCTTTGAGTAATAGGGAGAAAGTTGGATAGCTTTCAAGTGCGGCTTGTCACGCGCCATAAGTAAAACTTGAAACTCGATATGATGTTTTGCATAAAATGGCTTTGGCGAGTTACAGCCGGTTTTCTTCAATTTTTTGTTATGTTTGTAAATGTTCGTTATTAACGTCTTCGGTCGTAATTGATATTTTTAATAAACCAACAACTTTTTGCTATCGAATAACTTACTTTTGAAAAATTACAATTTCAATGCATACAAAAATTGCTACACACTTTAAAAATACCAAACTGCTTATTTTCTCGAGCAAAAAGGTTTATAATCCCCATTATTTTCTTGACTTTTTCATAGTCTATCCTCAATGAACTACAACAGGTACTGCCTTATTCCATCACTTGACAACCTAATTTTGATGGTAATGCCATGACATTACAGAACTTATTGGACAAAATAACATTCATGATCAACCGACAGTGGTTTGGCTAACTTTAGATTTCATTTACATGCTTGATATCTTTGATACTATGTCTTTCTTACATCTTAAAATTGCCTTCCGCCCTTTATTACGTTATTGGCGGTTTTTGTCGATGCACCTGCATCAGAACCTATAGCCATGTGCTAATTAAACACGTGTGCCGAATATTAGTTAAGACACAGTTAGCTTTGATTTCCTTACGGCTGGCTTCATACCAGCCGAGAGGAGGTGAGCAGAGGACTAAAAGCAAAGGTAACTTGTAGTCAGAACAGGAGTGATTGCGTTGCTACGCACAAAAAAACAACAAACTTTAAAGTACCTCAGCTTCAGAGTTTGCTTGGGAAAAAGGCAATTTGAGTAACTTTCGTTTGTCGTGCGCGTGACTGAAAGACAAGCAAACTATATATATTCCGATTAAGTTTTCTGCAGAAAAACTCGTAAAGCATAGTTTACAGTTCCAAGCGAAGTGAAAAATTTGACAAGTGAAGAAGCGTAAATTTTCGCTTGCGAAATCTGTCGTGAAAACCCGTTTGTGGAACACGCAGGTATTTCACCACCCTGCAGTTTACAGTTTAAGTGAAGCGAAACTCACGAGTTTACACTCCGAGCGACGTGAAAATTGGCTGCAACTGATAGACGCTTGCTGCTCCTTTTTTCACTAGCGCTTGCATGCGTGAAAGAAATAAACCCAAGTGAAAAAGATGAGATCCACAACCATCGATTTCGCTGGATCGAATTTGTTTACAGTTCCAAGCGAAGTGAAATTTTTTGCAGGTTGCAAAAAATGAACATGTTGTATGAGATTTTCACTTCGCTTGGAACTCTAAATAGGGCTTAAGAAAAAATTCTAACAAATTTTTGGTAATTTTTCAATAGCAAATAAATGCTTTTAACTCGTACGATAAAAAACAGTTTTGCTTTATTATGGGGCGCCCACTATAACTGGGCCCCGGGCCCCCACAATCGTAAATCCGGCCCTGCCCGTAGGGCTGTATACCTAACAGTAATTCTGATTCATTGACTAACTCTCTTCAAAAATAATGGATTAGCTTATGTTTGAAAATTAAGCTTTTGTAGCCATAAGTAGAAGTCAGACAGTCTCGAGGTACGACGCTGGCCTAACAAGCCAGTCGTCGTGAGCTCGAGTCTCGGCTCGGGAAAGACTGTTTGTGTCAGTAGGATCGTAGCGCTAGCCCCGCAATTGTCCTGTACACTAAACAGTTGGCTGCGAAGTCTGTGTATAAATTAACAGAAGGTCGAGTTCCGAATCAGAATGTAGCATCAAGGCATTGCTTTAGTCATAATTGGAATATAAGAAAATAAAGGGAAGGGTCCCATGGAGCGAGGCAGCCCAATCGGCACCAAAGTTGAGATTTTTTATAGTGCCCTCATGTAAATAATTTCCTAAATTTTGAGCCAAATATGAGAACATGACATGTGCACACTTGAAATGGAATAGTCCATATGGTATCCAGGTGAATCTTCACCACGCTAAGGAAGCCTCAAGCGTCCTTAGTAGAAGATTCATCAAAGAGTAACTAACTATTGCTCTGGTCCAGGAACCATGTGTCAACAACTCAAGGATTCATGGCCTTAGGGATTCAAAAGGTAGGTTAATCTACTCTAACACCCACCCCAACCCTAGGACTGCAATTCTGTTAAGCGACGTCCAACAGGAAGCAGGACATGGTCATCGCATCCGCTTACTTCCCCGGGGACGTGGACGACACTCCGCCTTCCGAGGTCTGTGCACTCGTGAGGTACTGCAAAGCAACAATGATGACTAGTACAAGATACCTGACTCTTGCAGTATGCAGCGGACACGAACGCTCACCACACGATCCATCACCTTTTCAAACGCCATAAGAGACGAGGTTCTCGACCTCACTCTCTGCAGCGCAAAAATCACTGAGAAAGTCAAAAACTGGCATGTCTCTGACGAACCAAGAATGTCAGATCACCGACATATCATTTTTGACATCGAAGCTAATCCTTTGAAAAGTGAAAAATTCAGGAACCCGAAGAGAACTAACTGGTCCTTGTATAAGGATCATTTAGTCCACTTCCGGTCACTCTGCTCAATCGACATACACACTCCTGCTGAACTTAATATCACTAATGCCTACATGGCCAGCTGTCTTTTAAAGGAAAGGTTTGTGTGTCGGGACGTGCTTTGGTGGAACGAAACGCTCAATAACCTCCGCCGTGAGGCCAGGCGTTTGTTCAACAGGGAAAAAAGCACACCCAACTGGGATGAATACAGAGCGCCGCTCACTAAGTACAACGCTGAGTTACGCAAGGCAAAAAAAATTCAAAAATTCAAAAGAATGAAGTTCTGCGAGGACATTCAAACGTTGCCCGAAGCCTCACGACTCCAGAAAGCGATGTCAGTGGACCACACCAATGGTATAGGGCAGTTGAAAAAAGGAGACGGTATTCTTACCGTCACGCCTAGCGAATCACTGCAGGTTCTTATGAACATGCGCTTTCCTGGGTCAACTTGCATAAACGAAGAGCAGACATCAGCGTTCAAGGACAAGGCGTACAGCGCCCAACGACTCGATTCTGCTCTCTCGAAGAATGTACACGGAGGTTTCAATCAATTGGGCATTAAGCTTCTTTGAACCAATGAAGTCTTTTGGACCAGATGGCATTCTATCATCTTTTTTACAAAAATCAGGTGGCATTTTAATGCCTGAACTGATACATCTGTTCCGCGCAAGCTTCACCCTGGGTTATATCCCAAATAACTAGCGGAAAGTCAAGGTGATCTTCATATCGAAGGTAGGAAAAAAGACAAAGCATTACCTGAAACCTTCAGGCCTATAAACCTCATATATATATATATATATATATATATATATATATATATATATATATATATATATATATATATATATATATATATATATATATATATATATATATATATATATATATATATATATATATATATATATATATATATATATATATATATATATATATATATATATATATATATATATATATTTATAATTAAAAAAAAAACAAAGAATGTTGTTAAATTTATTCAGATAAATCTTCACCATGCGAAGGGTGCTTCAGCGGTGCTCAGCAGAAGATTTTCCAAAGAAAATCTTGACGTGGGTTTGATTCAGGAGCCCTGGGTTAATAATGAGAGAGTACTGGGTTGCTCTCTGCCTAACTGCAATCTTCTGTACGATTGCAGCGAGTCTAGACCTAGGACAGCAATTCTAGTAAACAAAAAGACTAAGTTTGTCTCAATTACCGAGTTCATAAGTAAAGATATAGTTGCTATCATGGTGAAGGTGCCAACGACCCGAGGAAAAACAGAAGTATGCATTGCTTCAGCTTATTTTCCTGGAGACACTGACGACATTCCTTCTCCACTGATTGAAAAATTTATAAACTACTGTAAAAAAATAAACGCCCAATTTATAATAGGGTGTGATGCAAATGCCCATCACACACTGTGGGGTAGCTCAGATATCAATAAAAGAGGCGAACATCTGCTGAACTACATTTCGTCCAACAATATTGACATATGTAATAGAGGAAATTCGCCCACATTTATAAATTCCAACCGGAAAGAGGTTCTTGATCTCTCGATCTGCAGTGACCTTTTATCAAGAAAGATTGTGAACTGGCACGTTTCTGATGAAGAATCACTGTCGGACCACAAACATATCAGGTTTAATTATAAAACCGAACCATTAATTACTGAAAACTACAGAAACCCAAGGAAAACAAACTGGGATTTGTACCGATTCTATTTAAAGAACCACAATACAATTGAAGATACACCAATAAAAACTTGTTCACAACTAGATAATGCCTCTGATGAATTCATTGATAAAATGACTTCATCATATCAAGCTAGTTGTCCTGTTCAACATAGATCATCAAGCAGAGATGTTCCTTGGTGGAATGAGAAACTAGCAGAATTGAGGAAAAAATCTAGACAGTTGTTCAATCGAGCAAAAGTCACTTTAGACTGGGATCACTACAAAAAAGCCCTGACTGCATACAACAGAGAATTGAGGCATGCCAAAAGACAGGACTGGAGACGGGTCTGCGAAGAGATCAATAACGCTCCAACAGCTGCGAGGCTGCACAAAATTCTTTCAAAAGATCATTCAAATGGTCTCGGCAATCTAAGAAAAGAGGACGGCAGCTTTACAGTTGATTCCGCTGAAACTCTGGAAGTAATGATGAGAACTCATTTTCCAGGGTCAACACCCATATCCGGTGAAGTACAGGACTTAGAAGAGGCAGGACTTTTATGGTCAACTGGAGTCTATTTTAAAGCCTGTGAAATCTTCACGCCTGGTATGGAATGGAATGGAATGGGCATTATGTTCTTTTCAACCTTACAAATCTGCTAAAAAGGTGAAATCTTTCCAGCACTACTCCAACAGGGAAAAGAAGCTCTTATTCCCCAGTTAACTGAGCTCTTCAGAGCCAGTGTTACCATGAGTTACATACCAAAAGCCTGGAGAAAGGTTCGAGTTGTCTTTATTCCTAAAGTGGGGAAAAGAGACAAAACGACTCCCAAAGCCTTTAGGCCCATCAGTCTCTCCTCTGTTCTATTAAAGACAATGGGAAAAATTTTGGACGACTTTATCAAGTCAACAGTCTTGGTGAAGTTTCCATTGAGCAAAAACCAATTCGCTTACCAATCAGGTAAATCTACAATAACAGCGCTACAAGCGCTAGTTAACAAAATCGAGAAGTCCTTTCAAGCCAAAGAAATAGCTCTGGTTGCTTTTCTCGATATAGAGGGGGCATTCGATAATGCATCCTATAGCTCAATGCGTTCCGCAATGGAAGCAAGGGGCCTGGGTAACTGTATTATTGAATGGACAATGGCGATGCTAAGAGATCGAGAAATTTCTGCTGATCTTGGAGGTGCGCAGCTAAATATTAGATCTAATAAGGGATGTCCTCAGGGAGGAGTACTTTCACCCTTATTGTGGTCCTTAGTTGTAGACGAACTCCTTAAAAGGCTAACAGAACTAGGATATGAAGTAATTGGATACGCAGACGATGTAGCCATAATAGTTCGTGGGAAATTTGATGACACGATCTCTAATCGGCTACATACTGCGCTCAAATCTATTTGAAATGGTGTAGAGAAGAGGGTTTAAATGTTAATCCCTCCAAAACTGTTATAGTACCTAATACCAAAAGAATAAAGCTAAATTTAAAACGGCCTATTCTGGATGGTGTTCAAATTCAGTTTGCAGAAGAAGTTAAATACCTCGGAGTAACTTTAGACAAAAACTGAATTGGAATTCTCATCTAGACAAGACTATCTCTAAGGGTACAAATGCCCTTTGGGTTTGTAGCAGAGCCGTGAGAAAAACATGGGGACTACGACCAAAAACAGTCCATTGGATTTCGGCAATTGTTCGTCCGAAGGTTACATACGCTTCACTTATATGGTGGCCTAAAATTGATGAGGTAACCGCTCAAGCGAAGCTTGGTAAACTGCAGAGGCTTGCCTGTATATCAATAACTGGGGCAATGAGAAGCACACCATCAGTTGCTTTGGAAGCCCTTCTTTGTATGCTACCTTTGCACAAATATGTAAAGCAGCAGGCTGCAAAAAGTGCTCTGATATTTAAACGTTATAATGAGATCTCAGATGGTGACCTTGTGGGAAACTTACGAATCCTTAAGGAATTCAGACTGAATTCTGATGTTAAAACAATAGAAGATTGGATGACAACGAAGACAAACTATGACAGCCCCTTCAAAGTAGTTAAATCAAGCCGCTATGAATGGGAGTCAGGAGGGCCGAGTCTGCGTCCAGGTTCTGTTGTGTTTTACACCGATGGATCAAAAATGGGTGAAAATACTGGAGCCGGGGTGTTTGGCCTTGGAATCAGTAGAGCTATACCAATGGGCCACAGTCCAACGGTATTTCAAGCAGAAATTCATGCTATTATTGAATGTGTGGATATCTGTTCAACAAGAAATTACAGATTTGCGAAAATCTGCATATTTTCTGATAGTCAATCAGCTTTAAATGCACTTAAAGCTTTCACATGTAAATCGAGGCTAGTGTTGGAATTTCTTTCTTTAAGACAATTGGCCAGTAGGAACGAAGTTACTCTATACTGGGTGCCTGGCCATTGCGGCATTGAGGGAAATGAAAAAGCCGACAGCCTAGCAAGAGAAGGCTCAGCATCAAATTTTATTGGTCTGGAACCATTCTGCGGAGTCCCAGAATGCGCTCTGAGGACTGAATTTAGAACTTGGGAAATGTCCACGGTAGAATCAAGCTGGAACGCCACGGATACATCCAGACAAGTTAGAAGATTTATCACACGGCGTGCTGTGAAAGCTCGGATCTTACTAAATCTGAATAAAAAAGATCTTCGGGTACTAACCGGTCTGTTGACCGGTCACTGCCCGAGTAGGTATCACCTGAACAAAATTGGAAAAACTCGATCTACAGAATGTCGTTTTTGCCAATTTGAAACCGAAACTGCTGAACATATACTCTGCAACTGTGGAGCCTTGTTCAATCAAAGGATGTCAATATTTGGAAAAGGGCTACTAGAGCCCCATGAAATCTGGCATTGTGATCCTGGTAAGGTATTAGACTTCATAAAACGAGTCGACCCTAACTGGGACCGGGTATTATGTCAACCAGTGTCCATCATACCTTAGTTGTGATAGGATAATCGACTAGTACCAAATCAAACATGGGTCATACAACAATAGTCCTTATTAATGGACGTAGTTGTGTTTCGGCCCTACAGGGAAAAAAACCTCACATCTACACTCCTGAATATAATGGAGAAAATTGCAGATAACCATATACGCAATGAGTTTCTCAAGAACTCACCACTACATAAAGATCAGCACGCTTACCTACCTGGTAAATCGATAGAAACTGTTCTTCATGGCATAATTACTCTTATCGAAAAGTCGCTGAAATATCAAGAGACGGCGCTATGCGCATTTCTTGACATTGAAAGCGCGTTCGACAATACATCCTATGCTTCTATCAATACAGCTCTTCTGAACAGAAGAGTTGACAACACTACAATGAGCTGGATTCAGAGTATGCTCTCGAGCAGAGAAATCACAGCTACATTGGGAGATGCTTCGTTCACGGTCACAGCGAATAAAGGCTGCCTACAAGGGGGAGTCCTCTTCTCCTTACTTTGGTCCCTGGTGGTCGATGCGTTATTAAACAAGCTAACCCAGCTTGGCTATGAGATCGTTGACTATGCCAATGATATTGTCCTCATCATTCGCGGAAAACGCGGACGCCGACGCAACATTGTCGAGCCGACTTCAGACGGCATCAGACACTACACTGAGTTGGTGCACTCAGAAGGGGCCGAACTGTAATCCCACTAAAACAGTTATTGTCCTCTTCACCAACGGAGGAAACACGCCCTGTCTTCTAACTCACTGAATGGGTTCTTACTGAGCTTCTGTAAAGAAGTGAAACACCTGATGATTATTCTGGATAGTAAGCTATAAGAAAGCTACAATAGCAATTTGAGCCTGTAGCACACTATTCAGTCTTTTGGCTCTTGGGTCCTACATAAATATTGCACGACCAAGAATTACCTACGCCGCTCTCGTGTGGTGGCCAAAGGTGAATGAAATGACATCCCAAGCAAAGGTTAACAAACTTCAGCGACTGGCCTGTCTCTCCGTCACCAGCGCCATGCGCGCTACATCAACGGCAGCCTTGGAGGCCATGCTCTGCTAACTACCTCTACATGTAAAGAAAGAGGCGGAGCTTGGTGCACTAAGGCTTTAATGAAATAAAACAATATTCGAAAGCGACCAGGTTAGTCATCTTCGCATTCTAAGAAAGTTTAAACTTACACCCTTAGTCACCACAGTATCCGACTGCATGACGGTTTAGAACAATCTTGACGTTCCATATAAGGTGATCGAAACCTATTACCACATGTGGAGTAGAGATGGCCCTGAACTTCCAACAGGCATCCTCTGTTTCTATACAGATGGGGCAAAAATAGGATCCAACACTGGCTCCGGAGTCTGCGGGCCCGGTGTTAAGGAAACTAATCCATATTCCCGGACAGCCAGGCTGCACTATTGGCACTAAGGTCCGCCAAATCGCGCGTCCAAATTAGTTTGGGAGTGCAACGCAGCACTACGAGAGCTATCCCGGCAGAATCAATTTCTACTGTACTGGGTACCTGGACACTGTGACATCGAGGGGAATAAAAACGCTGACTGCCTCGCAAAACAAGGATCAGCACAGCAATTCATTGGACCTTAGCCATTTCCGGGTACATCTAAATCCGTCGTCAAGCGCGAACTTAAATCACGGGAAACGCTAGATATAGCTAACCGATGGAAAAATAACTGCCGCTTCTTCTGCAACCTTGCAGTTGAAACGTCCGCTCACCTGCTTTGTCATTGTGAAGCTTCTTCGGACGTTACCTTTTAACTCCATATCAGATATGGAATTCTAATCCCAAAAACGTCGTTAGTCTATTTGACTACGCGATACCAAATTGGGGCACAGTATTACTACCAACTAACCCTACTCCATCAATGAGTACGGGTACCTCGTAATCTGTTTACAGCAATCAGGGCCTGTCACAAAAGGTATTCAATATGATGGTCGCAGTGGCTTTTTTAGTCGCAATGCTCTTCAGGCATACAAAAAAAACCCATATGGTAAATCTACCAGATTGCCTGTCACAGCTAATATATCTCAAGGAAGAGATTTGAACCAAATCTTATTATATAATATTTTTGCTTTTGAACTTCTCAGTTTACCAAATAAATGCAAAAAAGTTTTTTCCTGAGGAAGCCATCGTGTCATATTCAGTCGGTTGCAAAAAATGCTCCTAATGCATTTATAACACAACTAATTTTATTTCCTGATAAACCAAAAGCTTCATATTTAAAATCCAACAACAATCACATCATCAAGATAAAAATGTAGTCCTTATTTCATCTGATTAAGTTAAACACTTAAGACTAATTAATGATAAAAATCTGACTTTCAAGGAGCACACTGAGGGTATACAATTGAAGCGCAAGAAGCAAATGAAATTTTGGAATGTACTTAACAATAGAAATTGTTTGCTTTGTCTTTCAAAATAAGCTGTTAACTTTCGAACGAACATTCAGACCTAGGACAGGACGTGACAAGAGAAACCAAAAATCACCCAAAGTTATGTCAAAGTCCTCTCTGATTGGTCAATTTTATTTAGCGCACTGTTAAATTTTATTATTAGTCGGTGCGGTTGGCCGTGCTGCGAAAACTATTGGTATTTCTCGTTTACACTGTTTCTGCTTACGAAGTAAACGAACTGCGTTTGGCTCACAAACTTTTCGAAACTTTTCATATACCGGACTGTGTTATATCTATAAAAATCAACATTCAAATCATGTTTTAGAGCTACGTATGATGAACAATTGGTAATTCACTTCATGATAAGGAAGAGGAATCCAGAATGAGTTAAAATTATGACTAGTGCCAATAACTCCAAAAAGCATCTTTAAATTGGTTCAAGAGATTTCATGAGTAACCATTATCAAACGGATTAATTATAAATAAATTCAGAACTTGAAACATATTATTGAAAACACTGGCAAGCGTCGTGCCGTAAAATCAAATGGTTTCATGAGGGCGATTTTAAACGAAAAGAAGAATAACTAGAAGCCACTTGTCACCTCCTGTCCTAGGTTCAGACCAGCAATTTGATATGTTGTGAAACCAGGATGAAGCTATTTTGAAGGATTTAGAAAAAAAATTCATAGAATAATTTTGAAGCAATCGATCGAATTAAATATGCTTGCTAAAGTAGAACATTAGAAGATTTTTTTTAATCTCGCTAATTTTCCGTCTGTCTAGTTTCGCCACTGTTGTTATCACCGAAGCCCGGCGAGGCGACTCCACCCAGGAACCTAACCTACGACCCGTTGATTGGAGAACCGGCGCGGCGCCAACGGCTTTTCTTCCTCATGCGATGGAAGGAGTGATCTCAAAGATTTTTCGCCTCAGAAAATCAATCTCTCGGTGTCGGCTAGGATTGAATCTAGACCAGTTGGGTTGGTTGTGAGTGGATCACGACACCCCCCCCCCCCCCCACCGACGATACCTATGTCGGCGTTGGGATTCGAACCCAGGCGTCGAGCGTGGTTGGCGGTGACGTTACCAACCACTTTGAATTAGGAATTACCAAATATCTTATAATACCAATATAGTTCACTTACGTGAAATCATGAAGACTCGTTGAAAATGACAGAAGCGCTAGTCTAGTCACCTTTTCGACCGCTAGGAGCGCCACTTCTGATTTTGTTTTACAGGACATTCGAAAAAAATAACTTTTGACAATAATATTACCCAAATGGGTACACTGAAAAAAATGCACATATTATTGTGAATATAATGAGAATGAAGTTCGCTTATGTATGAGGCAGTACATGGATGACGATTCACGGTTGGTACGTTTGTTGTTGTTATTGTTTTTGCAACCTCAAAACCAAAACAGAACCGAACACAAAATCTTAATGTCTGCAAAAAATCAAGAGTGGTATTTTATTGTTGTGTTTAAGGATGGCTAAAAAAGCATGCAGAAGTCTTGCTCGCATAACGAACTCAAAGTTCATTGTTAAGGTTAAGAAAGTTCTAGTAATTTATTTCAAAACATTAGATTTAGGAGATTTCTTCGTTACGAGTGTTTTGAGTATTTGACTTTTAATATTTAACCAAGCACAAACTAGCCGTGTATTATATATTAATTGGTACAGAGCGGAAGGTTGCGGGCTCGAATCTCAGTATAACCAGGTCATTCGTTGTTAAATACAAGCATATTATATAGAAGATTCAACTAGAGACATTGTTGATGTACCCCTACACTAGCGCGTCGTCGTAGGTTTCTTCTTTTATCTTTTCTAGTCCGGAATTACGTACGAAATCTGCAATAAGTAATTTTTTTACATGATTTCTCATTTTTTCTGTGAGAGTAGTATGAAATTGATTCAACTAAGTCTAAAATTGAGTATTTTCAATTTCGTGTGTAAGAATATCGGTCACACGCTCACAGAAATGCAACAACAATGCACAGTGGTACAGTAAAGCAATTTAGGCGGACATGAGGTTTTCGATGCGATTTTTTGGTTTTAAAGTCATAGTTTTTTCTAAGAAGTTGTTTCTTATAGCTAGTCCTTTATTTATGTGCAAATGAAAATTAGGGTGGTCCTAAGATCGGCGAAATAAAAAAATAAGTTTTTTATTTGCAGAAGTAACTGTATACATTCTTCGGCACAGTTAACTTATTTTAAGCAACAAAAACTTATTTGTAACAATCAAATTGACCGACATAGAGCAGTTTTACGTAAGTAGCTTACAGTGGGCTTCGAAAAAAACAGTTTTTGGCTCTATTTTTTCAGTTCAAATTGAATAACAGAGTATTCTTCGGATGACCTCAAGAGCTTAAAAATATGTTTTTATTGAACATTTTATTGAAAAATAAAAACTCTTTACCTATACTACATATCGACAATGTTTTTCCGTCAAAAGTTTGTGTTCTTAAGGTTAACTGGAATAACCTTTGTTATTACATTTGATCTGAAAAACTATAGCAAAAATCTGGTTTTTGGAACCCTAGGTCAGTTACGTCAAATTGCTCTAAATCGTTAAATTTAATAGCTACAAAAAAAAAGAACGAAGTTGCTTATAATTAGTTGATTTACAACTTTGCCGAATAATGTATACAATATTTCTGCAAATGAAAATGTTAAGTTATTTTGTTTCGTTGATTTTTAGGCTACCATAATTTTCATTTGCACATAAATAAAGGACTAAGTATAAGCAACAACTTCTTAGAAGAAACTATTGCTTCAAATCACAAAATTACATCGAAAAGCTCATGTCCGCCTAAATTGCGTTACTGTACCACTGTGCAATGAGTTTAGTTACCTATTTAACCACAAGAGGGGGTGTTCCTTATCCCTCTTCTCGAAAATATATGGGATATTTGGGAGTGAACTTTATTGGTATTATAAGATATTTGGAATTACATAAGTTTTTTTAAAGAAGGATATTCATATATGTTCAACTTTATCATTGGCATTTTTTTATCTATTTCATAGTTTTTAAATTATAATTTTTTCATGAAAAAAATTTTAATGCATTTTTTAAACGTTATTTCGGAAATCTCCCAGCTGGTCTCGAGGTACGATGCTGGCCTAACAAGCCAGTCGTCGTTGGTTCGAGTCTCGGCTCGGGAGAGACTGCTTGTGTCAGTAGGATCGTAGCGCTGGTCCCGCAATTGTCCTGTACACTTACCAGTTGGCTGCGAAGTCTGTGTATAATAAACAGAAGGTCGAGTTTGGATACGGAATGTAGCACTAAGGCATTGCTTTTTTCGGAAATGAATAGTAGTTAATTATTGTACGGTTGCAAATCTGAGAAAGTCTCAAGCGGTTTTCAATTTCCACTTATGCATATAACGTGTTCGATTTGAACATGTTAACATCACTTTGCAATGTTATAATATACTAATTTAGACTTGAGAAAATTGTATTTATTGTTATTATAATAATACGTTACATTCAGAAAACATAAATATAAAAAAACTTGACCGTAATGTGCTTATCTCAGCAAACCCTCCCCCCTCTCCCTCCTGCCAAACCCCCATCCCCTTACTTGATCATGCATGGTCCTTTGTACTCATAGCGGCCACCTTGTTCAGGAACGACACCGTTGAGATATATCTGATCCCTTCAAAATCTTATTGATATGATTAAATTAATTATCCAACGACCACCTTATCTCATTAAGTCGAGGTTGTTTCAATGCATGTTCTTGCTCACAAAAACACGAAGAATTTGTTTACAGTTTGCTCATTTCGTACTCCGTCAGCTTTTAAACTGAGCTGGTTTGACTACGTCAGCTGTGTATGGTATCGACCGTTCCGGCATCCGATTGGAGTAGGTAAGGTATAGTTAAAAATCTGTTTTTCTCCTTACATCCGTTTATATTGGCTGTTGGTGGTACCGGTGGAAACTTAGACAGACTTTTTTATCGGTTGATCTGGAGTGCACATGTTTTGACCGAGCTGCATCCAATGACACTTGTTTTGCTGTAGCATTGCAAAAGAAAACAGTTAAACTCCAAAAGTTAAGTCCAAACAGGAGTGCATGACTTTCTACGGGCTTACGTTCGTTTTTTCTTATCGAGTAGGTTCGTTATCTATTGTTTATCGAATACGACCATCCATAAGGTTCAGGAGATATAAATATACCTATTGGAGAAATTGTTCAACAGCAACCGAAGAAAAAATGAGAGAGGGAAGGAGTGTTTGAGAAAAAAAAATTAATTATAATTGTCCACAGGCGCTAATGATTAAGGCGGATCTTACTCAAAAAGGAAAAAAATAGTACATTTAGGGTATTGACTGTCTTCGGCAGTGGTTTTTTTCGGCAGGTTTGCTGCAGCAGTCTCATACAAAAACCTGCCGAAGAGAACCACTACCAAAGACGTTCGATACCCTACATATTGTCGCTTAAAACAACAAAATATTAACATTTGATTATTTCTAGGACTAAATGGTTCTCAACCAAAAACATAGTCTTTTTAAAAATCTGAAAGTCCATTGAATTGCTTTTTAGTATTATAACCCATTGAAAAATTACCAAGGCATGCACAGCAACTGTTATAGAGACATAAAATAAACATTCGATCGCATTCTCTAGAAATCGTGCTCAACCGGTGAATTTCTCCATACATTCACAACAGTGCAGGTATGGGTAGAAGCTGTTTGCATTATTCTTTATATACGTTTTAGTTACGGGGCTTCTAAATACGTTTCGTTCGCTTCCGCAGATTTTTTGACAGCAGCTGTGGTAGGGGTAATTAAATTAACTATTGCGCTCCACTATTTTGGCCGAAACAACCCATATCAAAACAGCGCAATGATCTAATACGAGCTGCAGTCAGAAATTACGTCAACTCAGTACATCTATCAGCTGCATTCCGAAAAATATTTGTACCGTGGCTGGCACTCGACTGTATGCGTGCGCGAATCGAGCGAGGATACCAACTGCTTACGTTTATTTTTGTTTTTCTTTTGCTGTAGCACAATTTTTAAAGGCAAACGGAATAGCAAACAAATTGATTATCATATTATCGCAGCATTACTATGTTGCACGTAGCATATCTTCGAATTATAGGGCCATGCCGCAGTGCATAATTGTAATTTTTTTATACGGCATTTCTAAGGTATTACTGAAAAAAAGCGTTAATTTTTATGAAAACATGTTTTATTTTCCGATTTAGTATGATAATTCATTCATTGTGCGGTACTCCAACATTTTGATTCTAATTTAGCCCTTCCTTTGGCCGTACTTCAATATAGCCGAAATCGCCGCCTTCAAATAGAGGAATCGCTTTTTAGAGAACGGGGCTAAAATTGGCAAAAACAGAAGGTGGGGAATCAGTTCGCAGCGCAAATCCTTCAATTTATCGGTCGTATCGCGAGCAGAAGGAGTGAGAGCGTTGTCTTGGTGATAGACCAGAGATTTGAACAATCGAACTGGTGTTTCTTTATTCTTCAAGTAGTAGGAATAGATTCATGTTTCACCCATAGTCGCGAATCCCCGCAAAAAAAACCTTCTATTGCGTGTAATCAATGCAAGATTGTCCGTTGAACATCGTGGTTTTTTTGACAAATTGTTAAGAACGAGGTTCATAGCGCGTTCAGCCTCTTGATAATGAAACACGAAATTCACTTTTTCCAAAACCAAAATAACAGAAGCAGCGTCACGTCTAGAGCAAGAACTTGAGAACGAGTTAATAACAAGTCATGAGTTTTGTCACACTAAACTCTCAGCCTATGTAGGAAATATGCTCGCTGTCAGCTGGTCTCGAGGTCCGATGCTGGCCTAACAAGCCAGTTGTAGGTTCGAGTCTCGGCTCGGGAGAGACTGTTAGCGTCAGTAGGATCGTAGCGCTAGCCTCGCAATTGTCAGTAAACAGAAGGGCAAGTTCCGAATCGGAATGCAGCATCAAGGCTTTGCTTTTTTAGTAAACATGCAATGTTGGTTTGTGTTATTCCCGAATATAAATTAGTTGTGCATCGGTTTCAAAAGGTGCCCAGAATGATGGCTTGGGGTGTTGGTCGCAATAAAATTCTTTACACAACAATCACTAACGTTTGCGGTAAAAAAAATGGATTTTTTTCGAACGGTGGTGAAAATATGACTAAGACAGATAATTGAGTTTGATAAATTTCCCATGGATGGTAATTATGTTAGCTTACTTGCAAAAAAATTCTACGCTCTTGTGAGCGGCTTTCCGGCAGTCAACCGGAACACTCGCAATGGTGGACGAAAGCATGCGTGTACACATGGTTTTGAGTTCTTTCTTCATTTTATTTATCAATTCCTCCTCAGTTTTCGCGACAAAATTGTTGGATTAGATATCACGTTCAGGTTTGCCCAGAAATCCTCGATGGGACGCAACTTGGGAACTTTGGGCGGATTCGCCAAATTGGGTACCACATCGATAATCAATCGCTCCATCTCCTTCAACGATCGCTTCGAGTGATGGGCCGACGCCAGATCCGGCCAAAACACCGCGTCCTCGACCTAATGGTATTTCATGATGAACGACGCAACTTCCAGCAGGCACCTCGTACTATAAATTTCCCCGTTCACGGCCAGTCCGGAGCGAAAGAAGAGCAGCTTTGACATCCCCTTCTCGCTGATTGTCTGCCAAAGCAGCACCTTCTTGGGGAACTTGGTGTGTGAAATAAACTTCACCTCGGTGCTTACTTCCTTCGTGGGGGAAGTAAAATACGAAGTGCCCTGCCAGTCGTTGCTATCAAGGGTGAGACAGGTCTGGTCGTCCATACCAACACCACGTCGCGATTTGTCGGAAAAATCAACTTGGCCATCTTATTCAGGCGCTGCCGCTGCGTTAGGAGGTGACAAAATGATTGAGATAGGCAAAATTTTGTTAATTTTCCAATAGTCCGAACTTCACGAGAAATAAATCAATTTTGATGAAACCGGTTTCATTCTACTGACAAACTATTTTTGTTTCCAAAAAATAGTAGGGAATTTGACGGGACCAGCGGACACCGGAAATGTTCCGAATTTTAGGAGTGATTGTCAAAATGTGCATTCTTGCAACGCGTAGAACTTTTTCTGACATTCTGTTTTAGGTTTATATGTTTCCAATAACCTAGAATTCATTCCGAGTTCATTGGTACCCGAAGGATGAAAATTCGTCGAGGAATCATCGAGATATGAATTAATTAAGTTTTTTTTTATTCTCGCTTATTTACCGTCGGTCTAGTTCCGCCACTGTTGTTGTGCCAATCACCGACGCCCGGGGAGACGACTCCACCTAGGACCCTAACTCACGACCCGTTGATTAACGGACCGGCGCCAACGGCTTTACTTCCTCATGCGATAGAAGGCGTGATCCCAGAGATTTTTCGCCTCAGAAAATCTCCCGGTGCCGGCTAGGATTAAAATCTAGACCAGTTGTGTTGGTTGTGAGTGGACCACGCCACCTCACAACCATCGACACCTATGTCGGCGGTGGGATTCGAACCCAGGCGTCGAGCGTGGTTGGCGGAGACGTTACCAACCACGCTAGGCCCCCGCTAATTAGTTAAGTATGTTTTTTGCAGTTTTTCTGCTGTTGGGTACATAGTGCATGAAAAAGTTTTTATTAGAAAAACTTTTTTTCTTTAAGAATTTCCACTGTGGTTTGTTCAAGAATTTTAAGCAACTGAATTGTCTGTCTAAAATCCTTCATTTGAAAAAAATCTGAAATACCCGATATATTTGAAATCACTTTTTGTTTTTTTAAATTATGTTTTTTTCAATGTAGGATCCCAAATTCAATTTTTAATATTTTTTAAAAAATTGCTGAAAAAATTCAAGAAGTTATCCATTGACAGTCATTCACTATCTCTCGTCATAATTTAGATGTGTTGATTTATAAGAAAGAGGTTGAAATACTTTAAACCTTTTCAAATGTTAGTCCAGATAAATTTTCAAAAAAAAGTTTGCAAAGCTGCTCGATTTGATAATGCCCACACACCCACAAAGTTTCTTTGCGTTTTTCTAGGGTGCCCACAGAGAAAAGTGCTAAAAACAATACCCATACCTAATTAATTTATATCTCTATGGTTCCTCGGCGGATTTCCAAACTTTGGGTACAATTGCACTCGGCGTGAATTCTAGCTTATTGGAAACATATTAACCTAAAATAAACAAGATTTTAGAAAAAGTTCTACGCGTTGCAAAAATGCACATTTGGATACACACTCCTAAAATCCGGAACATTTCCGGTGTCCATTGGTCACGTCAAGTTCTCAAGTAATACTAGGAAACCAGGATAGTTTTCCATTAAAATTGTTTCATTTTTCGTGAAGTTCTGACTATTTAAAAATTGACAAAATTCTGAAAAATCTTTACTGAGCGTCTTAGTAGAATGATTTAAGAAATCAGAAAAAAGAATTACAAGTTAGTAATTTCTAGTAGAGGTAAATGGAAACTTGTAATTCTTTTTTCTGATTTCTGACAAAATTGTGCCCAGGGCTGCTGAATATCACTTCGTTGCATTCGTATTCATTCATTATTGCCGAAGCACAACAACACGTGGCAACAGTGTATTCACTCAGCAATGGAAACAACGCCTATAGTGAACTGAACTGTTATGAGTGGCTTGTGGGCGATGTATAGTAATTAAAACGTAATATGATTACCTTCGTGTTTGATTCGTATTGGCTACGATTTACTCAAGTCATCCGAAGCGATATTGAGCGATCGGATGGGAATACATCGTTTCAGAAGCCTTTGTGACTCAGATCAATGCCGATGAATATTCACGGTGAATGGTATTACCAATCGCAATGATGCTTCGGGGCGAATCCAAACGAAAAATGAAAATTGCCGAGGAAGAAGCTTATACTACCGTGGGCTAGGATTTTGACGTAAGCGCCAAAAGCACAAAATCGCTACAGATCTAAATCGTTTGCAAATTAACAGAAGCGCTTTATTACGCAAACTAATCTGATAGAATCTGAGTAAATATGATAAAAAACATACCCCATTGCTTTAACACGTTTATTTATGTAAACGCATTGAGTTTTAATGCCAACGTCACTTCTCTTGCAAAGCAGCAAAAACATTTCAAAGTTTTGCACTAAAAGTGACGTTGGTACGCCTGAATAGTCTAGTTTGCCATGCGTACTGGTCGGTACCAGCGGCAAGGATATAAATAAAATTATGCACTCCACAAGCATGATACACTATCGTATTCGTACCTCAACGTCACTTCTATGTAAAGTGGCGCTAACGTCACTTCTTTTTTTTGATATTTCTCAGTTATTTATCAAAATTTTTGGAAACGGCAACAAGAATCTTGAAGGTGATTTTCTATATTATAGTAATATGTAAAAAAATGAAATTTGAAAATTTGGCGCTTACGTGAAAATGCAAGCCCACGGCATATATAAATATATATATATATATATATATATATATATATATATATATATATATATATATATATATATATATATATATATATATATATATATAATTTATATATATATATATATATATATATATATATATATATTATTTATATATATATATATATATATATATATATATATATATATATATATATATATATATATATATATATATATATATATATATATATATATATATATATATATATATATATATATATAACATATATATGACTATGTCCGGCGGGTTGCTTCTGATTGAATAAGTAGTATGTTCACGGCCTTAGTCATTTGCTTTGATCCGTAGCTTATCTAGTTGGCTCTTGTTAAGCCAGGACGCGGAAACAGTCTCTAGGAAGATACAGGTAGAGGGTATCAAATTGTTCCGTTTAAATAAATAGAAAAGATTTTTACTTTTGAGAAAGGGTTTCTTCTTTTGATTTTTTTTTTGAGATGTTTTCAAGCGACACAAAGAAACAATCATTTGTATTTATTTGAACGTAACTTAAGAGTTAAGAAAAAAATATCGACAAAAGAAACATACAAAATGGCGGACATATTCACAATTTCGTAATCATGCACTTCATAATCATTGTGAAAATCTGTCTGTCTACTATGCTATTGCTACTATGTAGCAATAGAAGTATTGAACGTTGAAATATTTTTATCTCAACTGTGGTAAAATTAATTGTCTTCCCGGTCAGAAGAGCAAAACAAAATTCTATCAACGTGAGATACAAATAACATATTTTGATACAATTTTGTATTTTTCCATATAATTTTGACTACAAAATTGAATTTGAATATATATATATATATATATATATATATATATATATATATATATATATATATATATATATATATATATATATATATATATATATATATATATATATATATATATATATATATATATATATATATATATATATATATATATATATATATATATATATATATATATATATATATATTTTTTTTTTTTGTTTCAGGTGGAGGGGAAATTTGCATCCAAACCCCTGAGGTGACCAACCTCAGGGAGTGTGGGGTTGGTTTGAATCAGTGACCGGACCCACTAAAACCCCTCAGTCTCCAGCCCATAATACTCCCCGGGACCACCGCTAGGTATTGCTTCGGGGAGCGGCTTTTGTGCTCTGTGCACCCTCTTGGTTCTATAGATCTCTTTGCTAACTTAGCTAACTAACCTGGAGACTGGCCGTTAGCTAACACTGGCGTGTCGGTGGTCAATCTGTCGCCTGTTTTGCAATTCTAAAACTATTTGAGAGGCGGCTGTACAAACCGCCCTCCAAATGTTTGGGTCTTTACACATCCTCCGAACTAGGTTGTCCGGAGTGGTGTCTGGCCCGCTCACTACCATCATGTCGCTCCGCGCATGCACAAAACGAGGGCACACGAAGAAGACATGCTCAGCAGTTTCTTCCGCATCCGCGCACTCGGGACACATGGGGGACCCCGCATGCCCGAATCTGTGTAGATACTGCCTGAAGCAACCATGACCTGACAGAATCTGTGTCAAGTGGAAGTTAACTTCTCCATGGCGCCTCCCGACCCATCCGGATACGTCCGGAATAAGTCGATGCGTCCATCTACCCTTTGCGGAATTGGACCATTCCTGCTGCCATCTGATCATCGAGAATGAATGGTGCCTCGTATACCCCTTGTGTCACGTTGATCGAAGCATTCTACGTCCTCCTTAATGGCTATGCTGATAGGCATCATGCCGGACAGGACGCAGATTGCGTCGTATGACACTGTACGGTACGCGCTCACAACCCTCAGGCACATGAGCCTGTAGGTACTTTCCAGTTTTCGACGATGACTGTTGGTACCTAACGCTTTGGACCACGCTGGCCCACCATACCTAAGTATGGACGAAACCACGCTGGCAAGAAGTTTACGCTTGCTGCCATATACCGCTGAGCTATTGGACATCATTCGAGATAGTCCTGCAGCGGCCGTTGAAGCCCTCTTACAGGCATAGTCGACGTGACTCTTAAATGTGAGCTTATCGTCAACCATAACCCCCAAGAGCTTCAAGGAACGCCTTGAGGTAATGGTGCAGTCACCGACTCTGACCACCGCCTGTTGCTCTAATTTGCGGTTGTTCACAACCGTAACCTCCGTTTTATGGTGCGCTAACTCCAGTTTCCTAGAGTGCATCCAGTCTTCGACCTTGCGTATGCAGTGCGCGGCCGTCAACTCGACCTCTTCGATCGACTCGCCGTAGACCTCTAGCGTGATGTCGTCTGCGAAACCGACGATCACAACCCCTACAGGGAACTTTAGTTTCAACACCCCGTCATACATGACATTCCACAACACCGGGCCCAGGATGGAACCTTGCGGTACCCCTGCGGTGATTGGGACGCACTTCTGACCCTCCTCCGTGTTGTAAACTAGTACCCGATTCTGGAAATAATTTTCCAAAATCTTGTACAACGACACCGGTACGTGGATGCTCCTAAGCGCGAGCGCTATGGAGTCCCAACTGGCGCTATTGAATGCATTCTTCACGTCAAGCGTGACGATTGCGCAATAGCGAATGTCCCAACTCTTACGCTGGAGTGCTACCTCTGCCGTCTTGGTGACAGAGAGAATAGCATCCAGCGTGGATCTACCTTTCCGGAAGCCGAACTGGTTACTTGCCAGACCGTTTACACCCTCTGTGTACTTCACCAGTCTGTTGAGGATAATCCTCTCAAGCACCTTGCCCGTGGTGTCCAGCAGACAGATAGGTCTGTATGCCGATGGGTCCCCTGGCGGTTTCCCAGCCTTCGGCAACAGCACCAATCTCTGTCGCTTCCACCTGTCCGGAAAGAGGCAGTCATCCAGGCACTTCTGCATTACTGCTCGAAATAGATCGGGGGCCACTTTCATGGCCGTCCTGATGGCCAAGTTCGGGATTCCATCCGGTCCCGGTGCCTTGCTCACCTTTAGGGAGTTGGCGATCACGATGAGTTCCTCATTCGTAACCCTTACCTCCTCCACAACCTCTGCACGGCTGCCGTCTCTCACGGATTGGATGCCCGGCAGGTTGGCCGACCATCCCTGGTCTGTGTCTGAGATACTGGAACGTCGGACGTGAGACTCAGCAACCGGAGGCCAAGGATTTGGCTCGTGTCGTGGAAAGAGTCCCTCGATGATACGCTCCAGCATCGCTGGTGATCGCTCTGCAGGCGCCAACACGCCTTTGGTCTTCGCCATTACGACTCTGTAGGCGTTGCCCCACGGATTCGTATTGGCACTCGCGCATAGCCTATCGAAGCAGGCCCTTTTGCTCGCCTTTATCGCACTTTTAAGCGCCGATCTTGCAGATCCGAATACTACACGGCGCTCTACCCTCTGTGCATCGGTACGTGCACGTTGCAACATCCGTCTTGCACGGAGGCACGCGCTACGGAGGTCCGCTATCGCGTCGGTCCACCAGTATACCGGTGACTTACCATTCCTAGGTTGGCGGGTCCTAGGCATGGTGGCGTCGCACGCCCGCGATAATGTGGCAACTAATTGGTCAGCACTCGGGCGGAGCCAACTGCCCCCCTGGCGCTCTCTTCTCATTGCTTCTGCAAATACCTCGGCATCGAAATGCGATGTCTTCCACCCGCGGACGGTCGGAGTATTGGCTCTACCCGTCGCCTGCCGCCTCACGTTCTGGACTACGCTATAGCAGACCGACTGGTGGTCACTATAGGTGTAGCCATCGTCTACCCTCCAGTTCACGATCAGTCCTGGGCTGGAGAACGTCACGTCGATGATCGACTCCGCACCATTTCTGCTGAATGTACACTTGGTTCCAACGTTAGCCAGATCTAGGTTGAGCTTTGCCAAAGCTTCCAACAAGATCTGACCCCTCTGGTTCGTGCGGCGGCTTCCCCACTCAACAGCCCAAGCGTTGAAGTCGCCCGCCACTACTAAGGGTGTTAGTCCCGTCAGCTCCATAGATAACAAATCGACCATTTGGGTGAACCTTTCGATAGACCAACGCGGCGGAGCATAACAACTGCAGTAGAACACTCCGTCCACCTTGGCAACCGCGTATCCTTCATTTGAGGTTGACACAACCTCCTGAACCGGGAACTTGCTGGTCGTGCATATGGCCGCCGTACTGGACTTATCTGCAACCCAATTACCGTTTCCGGGAGGAATGCAGTAGGGGTCCGATACGATTGCGATGTCCGACCGCGACTCAGACGCTGCTTGGTATAGCAGCTGCTGTGCCGCATAGCAATGGTTCAGGTTCAATTGTGTCACCCTCACGCCCGTGGTTTCGTGGCCGCCTTACCGGCTGGGCACCGTGGGCCTCCCATAAAGTGCTTGGCGTCCCGTTTTCCAGTACATACCAAGCACTTGGGAGGCTCCCCGCAGTCTTTAGCTTTATGGCCAGCACCACCACAACACCTACATAACTGGCTCCTATCGGGCCCCTTGCAGGTCCAGGACTTGTGTCCTCCCTCGAAACACCTGAAGCAAACGTCCGGCTGCTGGAGTATGCTCAGGGGACATACTGACCAGCCAACCTTAAGTTTGGCTGTCTTCAGGGCCAGAGTTGCATCGGCCGATGCAAGCCGGAAAGTGGCCACCTGGGTCCCCGCTGGACCCTTTCGGAGGCGAATTACCTCAGTGGCTACTTCCACTCCGCACTTCTCCTTGAGGGCCTGTGCAATATCGCACCTCTCGGTGATTTCATCCAGGTTTTTGAGCTGGAGAGTCACCTCTGAGGTGAGTGCCCGAATTTGCACATCTTTCCCGAGGACCTGCTCGGCTACCGTCTTGTAGGCAGCGCCCTTGTTTTTAGCATCCTTACGGAGCTCAAGGATCATCTCGCCGGTGCGAGAACGACGGATGGTCCGCACATCCGCTCCCAGATCCTTGAGCTGGGTTTCGCCTCTCATTTTCTTCAAGACTTCGGAGTACTTGGACCCATCCGTCTTGAGTATGAGGGCGTCGCCCCTGCTTCGCGCCTTCTTTCCCGTTTTTGGACGATTTGTCGCCTTCTCGTCGTTGCGCTTGCTGTCTTTTTGGCGCTTCCTTCCTCCCACGGTAACCCAAGGGTTTCCCGTAGCTGCCACTTCGGCAGACTTTTCGGCGGACTTGGAGGCCGTTGGTGTGCTATCTCGCGGGCTTAGCACAACCAACCGTTTCTTGCTGTTCTCGGGGGCTTCCCCCGGAGACTGCCTTGCTCTTTTTGCGGCTGACCCGGAGGCGCAAACCGCTGCAAACATGCAGGTGTCCGTTTGGACCGACTTCGTCGCCCTTCCGGTCACCTCCGTTGCATTCTTCTCTGCAGCCACCGCCCTTGCCTTGAGCTCGGCGTGCTCCTTATTCGCAGCATCGACGGAGGACCGAAGCATGTAGAGAGCCTGCTTCAGGTACTTCGTCGTGTTGGTGCGACTTTTCGCAAACTCGATTATGGCATCGAGCTGCTCCGACAGCGCTACTACCTTTGGTAGCGTGTCTCGCTGTCTTCCGACCGCCTTTATCAACAGTGGACCAGCCACTGCGATGTCTTGCGTCGATCCGGTAGGCGTACTGCCTTTGCCGTCTTCGCAGGCGTCCTTTACTGCATCCATCTCCGCCTTTCTCGGCGGAGACCTCTGGATGCCTCCTCGTGCAAACGGGTTTTTCAACCCATCTGCGCCCAATTGTTGATCTTCATTATTTTTGTTCATTTTTGTTAAGTGGGTCCCCCTTCCAGCCGCTATCCTTATCCATACTGGAGTGGTCGCCTATCTGGTCCCATGGTAGTCTATGCCGAAGCAGTGAGGCCATGGCTAGGGGCGGCTGCCATAGCGCCTTATGAGCAACTATGACACCCCCGACCGGCGCAAGTCAGGAAAGGACATCTGATCCCACTCCTGCCCGGTTCCCACCGGGCAATGAATTTGGAACGTACTGGAAGGCCTGCCAGGTTTTACGGGACGGAGACCCCTGCACCGGTTGTTGTCTCGCCGTTTCAAGCCGTTGTCACACGACCTTACTAAGGAAGCTCGGCGCAGGTGCCAGCCCAGAATCGTGGTACGAAAACGAAATCCGACTCTTATCATATGGCGTTGCGACCAGTTACCGTAATTGGGAATTTACTGGCATCAATCCCAATGGGCGAATTAGTGCATTTGGGTGGTGGGAGCGGCACTATTCGCTCCGTCAGAGCTGCTTCCGGATAATGTGGCTTTTGTGAGAATTCGGCGGCCCAATGCCTGAGTCTCACCACATCCTAGGCTAGCTCTCGCTGATGGTCCGGGACTGCGTTCTCGCAGTTAGCACTTCCGTGGCCTACGGTAATCGCCAAATACCGACCCGTGGTGGCATACAGCTCTGCCAAATATATATATATATATATATATATATATATATATATATATATATATATATATATATATATATATATATATATATATATATATATATATATATATATATATATATATATATATATATATATATATATATATATATATATATATATATATATATATATATAATAACAAAACGTGTAATGAAGTAGTTCTGAAACAAGTCTAACTAACTTTTCGTTTTTATCAAAACCTGTTGTTTCTAACAATGTTTGTTATTATATTGTATTATATACTATCTTATTTTGTTAGAAAGCTAATATGTTAGTAACAAATTTTAATATGTGTTTGATACTAGTAGAATCATTTCTGTTATAATTTCTGTTATTTTAACACCTAACGGGACCAAATTGAAAACACAGCCTGGAAGGTTTTCCCCGTAACAAACTAACAACTTCTGTTACATTTTTGTTTTTTTCTTTCTGATCGGGTTTGCAACAAATGTAAATTTGTATAAATAACTTAAGTAATTGTTGTATACACTTAAGTCGCTTTTTACGCGAGGGATACGTGTCGCGTAAAAAAAACCGCGTAAATTCCGGAATTCGCGTAAAAACCCGCGATTAAAAAACGCCTATGAAGCAACCTTAGTTTGTTTATGCACGCCAACCCAGCACACAAGATTGTTAAAATATGCCATTTTGCGTTTTTCTTAATCAACATTCATTTTCCTATGCCCAAACCTATCTTTAAGTGTATGCAAAAGATTATTTCGCTGTATCGCATTTTTCACCCCGAAAATAAAACTAAGAAAAACCACCTCCGAGCAATGAGAACACTTTGAAGAAAGCGCTATACCTTTTGAATAAAATAAACTCTGTTGGTTGCAAATTCGTTTTTTCATCTCCAAGATAAATAAATTAACCCTCTAGTACCCAGTGCCGCTTTTAGACGGTCTTCAGTTGAACCTCTAAAAAGTTTCAATCAATACTTAAAAAATGTTTATAAAGTTTCAAAGTGATTTTTTCGAAGTCCGTCTGAAAATTAATTTGGGCACTAGAGGGTTAAAGCTGCAATTTAATTATTTACCGTATATTGCAAACATCGATTAAAAAATAATTTTTAAATATTTATGTAACCATATTTACCGAGTACAAGAATTATTAGTAAGCACACTAACTGTTCGGTTATTTCAAAAATTTGGTTATTCGGATTGAAATATTCTTAAAAATTCTAGATAAATGAGACAGACTTCGCAAATTAAGCAAATGATTGGTTGTATTAATTTACAATTAATTAATTTACAACTAACACGGCGCTGCCATGCATCTTCAAAAACCGAGAAAAATATGAACAATATGTTCCCCGTCATCAATCATAATAAATTTAACTAAATTTTGTATGATTTCCAACATTAATTGTTTTCTTAAGAAACTATGCTCGCTGTTTTATTGAATCCTCACGACATAGATACAAAAATAAAAGCTTTTTTGATCCCGGCCGTATGAACAAAAAAGTTTGTCCTGCCTGTCTCGTAGTATTTGCAGCGGCGAATAAAGCCAACGCTTTAAGGCCGTGAACATACTAGCGCCGTAGGCTAATGTACAGCCCTAAGTAAAGCCCTGCCGCAGGTTAATGTACACCTAACCCACGGCAAGGCGAACCGTCTCCGCAGTGCAAGACGCGCCAGTATATTTTCGGCCTAACTCATACGGCCTATTGTCTCATAGCACCAGCAAATGTATGAACAAGCTCAGAAATTCTGGTAAGCTTCAGTGAACGATTCGATGCGAATGCTATTTTGTCTTCGTCCCGATTTTATTTGCCATGATGAATCTATCAATGCCACGGTGAACCGATACAAATATTTACTGAGTTGCATCGATGTGATTTTGAACCGTATCCAATCGGCAAATAATGAGAAACAGCAGGAAAAGGGAAAGACACGAATCGATCGTTTCAGTTCATCCGAACACCTGTACGCGCCCGATGAAGTATGCGTTCGTGTTACATTGACATTAGTCCACAGCGAACGGTTCACGAAGCGAATGAAGATTCAATGCAGGAATCAGGAGCCCTGATTGTGCCTGTCTCAATCATGTTGTGTACCCCCTCATGTTCGCCAGGTACTTTTTCATTATTTGGCCGGTTGCACCGACCCCCCGGTCAAGCGCACGCAGCGGCGTAACCACTTTTCCCTCGCTCCTTCTCTTCAGCATCCTTTGGAGTTTTTGTCGCTCAGGGTCGTCGGCCGTCCGGAACCGGGCTTTCTTTCGATGCTTTGATTGTTGTCCAATGGTGCTTAGATGTTGTAGATGCCGAAACGGGCGTATCCGGTATCTGCGAACTGCCGCACGATGCCGCTTCGACGCAACGGGGTACCGTTCTTTGATCGAGCACACTTCTGGGCAGAGAAGCTTCACTGTTTTCGCCATCACGGTTAGAGTTCGACTGATAGAGCTGGCAACTTTTTTCTGCTGACTCATGGGTTACTATGATTGATGCTGTATGGATAATTTCGTCAGTGCGTGTGAAGGTAAACCCATGAAAAATCGGCAATTTCTGTATATTTTTTTACCACAAACGTTAATGTGATATGTTTTAAAGAACAATGCATATGGTATGATGCATCATTCAACTACCCTACACAATATGTTCAAAAAAAGTTCCTTTTAAACGGTACAATCTTCGTGAAAATACATTTTTTACATATCTATCTATACATATAAATAAAAAAGGGGGCTCTGTCTGTCTGTCTGTCTGATCCATATAGAATTGGAAATGGCTAAGCCGATCGGCATGAAAATTTGTGTTTAGGGGTTTTTTGGGACCGGAGAAGGTTCTTATGATAGTTTGAGACTCCTCCCTCTTTTGTGAGGGAGGGATGCCATACAAATGAAACACGAACTTCTGCATAGCTCGGGACTAATCAAGCAAATGGAATCAAATTTGATATGTGAATGTTTTGAGAAGCAAGAAATATTCCTATGGTAGTTTGATACCCTTTACTGCTTTAGAAGGGAGGGCTTCCATACAAACGAAGCACAATATCTATATAAGTTGAGATTTAATCAAGTAAATGGAACCTAATTTGACATGTGGCTGTTTATGAGGACAGGATATGTTTCTATGATGATATGTCCCCTTTCCCAACTATGAAAGAGGGGAGCTTCTTTGTCACCCCTCGTCTCGACGCCAGTTGAGCTTTCATCAGTCCCGAACGCTACTGCCTCAGCCCGTTTTGGTACGTTTGGTCCGTTATATCCTTCGGCTTGATCTTTTTCGGCTGTTTTTCCTCCGCATCTTCGTCACTATCTTCTTCTTCACTGAAGCGCTGGATTCACTTCGTCGTTGTTTTTGTCTTGCTTTGTGAACGGTTGTTTCCCCGGGGCTTTCGGCTCCTTCGATGGTTTTTCGTAACCTCTTGATGTTGAATCAACTGTAAACAACGGTTCCACTTTTTTCCATCAGTATTCAACTTCTTGCTCTTTTCATCCAGGCTCACCATCTCGTTCAGGAACTCCTTTTGCCGTTCTCTCATTCGCTTAACTTGCATCCTTTTCTCAAGTGGAACTTATTCCTGACGAGCATATTCCTCTTCTTCCTCTTCCCCACGCAGTTGCTGCTCGAGCAGCAGTCGCTTCTGTTTCAGAGCACGCTTTACCTCCTTCCTTTTCCACTTAAGCATCGCCTTCTCGGGATTTTTCTCGCCGCTACCCTTTGCCTTCCTTGACTTCCTACTTCTTCCTGTGCTTGTACTTTAGTGCCCTCGAGGCAAGTGCTTTGCAAGGCTCAGAATTGCAACTTCGACTAATCGATAACTCTCACAGAACGATTGTTGTAACAAGATTCGAAGCCGTCGCATCCGACCATCCTTTCATTTAATGTCGATATTTCACCATATACTGCGCAAGGTGTTTGCGTCAGGTCCAGAACTGGTTCGGCAAACTCACCCGAAACCCGACCATCTCTGGTAATCTGATCTTTCTCACACGAATTTTATTTCTTGAACAAATGTGTTAGAAATCGTGTTATTCGGGTCCAAAATTTCGAATTTACATTATTTTTTCGAACACACGTTAATAACAGAATATTAATTTGATCAATTAAAATTTTTTTCAAGGTGCTGGCCTTAGAATTCTACACTTTATGAAAATTGCATCAAACAACTGAGGAATAATTTTTGCGAATTTGCAATAATTATTCAGTAATGTAAATTTCTATTCAAAATGTAATTCCACATGGGAAACAGGTAGGAATAAGTAGACTAGAACGTAACAAATTGTGTGAATAATTTATAAAAGCTCATCAAACCAGATGTGAATCATTTTATTGTTTATTAGGCATCCTAAAATTGATTTTTCCATTTTCTGAACACAAAAAATTTAAGCGCTTAACGTACCCCTAAATCATCTCCGATTGAGTTGGAATTCTGCATAGGACAATTTCGTGGGCTTATAAACAAAAAGCACATGGTCGGTTTTTCATATTTCACGTAATCATAGTTATATGTATTTGATAAGTTTTCAAGGAAGATTTGGTTATATTTTAGATTGTGAAACCAAACGAATACAATAACAATTTTATGGCAAGAGGCATGATATTTGAATTATCCTGTTGTTTTGATATTATGCTGTTGTTTTGTTCTCTTAATTTATTAATCTAAATCTGTTTCAACGGTTTGCTTTCCGGAATTTATCATTTTGTTCAATCGACAAAGACTTTGCAGTCACTCTCACTTGTTTGTTATACAGGAAATTATTGCGAGGCTGGTGCTATAATCTTTTGGACTCTGACAGTCTCTCTCAGCCGAGATTCGAAATAAAGCCTTTGCATTAGAACGCTGTAGGAATCCTGCCGAAGTAATTCGTGTCCGATACTTTACGATAGTTTAATACGACTCGATAATTCATTTCCGCAGTAGTTTGTGGAGAGAGCACAAATATAGCCAAGCTCAACAACGATTTCGTTTTAATTTGTAATGGATCATACACCCTCTGTGTTGTGTGGTTAAGAACTATTATTCTTGTTTCAGAAACCAGAAAGTTGTATTTTCATTCGAATCAAATCGAACGTTTGAATGCTTTTTAGCTCGAACAAAAACATCTTTTTTTAAATTCGTTTGAAATATTTTCGTAGAAACGTGGCATACGGCTGTCAACAAGAAGGAGGGCGGGAATTCGCTGTGCATCGTGGTGTTTGTTATGAAGTTTCGCGGGAATACCAGTTCATTTCGACCCAGAATTCGTATGTAAGTGTAACCCTTTTTTTATGTCACAGATCATATTGAAGTGAAAAGAACCAGTCGGGTGGATATTATATAGATATCAACATTAAATATATAACGTTGTGGATGTTTTCAACATTAATACAATAATTGTTCGTCTCACTGCAACTTAGTAAATAAGTGAGCAAGTTCTTCCTCAGCTTATACCCATCAAGTTGTAGCAGTCGACCACCAAAAAACACACAAAAAAAATGAATGAATAAGAAACAAAGCGAGCGCCAAACCTAACAAATTGACCCATTTTCCCCCAATCAAAAACAATTTTCTCAAGCAATGTAACAATTACTATCGTGGGCCATTACATACGCTGTTGCGTTTTTGAGGCGAGCTTCATCTGTATATAGTTGAACGAGACATAACAACAAGCAAGTAAACTAAAAATTCTCCTCTATGTCGAGTATATGAAAAACAAAGCGCTTGAGACAGTATGCAGTTTGAGCAGGATAACTAACTGCCTATCAATATATAATTATTTCTGATTTGAATAATCATCCTCAAGACATTATTGTATTAATATTTTTGTGAAACAACGCAAAAAGCCTTTTTTAATTGTATTTATCAATAGCGTCAACATACAAACTAAGAAAATTCCATTGTTATAGATATATAGTTAATATCTGAGCAGCGTTGCCAGCTCATTTTTCCAAAAATCTGGAAAAGGCAAAATAAAAATCTGGAACAAATCTGGCAGTCATTTCGTGGGGTGAAAGGTTAATTTTTCGAATAAAAGTCTTGGGGTACGCAAAATTTGAGGTGACAAAATTGCAAAATTTCGCGCCAAAATTGAAGTGATGACCTTTTTGCGGAACAGAGAAAATAAAATCTGGATAAAATCTGGATCATCCATGAAAAATCTGGATAATTCAGGGGCCTATAAACGACAACATTTTGCCTACCAATCATATATTCATCACGGCGGTGATATTTTATTTCAAATACTTACAAAACTTATCTTATTCATTGGAAGTGCACATTGTACTGAAAACAAATGTTGAGCTCTTGTTTTTTCCATCTAAAACGACATTTACTCGAGAATAAGTCTACCGAAAAAATGGGACGTTTACTCTATTTCACTTGTTTTAGGGCAAACCAACCAAAAAGTGGGTACCAGAAACGCTGGTACCAGAATCAATGAGTGGTAGATGGAAAATGTATGGAGTTTGACAGCCACAAGAGCCCCCTGGGATAATTGGACATAAGTTTCGTAAGTTCAAACTTATGAACATGCATAGTTCTAATTTCATAAGACATTTATGCATTACATATCAACGCGTATAAGTTTTATAAGTCTATTTTATAATTTTTATATAAACGTCATATGTATTCCATACGCGTAACTTATGATTTTTATAAACGTCAACATTGTGTAAATTCCATAATCACATCTTATAATACCTGTAAAATGGCGGACCAAGATTGCATCATTCTTGATGAGCCAAGTTTAGTCGCCGATTTTATAGCTAGTGCACCGTCAAACAAATGTTCAAAGTTCTTCGAAAAAGCTAAGTTTGAATTTGCGCAACTAGTTTCGTTTAGTGAAAAAGCTTTTGTTGGTTTCGCGGAAGGTCATTTAGAAACAGAGGATACAAAATTATTCTGGAACTGGGTTGAAAATTGGAGGGAAAAAAATGTAAGTACCTATTTCCAAATCCTACGGTTACATCATCTAGTTACTTCATGTAATTTTTATTATTCTAGCAACTACAAAACATTGTGTTTGTTGAAGAGGACAACGCCGATGCTGAGAACATTCAGCACGAGGAATTAAAGGCAAACTTGTTTTTAAAACGTGAAAACCCGGAAAAATTATCCGACGAGATCTAACATCCAGCGGATGCTTCGATTTTTGCCTCAAAAGCAACAGACAAGAATTTAGCTACTGTGGAACAGTCTGATGAGATTGAAGGAGAGGAATCTAGTCGAACTGATACCGAGGTATTTACACTATCATAGCTCATTAAAATGTATGTATTTATAAATACTTTACTATTGGTTTTCTAGGTTGCAGAGGTATACCCGAAGAATCCCGTTTTGCCTACTTTTCTCTCACCACACCATCTTCGAGTTCTTCTGGAGAAAAGTGATTTTGGAAGAAAAATACTGAAGCACGCGAAAACTCACACGCTTTCTAACGCCGGGCAGAAGCTGGTCGTCGACACAGTGGCTCGCTTCCATTTATCATTGAAGCGCAAAACAACTGCTGAATCAATAAGCGATCTCAGCAACGTAATTGTTAGTGTCTTTCCCCTAGAAGCAAAGGTAACAATGGCACGTACTGAAAATATTACACGATTGCTTCAAAAATTAACAAGATGATAAAAATTGCTTTTTAAAAACTTTCTAAACAAAATTCGTTCGAAATATTTTGACTTTTTGAAGTAGAATACTTCTCTCAGGAAGTTCGGCTACATAGGGTTGTGGAATGAAAATCTAAAACCGAAAAAAGTGAAAAATATGTCCAATTTCAAATGCTAATAAATCGGTTAGTATTCGATGGATTTTCTTCGTTTTTGCAGCAATAGATTGGAAAATCTTCTAAGATTCTTCCCAAAATAAGATAACTGTAATTTTATTATTCACACTATTGTACTATTGAAAATAGTCAAGCCTTGTCAAAACGAAAAATTCGACCTCTGATTGGTCGTTATATGATTGCTTCCCAAGCACGGTCGACAGAATCATATACCTTGCAATTGAAAACATGCTATTTGGTCTATATAAGAGCCTGTTTCAGCCGAAGCCGCTCATAATAGTTCTAGACAGCGACAACAGCAGTCGTCCTTCCTTAGCAGCAGCACTAGCCCTGTGGTTGGTCACCACGTCTCAGGAGCAGCGTGGTTCTTCTCAGCGTGTGTCGCCAGACTGCCATTATTCCGCCCGCGTTGGGGCAGCATGAAGATTGCCATCAGGAAATCCAATTTTAAACATCAAAATACCTTTTTCAAGGTAATCAACACAAGCAGACCTTCTGTGCGGGATGCAATCAAATTCTGTTGTAGTTGTCTAATTTTTACTTAATTTAGTTAACCCCCCACTGAAAAGGCAGCGCAGAGGCTGCGATCAGCATAACCGACTTTGAATAACAAACTGCCCTGTTAGAACGCATTCACAAAAGCAATTAGTTCGACTATGCAGAGCTAATATGAAGTCGATTCAATCGATCAACATGAACAGAATTTCGTCGTCTCCCAGCTGCCAAGTTGCAACATGATGCAACACGCAACAGCGAACAAACGAAATCGCTTGATGTTACAAACCGCAATAAGATACGGGTTAAAACCGTTGCGTGTGTGAGAGCACCATCGGTGTTTATTCGCTGGATACAAAAATCATAAGCGAATTGTGGAATAATTCGTCTGAAGAATATTAGAAAATGGTAAAACTGAAAAAAAAGGCGTGGCCTATTTCGTAGCACCCTTCGGCTATGAAAGAGTGTTTCTGGGAAAACTAGCTACATTCATCAGTCGGATGGTGAGCTGGATGGACCGGACCGTCCACAACGTTGACAGCAGTAGCAGAAAATATCAGCACTTAGCAATAACAGAAGAAAGCAGCGGGTTGCGCCTGTGGCTGCCTTCAAATTAAACAAATCATTTGCCCTGTGGTTGGTCACTACGTCCCAGGCCCCTGCCAGGCTCAGCGATGCCAAACATTTTTTAAAAAAAAGGTGGAAGAATTCAAAATAAAAAACTGGAGAAAACTGGATGTATAAATTTGAAGCTTTTAAGGAAATTTATTTGATTTTCGGTTCAAAAATGCTGCACCGTATAATAGCATGTAACCAAAAAGGCTGAAAGAAAAGTTTTTACTGATGGAGATTATTCGATTAAAATCTTACAACCGAGGGGCATGAATGCACAAAATACTGAAAAGGCCATACATGTAATAGAATTGAGTTCAAAAAATTTGGTGATGAACAGAAAACTGGATAAACTGGAAATATTCAACCTTCAGCTGATTCGCTGGCGATTTTCAAAAAAACTGGAGATATCCAGGAAAAACTGGAGGGTTGGCAACGCTGGCCAGGCTGAACGCCAACGCGAGCGATCGGGCGAGATTTTTGACGTACATCAGCCGGCACTTCCTCTAATGGAAAAGTTGGATCATTTTGTTCAGAAGAATATTACTGTCGGTAACATTACACAGATGTGATTGCGTTATATCCGATATGGAATTGAACAATTGTTCTTTTGAGGACAAATAAAACACTTAATTTGAAGAGTTAATAGCTTTGGGTACAAGTAGCAGTATGGTAACAGCCTCAGCGGTAGGTGCTGCCGGTACTTCCCTAAGGCCGATGTTATAAGGAAGTAAATGGAAGCGGCACGGCGGAACAGTTCGGGTGTGCTTAGACGCGCGTCATTTTTCGTTGTTGAGATTATTCCACACATGAAACGACGCGCTTTCGTACGATAGCGGCGGTATTAGCGGTGGATGCATTTGCCAACACTTACTCCAGTAAAGCCGAGTCTAATTTTCAATGTAAAAACACCTTTCTATTGTGTTGGCCGTGCGCATTAGGCCTCTGCCAGGCTAAACGCGAAAAGCGGCGCGAACCGATTCGCCCGGCCGTACGTTAATGTACAGCCGTAAGTAGAGCTGTGTAAAAGTATTCTACTTCAACCTTGCGGTCGTGGCTTTGCATACAACCTTCCTGTGATTTTTACTCTAGGAAACATATTATATACCAAAAGCAGATCGCTCGAATCCAGGCGGAAAGTTGTTCAGCAGAATAAACTATATCAAGCAGTCAGAGCGCCGAAGAATTGTTAGCGAAGCAGAACACATTGCAATCAGTCCCGGAACCAGTGTTGAATCACAAGAACACACACCGGAAATTGAAGCATCAGTACACTGGCTCAGTCTAAATACATCCCCTTGGTCGACCGTACTTTCCTTCTGGGAAGTTAGCTACCCAGCCAGGAAGCCACTTTTGCGAAAATTTAGCAAAGTTCAACAACTGATGAGATGTTATCCACAGCTACGAGAAGAGTTTGGGTATCAACTGGTCAGTTACATTTACAATAATACCTACATTGTTGTTCCTAAAATGAAGCTTTTGCTTCCAGCTGGACATTGACTTTCGGAACCTCGGTTTTGGAAACTCTGGTGAGTGCTCTGGTGGCACAATACATAAGTAAGCACGGCAAAGATTGTTCGTCGAAGCACCTGGTTGAAGGCTTGCGAAATACCAATTACTCTACCGGTAAGAAATTTAATGAAACGATGCGTTTTGTTAGTTAAGATGAAGCAAAGCACTTTGAATACAATCTTGCTATTTCCTGTTGAGGGTAAGGTAACCACGGGGATGGCATCGGTGTCAGCTACCATACATTTGACGCGTTACCAACATCACTGGCACTGGCACCCGAAAAATGGTCAGTTCACCCTTTTCTTATGTCGATTCGGGCAAACCGGTTAAATGTTGACTGCAATTATTGATAGCATATCAGACAGTTTTCAGCAATTTCTCAAGGTTTTTACATGGTATGTGATATTCTAAGTGATATTTAGTTTATTAATTGTGCCCCAAAACAAAGTGAAGCAAACTGTGACAGCAGAGAAAGTAGTTTTGGGATAAACGGTACAGAAATAGATGTCCGTAACGCTTGAAGGCTACCATACCATTCCCGTGAAGGTAACAGTTCTAGATAACACTAACAATAACAGGACGATAGGAATGACAACGCGAAATTTATTTCGTTTGTTTACAACTTTACCAGTGTTGTCTAATCAATTCATTGCACGCTCAAAAATATGATTTATTTTTTGGGGTTTTGTTGTCACAAAATATTACCCAACAGGGATAGTTAAAAAAGAACGTTCACGGTGGAGAAAAAGTGTTGCGATTATATATTAATTTATTTAGTAATATAAATCTAAATTCATATAAGTAGTTTACTAGCGAAATGACAGTTTTCGGATGAAGCATATGAAGATACGTTTTAAATTCCGCATACACGCCTAAACGGTGTGTAAGTTGATAATACGCTTAGGTATTTATTAGGTTTAAATTCTATTTATATTGTGATCAACGGAAGTCTTATGTGAAAGGTATACTGTGTTCGCTGTACTTACGGGAGCATATTGAATGAACCGCTAGCCGCTCAAAACATTGTAAGGAAAAACCGCAATGAATCTACTGATATTTCGTTAGCGAGCCATTTCGAGAAAGAAATGCTGGATTGAAATGAGTTTGATAGTAGATCAGTAAATATGAAAAGGGAAATATTTTGCGCGTCAAAAAAACGGGACAACAAATTTAAATTAACTGTTATATGGTTATAATTATTCCAAGGTGTATTTTGAAATACTGATTAGCATGTTTCTTAAATTGTGCCGAAACTCCAATCTTTAAATATTGTATGTACTTCCAAGAAACCCTTGCTTCATACGAAAACCAGAAAATACCGGTAGCGCCAAAACTAATCGTGATCGGAGAGTCTTTGGAAACAGCTTCTGGAGTTTGCTACGTAGTTTATAAAAACATCGAGTATAAGTTGCCTACTGTTAAACGTGGGATCGATGTACAACTTAAGCTACAAATTGTGCTAGATCTGCCTATCTCTCGACGTTCTAAACTAGTTTGGATATTTATAGAAAAATTCATATATAAATCAGAATCATCACAGGGTAGTTATTTGGCAGTGAATAAGCTAACAGATTGTTTGAAAGATTATCTAAAGAACTTCTGTAACAAAAATGATCTCATGTAAAGTTTCTAGCTGCGATTGCAGTTTCGAAACAATTACTTCTTTTTCAAACCACATAAAAAATGTTCACAATCTTCCTGAGAATAATTACTTCAAGTGTCCTTTTGACGATTGCATTCAGGTTTTTTCCAATCTACGTAATTTCAAAAAGCATATCAATAAGCATAGATTCCCTTTTGAATTGAATGCCTCAGTAGATGTAGAACAGGAATCAGAAACGAATAGTGGCATTCTAATGGAACAAGAAGGTAATAATCACGATGCTTTGTAAGCTTTGCGAAAATTTGAAATCTATTCAACAATCAGCGGTTCGGTTTACTTTGGACTTGCATCGAAAAAATAACTTCACCAGACAAGACGTGCGAGATGCTCAAAAAGCAGCCCAGACATTTTTTACAAAATCTGTCGAGAAGATTGAGAGTCTTGATTTGAGTATACTTGAAACACAAACAAAATATGAATTGGATAAATATCTAGCTCAATTCAAATCTGCATTTAATTTTATTGATACGGATTACAAGTTCTTTGCATATATGAAAACATTGAACATTTTTGAAGAACCAAAAATATTTAGTTTAGAACAAAATGTAGCAAATGTGTCAACTAAGGAGGTTGGAAGAGCGTCGTGTTTGGTATTAAATCCTATTTGTTTTCAAGTCAAGTCATTTTTCGAAACGGGTAATGTTTTAGAGGAGACTTTACAGTACATGGATTATCTAGAGAAATCTAATGAAATTGCACATTTTGTTAATGGAACTGTATGGAAGCGAACTAAAGCTAGCTATTGTCGAGATGAAAACACTTATCTTTTACCAGTTTGGCTTTATGCCGATGAATTCGAGGTGAACGACGCTCAAAGCTCTCATAGCAAAATAGATTCTGTATGCGGAATCTATTACAGTTTCCCGACCAGAGATGCCAGATGTTTTTGAAAAATGTCTGCAACTGCTCGAAAAACCGGTAAAATGTGCTCGAAATCTGAGAAAAATCTCGAAAAAAAATCGTTCGCGCAGGCAAAAGTCTGTAAAAATCTGCACACATTTTAAGAAAATCTGCGCAAATATAAGGAGACTCTGACAAAAATCTGCAGAAACCGTGGAAAAACTGCAAATATCTGTAAATCAATAAAAATCTGCACACGGACTCCAAAAATCTGCGTTTTGCAGACAAATCTGCACATTTGGTATCCCTGTTCCCGACCCTTCGAGATGCGTTTAGGTCAAAGCTTTGCAATATACTGGTTGCTGGATTCATCAGAAAAGTCTCCATAGGTCAAATTGGTGTCAACAAACTGGTAGAAAAGCTTATAGATCCTTTCAAGATACTTGAAAAGGAAGGTATATTGTTTCAACTGAAATCCAGGTTAATCAAAGTTCGTTTTGTTTTGAGTTTGTTCCAAGGAGATAACCTCGGAGTTCACACACTTCTGCAGTTGTCTAGTGGGTTCAATGCTAACTATTATTGCCGGTTCTGTAGAAGGCATAGACTAGACCTACAAAAGGACAATATAGAATGCGATGAAAGTTTACGAAACTCTGAAAATTATACCGAAGATGTAGCTGTTGGAAAACATTCTGAGACAGGAATTTCAGGAGAATCAGTGTTTAACCAGCTCGATTCTTTTCATGTTATTGATAACCCCAGTGTGGATGCGATGCATGACCTGTTTAGCAAAGGAATATGCAAATATGGTTTGCTAGCAGCACTCCATTATTGTGTGTCTGAAAAGAGATTTCTAAGCTTAACAACATTAAACACAAGAATTAGTTTCATAGCCAAGACAAGTACAGATGTAAGTTTGCATCGAATGCCCAATTTTAAGGAAGCGTTCAGCAAAAAAGTTAAAGGAAAAACAATCAACGGAAGAATGACGGCATCCGAAATGAGAGAATTTTGCAGAAACTTTACTTTTATCGTCGGTCCGTATGTTCCAAGAGACGATCCGGTGTGGACATTTTGCGAAGTTCTAATCAAAACTGTTGACTTAATTCTTCGTAAAAAATTTTCCGATAGTGACCTAAGAGATTTGAAGAATCTTATTCAGTCTCATAACTATTTATATCAGATGTTATTCAAAGAAAACCTTAAACCGAAGCAACATTTTTTGGTTCACTACCCAACTATAATAAAAAAATGCGGGCCAGTTGAACGAATGATGTGCTTCAGAAACGAAGCCAAGCATCAGGGGTTCAAAGAATATGCTCACGTTATTTCATCGCGCTTAAATATTGCATACACGTTATCCGTGAAATCATGCTTACAATTCAGTTACGATTTGTATCATCAGCAATTGCTTAAAATCGCGACCCTATTATTCGAAAATTTCTAACGATTCGTAGGTTTGACGCCGAAGAAATTGTTTTTTTTTTGCTCATTCAATTATTTTCAAAGGCTCACAATTCACATTAGGTGAATTTGTCACAGTAACAGAGAAGATGGATTTAAAATTACTAGAGATTGAAGAGTTTTTTAAACACAGCGAAACAACGTACGTAGTTCGTAGAAACTGGAAAATAGGGAAATTCGAAGATAATTTTTTAGCCTATGAAGCAGTTGAAAGATTAGAAGTGATGAGTGTTATTGAGATGAATGCAGTGGACGGATCATAATTTACCATTCATGACATAGGTGGAACATACTTTTTTAGACAAAATGATAGGTTTTAAAAATAATTTAATTATACTGTACTTTGTGTTATCTATTTGCGAGTGAAAAATGAATAAGAACTACAGTAAAACGTTTTTTTCATGTTTGCATGAGGTACTTTGAATATTTTGAGTTTTATTTGTTGTATATTGAAAATGTATATTTATAAATTAAACTAAAACAGGTTTTGAGTACTTTCCGAAACAAAAATCTAATTTTATAGCAGATATAGCAGATTGCTTAGGAAATTGGACTCCTCAGAGTGCCATCATAAGTGCAATATCGTTAACAAGTCGCCTTTTGCGTTGTATCGTCATGTCTTCGATGCACTTAGCGTTGGACCTTGCAATTTTGGAAGAATATGAGTTTGCCGAAGACAATGAGACGGTGCAAAGTAAAAGTGCACTACAATAAAAGATGTCGTACTTGATGATGATCACACTTACGAAGAGTCCAATTTTCAATGCCGCCTGCTGAAGTAAAAGAACAGGTATGTATTTTATAACGTAACAGTTATGAATTTCATGGCAACAATTATGAGCTTTATAACATTAAACTAATTATATTCATATCAATCTTTTTATAAAATTCATATTTGAAAGCTATGATTTTAATGTCTGTTATTATAACATGCATACATACGACCCATAAATTTTATAATTATGACTTATGAAAATCGTTAGTGGTCGTAACCGATTTTCCCCTCCAATTCATAAGACAAACTTATGACTTCCATAGGGGATCCTTGTGGCGCAAAATCATAAGGGGTTCTTGTGGAATTTGATAGTTATTTTCTCTCGGTGTATGACCACCGGCTAAAGCCTTAATAAATAAAATAGCCTCAGCAAATAAATAACTAGGGTATCGAACGTCTTCGGTAGTAGTTTTTTTTTTTTTCGGGGGTTTTCAGCAGTAGTCTTATGCAAAAACTTGCCGAAGAAAACCACTGACGAAGACGTTTGATACCCTATTTCAATTATAATTGCCTTCAAAATAGAATTGTTCGCGGAATCAATGCAATATGTAACACACAGTGTTTCGTTCGCATACATTCAAATATTATCTTATTCTACATTACCGTTAAATCCACTGAAAGGTCCGTATTATCCAGTAATATTACGCGACATGGAACAAGGTTTTTGTTTGATGGAATTCGCTGAGATTTTATTTGACTGTTCGCCGTTTCTGAGCCTGGAGGGCTTCGAGTTTTGCGGCGACTCAAAAACCTCAGCATCGTCTGTGCTATTCCTCCGAGTGACACTCTGTCTCAACAAGCGGTTCGTTCGATGCTTCTCCAAGAAACTGGAGATTCCATTCAATGCAGAAACGCGGAATATTCGCGTTAATCGATTATTGCGGATTCTATTTCACGACGGCCGTCGACAGAACTTGCCGAAACTGACACAATCACAAAAACACGTACACTCTCGCTTCCGTGCAACTTTTTTAATTTCTATTTATGTGCTCCTTCTTGTAAGAAGCTCTCTCTCTATTATCGTATTTCAATACGTTTTGATTTTCCCTTCTTTAGCACACATTACACTGTCGAACGTCGGATGAGCCCCATTCCTTTCGAAGCCACGACACGACGGAATCGGTAGACCGGTGGCTAACACTACTGGCCACTACTCTTCTTTTGCAGTGTTGGATTCGTATACCTTTTCTTCTTTCTTCAAACTCACACCAGCAGAATTGTTGACTGGTCTGCTTGCACACCACGACTTCTTATTAGCTGAATAAATAATACACCTTCTTTTTCATTCATCGGCCAAAAAGGCCAACCAGGCCAGCCAGCAGCACAAGTAAAAACCAGAGCAGTAGGCTCCAACACGATTTTTTCCTTCTAGATTCTAGCTGGGGAAACAGTATGCCCTTGCAATCAGCACCATAGTATCAAGCTTCCTATTTTACCGTTCTGTGCATACAGGAGTTTTGGTAAGCGTTAGCTACCCACACAATTTTCCATTGACGATCATTGATAATTAAATTAAAATTCACTAGGCACTTTTGAATATAGAGAAAACGAGAATAGACGATAACTATTAAACTTCGCAAATAAAACTGACGAAAAAACTTGAAAAAAACTTAAAACACGATGACAAACTCCGCAACGACAGGCGTCTGTTCAACAGCGAATATGACACTCAACTAGCAATGGGCAAAATCGATCCGATTTTTGCAAAATCGATCTTTTCGGGCCAATTCATCGATTTTTTGAATCGATTTCTATGCGCGCGATCTTCTACTGAATCGATCCTTTGGATGGCAAGATCGTTTTTTTTCGCCTGAAAAATAAATGTGTGCAAAACGGATTGAAGACAATAGTGATTGCATTCATTGTTGCTAACGTTATCAGCGGCCGAATTCCGAGAACACTTTTTTTGAAGAGAAGAAAATTTCTTCATTAATAGTATACAAAAATTTTTTCTTCTCTCCGAAGAAGTGTGTGCTCGGAACTCGGACACTGATCTGAAAAATGTGTCAATTTTTTACCGGGATGACCATAGTTGAAGAATGGGCTAAATTCAATAGACATGAAACCGAGGAAAACGCATTTTGATTGTTTTTGTTGGTTCAAACAATTGTCCATGACAACTTTTTTCATGAGTATGTCACCACCCCCACAAGGTTCCAGAATATCCAGCTTTCCACGAACGGTAATGACGGATAGGGCACGCTGCCCATTTTGACGTTTTCTGTAGGTCAGGGAAGCTGGATAACCTTGTCGTCGAGCTGAAAAAGAACAATCCACAGCCAAATTAAGTCCCTCCAGTATTTTTAACGCAGTAACCATTTTTTGCCTTTGTAAACGCGACATCAATAGACAAACCCGTATGAAATTTTGCTAATACGCATGGGTTGTGAAATATATCAAGGTTTAAGGGCTATTCCCACTGCTTCCGTTCCGGGACCGGGCCGTGGCTGTTCCGCGTGTCGTCCGGGCTCGTTTGAGATTCATTGCGTGCGTTCTTATGAGCGCATTCACACCGACGCGCCGTGCCCAGACCGGGGCAGCGTTGAGTTGCCGTCGTGCTGCCGCAGTGCGTGAGAAAAACTATCGTTGCCGACGATACTTTGTGTTGGCCGGAGAGTGCACGGAAGGCACTCGGGTGGATGCGTGTATGTTGTAGTGACATATTTCGCGCGGAGTGAGCTGCGGTATGAAAAAAAGAGAAAGACGTTCTTTCACATATACACACCAACATTTCTCAGCCAGAGCGCAGCGCGGGCTCGGTTCAAGCACGGCGCAGTGTGAATGCATGAAAAGTCCCGGACGAGCCCGGTCCCGGCCCGGTCCCTGAACGGAAGCAGTGGGAATAGCCCTTTAGGGGTGGGTGAAACGGCTCTTTTGCAAGAGCGGCTCTGAACTGACTCATGGTTCACAATGATTCACGAGCGTTGACAGTTCGTGTTGTCTCGGTAAACTTCGGGTTCACGCGAACCAAACAGTTCTGCTGCGCCCAAAGAACCGTGGTTCTTTTTCGTGAGCTGTTCGTTCTTTCGCTCTTTTCTAAGAACCGGTTCATATGAACGGCTCGTGAGCTGTTCGCCCATCCCTAGCGAGGATGAAAAGAACGACGAGGCAAGTTTGCACCTCGAACTGAATATAAACTACCGACCACAAGACCGCCTCGAAAGTTTGACATATATTGTATACAATCATTACTAACTGATTGGTGTATACTGGGGTGGCAATGGGCTTTGACAGTTTTATTTAGAAGTAGTGTTCAATGTTTCGCCCTCACGAACAGTTAGCAAAATTTCGATTTTTTGGATAACACCCGACCTCGACGTTCTATACATTTCTAATAACCCGTTCACATGATGTAATATTGCTCATCTTGACTCCAATCACTCCATACTCCAAATTTTCCGTGAAAACTAGATGTATGTATGTTTCAAGATACGCGATATCACGTGATATCTGCTATAGTGTGAACAAGGCATAAGACATTTGGTCGGCGTGCGACCAGACCGAGCCAAGCGCCAAACACATTGTTTTGAGTAATTAGCATTTAAAGTTTGACCACCTATAAAATAATCGTGTTTGAACTTATCATTAATTCAATGCAAACATGTAATGAACAGGGCTTAATGAATGTCCTTTTATCATAAATACACGAAAAATAGCAATAATTGATAAAATATTTGGTTTTTATTTTTGACACCTATGCACTCAGTTCACTCTGGTCGAACAAAAATTTTAAAAAATGGTCTTCAGTTCGGTCTGGTCAAACCTATTTACTGCAACATATCAACTTGACTATTAAACAAGCTAATTTTTCTCACTAGTCAAACGTAATACATAGATATCAACGCTGCTTTATCTCTCAGTCCAATCTGTATCAAAAATTATACAGTTGATAGACAAGCAAAGCTTCATTTCTGTTGCTCTATTTCCTGGTGCGAAAGCGCACCAAGTGTTAAGTATTAAGTTAGTATCAATATGAAATGCTCTGGTATTTTGAAGCGGGTATTGTCTAATTTTATTGATTTACCGTATATTAACCCAGTCCTGACGTTTGTTATAAGAAAAAATTTAATATTATTTGAAAAATATCAAATGGAAATAAAATGCACTTGGTTCGGTCTGGCTCAACAAGATCTTGAAAAAAAGTGGTGTGACCATTGAAACGAAATTCGGCTCTACGAAAACCACCTGGCAGTTTATTTATCTAATTCCGATGACAGTCGTATTAACGAGCTGTCCGAAGCGGAGAAATCAGTTACTGATTAAAATAAATCGCAAAGTTAGCTTTTAAATCACAAACAATCACTTTATTTAGATACCATGTCTGTGTTTATGGTTCACTCTGGTCGAACGCAATTTCGTTCTTTTTACAGAGTGCAACAGAGATTTTTTACTATAACACGCCTATGAACTGTTCAAATGATTTCATTCTTTAATGGAACATAGATTATCAGTTTGCACATCCACTGGTGCTAATAACTCAATTTTCAAGAAAATGTCGCTTGGCTCGGTCTGGTCGCACGCCGACCATTTGGCACAAAAAAAAACTATTACAAACTGTGCTTTTCTTCAGAAGTCAAGAAAGTAAAATTTAGACCAAATACTCCTGAATTCCTATTGAGCTGAAATTTTGCATTGCATTGGATATTGAATTTACCATTTTGGATATTAGCCAACATTATTTCATATTTGCTACCTCTGCAAGTGCACTTTGTTTGTGCTGCGGATGCTCCGATTTTTTATGAATTGGGTTGTTCAGCTATATCAGTTTTTTCTATCATCTGAAGGATCTGAATTCTAAGTAAAACGTGATTTAAAAAAAATTACATCATTGTCCTTCGCTTTTCAAATCACGATTTGAAACTGCTTGGAATTTGCTCGAAACCGCTACAATGACAGATCGCCCAACTACCAACTGTCATTGTAGCAATTTAGAGCGAATTTTTGTTTTTTTCTTAAAAACCGAAGGAAAATGATATAAAGTTTTACAAAATCACGTTTTACTTAGAAAGTTACACTCGTTTGGATGATATATAAAAATCGGAAATCCGTGAATAGCTAAACAACCCAATTATACAGGTTTGGATTGCTCTTAGTGCATCCGGAACAATAGACCATTTCACGAACTGACAGGTGTCACGGATCCTGCTGATGTTGATGATGCTTTCACGTGCATTATGTCAGCGGTTCCAAACTTTCTGTCAAAATTTCGTTCATGAATCAAGTTCACAAACGTCTCGTGAAATGGTCTATGGGATGAGCGACAAAGAAAACTCTTAGTAGAAAAAAACCGCCAAAAGAGTACACGCGGTAAAAGAAGATGGCAATAAACTAAAAAAGCCGTATCGTTAGTAGATGTTGTGAACGAAAACTCGTTGAACATGATTGATAAACCAGAAAACGCAAACAAAACAAAATCTCCATGAATATAGTCAAAAAAGGTCGTAAAAAGCTTATACCGAACAAAAATCGATTTTTTGTTGAATCGATTTTCCAGACTCGATTTTCTTATGAATCGATTTTATTAATTTTGATTTATCGATGCAGGAGAATCGATTTTTTTTTTCAAAGATCGCCCATTGCTACACTCAACTGAAAACGGAACAGCGAAAAAACCTCAAAATACAAAGTATAAAACGATAAAATCTCAAACACAATGGATATAAACCAAGCTACGTTGCTGAAATTTGACAGTTTTCTCATTCATTATCTGTCAAAATTACACGACGCAACAAAACCAGAGTCTATAATAAGCGATAGATTTTCTCTTCGCGCGACTCTATATACACAGAGTCTATGTATATAGAGTCGCGCGAAGAGAAAATCTATCGTTTCGGCAACACAGTTTTTGTGCCGTTTGTTGCCAAGAACTATACAGTACTGTTTTTCACCATGCATAAGCGAATATCATTTTTTGAAATTCTTCACAAGGTACACAGTTTTGTAAGCTTACACCGGTGATGTTTTATTAAATTTAAGTGAACCAGTGTACAGGTTTAATATTGGATTAAAATGTGTAGGTAAAACTTCGGAAAACACATATGCTTTATTACGCTCAATTACAACACTTTTCATCCACTCCTAACATTAACACCTTGTTTATTTACATTGCTCGATTGGTACCCTCGTTTGACACTGATTTGGTTTCTTTGGTTTCATCTTTGCGGGACTCTTATTATAGACTCTGTATATACATAGACTCTGAACAAAACTTGTATCCATTGTAATCGAACCTGTAAATTTTGTGCACGCATAAATTGGGGATCCCTCATGAGTAACCACACCCATGGGTAATCAAGGAAAAAACGCTTTCAACCTCCCTTTTTCATAGTAAAAATGGTACAACCCTGTTTTTTCGGAGACAATATTTCATATAAAATCGATGTATTTACAATAAAATCATCGTTTTTGCCCGCTGTCAGTTGTCAGATAAAAGGTGTACACACGCTCCCTACACGCCTCCTAAAATGAATTCAAAAATGATTAGAAAACAATTTATTTCCATAAAAAGTGGAATAACACGAAAAAATTGAGAAACTCTGTTGTTACAGTGATAATTCGCTCGTTGGATGTTCGTTAGTTGGAGGTTCGTTAGTTGGGTGTTCGCTAGTTGGGCTGTCACCCAACTAAGAAGCACTCTAATGTCAGAATTCAACGTCATTCAAATGGATTTCAGGGGTCCGAAAAGTGAAAAAATATTACTAAAATAAAATTATATTATTTATTGTTGTAAAAAATTTGAAAACATGTTTAGTTATTACACTTAATCCATTCAGCACTAATAAGTTTGTTTCTCAGCGCTATTAACTGAACACTTCATGCAGATCATCTCTGGCATAATCAATCGCGTAATTTTAAAAGTACATGTTATAAATTTACAACATTGTGTGTAATTTAGAGGTTTACAGTTCGGTTGTTTGTTCTTTTATTTCTTCAACGCCTTCAAATATCCAGCGTAGCGATCCTCCATTTTTTAGGCAAGTAGCAGAGTGATGTGCTTGCGCTATATCATTTTGCTTCCCATTGGAATTTTTGTATGAAAAAGTATTGACCAAATACATAAAATATTTACTACAGCAGCAAGACAGATGAGCAAAGTTCATTTTCTTTGACATAGTTTTACCGCAATGAAATTAGGAAATTTTCCGAAGCAGGAAGAAAACAAACAATCGGCGCTCCTCTTTGAAAAATTTGTCCAGTTGTCAGTTCATCCAACTAACGAACACGATTCGGCTGTATTCAAAATTTTGTAACCATAGATCATTGCACCATGACGTCACCAAACAAGAAGAAGAAAGAGATTTGACAGATGTCCCGGGTTTGTTTATATAGAAATTTTTTGGCTCGAATAAAAAAGCGGAAGTTTCTTGTTAAAAATTGCGTTTCCAAGAATAAACCAAAATATCACAGCAACGAATTCGCATAGGCGAAGAGTTTTCACATCTTTTTCGTACTCGTATCATTCATTTTCACTCCGATAACATAAAAAGTGAATAGAACACCTTGTAAACAAACCCGTGGGAAGTGTCAGAAAAGTGAGGTTATTTTTCGTGTGCAATGATCTATAGCATAAGCAAATACTGTGTATTTATTATTCAGAATAATGTATACAATTGAACTCATTTTTTGTGTTTAACAAAACTCATTGAGTTCTAAAAAAATATTAGTTTATGTGTACAAAATTATCCATTTATTGAATTTAAAACTACTCTGTTTTAAAATTAAAACCTACCCAGATTTAGATTTTGAAACTATCAAGTTTTTGAATAGAAAAATATTCATTTTTGAATTTAAAACTAACCATTTCCAGAATTCAAAAGTGCTCAGTTTCAGAATTGAAAACCACTCTGTTTTAAATGCGATGTTAGCGTAGAGAGGGAGGTTTGTGCCAGTAACAGTCAAAACAAAACAAAACTTAGGTTACATTCAAATAGACTGAACAGTGTCATTATATTTATTTTTTAAATATATATATATATATATATATATATATATATATATATATATATATATATATATATATATATATATATATATATTTTTATTCTCGCTTATTTACCGTCGGTCTAGTTCCGCCACTGTTGTTGTGCCAATCACCGACGCCCGGGGAGGCGACTCCACCCAGGACCCTAACTCACGACCCGTTGATTAACGGACCGGCGCCAACGGCTTTACTTCCTCATGCGATGGAAGGCGTGATCCCAGAGATTTTTCGCCTCAGAAAATCTCCCGGTGTCGGCTAGGATTGAATCTAGACCAGTTGGGTTGGTTGTGAGTGGATCACGCCACCTCACAACCATCGACACCTATGTCGGCGGTGGGATTCAAACCCAGGCGTCGAGCGTGGTTGGCGGAGACGTTACCAACCACGCTAGGCCCCCGCTCAGTTAAATATATTTTGCTTTCCTTTTTTGTGATGCATAATCACTTGGTATTTAACTCTCCCATAATTTTCCTGATGACACGAACGACCTGAAAACTTTTGGTTTTTTAGAATGCATAATGAAAAAAGTTTATATGTGTACCTAAAAGCTTTTTAGAATGTCCGTGACCACCTCCCCAGCGATTTTTTCATTTTTTGGAATCACTCAAACAGCCACAAGAACAGATAACACGGCCGCACAGGCTAAATAATGGCGCACAAATGTTAATCGCAAATCATGGTGCCGCTTTTTCACTCGTGTCAAATAATGGTGTCGTTTTTTTCATGCTTGGTACTCAAAATTGAGTTATAGTAGTAAATTCAAAAAATGAGTTATTCTAGATTTATCCAAAATTAGTATAAAAATTACACAGAATCACGAAATGCGGTATTCATTTTTTGACGTTTCCATGCAACTTATGAAATTGAATTAAAATCAATTCATTCGCAGTGTTACTTCTCACGAGCGTGAATGGAAAATGGTAGAGACTAGCAATACTCAGAATCAGAGGAAGAGATATGCGGAGAGAATGTTAAGAGCCAAACGAACTGTCAAAATCTGAGCCGAACGAACAAGAGAGGTAACAACACTTTGAGAGGTATTGTAATCAGGTGCAATGACGTGTTTATTTTCATCCGTTTTTCTTGTTGTATTGCTAAACAATGGATTAACCTGCATAATCAATAACCATGAAAGGATGATAATCCATATGGTTTAACGATAGCCCAAATAGTCACGGCTATATCCCGAACTAGTTGTGAGGCACGTTATATGGTTATTGATTATGCGGGAAGAAGGTTTCAAAATTGCATTATCACAGTGATTTTGAACCGGGTGTTCACAAACCTTATGTATGGTTAACAAAATAATAATCAATTGTGGTGAAAGTGTAGAAAATTAAACATAAACATGAAATTTACACCTTCACGGTTTTTGCGATGTACTTTATTATTCCCCAGTACTTTTATCGTCACCACCGATTATACGAGCCAAATAAAAAAGCTACACACAACGAAAATATTACCAAGTGAACATCTAACAACAACGTAAATTTACGTAAACCTAATGTTTTCACTGGTTTAGAATATGCATTAAAATGCTAAGGAACCGTTCCAATATTACATAACGCGGAATTTGGTAATTTTCAATACCCACGTAACGCAATTTTACATGCTTGCCACACGCAATGTAACGCTTCGCTTAATACCCCACCACCCCTGAGCGCATTATGTATTATTTGAACGATCCCTAATACCTATTTTGGGTAAAAATTTGTATGGAGTTTTTGATATTGATATTGATGATTCAAGGTATCCGATTTTACCTACCCGAAAAAAAATTTAAGATGTATTTTGTGGTAAGAACAGTAAATGGACAATATTTTTTATTGTAGCCATAAAAACATGGTATTTTTACTGTAAACTTGCAAACGTTTCTTGTTATTACCATGTTTTCACAATGTTTTTTGTTGTTAAATCTACCACCGACAATAATTTTACCATGAAAAACATTGTCAGTGACTTCTAAATGGGTATGAGAAAAGTGCCTGGAAAAATGCTGTTAAGATACATAACAACCCCCCTTTTTCATGGTAAAAAAGGCAAAAACAATGTTTTTTATTGTTCTGGACAATGATGTTTAATGTAAAATTGATGTATTTACAATGAAAAATATAGTTAAATTATGATGAAACCACATACATAAGACATACGTAACACTGGCGTTTTTTTCTGGTACACGTTGTCCCATAGTACTCCCTACCATGTCCTGTTAAACTGCTCGATAAATAATGAACAAAATGAATTTTCTTTTTCTCGGCTTTATCGAGCCCCAAAGAAAATCCCGTAAGGAGCTGTCAAAAAGTTTTTTACAAAATCAATGCAGCATTTTTCGAGTAGGAACGAGACAAATGCAAGGCTGCGCAGGTACACTGCCTTAAAAAAACAACTCAAACAGTGGTTTTATTCAGAGGGTGGTACCATTCGAGTAGTTAATTTACCAACTTTTTTGGAAGATTTCTTCCTGAGTGTTACGTATGTCTTATGTATGTGGTAAAACCACATACATAAGACATACGTAACACTGGCGTTTTTTTTCTGGTACACGTTGCCCCATAGTACTCCGTACCTCGCCCTGTCAAACTGCTTGATAAATAATGAACCAAATGAATTTTCTTTTTCTCGGCCTTATCCAGCACCAAAGAAAATCCCATACACTGTTAATAAAAATCACGTCAAAGTGAAGTGATTTGCTGTTGAATTCGCACAACTTGCTTAACATTTCAGAGTTGAATGAAAATCTTTAGAAATATATTAATGGAAAGAACGATGGATTCAACCGCAAATCACTTTATTTTCTGTTGTTATGTTAATCTTTGTTGATATACTTATGTTTGAGATACGGAACGTCGGTCAGTTGGATAGTTATATGAATTCACAATAAATTCAAGAGACTTCTTTTTATTTTGGATTTCTCCTTTTTATTTTATTTTAGATTTTTAATTTAATAACAAGATGATCCTTAAGATGATCCCTGTCACTGTATCGATGCAATAGATTTCAGGGTCTGTAAAAAGTCGTTTTATTGTTATTTTAATTTAAAAGATTCAATGAAACTTACGCTCGAATAAAATTTTGATCTTTGGGTTAATGTGCTGCTTGCGCCGTTCGCCATCGTCACATTTTTGTTTCGCTTTATGGTTTTGACGTTTGTCAATTGGAATTGCAGCTGTAATTCAATTGATTTAAACAGTGGTGCTAATACAAGAGATATTCATTATAATACGATGGTGATTTCCATTAACCTGTTTCAAACGCAAGATCATTTAATTGGAAAGTGTTAATCTTCGAGAAACACTAAATCACTTCAACTTGCAATGTGATGTGACGAATTGAGTCTAGTGCAAAAACACTTGAAGTAATCGTGACATTTTTTTATAGTGTAAGTAGGGTTACCACACAGTAAGTAAACTTTATGTCGAATCGCATGTAATGAATTGCCTCCATCGCTTATGATAGAAAATTCCATAATATTTCACGCTATTTTAAATGATATTGTACATAATTTTCAAATTAAATCGTGGTTTACGTCAGAATCAACAGAAATTTTAATGGAATTGCACATAATTTTCAAACAAAATGATGGTTTACGTCAAAAACAGCTAAAATTTCAATGGGAAATTATTTTACGTGACGTGTAATATTCAGAATTTTTTACTGTGCATTTGGTCGGAGACAAAAATCAGGACAAATTTTTCCAGCAAAATATTTATCGAAGCTATTGTCATTTTTTGTGGTAATAATAAATAAAACAGGTAATTTGAGATCTGCTTTTGAAAATACGCTAAAAGACTCATATTTAACGTATTTCTCTAACGATTCAATTTTGCAAATTTGATTTTTTAAGCGTTAGTAGATACTTTAAAATATGCAACACTAGTCAACTGTTTGAAATAAACTTAACAATTGTCAAAAAACGTTTAACGGTTAACGACTAAACAATTTCTCTCGCCATGATTCAACCAAAGAAAAAATTCGTTCGAAATTTGCTTCCCGGAGTCAAGTTGAAAGTACTGAACAGTTTGTTCCTTTTTTGAATATCCGGCATCATTCAGAAAAATCAGGACAAATGCTAAAATATGAAAAATAAATCAGGACGCTCCAAATGGGTCTCAAAATCAGGACATGTCCTGCTAAATCAGGACGGATGGTATCCCTACCCATAAGGAACTGTCAAAAAGTTTTTTACAAAATCATTGCAGCATTTTTCGAGTAGGAACGAGACAAATGCAGGGTCAAAATTGCATTATCACAGTGATTTTGAACCGGGTGTTCACAAACCTTTTGTTGCAGACATTTTTCAAAAACATCTGGCATCTCTGGTCGGACTACACTTTTTACCCTGTAACCACATACATAAGACATACGTAACACTCAGGAATAAATCTTCCAGAGCCGAGAAAAAGAAAATTCATTTTGTCCATTATTCATCGAGCAGTTTGACAGGACAAGGTACGGAGTACTATGGGGCAAAGTGTACCAGAAAAAAAAATCAGTGTTACGTATGTTACATGTATGTGCTGTAACTGTGTTTTCACGATCCGGAATATCCTTTTCCGTCACTGACTACGCTTTTCCTGTCCCGGACTACACCCTAAAAAAGCAGAGTGTACTTTTGGGAGTTACCAACATATCCACACGTATAGTGCGGTATGCAGTTCGAAAGAAATTTCTTTTCCTATCTCAATCCCATGTAAAAATTAGGCATTGAATCAGGCAGTGAAATTCCTTCTTATAACCGGTACGCAGCTGAAATGAAATCATATACCAAAAAGTGACAATAAAGTCACATACATAAGACATACGTAACACTCAGGAAGAAATCTTCCAAAAAAGTTGGTACAAAATGAACTACTCGAAAGCAGAGTCTATAATAAGAGTCCCGCAAAGATGAAACCAAAGGAACCAAATCAGTGTCAAACGAGGGTACCAATCGAGCAATGTAAATAAATAAGGTGATAATGTTAGGAGTGGATGAAAAGTGTTGTAATTGAGCGTAATAAAGCATATGCGTTTTCCGAAGTTTTACTTACACATTATAATCCAATATTAAACCTGAACACTGGTTCACTTAAATTTAACAAAACATCACCGGTGTAATCTTACAAAACTGTGTACCTTGTGAAGAATTTCAAAAAATGATATTCGCTTATGCATGGTGAAAAACAGAACTGTATAGTTCTTGGCAACAAACGGCACAAAAACTGTGTTGCCGAAACGATAGATTTTCTCTTCGCGCGACTCTATATACATAGACTCTGCTCGAAAGTACCAACCTCTGTAAAAAAAACCTCTGTTTGAGTAGTTTATGGAGGTTGTGTACCTGCAGAGCCCTGCATTTGTCTCGTTCCCACTCGAAAAATGCAGCATTGATTTTGTCAACAACTTTTTGACAGTTTCTTAAGGGATTTTGTTATGGGTTCGAGTAGAGCCGCGATGAAGAAAATTCATTCCGTTCATTTTCGTCGAGCAGTTCAAACTGGTGTTGCTACCGCGTGATGTGGGGCAAAGAGTACAAAAAAAATCGCCAGTGTTACGTATGTCTAAGTATGTGATACTACCACATACATAAGACATACGTAACAATCAGGAAGAAATCTTCCATGAAAGTTGGTACAAAATAAACTACTCGAATGGTACCACACTCTGAATAAAATCACTGTTTGAGTTGTTTTTGAAGGCAGTGTACCTGCGCAGCCCTGCATTTGTATCGTTCCTACTCGAAAAATGCAGCATTGATTTTGTAAATAACAGTGTTACGTATGTCTTATGTTATGCTCTAAAATCTGGTAACGCGACTTTTATATCGGATTTGACGTTTATAGCATAGCCCTGAGAAAAATCGCCAGTGTCACGTATCTCTCAAGTATGTGCCTTTATACCCCGTTCACACTACACCGCATATCACCTGATATCAGGCGATTCGTGCTTTCGAGGCCATATCACCATCCACATTACCTGATATCCCATACAATCGAGCTGTCAATGTTATTACCATGTTTTCACAATGTTTTTTGTTGTTAAATTTACCACCGACAATAATTTTACCATGAAAACATTGTCAGTGACTTCTAAATGTATGGGAAAAGTGCCTGGAAAAATGCTGTTAAGATACATAACAACCCCCCTTTTTTATGGTAAAAAGGCAAAAACAATGTTTTTATTGTTCTGGAGTAGAAACGAGACAAATGCAGGGTCAAAATTGCATTATCACAGTGATTTTAAACCGGGTGTTCACAAACCTTTTGTATGGTTAACAAAATAATAATCAATTGTGGTGAAAGTGTAGAAAATTAAACATAAACATGAAATTTACACCTTCACGGTTTTTGCGATGTACTTTATTATTCCCCAGTACTTTTATCGTCACCACCGATTATACGAGCCAAATAAAAAAGCTACACACAAAGAAAATATTACCAAGTGAACACCTAACAACAACGTAAATTTACGTAAACCTAATGTTTTCACTGGTTTAGAATATGCATGAAAATGGGTGAAAACAACGCAACAGCCTGATAAAATGCTAAGGAACCGTTCCAATATTACATAACGCGGAATTTGGTAATTTTTAATACCCACTCACCCCCACGTAACGCAATTTTACATGCTTGCCACACGCAATGTAACGCTTCGCTGAATACCCCACCACCCCTGAGCGCATTATGTATTATTTGAATGATCCCTAATACCTATTTTGGGTAAAAATTTGTATGGAGTTTTTGATATTGATATTGATGATTCAAGGTATCCGATTTTACCTACCCGAAAAAAAATTTAAGATGTATTTTGTGGTAAGAACAGTAAATGGACAACATTTTTTATTGTAGCCATAAAAACATGGTATTTTTACTGTAAACTTGCAAACGTTTCTTGTTATTACCATGTTTTCACAATGTTTTTTGTTGTTAAATCTACCACCGACAATAATTTTACCATGAAAAACATTGTCAGTGACTTCGAAATGTATGGGAAAAGTGCCTGGAAAAATGCTGTTAAGATACATAACAACCCCCCTTTTTTATGGTAAAAAAGGCAAAAACAATGTTTTTTACTGTTCTGGACAATGATGTTTAATGTAAAATTGATGTATTTACAATGAAAAATATAGTTAAATTATGGTAAAACCACATACATAAGACATACGTAACACTGGCGTTTTTTTCTGGTACACGTTGTCCCATAGTACTCCGTACCATGTCCTGTCAAACTGCTCGATAAATAATGAACAAAATGAATTTTCTTTTTCTCGGCTTTATCGAGCCCCAAAGAAAATCCCATAAGGAGCTGTCAAAAAGTTTTTTACAAAATCAATGCTGCATTTTTCGAGTAGGAACGAGACAAATGCAGGGCTGCGCAGGTACACTGCCTTAAAAAAACAACTAAAACAGTGGTTTTATTCAGAGGGTGGTACCATTCAAGTAGTTAATTTACCAACTTTTTTGGAAGATTTCTTCCTGAGTGTTACGTATGTCTTATGTATGTGGTAAAACCACATACACAAGACATACGTAACACTGACGTTTTTTTTCTGGTACACGTTGCCCCATAGTACTCCGTACCTCGCCCTGTCAAACTGCTTGATAAATAATGAACCAAATGAATTTTCTTTTTCTCGGCCTTATCCAGCCCCAAAGAAAATCCCATAAGTAGGGTTACCATTTGGTCGGAGACAAAAATCAGGACAAATTTCTTCCAGCAAAAAATTATCGAAGCTATTGTCATTTTTTGTGGTAATAATAAATAAAACAGGTAATTTGAGACCTGCTTTTGAAAATACGCTAAAAGACTCATATTTAACGTATTTATCTAACAATTCAATTTTGCATATTTGATTTTTTAAGCGTTAGTAGATACCTTAAAATATGCAACACTAGTCAACTGTTTGAAATAAACTTAACAATTGTCAAAAAACGTTTAACGGTTAACGACTAAACAATTCATCTCGTCAAGATTCAACCAAAGAAAAAATTCGTTCGAAATTTTCTTCCCGGATTCAAGATGAAAGTACTGAACAGTTTGCTCCTTTTTTGAATATCCGGCATCATTCATAAAAATCAGGACAAATGCTAAAATATGAAAAATAAATCATGACGCTTAAAATGGGTCTCAAAATCAGGACATGTCCTGCTAAATCAGGACGGATGGTATCCCTACCCATAAGGAACTGTCAAAAAGTTTTTTACAAAATCATTGCAGCATTTTTCGAGTAGGAACGAGACAAATCTCGCTGAACATGTGAAAAGGGCCCAAGTGCCATATGTAAACAAGCCACAATTTCACGTTTTTCAATGAATACAAGCTTAATCTACTCGTACAAATAAGATTGTTTGATTAAGAGTAAATTCTTTTATCAATAAATCTTATTGGTAAGAGCAGATTTCGCTTGTATTGATCAAAAAACGAGAAAATTTGGCGTGTTTACATATGGCACATGGGCCCTTTTCACATGTTTGGCGAGAAATGCAGGGTTGCGCATGTACACTGCCTTCAAAAACAACTCAAACAGTGATTTTATTCAGGGTGTGGTACCATTCGAGTAGTTCATTTTGTACCGACTTTTTTGGAAGATTTCTTCCTGAGTGTTACGTATGTCTTATGTATGTGGTAAAACTATGTCAGTTACAGCATCTTCTAAGGTTTTTTGGTGTTATTTTTTTTCGGGTGAATGATGACTTCCGTGCAGGTACTTAAAAGTAGGTAAATCGCCTTTACCTAAAAGTACCTTCCCGCACTGATTTGCGTCAAAAATACGCATATTTGGGTATTTTTATTTTTCAGTTTTGTCAACACTCCGCTTTGTAAAGAGATCTGATACGTGAAACCCAGTTGCCAAATCGGCAGTTTTTTCATCGCTTATCTCTCTCTGAAGTTGAAATTTTTTCGCGGTGTAGCTACAGTCGGACTCAGGGATACCAAATGTGCAGATTTGTCTGCAAAACGCAGATTTTTTGAGTCCGTGTGCAGATATTTGTTGATTTGCATATATTTGCAGTTTTTCCACGGTTTCTGCAGATTTTTGTTAGAGTCTCCTTATATTTGCGCAGATTTTCTTAAAATGTGTGCAGATTTTTACAGACTTTTGCTTGCGCGAGCGAAATTTTTTCGGATCACGGATACATTTTTTTCAGATTTCGAGCACATTTTTCCGGTTTTTCGAGCAGCTGCAGACATTTTTCAAAAACATCTGACATCTCTGGTCGGACTACACTTTTTACCCTGTAACCACATACATAAGACATACGTAACACTCAGGAATAAATCTTCCAGAGCCGAGAAAAAGAAAATTCATTTTGTTCATTATTCATCGAGCAGTTTGACAGGACGAGGTACGGAGTACTATGGGGCAACGTGTACCAGAAAAAAAAATCAGTGTTACGCATGTTATATATATGTGCTGTAACTGTGTTTTCACGATCCGGAATATACTTTTTCTGTCACTGACTACGCTTTTTCTGTCCCGGACTACACCCGAAAAAAGCAGAGTGTACTTTTGGGAGTTACCAACATATCCACACGTATAGTGCGGTATGCAGTTCGAAAGAAATTTCTTTTCCTATCTCAATCCCATGTGAAAATTAGGTACTGAATCAGGCAGTGAAATTTCTTCTTATAACCGGTACGCAGGAAGGAATCTTCCAAAAAAGTTGGTACAAAATGAACTACTCGAAAGTACCAACCTCTGTTTGAGTAGTTCATGGAGGTTGTGTACCTGCAGAGCCCTGCATTTGTCTCGTTCCCACTCGAAAAATGCAGCATTGATTTTGTCAACAACTTTCTGACAGTTTCTTAAGGGATTTTGTTATGGGTTCGAGTAGAGCCGCGATGAAGAAAATTCATTCCGTTCATTTTCGTCGAGCAGTTAAAAAACTGGTGTTGCTACCGGGTGATGTGGGGCAAAGAGTACAAAAAAAATCGCCAGTGTTACGTATGTCTAAGTATGTGATACTACCACATACATAAGACATACGTAACAATCAGGAAGAAATCTTCCATGAAAGTTGGTACAAAATGAACTACTCGAATGGTACCACACTCTGAATAAAATCACTGTTTGAGTTGTTTTTGAAGGCAGTGTACCTGCGCAGCCCTGCATTTGTATCGTTCCTACTCGAAAAATGCAGCATCGATTTTGTGTTACGTATGTCTTATGTTATGCTCTAAAATCTGGTAACGCGACTTTTATATCGGATTTGACGTTTATAGCATAGCCCTGAGAAAAATCGCCAGTGTCACGTATCTCCAAGTATGTGCCTTTATACCCCGTTCACACTACACCGCATATCACCTGATATCAGGCGATTCGTGCTATCGAGGCCATATCACCATCCATATTACCTGATATCCCATACAATCGAGCTGTCAACAGATATCACCTCGGCTACATGCTATCGCGGATATCATGTTCGAAAACCAATAATAACCATGCTCTTGTTTCCTTCTCTTTTCAATTACCAAAGCAAATGTCAAATCATATCAGCTCACTCTAATGTGAACGCTCGAAGTGATATCCGATATCATCTGGCGATATCCGGCGTAGTCTGAACAAGGCATTGGGGTGTCCATTTCATCACTCTTTCCCCTGTTAGGAACTTTCACGTAACAATAGCGTGAAAAATATTTTGAATGTAGTGCCGAATTTCAAGCCGATTTCTCCGTTTTCAAGCAGTTTAGAATAATTTTTAAAAACTGATGGCATCTCTGGCTATTGGCCTGCAGCAGGCTTTGGGCTTTTACAGAATGTAAATAATAAAGACAATGCTATAAAATATATGTACTCAAAAATTTTAAATATGGCCAAAAGTACTCCACCGAATCCTTTTTCTGGTATGCGGATTGCCGACACGACGTTTTTGAAAGACGTTGAAGGGCGCAGTCCTTGTACAGTATGCGGTGAATCTCGAAAATATTTTTGCTATCACTTATGTTCCTGTAGCTGAATTTCAAGGCAGACTGCCATCCGTTAGCTTCCATCAAGGTACCTAGAACCGTTCTAGGCAGCGTCGCCAGAACTATTTCGTTAAAATCCGTAGATTCTACGGATTTCCCCTCTTTTCTACGGATTTCCCCACCTCTCTGACACGTTCGTAGCCTGTGCTTTTGTATACGCGGGAATGAAATGGCATGCTACACTGCTGTGCTTCATACTGCTATAAACAGCGACATCGATAGATTAGGCAACAGTGAACGGGAGTAAAGAGCACGTCAGATGTCTTTCCTTTGCGGCCATTGTTATTTGGGGCTCGGCATCGAGAGGTTCGTCATAATGGGGGTACTGTCAAACTATAGATAATGAGATTACGGTGTCAGGGAGGTGGATTTCCCATATAAATGTTTTTCCGTAGAAGTGAACAAATCCGTAGATCTACGGATAAATCCGTAGTTCTGGCAAGCCTGGTTCTAGTTACTAAGAACCGATTCAGAAAACTAAAAACCGTTTCAGCCGTCATGCCAACACACAATTTCATCCACCGTAGATAAAAATACAGCTTACGACATCTACTCGCCACTGGAAAAGTAGCAAATGCTAGAACCACAAACAGACGTCACTTGTACACTAGCGCCGCATGGTAATCTTATTGCTAAAATACATTTTCTAACGTAGAGCTACGTCTCTCATGAAGTTCGGCTACATAGGAATAAAAAAAAAAGAAAATTTAACACCGGAAAAAGTGAAGAATATGTCCAATTTTAAATGTTAATAAATCAGTTAGTTTTCGTCGCTCCCAAATGTAGAAAATTATAATTTAGTTATTCGAACTATTGTTTTATTGGAAATTGTCAAACCTTGTCAAAACGCAAATTTCGATCTTTGATTGGCCAGTATATAATTGCTTTCAAGCACAGTCGGCAGAATTTTAGCAGTGTCGTAGCTACTCCGTCTTGCGTGGTGGGGCAAAGAAATTTTTCTGGTGTTTTTTCATGAAGGAAGTAATTTAACAGTAATACATTTAGCTTAAATATACAGCAGCTAATCTGAAAAGTATGAAGAGTTAAAGAATTCGCTGCGTTTATACGAAATAGGAAAACTGCGCAAAAGGGAATGCAATCGCGTGGGGGAGCTAAGACCCCCCCCCCTAGTCCATGAGGAAGCTACGGGCCTGAATTATAAACCAAGTAATTCATAAAGTTTAATATATTAATCAAACTTCTCCCTGAGAGCACAATGGAATTTTTAGTGGAAATTTTCAATTGCTGCTTCAAAATTGCATATTTTCCCAAATTATGGAAAAATGCAAAAATTACACCAATTTTAAAACCGGACAAAAACCCAGCTGAAGTTTCCAGTTATCGACCAATCAGTTTGCTTTCTTCAATAAGTAAACTGTTTGAGAGAATTATTCTTAACAGAATGATGTCACACATCAACGAAAATTCAATTTTTGCAAATGAACAGTTTGGATTTCGCCATGGGCATTCCACAACTCATCAATTGCTCAGAGTTACTAATATGATACGAGCTAACAAATCTGAAGGTTATTCCACTGGAGCTGCTCTTTTAGGCATAGAAAAAGCATTCGACAGTGTTTGGCATAAAGGTTTGATTGCGAAATTGCAAACATTTAATTTTCCAATTTTCCCAATCAAAATTTTAAAAAATTATCTTACTGATCGAACTCTGCAGGTTGTCTATCAGAATTCAAAATCTGATAGATTTCCTGTCAGAGCAGGTGTACCTCAAGGTTCAGTCTTGGGTCCAGTCCTGTACAACATATTCACTTCAGATCTTCCTGATTTGCCTCCAGGATGCACAAAGTCATTGTTCTGCGATGACACAAGCATTTCCGTAAAAGGAAAAAGTCTTCGTGTCATATGCAGTCGATTGCAGAAAAGTTTAGATATTTTTTCTTCCTACTTGCAAAAGTGGAAAATCTCTCCCAATGCTTCTAAAACTCAAATGATAATTTTTCCGCATAAGCCTAGGGCTTCTTTCCTCAAACCAAACAATAATCACGTTGTCAAGATGAATGGGGTTATTTTAAGTTGGTCCGACAAGGTTAAGTACTAGGGACTTATTTATGATAAAAAAAATATTTTCAAAGAGCACATTGAGAGTATACAAGCCAAGTGCATCAAATATACGAGATGTTTATATCCTCTCATTACCAGGAATTCTAAACTTTGTTTAAAGAACAAACTTTTGATTTACAAGCAAATTTTTAGACCAGCAATGCTTTATGCTGTACCGATCTGGTCAAGTTGCTGTTCAACAAAGAAGAAAACGCTCCAAAGGATTCAGAATAAAATTCTGAAAATGATTTTGAAGCGTCCTCCTTGGTTTGGTACACTCGAATTACATAGACTTACTGGTGTTGAACCATTAGAAGCTATGTCAAATAAAATTATTAACAAATTTCGACAAAAATCGTTGCAATCCTCAATTGCTACGATAAGCTCTCTTTATAGCCAATAAGTTAGCAATTAAGTTAGTTGTAAGTTTACTTCCCCTTTTCTGTCAAGTAGGTTTAAATCCTTACGAATGATAAGTCCTAATTGCGAAAGCAAACAAATCCTAACAATTAAAATTACAAATTTCTAACAGTGTTGAGAAGTCACCATTTGTGATTGGACTCACATACTCATTATTTACTAATATTTATCATGAATACTTAAGCTACTAACAAATCCCCCCTTAAAAAAAAAGTAATTCATAAAGAATTATTTAGTCTATATAAGAGAATGTTGGAAATCATATTTTGGTTGATCTGTTTGATCGTTATATGATTGCTTTCCCAAGCACGGTCGACAGAATTATAACTAAGCAATTCAGAAAGATTTATTTTTTTGTTGGTGGCAATATAGCTGCCACTGCCTTACAAAGGGTTAAAACTATAGAAGTACGATATCTTTACTCTCGAGTCTATGACCCGGCGAAAGGCGAAAACAAAAAGAGAAATAACTAACCCAAGTATTATATATATTGACATTCGTTTGTATTCTCATTCCCTAAGTACGTTTTGATTAAACTAGACGCAAAAGTGTACGCTCTCTTTGTTCCATCGATACACGCGGAATCCGAAAAGTCCCCGGTTGATTTGGTGCTTTCTGTCGGAGAATTGTCCACTTTGTAACCTGTCCAGGATCGAAGATCTACGTTCTATAGGATATGGGCCCAGACCGGTGGTGAAAATTGAGTGTATTGTACTTTGCGTGTGGGAAAATAGTTTTCTGAGTGCGCATCGAGTGCGGCCATTTTGCTTTTACGGCGTGGATGATTAATTGCTGCAGGTAGCAGCGGAGAGTGTCGCTGTCAGTGTATTAGTGCGACAGCAGCTTTGTTCGGTTCGGGTCAATCGGTGTGGAGTGGTTTACTCAGATAACGGTTTCTCTCTCGGGTGTCGAGTCGGTGGACACCAACGGCCTAGTCGTGCGTTAGTGTGCGTTTCTAGTAACCCGTGTGGCTGAACGTGCGTTGACAGTCCTGAAAGTATTTTCTCGTGGTGCGTTTCGGTAAATAGAAGAATATGGCTGAGAAATACTTGTTTGCCCGTTTGAATAACAACAATTATTCAATGTGAAAGACGAGAATGGAAATGCTTTTGAGGCGAGAAGACCGCTGGTATGTGATCGACAGTGTGAAACCTGACTCGGTAACCGACGCGTGGAAGAAAGACGACTCGAAGTGTCATGCGATTCTGGTGCTCTATGTGGAAGACAGTCAACTCAATTTGGTTAAGGATTGCAAATCCGCGAAAGAAGTGTGGGACTGCTTGAACAAATACCACCAGAAAACGACTGTAACGTCGCGTGTGTCTTTACTCAAGAAAATTTGTAACCTGAATTTGGCTGAAAGTGATGATTTGGAAAAACATCTATTCGATTTGGATGAGCTTTTTATACGTCTCGCGAGTGCGGGCCAAGCGCTCGAAGAACCATTGCAGATCACAATGTTATTGCGAAGTTTACCAGACTCTTATGATGGTCTGGTCACTGCTTTGGGAAGCCGGCCGGAGGCAGATTTGACGATGTCACTCGTCAAGCAAAAGTGTTTGGACGAGTATCAGAGGCGCGTTGAGCGGCATCCAGAATCGGGGGAAAAAGCCATGAAGTTTCAGCAGAAGAAGAAACTGTGTTTTCACTGCCAGAAGCCCGGCCACTTCCGAAAGGATTGCCGGCAGTGGCTGCAACAGCAGCAGAAGAATAGTGATGGGGAATCATCAAGAGCGAAGGCAGAAAAACAATCCGGGAAGAAAAATAATGTGAAAGCCAAATTATCGTCTGAATTGTTGGTATATAGACAGTGGCTGCTCGAGCCATATGACCAACAATCGGGCTTTCTTTAGTGAGTTGGACGAAAGTAAAGAAGTGCAGGTTGTGCTTGCCGATGGCATGGTATCGAAGTCACACGGAATCGGGGAAGGATTTATGAAGTGTCTCGATGAAGATGGTGGCGTGCGTGAAGTAAAGTTGACGGAAGTGTTGTTCATACCAACGCTAGATAGTGGACTAGTTTCGGTACGAAAGCTGACGAAAAAAGGTTTCCAAGTGAACTTTGCGGGGTCAGCATGTTCGATAGTGAGCGCCGCCGGTAAGACTGTCGCGATGAGCGAGCTGAACGGGAATTTGTTTGTGATGAAAACAGTGGAATATGCTAAGCTCAGTAAGGAGTTACATCATCTGCCGAATTGCCAGCACATGTGGCATCGGCGGTTCCGACACCGAGATCCAGCCGTCTTGGAGAAGCTGAATGAACGTGATCTGACCGTTGGCTTCAAGATGCAGGATTGCGGTTTACGGCAGGTTTGCGAAGACTGCCTAAAAGGTAAGCTTCCACGCACTTCTTTCCCTAAATCTTCTGAAAACAGAGCCAGTAGAATACTCGACCTCGTGCATACTGACGTATGCGGACCTATGATCAACGTGACCCCAGGCGGCTGCAGATATTTGATGACGCTCAACGACGATTTTAGTCGCTATACCGTCGTATGCTTGCTGCGGCAAAAATCTGATGTAGCTGACTGTATCACACGTTATGTGGCCCATGTAAAGACGCGCTTCGGTAGAGCTCCATGTATAATTAGGTCCGACGGAGGCAGAGAATATGTTAACGCCACGCTGAAGGCGTTCTACCTAAAGGAGAGTATTCAAGCTCAGTACACCGCTGCTTATTGTCCGCAGCAGAACGGTGTGGCGGAGCGGAAAAACCGCACATTGCAAGAAATGGCAACGTGTATGATGCTCGACGCAGGACTCGGAAAACAATACTGAGGCGAAGCGGTTATGACCGCCGCTTACGTCCAGAACCGGCTTCCCTCTCGGGTGATAGATAAGACACCATTCGAAAAATGGTTTGGTAAGCCGCCGAAGATAAGCCACCTTCGTGTGTTCGGATGTTCGGCCTACGTCCATATCCCAGACGTTCAACGATCGAAATTTGACTGTAAAGCGCAAAAACTGACATTTGTCGGTTACTGTGAGGATCGTAAAGCTTTTAGATTCCTTGATCCTGGAACCAATGCTATCACGATCAGTCGTGATGCGCGCTTTATTGAGCAGCAAGACAGTCCTCACATGGTTAAGCCCGAAGTGAGCCAGGAGACATCGAGGTCGATCTCGAATGGCCCGAAGCTGAAGCGTCTCAGGAGGAGATAAACTCAGGAGGAGAAGAAGAGTGCGATCAGGAGGTTGAAGGCGAACCTGTTACCTATGACGAAGCTATTCAAGGACCGGAGCAGGATTTATGGCAAATAGCGATGAAGGAGGAGTATGATACCTTGATGCAGAACGAGACGTGAACTCTCGTAGAACTACCTGCTGGCCAAAAACCGATCGGCAGCAAATGGGTATTTAAGAAAAAGGAGGACAGCGCTGGAAATGTCACCAAATACAAGGCACGTTTAGTAGCCCAGGGATACTCACAACAGTTTGGAGTAGACTACGATTCCGTTTTCGCACCTGTAGCTGCTCAAACTACGTTGAGGGTCCTTCTGACAGTTGCCGGCCATAAGCGGATGATGGTTCGTCATCTTGACGTTAAAGATGCATATTTACATGGACGATTAAAAGGGGAGCTGTATATGCAGCAACCCAAAGGCTTCCAGCAACAAGGTAATGAAAAAATGGTGTGCAAACTCCAACGCAGCCTTTACGGCTTGAAACAAGGAGCTAGAGTGTGGAATGAAACGATCCGTGAAATACTCGAGGCGATGGGTTTCAAACAGGCAGAAGCAGACCCCTGCTTGTTCGCGAAGCGTACTCCAAACGGTTTGATCTTGCTTCTGATTTATGTGGACGATATTCTCGTTGCCTGTGTGTCGGAGGAAGAGATTGCGAAAGTGGAGAATGCGCTGAAGAAGATGTTGACCTTGTCGTCGCTGGGGGACGTTAGCTGCTTTCTGGGCATCCGGATCAGCAAAGACGTCAACGTCTACTACTCGATGGATCAACAGGGCTACATTTTGAGAATCGCTAATCGATTCAACCTTGACCGTGCTAAAGGATCTAAAGTTCCACTGGATACCGGTTACTACCGTAGCAGGGAAGGCAGCAAAGTAATGTCCGATAACAAGCAATACCAATGCCTGATAGGAGCACTGCTTTACGTGGCTGTCAACACAAGACCGGATGTGTTAGCGAGCGTTGCAATTCTGAGCCGAAGAGTCAGTGCTCCAACGGAAGCTGATTGGGTGGAGCTGAAGACGGTGGTAAGGTACCTCGTAACTACCAGTAGCTATGTACTACAACTGGTCAGCAGCAAAGAAGAAGCGCTTACATTGGTCGGCTATAGTGACGCCGATTGGAGTGGCGATACGGATGATCTCAAGTCCAACACCGGAAATTTATTCCAACTTGGACAAGCAACGATTGGATGGATTAGCCGCAAACAGACTTCAGTGTCTCTATCCAGTATGGAGGCCGAATACATTGTCCTGTCGGAGGCGTGCAGAGAAGTCTTGTGGCTGCGGAAGCTACTCGAAGATTTTGACGTGAAGCAGAGAGGACCGACTACTGTACTGGAAGACAACGTCAGCTGTATTGACTTCGTCGCAATCGACCGCTCGTCCAAACGATCCAAGCATATTGACACGCGTTTACATTTCGCAAAGGATTTGTCGGAGAAGGGCATTGTGGCTGTCAAATACTGTCCGTCGGCATCCATGATCGCCGATATCCTCACAAAGCCATTAGGCTACCTAAAGCAAAAACAGTTCTCAGAGATGATGGGCCTAACCGAGCCCAACAACCACTTAAGATATCGAGGATATCTTTCCTCTCGAGTCTATGACCCGGCGAAAGGCGAAAACAAAAAGAGAAATAACTAACCTAAGTATTATCACAGATAACAGTTGGATGTCTGTCTAAAACAAAAAACTCCAGAAATCGTGTGTAAGATTTCAAACTTTTACTCGTTTGGAATGCTAACGACATCTTTCTGCAACTTGCGACTCTAACCAGTTTAGTGATGGCAGCGCTGGATTACAGTCAAAGCTGCCAGACGCATGAACATTATCACAGGTTATAGAGTCGCTGTTTTTGCAATGATATAACACTGATTTTGTAAGGTGGGTGTTTTTTTTTTAAATCAACATTAAAACAAACATATTTGTCGTAAATATAAGCTGAGAAGGAATAAAATTGTCGATTGTGTACAAATTACGACTACTCGAAATTTCTACATTAAAAACCGCAACCCTTCTTATGCGATAATATCGATAAAAGCTGTAAAACTATCGGTTTTATTAAATCGTTGACTACTAAGTGGCCTCCCCAGCTGGTCTCGAGGTATGATGCTGGCCCAACAAGCCAGTTGTCGTAGGTTCGAGTCTCGGCTCGGGAGAGACTGTTAGTGTCAGTAGGATCGTAGCGCTAGCCCCGCAATTGTCCTGTACACTCAACAGTTGGCTGCAAAGTCTGTGTATAGTAAACAGAAGGTCAAGTTCCGAATCGGAATGTAGCACCAAGGCTTTGCTTTGCTTTTACTAAGTGTGCGTATTGCGACATGCTAAAAAACCGTTGAATCTTTTTACACATGAAGCGAAACCAGCTTGGATGTCTGTTATCTGTGGTATTATATATATTGACATTCGTTTGTATTCTCATTTCCTAAGTACGTTTTGATTAAACTAGACGCAAAAGTGTACGCTCTCTTTGTTCCATCGATACACGCGGAATCCGAAATCCCCGGTTGATTTGGTGCTTTCTGTCGGAGAATTGTCCACTTTGTAACCTGTCCAGGATCGAAGATCTACGTTCTATAAAAACATGAGTCTCGCCTTCCTCAATTAGGGGGGTAACTACCATTTTAATACAAAATAGTAATTTGTTTTTCATATTTTTTTATTACATATTGATTTTTTTTAAGTAGTAGATTTTTACATTTATTCTGTGTTTTGGTTTGGTGGCTCATCTGGCTTTCCCGTAACCGCAACAGCCGTTGCATTCGGTGTCGTTACAGCCCTGGAACCAGCTGCTAGCAAGTTTGTCAACAGCTGCAGCCCTGACGGCAGCACAGAAGTTAGCTGCGCTTGTGCCATCTGTGCAAGCTGCAAGCTGCCCTGTCGGCATGCGATGGCTGGGGCCGGACTGTGCGGCCGCATAGTCTACTGGAGAGGCCCGTTCGTTTTTAAGCTTAGCTATATATATATATATATATATATATATATATATATATATATATATATATATATATATATATATATATATATATATATATATATATATATATATATATATATATATATATATATATATATATATATATATATATATATATATATATATATATATATATATATATATATATACGTTACACCACGACCGACCGGCCTAGGCGCACCCGGAGCCGAGACGTCAGCAAAAACCCAGCTGAGGCCCGTAGCAACAAGCGGAGGAACCAAACCAGCAACGAAACCATAAATTGACAATCGATGACGACTGCAGGATTCGATCGAACCACGCGGACAAAGGCTGCATCAGAATTGAACCACCGGAGGAACGACGAGTCAGCGGATTTAGTTTATTTAAGCTTTCTAGATTTAATTTTCAATTCAGTCTTGTGTGTAATTCAGTAGTGATCGGACATTAAAGTGTTAATCGTAGTAATAAAGTTTTTTTTTGTTCCCGCGATAAATCACGGCATAATTGGCGCAGTCGCAAGGCCAAGTGGTTAGACAAAGTGAACAGTGTTAACAGAGTGAATATCTAGTATCACAGTCACCGAGTTCTACAAAGAGGAACAGCCCACGTCTATGGCAGACAACTGATACACCCAGCAAGAACAACCCCTGAGTGAACATCAAGGACTTGCGGATATCAGAGGACCGATCCCGCCATTTGGAAACCTACCCCATCCATCCGTCACTTCACACCAAGACTCCAGGAGATGAAAGCAGTAATCTTCCTGTAAGTAACCACAATCATTTTTCTAAGATTAACACAAACAAAACCATACTAATTCAGAGGTGCGAGCCCCCACCAGCGGTAAGCGGACACCTGAAATATCACAAAGTGAAAAAACAAAACTAACAACTAACCGTGAAAGTGCAGTGTAAGTGAATACTGACAACAAATCTATACGCAATACAAAGCGAACGAAGTTAATTTATTATAATGGCCGAGCGCGACTTAATGATCTCACCAGATCTCGCAGCCCCAGAACTTTATGAAGAAGAGCCACAACCAGCTCCTCAACCAGCCCCACAACCGGCAATCACAATTGAGGGTTTACTTCAGCACATAAGAAGTTTAACCCAGAACCAAAATGAGTTGATTGAACAACTCAGAAATTTAAAAGAGAAGGCGGATGATCCTTTTATGCAATTCAGGACTCCAGACCCAATCAAAAATCTAACAACATTTAGTGGAAATAAAAAAGAGACCCATGCATGGCTGGAAGACGCGGAAAATACTCTCGAACTTTTTAGAAGATACCGAGATGAACCAGTGTATAGCCAATTAGTCAGGGCAGTGAAAAATAAAATTACGGGCGAAGCCAAAGAGATTTTGATCGCTGCTGGCAACCCGAACAGCTGGCTAGAAATTAAAGAGGTGATTTTGAATTCCTACGGGGATAGACGTGACCTTACGTCACACATCCAATCATTATTCTACATAACACAAGGGAAAAAGACAATTCCTGAGTATTATAATAAAATCAAAACCATCGACACCGCTATCAAATCGACAGCAGCGACGATGGAAGATTATCAGAATGCAACTAAGGCAATAAACAATTTAGTAAGCTTGATGACGCTTACTAGATTCATAGATGGCCTCACAGACGAATTGTCTATGCATGTGAGGAGCTATCGACCAAAAACATTGGAAGAAGCCTACGCTATAACAACGCAATACGCGAATGCCGCGTACAGGCAAAAATTTAACAAACATTCCAGTTCAACCTCTAACAATTCATTCAATTCAAAACCGTTTTCAAATTCCAACAACGGTAATCAGACGAATACAAAACCCAACTACACGAACAACAACAACAACAGCAACAACAAGCACGGTACACGTTCAACGCGAAACCGAACGGATCAGGGAAATTTAAAACCCCTAGAGGTCCACCGGTGGACGACGACGTTTCAATGAAAACCGCAAAGTCCCGTACGGAGGTGAACAACCACGAAACCAAATCAAAACAAGAAAGCGAATTCAGCAAAAACTACGAGGATGAGTACGACACCTCTAATCAGCTGGAGGAATCAGCTATGAACTCGGAAGACGATGATTACTTCATCGGCGAGGAGTTAAATTTTCACGTGGTAGAAGAGCCACGTCGAAAAATATAAAAAGCGATAACAATTTTGTACCTTATATAATAATTCAAACCTCGAAAGGTGAGATGAAATTTTTGATCGACACGGGAGCGAACAACAATTATATTTCACCCGAGCACGTAAACATTGAAAATTGCAGAACTGAGAATGGAATCAGGGTAACGAATATAAGTGGAACACATAAAATAAACAAATCAGCTTCTTTTGATCCATTTCAGATCAAGAAGAAATTGAAATTTTATATTTTTAAATTCCACAAGTTTTTCGATGGATTAATAGGTTACGAGTCATTAAGGGACTTAAATGCTCAAATCGACATTCGTAATAATTCCTTGAAAATCGGACGAAAAACAATAAAAATGCAAAAAAAATTCCCTGAAGAGCAAGCAATTAACATAAATGAACAAGAATTTCAGTACATCGCACTGAAAACCAAAACGAACGGTGATTTCATAATAGCGAATGAAAAGAAATACAATTCATTCACTATTTTACCTGGTATCTACAGAAGCAGCAATAATAAAGCTTTTGTAGCGATTCAAAATTTCTCAAAATCTTCACAAGAAATAAATTCGAGTGAAATCGAAATGGATGAGGATCCGTTCGATTTAACCGAATTGCCAAAGCAAATAAACATGACAAACTATACCTTTCGTGACGACCAAATGAATAGGGAAGAAAAACAAGCCCTTGAAACGGTGATCGACCAATACAAAGATGTTTTATACGTGGAGTCCGACAAACTGACATTCACACACAAAATAAGACATAAAATTCGAACGGTAGATAGTATCCCAGTCCATACGAAATCATATAAATATCCCTACGTTTATGAAAGCGAAGTACAAAAGCAAGTTAAAAAGATGCTAAACGACGGAATTATAAGAGAATCAATCTCACCATACACCTCACCCGTATGGATAGTCCCGAAAAAGGCAGATGCATCTGGTCACAAGAAATTTCGTTTAGTGATCGACTACAGAAAGCTAAATGAAAAAACTATCAACGACAAGTACCCCATACCCGAGATTACCGACATCTTGGATAAACTGGGAAGAGCTACATATTTCTCAACTATTGATTTAGTTTCTGGCTTCCACCAGATCCAGCTGGCAGAAGAAGACACAGAGAAAACAGCATTTTCTGTGAACGGAGGAAAGTACGAGTTTACTCGCATGCCATTTGGGTTGAAAAACGCCCCGGCAACTTTTCAAAGGGTAATGGACTGTATACTAAGGGAATTAATTGGAGTATGTTGTTTCGTCTATATGGACGATATAATCATATTTTCCAGTTCACTTCAGGAACACAAGAAAAATTTAGCACAAGTTCTAAAAAGATTTAAAGAAGCTAGACTAAAAATTCAGCTAGACAAGTGCGAATTTTTTAAAAAAGAAACGCAGTTTCTAGGTCATACTGTCTCTGAAGATGGAGTAAGACCAAACAGTGACAAAATAGAAATCATAAAAAAATGGCCAATCCCTAAAACAGAAAAAGAAGTTCGTCAATTCTTAGGAACGCTAGGCTATTATAGGAGATTTATAAAAGACTTCGCTAAAATAGTGAAACCGTTGACAGCACTTCTTAGAAAAGACGCGGAGTTTGAGATAACACCCGAAATAAACGCATGCTTCGAAAAGTGTAAACAAATTCTAACGCTAGATCCTGTGTTAATTTACCCCGATTTCAGCAAGGAATTTATTCTTACTACCGATGCAAGCGATTATGCAATAGGGGCAGTACTGTCGCAAGGGCCCGCAGGCAATGACAGACCCATAGCATACGCATCGCGAACTTTAAGTAAAACAGAGGAACGATACTCAACAACGGAAAAGGAATTTTTGGCAATCGTTTGGGCGGTCAAACATTTCAGACCGTATCTATACGGACGGAAATTCAAAATGTTTACAGATCACCAACCACTTACCTTCTCTATGACTAATGCAAATCACCGAATCATAAGAGGTAAACTGGCTTTAGAAGAATTTGACTACGAATTAATCTATAAACCAGGGAAACAAAACGTCGTCGCAGACGCGTTGTCTCGGATAAACCTAAAAAAACATAATCAAGTAAACGCACATTCACAATCATCGATGTCTTTAAACGTGGAACCCTCCGAACGAGAAGAGGAACTTTCAGATGATGAAAGTGACGACATGACAGTACACTCAACGGATACAAGCGATGATTACTTTGTTCCGTGCACTGAGAGACCAATCAACACATTCAGGACCCAAATTATTTTTAAAATCGGAAAAATAGAGATTACGGCATATGAACAGATCTTTCCCAAATTTCACAGGCACATAATAGTCAAACAAAGTTATACGGAAGAAGAAATAGTAGAAATATTAAAGCGGACTCTTAACCCCAGAGGTTCAAGTTGCCTCAAAATTCCAATCTCTTTAGTTCAATTAGTTCAAGAAACTTACCGGAAACATTTTTCAACTAATAGCCCCTACAAAGTTTTTATTTCAGAAACCCTTCTAGAGGACATACGCCTAGATGAACAACAGGATGAAATTGTGAGGGAAACTCATAATCGTGGCCACAGAGGAATCAAAGAAAATAAGAACCAGATAATGCAAAAATATTTCTTCCCACAACTTGATCGAAAGATTAAAATTTTGATAGATTCCTGTGATATCTGCAAAAAAGCCAAATATGACAGGAAGCCACCGAATTTGATAAGAAAAAGCATTTTCGGCAATAACCCTTTCGATCGAGTCCACATTGACATATTCTTTTTAAAAGGTCAAAAGTGGCTCACCATAGTCGATTCGTTTTCCAAATTTGCAAATGCCATACCTTTGGAAACTAGAACAATAGTGGACGTAAAAAATGCTATTACAGAACACATTAGACAATTTGGCAGACCGAAGACTATTGTGAGTGACCAGGAACCTTCTTTCAGGTCTATTGATTTCATCGGATTCCTTAACGACCTAGGAGTCGAGTTACATTTCGCGAGTAGTTCAAATTCAAACGGTATTGTAGAACGGTTTCATTCTACCCTAATCGAAATTTATCGAACAAACAAAATTAAATTCAACGATTTGTCTACAAGAGATCAAATTAATATCGCCGTCGATGTTTATAACAACAGTTTTCACACCGCTATAAAAAATTTACCGCGTAATTTGGTATTCAATCATTCGGGCTCGACAAACATGGAAGAAATTTCGGAAAAATTTAAAAGCTTGCAATCAGCGGCTAAAATCGAACTGGATTAAAGGAAAGCTAAATATGAACAACAAAATAAAGATAACGAACAACCTGAACAATACAACCCAGGCGATGCTAAATACATTAAAATTTCCCAACGAATAACTAAAGACGTAAACCCTTACAAAATAACTACCATAAAAGAGAATAACGATCTTACATTTAAAGACATCAATGACGTAAAAATACACAAAAACAGAATAAAAAAATAATCGTTTAAATCAATAACTTAACTCTCGTTACAGATTAACTTACATCATTCTAATACACGGCACAAAATTTAAAGAAATATCATATAATAATGGCATAATTGCCATAAAACTAAAACAAGTTAGGATAAGAATAGGGTTTGAGAGAGTTATACACAAAATCAATATTAAATCCATTGCAAACAACATTGACTACATAGAAAAACGACAGAAAACCTGAAAATAATAGATCATCTCAGAAGGACCCTTGATTACAAAATCCAATACGCAAGAGGAAAATTGTTGAGTTTATATCCCCGCAGAAATAGAAGAGCATTAGTTAACGCTTTAGGATCAGTAATTAAACTTATTGCAGGCAATCCAGATAACGATGATATGGAAATTATAAATCATAATTTAGAAACGTTAGAAAAGCAGGGAAACTTACTCTCTCAATCTTTATCAAGGCAAATAATTATAAACGAAAGAATTCAGAATAAACTGAATAATATTACAAATATTCTCAAGAAAATAAACAAACAAATTGTAGACCAAAATAATAACTCACTTACGACCAATACGGACTTGGAATACATTAATCTTTTTATGAACCTTGACATGTTAATTCAAATTCTCACTAGCGTAGAAGAACAAATCGAATTTGCAAAGCTAAACATTGTGAATAGAAACTTATTTTCATTAGATGATAAATTGTACATTTATAACAGACTTAAAGCACAAAAATTGAATCTGGATTACTTAGATCAAATATTCCAATACAGCTCAGGAAGCGTAATTGTAAAAGGCGACGAAATCCTAATTTTGGCGAAAATACCCATCCTAGAAGACAACGAGTTCGACCTGATCAACATCCAGACGCTCAACTTAAACAACACACGAATCAGTACAGACATCAAGCTGGTGGCAAAGCACAGAGACATTATCTATAAACAAGAGCACATTTGTGACATCTGCGAAGCAACAACTCTTATCGAAGACGACTGTATCAACAACCTTTTGAATCATTTGACACCAAAATGTGTCCTAAAACCCGTCAGGCAACATATCAGAATACAAGAAATCAAAAAAGGAATCATACTATTGGATACGAATCAACAAGTATTGATTTCCGACTCATGTAATAACTCGAGATTAGTCAACACCCCGACTATTGTCGAAACAGACAATTGTACGATTAAGGTGATGAATCTCACATTTAATGGTCAAAAGCATCTAACAGACCACGAAGAATACCTCATACCAATCTATGGAAGGAAATTCATTCAACTCAACTACTCGGAAGAGCGGAATGAGATCACCCACATCAAACTGGAACACTTAAACAGTCTTCAAGAGATAAAGTTGGACCTGCATCGCTCGAAGAGGACAACAACCATCGGAGGAGGAATTCTCCTCACACTAACCTTTTTCTGCTCTTTTGCAATTTATATCATCAACAGAAGAACCAAATCTAAGGAAGATACCATCCTGAAAATCCATAAGCATGCTGAAACCACCACGGAACCTAAAGGAACCATTAGAAAAGGAGAACCCGCAACCTTACCGAGGCTCGTCCTTTTCGAAAAATCGTCCGAGGACGGACGACAATCTAAGAGGGGAGACGTTACACCACGACCGACCGGCCTAGGCGCACCCGGAGCCGAGACGTCAGCAAAAACCCAGCTGAGGCCCGTAGCAACAAGCGGAGGAGCCAAACCAGCAACGAAACCATAAATTGACAATCGATGACGACTGCAGGATTCGATCGAACCACGCGGACAAAGGCTGCATCAGAATTGAACCACCGGAGGAACGACGAGTCAGCGGATTTAGTTTATTTAAGCTTTCTAGATTTAATTTTCAATTCAGTCTTGTGTGTAATTCAGTAGTGATCGGACATTAAAGTGTTAATCGTAGTAATAAAGTTTTTTTTAGTTCCCGCGATAAATCACGGCATAATTTATATATATATATATATATATATATATATATATATATATATATATATATATATATATATATATATATATATATATATATATATATATATATAAATATATATAATATATAAATATATATAATATATAAATATATATACTAAAAACTTACCTTCACCTCGCTGATGAATAGGTTTGCCCTATTTCTCTTGTTGCAGAGCTTGCAAATCTGTAAATAAATACAAATACATTTATATCAATAATTATAAAATAATACGTTTAAAAGAATACTTACATCGGTGTGGAAATTGTTTTGATTCGGAGTTCTCCTAGCAGTAAAATCCTATATTAGGAGTTATCAGCTTTAAGCTGTAAATTTCAATTTTATTTTAGAAATGTTAAATTTGATAATAATATTTACTGTATTTGTGATGACGGTGAGCATGGTAGCTTGTGTACCACTAGTGTGCTGATTAAAAAACTATTTTTTTGTGTGAAATCAAGTGCTTTTGGTGATCTAGTGCTAGTGATCCGACGGCATAATTGGATATCTCAACAGATAAGTAGAAGTGTCTTTGAATGCTTTTAATTTATTCTGTTTTTAATCGATTTATTTTATACCAGCGCCGATCAACGCATCTATGTTATATAGACGCTACGGCTGCTGATTGAAATTTCATTGTTGTGTTTTTTCATTGTTCGTTTGCCTTTACCCTCCGTTGCTGCTGGACGAGTCCAGCGTATTGGTCTGCAGCAGCTTCGGCTTGTTTGCAGCGGGAAGATGGATTGTGGCAAATGTGGTAATATCATTCGCATTAGCGACGATCCGGTTGTTTGCGTCGGTAAATGCAAATCTCAGTTCCACAGAGTTTGCACGCCCCTTACGAAAATAGCAGCGAAAGTCGTTAATGATAATGATAATATTGTGTTTAAACGTGTATCGTATTTATCAGCCTGTGATGACGGTGAGAAAGATGATGTTTTGAGAGAGTTGACAAAGATGAGAGATGCCTTATCATTTGTCTCTCAGTCGCTCATAAATAATCAAAACAAAATTGAAATCCAGATAAATCTAGCGTGAGTTTTCAAATAGGCGTATGTCGCAAAAGTAAACAAATCGAGCTAATGTTCGCATGATTTAGCAAATTTTATTTCACTTGGTGTAAATTGATCATTTGTACCAAAACATATTAATTTATACTTTAAAATTCAAAACAACGCAAACGTCCTATGTCATCTTTTCTCAGTGTGTTCGCATTTGTTCTATACACCCTTTTCTCGGTAAATCGACGCATCTGTCAAAACAAAATAACATCGCGCACACTGCAGATAGGATCGTAGTAAACCGACGTATGTAACAACAATTTAGCAGAAAAAATGTTCTGCAGATAGGTCGTGTTCGTTTTTCGTATACCAGTGTGTTTCATGTTTTCTTTAAAGAGATATAATCGAGCTTGAAACGTGAACCATTGAACCATTTTGTTACGATGGATTCCAGTTGTTGGCATGTTTTGCTACTACGTTGAACTGCAGGCCTCCATTGGGAGAAAGCTTACTATTGAACACAAGTTGATGAAAACTGGGCACTCCCATATGGAGGTTGACACTGTTCATGCGGCGATTGAGAGAGCGAAACGAAGGACGACGGCTAATATTGAAATACCGCATGACTGGGCTTTATTTATTTCTGCGATTACACGGTCTGTACCATTCAAAGTAATTGAACTGCAGCAAAAACACTTCCTTACTTTTAAGCTTCTTTGTGACCGGTACTCTATGCCAAAAAAGACACCGGAAGGAGAAATGGTGAGATTTAAAGACATCATGGTGTTTAGGTACAGCACTGACGCTCCAGGGAAAGTTTTTTACAAATACGACCCAGGGCAAGACTTTTTCGAAACTGTTCATCTTTTACAGCAAACGGCGAAGGTCGGGAATATTACGTTGCATCCCCTGAACACTGAGCCACTGACTTTACCGGATTCCAAACTCAACGACCTTCGGGGTCTTCTGCCATATATATGCAAGCAAGATTATTATAAGACATTCCTGAAAAAATTGGTTCCTACCAAGAGGGGACGTAAAGCTAAGTCAATTAAAGAAGATAATTTCGAAGACGATATGGATGCAGAAGTAGCAGAAGAAGAAATGCCACTAGATTGATTTGCTTACTTTTTTTTCCACTACTTTTTGTTTATTGTTCCATGTTTATTTAAATGTAAAAATAAACTTTTACACAAAAGCTACATTATTCTACAATATTTTTCTTCATGTAGTCCTTCAGGAATGGGGTGAACTGTTTCTCGTCGCCTAATCCAGTCTGTACCAGGCGATGACTCAGCATGATGTCGACACTGGATTCGGTGAAATTTTCGGTGCAGGGGAATTTGCGCCATCCACCTGGACACCTCCAAGGGTGCGCGACACACGCTTCCCGTTAATTCTGTACATCACATCGTCAACCAGCATCAGCTTGTATGTGTTCGAGAGTATCTCATCTCCGATGAAAATATCCTTCCAGATTTTCATTACAGAATGGAAAGAAATATACAGCTAGAATAATAAACACTACGCTACGTCCACTAGAAGATCTCGCCGGGAAATTCGAGAGAGAGCTAAGCATTGCTTTTTATGTGCTACCGAATAACATTCGATCGGTGCTTCAATACGAGTGCTGGTTGTCTAATTCCTAGAAAAATATATCACAGTTCTTGTATCATTCAGAAAAAATAGTAAGAATCAACTTACTTTCAATGCTTTTCCATCCAAACTTGATGGTTATCAAACCGACTCTCTGAAATAAACTGATTAATACTGGTGTATCCGATTTGACGTAAAATAAAAACAATTAGCTCGAGCGACGAATAGTATAGGGCGTATGTAAACAAAGAACTGCCACAACGACGAATCATTAGGGTGTATGTAAAAATTACACGACAAAACGGCGTAAAACATTTTTTTATCAAATTCGCTAGGAAAATGACAAAAAAACAGTATGTTGAAACATACAATAAAAACATATTTTTTTCACTTAACTCTTGCTAAAATCAAACCCGATCATAGAGCAAACAATTTTAAATAGCATTTATTCATACAAATAGAAATTTGTTACTCCATTTTCTCAGATTCTTGCTGATGTTACATACGTCTATTTGAAAACTCACGCTTGAAATGTTGCTGTTTCTAACGCGATCGAGACTATTTTGAAATCTGTCAGCGATTCTCTTCGTGAGAGTCTGGTAAACATTGAGACCAGTGTTGCCAGAAAGCTGGATGATTTCAAAAACCAAATAGTCTTAAATACCGATCGCGATAGAAATAATGGTCCAATGAACAGAAAAAGGAGCCGAAATGAGAGAACGGTTCACTTTGAATCGGACTCTAACCCCAGTAAAAAGATGTTACTAGTACGTGATGACGAGGTTTTTTCAGAAAGTATACCATCATACGCGAATGTTTTAGCGGGTTCGACTGGGAGTATATCAAATTAATTACAGAAAAAGGAAAACCGTAAGGCTCGGCCGGTCATTGTGATCAAACCGGTCGAGACTTCTCAATCTAGTGAAGATACTAGATGTTTTTTGAAAAAAACATTAGATCCAAAAATCCACAAAATCGAAACTTTAGAAACGGTAAGAATGGCTCGATAATTGCAGAGTGTGCAGTAGGGGATAATGTTGAGGTTGTTAAAAAAGACATTGAAAGCAACCTGGGTGAACGATATAATGCTGTTATTCCCACAATCGCGAAGCCTAAGTTGAAGATTGTGGGAATGAGTGATCTATATTCCTCCGATGAATTACGAGTTTTTGTACGAGAGGCCATAAATGTATTGCGTTGCTTTAAATGTGGCGAATTTGGTCATAAAAGCACAGAGTGTGTTAATCCTGAGACATGCTCTAAATGCAGTGAAAAGCACAAAACATCGGAATGCGCTTCAACTGATTATAATTGCGTGAATTGTTTAAAACATAATAAGTTAAAAATGAATTTGGACGCGAAACATCCAGCATCAAGTTCGCAGTGTCCAGTGTTTCGGAGACTGTTTGAAAAAAGAAAAAGCAACATGTTGTCAAGTAAATAGCAGCTGAAGAAAATGCAATGTGAAAGGAAATTAGAAATAGTTTATCTTAATCTTGCTGGTTTATCCACAAATTATGTTGCTTTGTGGAAAAAAAAGACCAATGTTAGTATTGCTGGCTGAAACTCACATAGTGGAAGCTGATGCATTTGATCAATATAGTATTCCGGGTTATAAAGTTGCTTTTTGCCTTTCACATTCCAGACATACTGGTGGGGTTGCTATTTACGCCAAGGAATCAGTCAAGTTAAACATTCTATCAAACGAATCTGTTGAAAACAATTGGTTCCTGGGAATATCAGTTCAGAGAGGCATGACGATGGGAAATTTTGGAATAGTCTACCATTCCCCCAGTTCAAATGACCAGCGTTTTTTGGAAATTTTAGATAACTGGTGGGAAAATTTTGTTGATTTGAACAAATTAAACGTAATTGCTGGTGTTTTCAATATTGATTGGCTTGGTGGATCGAACTCGAATCAATTCAAGCAATTAGTCGGTTTTTTTTTAAATCTAAGACAAACAGTTTTTCAATTTACAAGAATTTCCAGGCACTCGTACCTTGATTGATCATGTGTTCTCCAATTTTGATAATGTTAATTCCTTCACTGAGGCCGATTATAAAATAACAGACCATGAGACAATTTGTATTTCAATTGAAAACGATCAAAACCGAGAGGATAAAGTAAAAATAAAGTGCTGGAATAGTTATTCGAAACAAGCAATGTCTCAGCTTGTTTCAAGAAGTTTGAATTTTCATCCAATAACTGGAGATTTGGACAATAAAGCAGCTGTACTAACCAATACGTTGGAAGACTCTAGTTTCTGAAAAATTTGTTGAGTTACAAAATTCGAACAGCTGGTACTCTTTAGATCTTGTGCGTTTAAAACGTAAAAGAGATAAATGTTATAAAAATTTTTGTAGAAGTAATGATAACGATGATTGGAACAGGTACACCGGGGCGCGAAACATATATTCACGCACCTTGAAAAAGGTTAGATGTGCATATATACAACGGAAGATCGATCAACATCAAAATAACAGCAAAGAGTTATGGAAAACTTTAAAAAAATTAATGAAAAGTAATAATACATTATCACAGTCCATAACTTTTGATGGTATTGAAGAAAACTCCGCGCGAGTTATTGCAAATAAATTTAACAGTTATTTCGTTGAAAGTGTTCAATCGATCAATCAAAGTATTGATGTGGTCAATGAACCTGACGAGGTAATACAGTCGATCCATAATAACTGTAGATTTGATGGCTTTCATCCTATTACTTTTGCAGAGTTGAAAGATATTTGTTTCTTTTCGAAGAGATAGGCTGGTATCGACAATGTCAACGCAAAAGTAATACAAGATTGCTTTCATGTAATTGGACACGACTTGCTGGACCTTGTCAACGAATCTTTACAAACAGGGCACGTGCCTGAAGTTTGGAAGGAATCTCTTGTGGTTCCTATCCCCAAAATAACTGGGACGGATAAAGCCGAAGAGTTCCGCCCCATTAATATACTGCACACATTAGAGAAAATTTTGGAGCTAATTGTTAAAGGCCAGCTAATGCATTATTTAAACAGTAATGATTTGCTGATCCCAGAACAATCAGGTTATTGAGAGGGACACTCTTGTGAGTCTGCATTGAATTTGGTGTTAGCAAAATGGAAAGAGAAAATCGAGGCTAAAGAAACTATTTTTGCGGTGTTTCTGCATCTAAAACGCGCTTTTAAAACAATTTCTAGGCCCTTATTGTTGCAAACACTAAAGCGCTTTGGTATCGTAGGGACAGCATATAAATGGTTTGAAAGCTATTTGTGTGCTAGAACTCAGAAGACTCGTTTTTATGATTCTGAATCAGTTTCCATTGCTAATACACTGGGTGTACCGCAAGGAAGTGTTTTAGGGCCCATTTTGTTTATAATTTATATTAATGACATGAAGCGAGTTTTACGGTTTTGTGATGTAAATTTATTTGCCGACGACACTGTTCTGTTCATTGCGGCTAAAAATCCAAATCATGTTGAAACACTTTTAAACCAAGATTTACATTATCTGGCGAATCGGTTAAATTTTAAACAACTTAAGCTAAACATTAGCAAAACTAAATATTTGATTATTTCTTCGGCCAACTCCAGACCAGACGTAAATATTGCAAATAATGGTGAGACGATTGATCGCGTGAATGAGTTAAAATATCTTGGAGTAATCATTGATGACAAGTTAACTTTCAAGTCTCACATTGACAACGTCATCAGAAAAATGGTTTAAAAATACGGTATTCTGTGCCGTTTAAAAAATGAATTGACTGTTATTAGTAAAATTTTGTTGTATAAGTCAATCATTTCACCACATATAGACTTTTGCTCATCTATCTTATTCCTTGCAAATAATACACAAATATTGAGATTACAGCGGTTACAAAATGAAGTAATGCGATTAATATTGAGATGTAATAGATACACTTCCTCGAGTTTCATGCTGGACGCGTTGCAATGGCTTTCTGTGAAGCAACGAGTATATTTTTTGACAATGGTGTTCCTTTATAAAATTTTTAATAATATGCTGCCTCGATATTTGTGTGATCGAATTGATAGGGGAAGTGATTTTCATAAGTACAACACTAGAAACGCGGAAGACGCTAGAACACCACACTTTTTATTTAGTAGATCACAGAACTCTCTGTTGTACAAAGGAATTAACTTTTTCAATTCGATGCCCAGACAAGTGAAACGTGCAGCAACAATGGTGGAGTTTAAAAGGCTTTGTATTTCACACATAAAATCTGTTTTGTAGACAGATTTCAACGAATTTTTTGTGAATTAATAAAGAAGATTGTAAAATTTAAGTATTTTTTTTTTCAAAATTTATCTGGTACACTAAGTTATTATATTCATTGATGATGATGGATTTTTGTTTGAATATAGCTAATAATATTAAATAGTAGAGTTAAAAAAAAATGAGTTGACTACACATGTTTGAGCCACGCGCGCGTAGACTGACATAGACAATCTGGATACTGAGTACATCAGGGTTAAACCCCTGAAATTGAAACAAAAGGCATATCGGGTTGATAAGTTGCTTTTTGGTTTGTAATATTATATATATTTTCATCAAGATTTTCAATATTTATCTGTTTTCACGATTTAGAACAAAGGGTTGGGAGAAAAAACTGAAAAGGCTTGGGTTTGCCTGTGGACTGTAAAGCTCGTTATCGAGAACTATAGTATCATAGGATCTCTCTCGTAGTTTTGGATCGTTATCCAGAACCAATTCTGATCAGTTAAAGCTCTTAAATGTTAGGTTCGATTCCTAACCAAATCCAGATAATTTTCGGGTTGGAAACGGTCTGGATGAGCCTTGGATCAATGATGTTATTGGAAAATCGTTTTTTTTTAAATTTTCAAATTATTGGTATTCTTTTGAAGGGTTACTATGTCTGTATTAAAAAACCAGTCCGTTATTTGTTTGCCTACTGGTTGCATTGTATGTCTTTAAATAATATCTTTATTAGATAAATCGACCAGCTCAAACCGATGTAGGGGTATGAGGTGGGACCATCATCATCATCATCACTAAATATACTCACAGTTTAGTCTCCTCTTATTCTTATATAAATTTCACACAGTATAATGTTTTTCTAATCAAAGAACTTAAGTAATAGTGATATGATTAACCTTTATAACTCGTGGCTTCTAACTTCTTTAATTGAATAGATCTCCTTCGATTTATGAAAAATTGGCAACACAAATGTTGCCAGATATATTTTTCTTTTGATAAATTGTATGAAGACTTCAAACTGACGTAAGCAGAGTTGTCAAAAGGGTGAGTAATTTATTACGAACTTTGCATTATAGCGTCTGCCATTATGGCTCGTAATAAATTACTCACCCTTTTGACAACTCTGCTTACCGCAGTTTGAAGTCTTCATACAATTTATCAAAAGAAAAATATATCTGGCAACATTTGTGTTGCCAATTTTTCAGAAATCGAAAATCTGACGTAAGCAGAGGGGTTCGCATATTACGAACACGCATTATAGCGACCGCCATTATGGTGCGTAAAAAGCTGGATACTGAAAATCGAAATTGACAGTTATGTTAAACCGAATGGCACCCAGACTAAAAAGAAAAAGTTTGCGCAGAACTTTTCGAAACAATTTAAGAGGTAAACCAGTGTTACCTAGAGATTCTCAGAGAGAGAGAGAGATGAGCGATGAAAAAACCGCCGATTTGGCAACTAGGTTTCAAAAAAGTTCCATAGCTCGGCTCATCCCCACTCGTTAAGGACGAGATTGCACATGGTGATGGGGTTGGGTATATGTAACAATGTGGACATGGTACCATCAATGGTATTTTCCACTTTCCATATAACTTTTTTTAAATAATTCTGCCGAGTGCGTGTACCGGTAAGATATATGTAGCTGAAAAGTTCCGTAACTCGGCTCATCCCCACTCGTTAAGGACGAGATTACACATGATGATGAGGTTGGGTATATGTAATAATTTGGACATAGTACTATCACAGACAAACAGACGTGCCACTCGCTGACGATTTCATCGACCAGAAAAATAACGATTATTTTGCTTAGTGGGCAATAATGCCGCGAGTGTCGCTATAGGCAAGCGTGCATTCATTATCAAAGACAAAAACCATTAGTAATGCCACTGGTGTTGATTTAAGCAAGCGTGCACCCCTATTATCAAAGACAAAACCCGTTTTACGAAAATAAGTTAGTAGGCAATGAGCTTACATGGTGGCGCATGAGTGTAACGTTTCGAACGAGGACGAAGTTTTTTAGGAATTTTTTTTCGAAGAGGCACGTCTGTTTGTCTGTCATTGGTATATTACACTTTTCACATAACTTTTTTTAATAACTCTGCCGAGTGTGTGTACCGGTGAGATATATGTAGCTGAGATATATCAAAAACATCATATCAAGAAGACTGGGAACTCTGCCTGAGAATGAGCGACAGTTTTGGCAGCGCAGTCTTTTAAGTAAAAGTGAAACTGACGCATGCTAGTGTGTGTACTGGCGATGCGAATGCAAGCCGAACGCACAGGCTGGACCACCGCATACGCACACTCTGTCTTCGCAGCGATGTAATTGCCAGCACTTTCATAGCAAACTTCCACCTTTATTAGATGAAGTGCGCTATTTGATTTGACGCTTGTCATTTGTATGGGATCAATCCAGAGATGCCAGTCTTCTTGATATAATGTTTTTGGATATATGTAGCCAGTCGTCGTAGGTTCGAGTCTCGGCTCGGGAGAGACTGTTAGTGTCAGTAGGATCGAAGCGCTAGCCCTGCTATTGTCCTGTACATCAAACAGTTGGTCAAGTTCCGAATCGGAATGTAGCACCAAGGCTTTGCTTTTTGTCATCAATGGTATATTCCACTTTTCATATAACTTTTTTTTTAATAACTCTGCCGACTGTGTGTACCGGTAAGATATATGTAGCTGAAAAGTTCCATAACTCAGCTCATCCCCACTCGTTAAGGACGAGATTGCACATGGTGATGAGGTTGGGTATATGGAATAAATTGGACATAGTACCATCATTGGTATTTTCAACTTTTTATAACTGTTTTTTAATAACTCTGCCGAGTGTGCGTACCGGTGAGATATTTGTAGCTGCAAAGTTCCATAACTCGGCTCACCCCACTCGTTAAGGACAAGATTGCACCTGGTGATGGGGTTGGGTATATGTAACAATTTGGACATAGTGCCATCAATAGTATTTTCCACTTTTCACATAACTTTTTTTAATAACTCTGCCGAGTGTGTGTACCGGTGAGATATGTGTAGCTGAAAAGTTCCATGACTAGGCTCATCCCCACTCGTTAAGGGCAAGATTGCGCCTGCTGATGGGGTTGGGTATATCACAGATAACAGACTTCCAAGCTAGTTTCGCTTCATGTGTAAAAAGATTCAACGGTTTTTTAGCATGTCGCAATACGCAGTATGGTGACGCTAAGAACACTTAGAGCAAGCGCACCGGTGAGTTGCCATTTGAGTTGCTATTTTCACAACGCTGGCTGTTGCTATTTTGGATAGCAACCGATTTTCGCACCGGTCGTTGCTAATGGGGATTACCAATTCCACTATTTCTTTTTCACACCGGCAGTTGCCAATTTCTGAAGACCGTCACTAGCCAGCGTTGGCAAAATGTTTGTTTGTGATGTATTTCGCATATTTTTTGCGGATCTAGTAATAACCAACTTATCCGTCAGTCAATCGTTTCCGGAATGATCTACGTTCTTTCTACTTCATAAAATGTTCCCTCCTTTTCACATAACTTTGTTTTAACTTTGTTTCCGTTCTCCCAAGTTATCGATAACATAATTCTTTTGCAGATTTTTTCACTTGTGCGTACATAAATTTTTTCATCCTTATATGTTTATTTAAAGTAATTCCGTTAAACTGGGCACGTCCCGCAACGTTGGCTTAAATGACTATTCTACTGAAAGCTGGCGAACTGTCATTAGTTGTATTCTGTATTTCATGCTGTCTCGGTTCCCACAGTTTGCTATTATTATTTGAAAATTTGCCGCCAAAAAGAACTTAAAGATAGAACGAGTAAATTGTTTTCGATTATTTGTTTGATTTTAGTGATGAAGAAAGTGATTTCGCAAAACAAATTTCCTTATACGCGATTAAGAAAATGGTTTTTGGAAAGATTCGGGGCGACTTTCAGCCTAGTAAATACCCAAAAAAACGCCATACGGAGGAAGGTTCCATCCAGCGTTTTAACAACGGTCTATACCGATGACCATTTCCAACGCCGCTTTCGAACGCATCTTAGGTTGTTTTTGAAGATTGAAACAGCGGTAAAGGAGAAAAATGGATTTTTATACAACAACCGAACGAAACGGGAAAATAGTTAGTAATACTCCCGAGCAGATTTGCTCAAACCCTCCAGGTTTATTGAATATTGGCCAATCTTGTGAGGATTTGAGCTTTCCGCATAGTTTAGGTTGCAGACCAAAATGCCAACCAAAATGGTCATCTCAATAAAAAACCTATACAAAATGTTTACCTGCCCGAAAAAACACCCTGTGCAAAATTTCAGCTCAATCGGAAATAAAATTGAGTAGTGGTTCACGCCGACACTTGCGTCCTACGACGTGTTTAACAAGCGCGGCAAAACACTTCGTCTTCCGAGGCCGACCAACTGATTCCGCATTCAAAACACTCGTCATCTTCGTAGTATCATTACGAACATTCACTATCGAGCACAAAAAAAAAACAACAGTTTGACATTTCATCAAATAACAACGATTCGGCTCGTTGCTATCGCGTTGCCAAATTTAATAACTCGCTACTACCCGAGGTGGGGATTGCTATTTCCCAAACCAACATAGCAACGCCCGGTGCGGTTGCCGCGTTATGGTGGGAGTTGCGAAACTAGCTTTAGAAACTTCAATTTAGCCACTGGTGGGCTTGCTCTTAGTAGTCAACGATTCAATAAAATCGATAGTTTTACAGCTTTTATCGATATTATCGCAATAAGAAGGGTTGCGGTTTTTAATGTAAAAATTTCGAGCAGTCGTAATTTGTACACAATCGACAATTTAATTCCTTCACTTCCGATATTTACGACAAATATGTTTGTTTTAATGTTGATTTGAAAAAAAAAAAACACCCACCTTACAAAATCAGTGTTATATCATTGCAAAAACAGCGACTCTATAACCTGTGATAATGTTCATGCGTCTGGCAGCTTTGACTGTAATCCAGCGCTGCCTGTGCGGATGTCTGTTATCTGTGGGTATATGTAACAATTAGGACATAGTGTCATCAATGGTATGTTCCACTTTTCATATAACTTTTTTTTAATAACTCTGCCGACTGTGTGTACCGGTAAGATATATGTAGCTAAAAAGTTCCATAACTCGGCTCATCCCCACTCGTTTAGGACGAGATTGCACATGGTGATGAGGTTGGGTATATGTAATAATTTGGACATAGTACCATCATTGGTATTTTACACTTTTTAGAACTGTTTTTTAATAACTCTGCCGAGTGTGCGTACCGGTGAGATATATATATAGCTGAAAAGTTCCATAACTCGGCTCATCCCCACTCTTTAAGGACAAGATTGCACCTGGTGATGGGGTTGCGTATATATAACAATTTGGACATAGTGCAATCAATAGTATTTTCCACTTTTCATATAACTTTTTTTTAAATAACTCTGCCGAGTGCGTGTACCGGTAAGATATATGTAGCTGAAAAGTTCCATGACTAGGCTCATCCCCACTATAGACACTATATATATTCAGCTTTCCACGAGCGGTTATGGCGGATAGTGCACGCAGCCCTTTTTGACGTTTTCTGTAGGTCAGGGAATTTCCAATCGCAGTAACGGAGTAGAAAATATCACAACATCGCAATTCCGTCGTGCGCATGCGCGGATCATAATAAACAAAACTGTTTATTAAAGTTGCTATGCTACGTTGCAAACATTTTATGTTTTTCACTCCGTTACTGCGATTGAAAATTACCCGACCTACAGAAAACTTCAAAATAGGCTGCGTGCACTGTCCGCCATTACCGCTTATGGAAAGCTGGATAGACCTGCGAAGTGGATGATAGCAACACTGGAATCGCTGGTTTTTTATACTGTTGTTATTTGTTTGATACGAATTTTTCATTATGTTCATTTTGGCTCGCTCGTTTGACAATTGTTTTGGCTCGCTGCGATTCAATCCGCAGGTCTATATATATAGTGTCTATAATCCCCACTCGTTAAGGACGAGATAGGTGATGGGGCAAGACATTTGGAACGTATTGCGTTTAGTGATATCAATGGTATTTTTCACTTTTCATACAACTTTTCTCAACTAATTCCGGATCGGGAATGCATAAGGTGATGCGGTTAATTATAAACAACAAATTAGTCGTTTATGTTGTTTTCATGATTTTCATCCGCCACCAAATAACTTGGTTTTTTAACTATCGAAACTTTCGGAATGTTTTAATATAGTTAACATACTCATTCTATTCTCGAAAGATGTTATTTTATCACTAACACGTTTTTTGGTACCTGGAGCGGTTCTTGGTACCTAAAACGGTTCTTGGTACCTGAACCGGTTATGGTTCTTCTAGTCTTGGACAGATGGCGCTGCGGTAGTTTTGCGTTCTTTCAGTTTTATTCCCGCCACGTATAACTACAAACTCCCACGCTGCTTTATTTTCACTCTAATTTGATTAGGATCTACTCAGTTTGGTATTCTTATGCAAAATGTCAAAAAGTGAGTTATCGGGTACTGGATAATTGAGTAACATTTACCCAAATTTTCATAATTACCATGTTTACTCAGTTTTGAGTTATTATCCATGATGTTTACTCACCCCTGAGTATATGTATATGTCAAAAGTTTTCAACAGCGATATTATCTGTTTCCGAAGAACAATTGGTGTCGCTTTTTATTCGTTTGCTAGCAGTAAGTATTTGATCTTTCATCAAATCAATAATTTCCTAATAAATTACATTACAAATAACATGTAACAATATTCCATAACAATTTTAGCCCAACATCATTATTGCAGAGGATTTGAAAACATAAAAAAACATCTCTTCAAAATGAACAACCGCATGTTGTGTGTCCTGCGATGCCGTTTCAAGTCGGGCTTTTATTCGTGATAATGAACGGAAACATTTGTATCGATGTACAGTGCCCGATAAATGCAATCGATACAATTTAAATCCTTCGCAGTGTTTGGTGACGGATGATGACGGATCTTCTGGTGTGCGTACTGTACAAAAACATGAGCCACAGTTCACGGGCAACTATGAACCGCTTGGTTGCCGCATTATATAAAGACACGTGAATGATTTAAAACTTTTATAATGTTTCGATGAAAAATAAATCTAGGATTTTGATTGTTCTGAATTTATTTTATTTATTGAGTCAGATTTACAAAAACCAGAAATCATCGAATTTCCAAATTTAGGCAAACTGGGTAACTTGTACTCATTTTCATTAATTCCTGGTTTGCATAAACAGAGTAGATTCTAATCAGTTTTGGACGTATGACGTCCTTACTCAGAAGTGAGTAACTCTGTGTTTGCATCCACTTCTAGAACCACTCGCTGATTGGTTGAAATTGAAAACCTCGAGTGCGTTAAAATTTATCATCAGGCTTGCTGGCAGTGTTGCTGAACAACATGTTTCGTTGTTTTGATTTATGTTTTTTTATGATGTCACCTGTTACAATATAAAATGTTTTCAAGTGAATATCCAAAATGAAGTTCAAAGCGTACAAATACGGGTGTAGTAAGAGATTCGACTTTGATCATCACTTATATCAATTACCAAAAGATCTAAAAGTGCGCAAGGAGTTAAAACGGTTTTGCGTAAAGAATAAGAACAGCATACCGCTGCTCAATGTCGGAAGTAAATAGTGTAGTGTAAGCTTATTTCTACTTTTGAATCCATTCTGGATTAGGTTTGAAATATATATGTTGAGGTATATTGCTTGTGCGGAGAGTACAATGCAGTTGGGGGCAATTCTCGCTGAAACCAGGCCACTAGTGATACGAGGTCTTTGAAAATTGATTTTTTTATTTTAGTTCGATTGAACGCAGTAAAAAATTAATAACTGCACATAAATTTGTTCCATTCAGTGGACCCCTTGTTCGCCAAGGGGTGACCAAATTTTTAGAAAAGTGAAAATCGAATATTTTTATCGAGCTATATTTCAAATATTTGTCCCAAAACCCTCTACAAACAGCATTTCATTATACAGGAAACATCTAGGGCTTTCATGTGGAGTATTCAAAAGTTTGACCGCCATCTTGGATTCGCCGCCATTTTGAATGTTATTATGAAAACGCGTTTTTGAACAGGTTGGCAACCACCGATTTTAATTCTGAGACAACCATTGGAAAAAATCCTGCAAGATACATTTAAAAAATCAGGTGTGTCGCGAAAGAAACGTGGCCGTCGAGCCAATTTTCTATACCGAGTTTTAACATTTCCAACGCGCGCCGCGCGATCGATATAGCAGCAAGCGCTGCTTGCCACGCGACGCACACCGTTTAGTATGCTGGAAGTACATGTTTTGAATAGGTCTTTATAAACAACTTATTTGGATAGGGTAGAACTGCCATAGATGGACTACTGTCTTAAGTGGACCAAGCGTTTGAATTCAAAACCTACTGTGGTTCCGGTCTGGGCATTAAATTTTATCCATTTCCCAAGGATGCTAAAAATTGACAGTTGACAGTTGCTAAAAATATGCGTGAATCTGAGAAAGATATTCCAAATTTGAAAATCCCACGCAATAGTCGAATATGCAGAGAAGATATTTTTTTATTATTATGTTATTACAACGATCAACTACATTGTAACGTGAAATTAAGCTTTTCTTCACAAACAACCATTTTACCCTTGATTTTACAATCTCCTAACTGGTTTCGAGGTACGATGCTGCCCTAACAATCCAGTCGTCGTATGTTCTCGAAACCCGGCTCGAGAGAGACTGTTGGTGTCAGCAGAATCGTAGCGCCTAGCCCCGCAATTGTATACTAACAGTTGGATGCGAAATCTGTGTATAATAAACAGAAGGTCGAGCTCCGATACGGAATGTAGTTCCAAGGCTTTGCTTTTGGTTTACTTCGCTTTTGCAACAGGAAAGAGTGTTTTGCCGAGTATTTTTAATTGTGTTTTATTAAAAAATCTCATCATCGAAAAATTTATTTTGTTTCGAATAAAGTCTGGAGAAGTGAGAAAAACAAGAAGAAAAAGTTTGACAATAAAAGTATGATGATGTAAATTTAGACGAAATTTTGTTGTATTGTTTTATGTGTTGTTTGTAGTATAATTTTCATTGTTGTGCTTTTTGTCAAATAAAAATATAATTATCAAATAAATATTTTTTTCTGGTTGTGTTTGTGTGTTTTCGCTTGGAGAACTCTATATCGATCGCGCGGCGCGCGTTGGAAATGTTAAAACTCGGTATAGAAAATTGGCTCGACGGCCAAGTTTCTTTCGCGACACACCTGATTTTTCAAATGTATCTTGTAGGATTTTTTCTCAGCTTTCCAATGGTTGTCTCAGAATTAAAATCGGTGGTTGCCAACCTGTTCAAAAACGCGTTTTAATGATAAAATTCAAAATGGCGGCGAATCCAAGATGGCGGTCAAACTTTTGATTACTCCACATGAAAGCCCTAGATGTTTTCTGTATAATGAAATGCTATTTTTGGAGGGTTTTGGGACAAATATTTGATATATAGATCGATAAAAATAGTCGATTTTCACTTTTCTAAATATTTGTTCACCCCTTGGCGAGCAAGGGGTCCACCAAATGGAATAAATTTATGTGCAGTTATCAATTTTTCACTGCGTTTAATCGAACTAAAATAAAAAAAATCAATTTTCAAAGACCTCGTGTCACTAGTGGTCTGGTTTCAGCGAGAATTGTCCTTGGGCGAATGAATGATTCATAATCATTGATGGATGACACCTTCGATTTTAAGTAAATTTTAAAGATGCAGATTCTCCGGTCTCAGACGGTAAAACTGTCGCCTGCAGGAGGAACTGTGCATAATGGTGATAAAAAGCATTAAAAACATTCAAGTATTTTCCGAGTGAATGGCATCACTTACGAAAAATACAACAGGGATCATCGAGGTGGATGAGGAAGAAGAGTAAGAAGCCAGATGTCGCCCCTTAGGTTTTTGGCACCTAGCTTGACGCCAGTCAAATATTTTGAGTGTAGTGCCGAATTTCAAGCAGACTTCTCAGTTTTCAAGCAGTTTAGAATATTTTTTAAAAACAGATGGCATCTCTGGTTATTCGGGTTATTCGCGTTGAAAGAGATTTCGAAGGCTGTTCGCACCTACGTGAACTCTCATATGCAATTGTCAAAATGTGCGTGATGACAAAAGCAAAAATATTTCCTTCCTTCTTTTTCGCATACAAAAATCAAACAAATATCAGCAACATTCACCTTTGAAACATCAAGTGGTACGGTTGATTTATGTTAAGATCTTGTAGAGTGCATATATTTAGCGATTATTAAAACTAGAGGAGAATATCTTTGAGGTGATTTAATTATCAAGGTGTGGAGAACAAAAAATATTTTGTGATCTGCAGAACAATGAGTGCAAGTGGCGGTGCCTCGGATGAGGCACCGATGGATTTTGAAAACGGGGAACATTCCAGAAGTTATGAGGATAAAAAACAAAATGGTGGAACCAAAGTTCTAGTGAACAAACTCAATCTTGGCACGCGTCAACAGAAGAATGAGTAAATAAACTACAAATACAAAGAAAATGATGAAGGCCCATACAAAGTCATAGTAGAGAAAAAAGCACAAGACAATGACAAATACCAAGGAATTAATAAAATTTCAATCGGATTGATCCTGAAGCAAAATAGCTTTACTAAAGCGATAATGGATATTAAAAAAACAGCTAGAGCGAAAGTGCTAGTGTATCTTACAGACTGGGAAGAAGCTAATAGAATGACTACATGCCAGAATTTGACGCTCAAACGATACAAAGCATACATACCAAAAGGATTTGTAACGGTGAAAGGAGTTGTACAAGGAATACCAGAAGATATTGATATCCAAGAGCTACAGAGCGACATAGAAACAAACAGAGAAATAGTAGAAATTTTCCGAATGAAAAGATGGGTTACGGAAGGAACGGAAAGAGTACAAATACCAATAAACAAAGTAGGAGTTATATTCAGAAGCAACAAACTGCCGACTCACGTGAAGATATTTGCGGTAAATATGAAAGTAATACCCTACATTACAAGAACAATTATGTGCCACAAATGTCTAAGGTTTGGGCATTTAGCAGCTGACTGTAAAGGAAGAAAACGATGTCCGAATTGTGGAGATGGTCACGAAACTGTGGAATGCGAGAATGAAATGAAATGCGCGAATTGTAAAGGACCCCACAAAGCAACAGACCAGAACTGTCCAACACGAGCAAAACAAACAGAAATAAAACAATTAATGGCTACCAGGAATCTGACGTATTATGAAGAACAACAAGGAACCCGAGTCCCAACGAACAACCAATACAGTATATTAGAACATGCGGACGAGTTCATGACAATAAAAGAAAGTTACCTAGAGGCAGTAAAAAAAGGAACACAGGCACAAAAACCAAAAATACCAAGTATAAATATAGGCACAGGCAGCAAATTAGGAAAAGGGAAACAAAATCAATTGGCAAAAGAACACACGAAAACAATCAATCACGACGACACTCAAAAAAATAAAAAGCAGGAGAAAGGAGAAAGCAGCGATTTTTTCACTGCACCAACAAGGAAGCGTAAAGCAGGAACAGGAAATGGTAACGAAACAATAAGCTTGCAGCAACACCTTGAGCTGAGACAAAAATGGAACAACAAAATAAACGAATTGGCGGCACAAAGAGAGTCATACAAACAAATGAATCAGAAAGTGTTCAATGAATTAACAAATGCGCTTAAACAAAATAATGACGCAGCATATGCAAATTTAATAAACAAGCTGAAAAACATGGCACTAAACCTAGGCTATTTCCAGCGGACCGATGTAGAATCCGCTTGTAGTGAAAACATTCAAGTTAATACAAAATAATATACAGAGTCTACAGAAAAACAAAGTTGAATTATCTAACGAATTACATAAGGGCAAATATGACGCAGCCATACTTTCCGAAATTCGGACTGATCCCGAAAAAGTAAAAACACTGAATATTTCAGGATCACAAAATAATACAACCTCGAGATACCGAAGTTGGGGGAGGAGTCGGTATTTATCTTAAGGATATCTACAATTACCAAAGACTAACGCTGTCTACGACAAACATGTTTGAAGTAGTAGGAATAAAAGTGAGCGATAGCGATTTACATATCATTTCAATATACATAAATCCTAGGATCACAGCGGGGGAACTCACTAATAGATTGATACTGATGATAGAGGAAACAAAATTATTTCAAATCGTTCTGATTGGCGGAGATTTCAACGGTCATAACGAAATATGGGGATGTGAAACAACAAACAATAAAGGTAAACTAATTCAAGAGAAACTTTTAGATTCTAATTTAATCATCATGAACAATGGAGCGAAAACATACAGACCAGTATCAATGATTCAACGACCAAGTGCCATTGACCTTACCTTCTGCAGCACTTCATTATACAGTAACGCAGAATGGAAAGTCCACGATCAATCACTAGGTGGTTCTGCTCATCTGATCATCAGTGTTAAATTAACAACAATAAATAAAAAGTTAGACCGTATCAAGTACAATCATAAAAAATTGGAGAGGATATGGCAAACATCGACAGCAAAGATTTCAATACCATAGACGATCTTGAAACACTCATACAAGCATCAATAAAGAAAAACAAAAGCACAAATTGTTTCATCCCCAAATATTATTGGAGCGACAAACTTACTGAGCTGTACGAGAGGAAAAAAACTTTGAGGAAACAATTTAACCGTTCATCCAACCTCAGTAATTTAATTGAAGTAAAAAAGGCAGAAGCAATCTTGGAGAGAGAAAAAAATGGCAATAAGAGAAAAGCTAGCTGAAATTAGAAAAGACATTGACCCAAGAAATTCTAAAAAAATTGGAGACTGGTAAGAAGCCTTAAGTATCGACACGAAGACAAACCAAAAAACAATATTATAACAACTCAGGAAAATGCACATCAATTCCTACAGGAAAATCTAGGTGCACAAATAACAACACCTGAACAAATTACCGATGTAACAAGAAAATCAACCCGAACACTTTTAACACTTGAACAATGGACCAGCATGCTTCAACAACTAAACACAACTAAAAACAACTAAAAACAAATTCCAAAATTAAAATTATAGAAGAACTCAACAAAATTTTTCGCTCAGGACACTTACCAAAACATCTTAAAGAGATAAAGATACTTCCAGTATTGAAGCATGACCGGGACCCAAACAATATTACGGCATATCGACCTATCGCGATGTTGCCTACATTACCCAATTCAATCAATAATGGTGTACTCAACATAGTTGAGCAGCATTTGTAAAGGAATAAACTATTACCAGAATTATCCTTCGGGTTCCAATCTGGAAAATCCACCGAAGATTGCCTAGAATACGCGACAAACTACATAATGAAGAGCAAAAGAGAAAATAAGAATTGCATAGGAATATTTTTCGACTTCTCGAACGCGTTCAACACCGTGAACATTGACAAATTAAGAGCGATAATGACAACAATGAACTTCTCGGAAGACGTGTTACAGTGAGTCCAGAACTTTTTGACCAACAGAAAAATAATTATTCAAACTGATTCAAACTTCGAACTGTTGTCACCAACACTTTTTAATATATATACTGCCGAACTTCATGATACAGTAGAAAAAGAGGACACAATAACACTTCAATTTGCAGACGATTTTTTAAAAATTGTCACTGGGAAAACCGAAGAAAAAGCTATAGAGAAGGCCCAAGTGGAAATAAATAAATTTGCCGATAAGGCAAGAACTTTAGAACTACAATTAAACGAAGCAAAAACCAAGGCCATGATTTTTAATACCAAGGACACAGACTAAAATCTTAAAATCGGAAATCAGACCATTGAAACTGTAAGGAGCTATAAATATCTAGGCATTATAGTGGACAAGACCTTGAGTTTCGGTTCACAAGTCAGAACAATGAAACAAAAAGTCGGAGAGCGACAGAAAATGCTTAAGATCGTTAGCAGTATAAAAAAGGTGCAACACCGAAAGTTATGATACTGTTTCACAAAGCGCTATACGGGAACTACCTTTTTTTTTTTTTTTTTTTTTTTTTTTTTTAAGGGGGGATTTGTTAGTAGCTTAAGTATTTATGATAAATATTAGTAAATAATGAGTATGTGTGTCCAATCTCAAATGGTGACTTCTCAACACTGTTAGAAATTTGTAATTTTAATTGTTAGGATTTGTTTGCTTTCGCAATTAGGACTTATCATTCGTAGGGATTTAAACCTACTTGTCAGAAAAGGGGAAGTAAACTTACAACTAACTTAATTGCTAACTTATTGGCTATAAAGAGAGCTTATCGTAGCAATTGAGGATTGCAACGATTTTTGTCGAAAATTGTTAATAATTTTATTTGACATAGCTTCTAATGGTTCAACACCAGTAAGTCTATGTAATTCGAGTGTACCAAACCAAGGAGGACGCTTCAAAATCATTTTCAGAATTTTATTCTGAATCCTTTGGAGCGTTTTCTTCCTTGTTGAACAGCAACTTGACCAGATCGGTACAGCATAAAGCATTGCTGGTCTAAAAATTTGTTTGTAAATCAAAAGTTTGTTCTTTAAACAAAGTTTAGAATTCCTGTTAATGAGAGGATATAAACATCTCGTATATTTGATGCACTTGGCTTGTATACTCTCAATGTGCTCTTTGAATAAGTTTTTTATCATAAATTAGTCCCAAGTACTTAACCTTGTCGGACCAACTTAAAATAACCCCATTCATCTTGACAACGTGATTATTGTTTGGCTTGAGGAAAGAAGCCCTAGGCTTATGCGGAAAAATTATCATTTGAGTTTTAGAAGCATTGGGAGAGATTTTCCACTTTTGCAAGTAGGAAGAAAAAATATCTAAACTTTTCTGCAATCGACTGCATATGACACGAAGACTTTTTCCTTTTACGGAAATGCTTGTGTCATCGCAGAACAATGACTTTGTGCATCCTGGAGGCAAATCAGGAAGATCTGAAGTGAATATGTTGTACAGGACTGGACCCAAGACTGAACCTTGAGGCACACCTGCTCTGACAGGAAATCTATCAGATTTTGAATTCTGATAGACAACCTGCAGAGTTCGATCAGTAAGATAATTTTTTAAAATTTTGATTAGGAAAATTGGAAAATTAAAAGTTTGCAATTTCGCAATCAAACCTTTATGCCAAACACTGTCGAATGCTTTTTCTATGTCTAAAAGAGCAGCTCCAGTGGAATAACCTTCAGATTTGTTAGCTCGTATCATATTAGTATATCTGAGCAATTGATGAGTTGTGGAATGCCCATGGCGAAATCCAAACTGTTCATTTGCAAAAATTGAATTTTCGTTGATGTGTGACATCATTCTGTTAAGAATAACTCTCTCAAACAGTTTACTTATTGAAGAAAGCAAACTGATTGGTCGATAACTTGAAACTTCAGCTGGGTTCTTATCCGGTTTTAAAATGGGAGTAATTTTTGCATTTTTCCATAATTTGGGAAAATATGCAATTTTGAAGCAGCAATTGAAAATTTTCACTAAAAGATCCATTGTGCTCTCAGGGAGATGTTTGATTAGTATATTAAAGATTCCATCGTCACCAGGTGCTTTCATATTTTTGAAATTTTTAATAATTGATTTAATCTCATTCAAGTTAGTTTCAATTATTTCTGCAGGTAAAAAATTCTGGGAAGAAATTAAATCAAATTGACGTGTGACTTCATTTTCAATTGGACTCACAAAATTCAAATTTGAGTTATGAACACTCTCAAACTGCTGAGCAAGTCTTTGAGCCTTTTGTTCATTGGATACAAGAAAACGTTCACCATCTTTTAAAACTGGAATAGGCTTTGAAGGTTTCTTAAGAATCTTCGACAGCTTCCAAAATGGTTTTGAATATGGTTTCAATTTTTCAACTTTAGTCTCAAAATTTTGATTTCTCAGAAGAGTAAATCTATGTTTAATCTCTTTCTGTAAATCTTTATAAATAGTTTTAAAAACAGGGTCACGAGAACGTTGATATTGACGTCTGCGGACATTTTTCAAACGAATTAGAAGTTGAAGATTTTCGTCAATTGTTGGTGAATCAAATTTCACTTGAGCCTTTGGAACAGAATAATTCCTGGCACCAACAATTGCACATTTTAATGCTTCCAAAGCGGAATCAATATTCACTTCGTTTTGCAAATCAAGCTCATTATTAAAATTTCTCTCAATATAATTTTTGTATCTTTCCCAATTAGCTTTGTTATAATTAAAAACAGAGCTCATAGGGTTCAAAACTGATTCATGTGATAAAGAAAAAGTTATTGGAAGATGGTCAGAATCAAAGTCAGCATGTGTGATCAAATCACTACATACATGACATTGATCTGTCAGCACCAAATCAATTGTTGAAGGGTTTCTTACAGAAGAAAAGCATGTAGGACTATTCGGAGACAAAATAGAATAGTATCCTGAAGAACAATCATTGAATAAAATTTTGCCATTGGAATTACTTTGAGAATTATTCCATGAACGATGTTTAGCGTTAAAATCGCCGATTATGAAAAATTTCGAACGATTTCTGGTGAGTTTTTGTAAATCACCTTTAAAATAATTTTTGAGCTCGCGTGTGCATTGAAATGGTAAATATGCTGCGGCAATAAATAAAATCCCAAGTTCAGTTTGAACTTCAATTCCCAAAGTTTCAATAACTTTCGTCTCAAGATGGGGAAGAGCACGATGTTTGATTCAGCGATGAATAACAATTGCAACTCCACCGCCGGAACCCTGAATCCTATCATATCTATGAACCACGTAATTGGGATCATATTTTAATTTTATGTTAGGTTTCAAAAATGTTACAGTAATAATTGCAATATGCACATTATTTACTGTTAAAAAATTAAAAAGCTCATTCTCATTGGCCTTCAATGAGCGAGCATTCCAATTTAATATTTTAATTGTTTTATTTAAAATCATTGCTAAATTTTAAATTAGAAAAAATTTTAATAGTAAAATTTGTGCCTATTTGAATGGCTTCAAACATTGATTTTGCCTGCAACATGGCGTTCATAAGATCGAACATTGCCTGTTGCAAAAAAGAAAGTTTACCTGCCGTAATAGGCCCCAGGCAGTTGACATTAGAAAAAATATTTTCGGTAGCAATATTAGCTGGAGTGATAGGTGTAAAATTATTTTCTAGCGTGTTTTGCTTACCCATATTAACGGTCATTTTCGAACTACCAACACTAGGCGGTATAATGTTCGAACTACCTGTAACCTCTGCATAAGTTAAACGGGTATGCAAAGGAGTAGGTAAACTATGCGTCACTGGTACGCTTGGAGAATTTTGTTTTGAAGTTGGTTTTAATTGAGAAATTGAATTTTGTTTACCTTGCCTTGCCTTAACAATTGCTAAACGGACTGGGCATTGATAAAAATTTGACATATGGTTGCCGTTACAATTCGCACAGCGAAAATTTTTACTCTCTTTCACAGGATATGTGTCCTTTTTGTGAGAAGAGTCTCCACAATTAAGACATTTTTGGTCCATGTTACAGAATTTGGAACCATGGCCATAACGTTGGCAAGTACGGCATTGGGTGATATGCTTTTCACCTCCGCCATACTCCCTATAAGTTTCCCACTTTACACGTACATTATACAAAGCATGTGCTTTTTCAAAAAAATTTAAGTTGTTAACCTCATTGCGGTTAAAATGAATTAAATAATTAACAAGGGAAATTCCAGTTCTCTGACTGTTTTCGCCTCGTGATTTTTGTTTCATTAGAATTACTTGGGTAGGGGCTATGCCAAGTAATTCTGTTAAAGTAAGTTTGATCTCATCAACGGTTTGATCGTTGGTGAGACCTTTCAAGACAACCTTGAACGGCTTGGCGTTCTTGGTGTCATATGTAAAAAATTTGTACATCTTGTCAGTTAAATACTGAACAAGACGATCACGACCCTTTACTGAGTCGGCTAATAAGCGGCATTCACCTCTACGGCCAATTTGATAGGTAACTTTAACGTCAGAAACAAACGTTGAAAGTTCCTTTTTGAATATATTAAATTCAGAAGAAATAGTTACCACAATAGGTGGAACTTTCTCCTTTTTTAAAGATTTTATATTTTGTATAGTTTCATTATTGGTAACTTCCATTTCACCAGCTTCTTGCTCAGGCAAAATATCAAAAGGATTGTCACTACAGACACTCGATGTGTCAGAAAGAGATGCCTCTCTTTTCCTCCCCGCAGCGATGCGAGGTTTCTTTTTCCGTCCAGCCATTTCAGGTGATACGAAAAAAGTTAAAACAAATGTTAAATTCAAAAGTAGGTAGTCTTGAGAAAGACTGATGGGAAATAATTTTCAGGTAGTCTTTAAAAGACACACTGACAAAACACAAACTTTGAAGCTATAGGCAGTCAAAGACCAGTCCACAAGCAACCGAAAAAACGTCTGATCTGTAGGACAGTTCAAGACGCACTGATACGGGAACTACCTAGCATATGGATCAACAGTGTATGGAAACATATCAAAATCGTATAATAAGCAACTTGAAATATCCAACAGACAATGCCAACGTATAGCCACAGGCTGTTCAAAAACAACACCGATTAATACATTAGCAGCATTGAGCAACGAACCACCACTCTGTTACAAAAGAATTTATAAAGCGAAAAAAAGAATAATGAAACATCTGATTAAAAGAGATGCAGTCAGTAAACAATTACTTAAACTAGAACCAGCAAATTCATCACCAGACAGAATGTATACCTTCATAGAGAAAACATTTTTGGAAAACTCGGAAGAAATTTTGAAAGTATATGTAAATATTTCAAACGACTTAAAAAAACACAAGATAGAAATAAACCCTACAATACAAGGAATAACCATAAACAAAACAAAAATGGATAAAACAACCATGTACCGTATCGGAGCAGAGCTACTGCACACCGAGTACAATGGATGGAGGCACGTTTACACAGATGCTTCCAAAACACAGGATTCTTGTGGAATAGGAGTTTACGAAGAAAGTACATCACTGGAAATCAGCCTAAAACTAGCGGAACAATGCAGCATCATGACAGCGGAACTACTGGCCATTTGGATGGCTGTAAAAGAAATAAGAGGTATGGAACCACACAAAACCGTTGTTCTAACGGACTCACAAGCAGCCTGCTGGCATCTCTAAAACTTTAACAACCTCGAAGACATTGACCAGCTAACGGCAGAAATAGGAAAGATACTTACTGATACTGAAACGGTAGTCCAATGGATCCCAGCACACGTTGGATTGCCTGGTAATGAAAAAGCGGACCTATTAGCAAAAAGAGGAACAGAATCACCAGCAATCTTACAGAATAAATTACTGCAATGTGATCTCATAAATATGTTCGACAAACATCTAAAAAGTACGACGGATAACTGGTACCGTACACTAGCTTTAGAGCAGAACAAAGGAAATAAATTTTTCAAGATTGCGGAGCATTTTCCAGAAAGACCGTGGTTCTGGAAAACAACATTAAAAGGATATTGAAGTAAGGCTACACTCAAAATAATTTTCACGTCATAATTACCGGAAAAGTTATGTGAATATTTTCCACTGTCATTTTCACGTAGATTCTACGTGATTGTCATTTGAGTTCATCATGATCTGGTGAGATGATTTATCCTATGAATTTTATACAGCAGACATATGCATTTTATGTGAATTTCACATAGAATTCAACTACCGGTAAAATGGAAAGCATTCGATTATCTGCTAGCTACTACGTTTGATACAACGTGAAATTTCCAAATTTTGTTTCCCCAATTCTTAAAAGACAGCAGATAGTTTATAGAAATTATTGAAATATGTTGCTTGATAAATCGCACGGCCATGCAAAATCGCCGATTCGTAAATGAATCAAACGACATAAAAACGGACAAATATTACATTTGCCGGTGATAAATATTGTAAGCTGCAACTGTTTATGTATGAGAAACTCCTCGACCTTTGAACTAAATCTGTGTGAAACCTGTAAGCTCAAGGCTCGATGTCAAATTCGTACGGTTTTTCGAAAGCTCACTTATTGGCAAGCCGTCGAGAAATTCAATTTTATTGTCAGAGACTGAGTTAGACAACAGCTTCGCCATTTTGATTTCTGTGTATTTTCACATATGTCGTTTTCGTTTTTGCGGTGTAGCTACCCCGCGGACTACACTTTGTCCTATCACTGTTTTTTTTACATTTTCCGGACTATCCCGGACTACCCTTTTTCTGTCCCGGACAGTCCGCGCAAGAAACAGAGTGCAGTTTTGAAGACACCAACACATTCGCACGTATGTGTCAAAATCAAAAAAAATGTGTCAAAATCGGTTTGCTTTGATTATCGTTCTTCGCGTGTTTAACATCAGGTTGAATTTTATTTATTTTATTTTGTCATTTTTCAGTAAATTGGCAAATTTTTCGTACAGCAGCACAAACGCGATAAAAGACAATGGCGATAATGACCAAAACAAAAGTGACAGCTACCTCTGGTATTATACGCACACCATTGCAACTGCTCGGAAAGTGTTTTTTTTTTAAGCTGCAAAGCGTAGTCCGTGACGGGATAGTCCTGCCGTAAAAACGAATTCGACAATAGAGAGTTCACGCGATTCTTCTTCTATGACATTCTGTTTGACGTTGCCAAGTTCACGTAGATACTACGTGATAAAACATAGTATGCATGTGATTTTCACGTAGATGTTATGTTTGTCACATAAATCATGCAAAATGACAAAAAATGAATAAGTACAGGAAATTTCACGTAACAATAATGTGAAAAATATTTTGAGTGTACTTAATCGGATTTTAGCAGGACACGATTATTCTAATTTCTGGCTTGCAAAAATGCAAATCCAAAACACCGAAAACTGTGATCTGTGTGAAGTTAGAGGCACAACAGAACATGCATTATTAAAATGTATAAAATACAGTCACATAAGAAATTACTTTGATTGGTAACAATTTGAAAGTATACAAGAAATTGTTGGCGACTTACAAGAAGAAAAACTGAAACAAATACTAAAATTTGTCAGAATGGCAAGATTAGAATTGTAACAACAGTAACGGCACATCGTTACACTACGAGCAGATGGCGGATATAAGATTTGATTCTTGAGCCATAAATGTCATACCTGAAAAAAAAATATCAGCAACACCGTCAACGCGAATTGGCAGGCTTTGTGGTTTTACAGAATGTAAATAGTAAAGACAATGCTATAAAATATATGTACTCAAAAATTTTAAATATGGCCAAGAGTACTCCACCGAATCCGTTTTCTGGTATGCGGATTGCCGACACGACGTTCTTGAAAGACGTTGAAGGGCGCAGTCCTTGTACAGTATGCGGAAAATCTCGAAAATATTTTTGCTATCACTGTTATGTTCCTGTAGCTGAACTTCAAGGCAGACTGCCATCCGTTAAGGTACTCTGTATTGTTTTTTATATTTCTCGTGTAAATACTAAATAAAATTACTTGTTTTAGTTGCCCGTTAGCATTGACATAATCGAACACAAGAACGAAATTGAAGGTAAAAGTACCGCAATCCATGCAGCCATTTTAGCTCCAAATGATGTAAAAATTTATACATATCCGAACATTCCTGACTACCGAAAGGAAGAGCAGGTGGTTCTCATTTTTCCTACTCCAGATGCTGTGCCTGTGTCCAGCCTATTTACTGAAGAGTCTTTGAAAATCAAGGAAAACTATGGACTTCCCAAAGGCTATCACATGGGTACGCTGTTGCGTTGTAAATTAAATGACATCGTATTAGAGTCGTCACAAGAATCAAATACCAGAGATCTAGCTCATCGGTTTCCTTTACGTAAAGCCGTCTTTATCGACAGCACTTGGAGCCAATGTCGAGGGATTTACAAAGATGAGCGAATAGTTTGCTTGAAAACAGTTGTCATACAAAACCGAATATCTCAATTCTGGCGACACCAGAAAAACAGTCCTCGCTGGTTCTTAGCAACAGTAGAAGCAATTCATCAATTTCTGATCGAGCTTCATATTACTGCTTATGGCTTGCACAAAGAGTACGAAGGATTAATGCACATAGGGTACCTGAACTTTCCCCATGATAAAATAGTGAGTTGTGACCAGAGGTGCAAGGAGGAAGCAGAACCGTACAATGGGCAATACGATAACATTCTGTTCTTCTTTCTTCATATGTACAATTTAATTCACGAGTATTATGATTAGCAATGGGCGATCTTTGAAAAAAAATCGATTCTCCTGCATCGATTAATCAAAATAAATAAAATCGATTCATAAGAAAATCGATTCAACAAAAAATCGATTTTTGTTCGGTATAAGCTTTTTACGACCTTTTTTGGTTATATTTATGGAGATTTTGTTTTGTTTGCGTTTTCTGGTGTATCAATCATGTTCAACGAGTTTTCGTTCACAACATCTACTAACGATACGGCTTTTTTAGTTTATTGCCATCTTCTTTTACCGCGTGTACTCTTTTGGCGGTTTTTTTCTTCTAAGAATTTTCGTTGTCGCTCATCCCATAGACCATTTCACGAGACGTTTGTGAACTTGATTCATGAACGAAATTTTGACAGAAAGTTTGGAACCGCTGACATAATGCACGTGAAAGCATCATCAACGTCAGCAGGATCCGTGACACCTGTGAGTTCGTGAAATGGTCTTTTGTTTCGGATGCACTAAGAGCAATCCAAACCTGTATAATTGGGTTGTTTAGCTATTCACGGATTTCCGATTTTTATATATCATCCAAAAGCGTGTAACTTTCTAAGTAAAACGTGATTTCTCAAAACTTTATATCATTTTCCTTCAGTTGACAGTTGGTAGTTGGGCGATCTGTCATTGTAGCGGTTTCGAGCAAATTTCAAGCAGTTTCAAATCGTGATTTAAAAAGCGAAGGACAATGATATATTTTTTTTTAAATCACGTTTTACTTAGAAAATTCAGATCTTCCAGATGAGAGAAAAAACTGATATAGCTGAACAACCCAATTCATAAAAAAATCGGAACATCCGCAGCACAAACTCAAATAAAAATGGCGAGCGTGACACCATGCAGAACAGAATGCAGCACGGCATATGCACGAACATTTAATTCAACTTTTGCAATATTTGAGTTAACGAGTACCCCGCTACTCATAGTTGAAAAATAAGCGCATATGCCTTTTCTACCGAAATCAAAAAAATGGTGGTTGATAGTAAACACCCACAACGATAGTAAACAACATCCCTACGGAAGCAAATTTTCAAAAAGTGCACTTGCAGAGGTAGCAAATATGAAATAATGTTGGCTAATGTCCAAAATGGTAAATTCAATATCCAATGCAATGCAAAATTTCAGCTCAATCGAAATTTAGGAGTATTTGGTCTAAATTTCACTTTCTCGACTTCTGAATAAAAGCACAGTTTGTAATAGTTTTTTTTTGTGCCAAATGTCTTATGCCTTGTTCACACTATAGCAGATATCACGTGATATCGCGTATCTTGAAACATACATACATCTAGTTTTCACAGAAAATTTGGAGTATGGGATCTGAAATCAAGATGAGCAATATTACATCATGTGAACGGGTTATTAGAAATACATAAAACGTCAAGGTCGGGTGTAACCAAAAAATCGAAATTTTGCTAACTGTGAACATTGAACACTACTTCTAAATAAAACTGTCAAAGTCCATTGCCACCCCAATCTACACCAATCAGTTAGTAATGATTGTATACAATATATGTCAAACTTTCGAGGCGGTCTTGTGGTCGGTAATTTATATTCAGTTCGAGGTGCAAACTTATCACGAGCCGTTCATATGAACCGGTTTTTAGAAAAGAGCGAAAGAACGAACAGCTCACGAAAAAGAACCATGGTTCTTTAAGCGCAGCAGAACTGTTTGGTTCGCGTGAACCCGAAGTTTACCGAGACAACACGAACTGTCAACGCTCGTGAATCATTGTGAACCTTGAGTCAGTTCAGAGCCGCTCTTGCAAAAGAGCCGTTTCACCCACCCCTAATCCTTGATATATTTCACAACGCATGCGTATTAGCCAAATTTCATACGGGTTTGTCTATTGATGTCGCGTTTACAAAGGCAAAAAAATGGTTACTGCGTTAAAAATACTGGAGGGACTTAATTTGGCTGCGGATTGTTCTTTTTCAGCTCGACGACAAGGTTATCCAGCTTCCCTGACCTACAGAAAACGTCAAAATGGGCAGCGTGCCCTATCCGCCATTACCGTTCGTGGAAAGCTGGATATTCTGGAACCTTGTGGGGGTGGTGACATACTCATGAAAAAAGTTGTCATGGACGTAGGCAATTTTTTTAACCAGCAAAAACATTTGAAATGCGTTTTCCTCGGTTTCATGTCTATTGAACTTTAGCCCATTCTTCAACTATGGTCATCCCGGTAAAAAATTGACACATTTTTCAGATCAGTGTCCGAGTTCCGAGCACACACTTCTTCCGAGAAGAAAAAAATTTTGTATACTATCAATGAAGAAACTTTCTTCTCTTCAAAAAAAAGTGTTCTCGGAATTCGGCCGCAGATTACGTTAGCAACTATAAATGCAATCACTATTGTCTTCAATCCGTTTTGCACACATTTATTTTTCAGGCGAAAAAAAAAACGATCTTGCCATCCAAAGGATCGATTCAGTAGAAGATCGCACGCAGAGAAATCGATTCAAAAATCGATGGATCGGCCCGAAAAGATCGATTTTGCAAAAATCGGATCGATTTTGCCCATTGCTAATTATGATCACCACACGCTCCGAGCCTACAGGAGACCACTTTTTCTTGAAGACAAATATCAGAAACAACAGCAGTTAAAACATACTTAATTGAATTCAAATGCTAATATATTTTCGATACAAAAAATTTTGTTAAATCATTTAATGCTTCTTTTTCTTACTCATTTCGTTATCTCCTGTTGTGGCAGATTGCGGCTCGAGACGGGCTTTCTGCCAGTTAAGTGGTTTTCGACGATAAATTGGCCATGGTGGAATAGTTAACTGAAACATGAAGCATATTCAAGCAAACTTTAACGTAACAATCTTGTGAGCCTTACGATTGAAGCCAGTAGAACACCGGCAATCAAAATGTAGACCGTCTGTGAAAACTGCTGAATAACATATCCCCAGATAAGACCTACCGCTCCAAACAATGTAATGATTACCCGGGATAGTTTCTCTGCACGTCCTTGGCCTTCATAGTCCTACGGTATTATGATTTTATATCACTCTTTAAGTAAAAATATAAATATTTATTTACCATATGAGTAGCTACGTTCAGCATTGTGATATTACGGATATTATTTAAGCTGAATTTTCACCACAATTGAAGTAATAGTATCCTTTTGGACAAAACTTGAATACACGTCACTATTTAAGATCACAGCCACGCTCACGCACAAAAAAACAAGCATTTAAAACCAGGGGCTGAAAACAGAGATGCCAGATGTTTTTCCAAAGATTTTGTTACTGCTCGAAAACCACAAATCAGCTGGAATCTTTAAAAACAAATATATTATTTTTCTTTTAAAACAAAACGCGCCGAAATCGTCGCAGAAATCGTTGCCATACAAACTGTTTGGCGAAGAATTCGGCGCGTTTTTTTTTTAAGATACAGATATTGCTGGTCAAGTTGAAATCTAGCTATAGAATACTGCGGAAAATAAAAATGACAACCGCAGCTGCCAAATTAAGAACACTGATGGAAAACCTGACGAAGTAATTTGATGAGTTTCATATTTTCACTGAAACATCTGATATTTATGTTTACAAAGTGTTCGTTCTTCTTCGATAAAAGTCACTGGTCACAATTCTTTTAGCAAGAAAAACTCTTAGTTTTATGAAACACAATTTTCCAACTTAACTAAATTTATTGAAACACTAAATGTACAAAACGAATGAACGTCGCGATCGCCATGAACCATTTATTGGTGCTGAACAAGCAAGAAGAGACAGAGTGCCAGATTCACTGATAGTGCTCTGGTATTAGTGTATCGAGTAGGGATGGGAAACCTCACGATAATTATCGATAGTATCGATAGTTGCCGGCTATCGATAGAATCGTTAAGCTTTCCGCGTTATCGATAGTTATTGATATTTTCCTCGCATTGGCATTTATACTCCACAATGATGCCAGGACTGAAAAAATCGAGGGAATGCCTTTTCCAATCTCTCGCTGTACATTTGACAGAGTATAACATCGAAGATACGAAAACGTCAAACCTGATACGAAACGTCAAACCTGATACGAAAACGTCAAACCCGATACGAAAACGTCAATGTCGGTCGGATTATTTTCATTATTTTGCTGTTTCGGTTGGGGCTTAGCCCTTGCGCTTCTTAAGTAGACACAGTGGATCTGGTTATTATCAAAAAAAGTGATGTAATATAAGGTAAAAAACTCTTGCAAACACAAGCAAGAAAACAGAAAAGAGCAAAAACCGCAAAAACATCAGATTTGACGTTTCTATGTTGTACTCGATGTTATAACTCATAGCACATTCCCTCGGAAAAAATATATTGGCCTGGACTTTGTTTAAAGAGAATTCGACGATTGTTTGCTTTCACATGAAATCCTTTTTAAAATTGTTAGAAAATTGAGGGATACTCATTTTCGCTCACTCTACCTTATACGGACAACGACAAGATTTCGCCTAAGTGCGAATTATGTGTGCGAATAAACTTTTAAATATTGTTCCTGTCCACAACGGGAGCAATATTTTGTTGTTTTTCTTCATCTGGTTCTAGTTATCGATAGTTATCGATGGTATTTGGGAATTTATCGATAGTTATCGATAGCCATTTTAGTCGATATTTCCCATCCCTAGCTGTCGAGAACAATATTTGACACTCTCTTGATCGATGAAGCTATAACGTCAATTACAGAGTGGGTGCTAGACAAAAATAACAGGAGAGTTGTGTGCAAAGCCACGACCGCAAGTTGAAGTAGAATACTTTTACAAGAAAAATAACCCGGCTGCTTGCGTGTCAGTAATTTTTTCTAGTAAATAAACGTTGACTAATCAGATCAATCGAATTTCGCGCTTCAACAAGGACTGACCATTTTCAATAATATTGTAAGTTGCTTGTCATGATTGGGGCTTGACAATTTTTAAATTTTGAGATGAGATTTTTTTGGATGTCGTGCTCTTGACTGAACGAAAAGATAATTCAGTACGTTCTGAGACACGGAGATGAAGTAAAATTTATAACTTTTACAAATTTAAAAATGTGAATGAATTCATTAGAGAATATTAACTCTTCAATCGAGTTTTTATTTGATCCTGAAAAGGACAATTTGTTGTTCATTTTAGTAGCGGATAAGATGCCGATCACATCTTTGCGTTATCACTGACAGTGTGAATAAAATATTCCTTGTGATAAAATTAACAGTGAAAAGCGGATTTAACTCTCAAAACTAGACGGCTCACGTGTTGTCAAAATGAGTCAACTTTTCATTGAATGCATTTACTAGTGCCCACTATCGCACAGAGACTGCATTTCACTAAAGTGCCTCACTGCATCAGCCGCTATCGATGCTGAGATCCGCTGCAACTAGTGCGCTATCCATAGCCATGCCACAGTTGTGGCCGCTATACGCTGCCATAGTGCGCTATCCATTGCTACGCCACAGCCAGAGTTGCCAATAAAATTTTTGATTTAACTGGAAAAAGGCTGAGGAAAAAACTGGAACAAACTGGATTCCAAAAAAATTTAAAAAAAGCAAAAAAATGATTGTGAGAGTGCTTTTCTGTTATGGGGACTAAATCCAGTGACAGTTTTTTATACAATAACTAAAGAGATAACTCTTCGCAACAAGTTACTCATTTCAATCAGAACTGTTTTGTTTCGGGCTTACGTTTTGTTCAAACTATAGACTGAAAAATTTCCTCTAACAGCAGCAAAATTTGAAATTACGCAATCAATTTATCTCAAAATTAAGAAAATAGAGCAACATTTTCTTCCGTTACATCAGTAAAGTTTAAATTTCAATTATTTCTGACTTCACTATCTTTTGGTATCTAATTTTTCTAACAATTTTTTTACTGCTACGCAACAGAAAATAAAAAGAATTTTTTTTCATGGTCTGGTAAAATCTATTAGTTTTGTTTTATCGCAACCACGTCATGCAATCTTTAATTTGACCGTGTTTCGTGCAAGAAGATAGAATACTGAAAATGCTGTTAAGAGTTGTCAAAATAATTTTTCAATCTACAAAATTTACGTTTTAAAAATATTTCCGAAAATCAATCGGAGCTTCAGTGAATAAAAAACTGGATAAAACTGGCAAATATCTGAACAAACTGGAAGATTTTGGGAATAAACTGTTTGACTGGATCACTTGAAAAAAACTGGAAGAATCCAGTTTAAACTGGAACATTGGCAACCCTGGCCACAGCTGTGACCGCTTTCCGCCATCGCTGGTATCCACTGCACTGCTAGTGCTGCTGCTAAGGGAGGACGACTGCTCTTGTCGCTGTCTAGAACTATTATGAGCGGCTTCGGCTGAAACAGGCTCTTATATAGGCCAGATAGCATGTTTTAAATTGCAATGCAAGGTATATGATTCTGTCGACCGTGCTTGGGAAGCAATCATATAACGACCAATCAGAGGTCGAATTTTTCGTTTTGACAAGGCTTGATTATTTTCAATAGTACAATAGTGTGAATAGTAAAATTACAATTATCTTCTTTTGGGAAGAATCTTAGAAGATTTTCCATTCTATTGCTGCAAGAACGAAAAAAATCCATCGAAAACTAACCGATGTATTAGCATTTGAAATTGGACATATTTTTCACTTTTTCGGTTTAAGATTTTCATTTCACATCCCTATGTAGCCGAACTTCCTGAGAGAAGTATTCTACTTCAAAAACTGAATAATTATAAACATACTGGCCGCCTTAGAAATATGCGGTATTTCTAAACTAATCTAATGACTATCGCAAAAAACATAACTATCTTACATATACATTTTCTTTTGACAATTGGTTTCTTCGTGCAGTATATTTTGCGTACTTAATGAACCCTTTCCTGGTTGGAAGTGAGTGGCGTAAGCGTCTCCGATACAGCTGTCGTTAAGTTGATGCGGGTGTATGCGAAATATCTGCTCCTACTACTCTTTGTAGTATAATTTGCTGGCGATTTTCAATTCTGCGTTGAACACACCGGTCCTGCACTCCCCGGTCACCGTGAATGTAGAGCATACTGAAACATATGAGAGGCGATTTTTTACAAGCATAAAACAAATTCGAAAAGACTTCCCTGGTGCGGAGGCTTGCGCGCCTCCGCAGGCGCCCAGTGCTGATGATGTATTCCGTGGTTGATGCGTTTGTTGAGATGCGTTTACATCCAATGAAGACATGATGATGATACGATGAAATTTTGGATAAGCGATGTGACTTCATTGTGATGTCTTCGATGGTCTCGCGTGTTGAAGTTGACTCCAGTCGTCTCAGTTCTGATTAGTGAGAAAAGCAACCAAACCAGATGAACAGGCCTTCCAAGAAATTAATAAGCATTTTTGATTCTCATAAACTCTTGCATTACATTCCCATGGACAGGAATATTCTTGTCCATGCATGTTTCTTGAATTAGGAATAAATCGCGACATTCCGTTCTCACAGACAGGTTCTGAAATAATAGCCGCGCATGTATGATTAATAAGCATTTCTTAAAGCACTCAGCAATTCTACTAATTTCAAGAGAACGATACTTTATTATTTTTCTATAGCATTCGAAGTCGAAATGCGACGCTCCGTTTCCGATGAGAACGAAACGATGACGGCCACATGGCAAATAACCTAAAATAATAATAATAATAATAATGAATACCGAACGATTTTCGATTGAGTAAGAGACGCCTGTCCGCGAGTAAATTGAGCGAGACGGAAGATACAAATGCATAACTAACTAATTAAAAGTGTTAGGATTAACAAGGACAGGACGAAGAATCGGACAAGAGAATTGTTTCTCTCCGGCTCTTCTTGGTAGGGTAGAATTAAGTTTGAAGTTAATTAATAAAACATTCGATTTCCAAAGTAGAATCAGTGCGGATGTTTTAATTCCCTGCACTTACAGGGACTCATCGTGCTTATCACAAGTCCCTGGCAAAGCTAAGTCTTTGCATTTTATGGTGTCAGAAGTGGGGTGTAACCACTCTCTGAAGTTCACTCAACAGTCAGTTATTTAATCAATTGTTATTATGTGTGCGCGTTGAGTGTTCTGTGTTTGAATAATAGTGATCAGTGGTTTCTTAACGAACAAACAAAAAAAAAAAATTTATAAACTGAGTGACATTCCTAAGTGACAAAAAGATGACGCAGCTAATTTGGTGAGTACTTTAAACGTTTTGCTTTTGCTTGGCTTGAATTTATCACTAGCAGCCTTCTTGTCCGTGGCATGTTAGAGAAATCTTACGCGCGAACATTCCGACGAGTGTTTGTTGGCATATTTCGTAGAATTATTCCTCGCAGCGCGGTACCAGCGCCGCGAGCGAAGGTGTTATTTTTCACCAACGGTAGCGGTGAATAAACTATACCAACAAAACACCCGCCGTACGGCAAGTGCAAGTGTACCTACGTTTATGCAGTGTCAGCTGTTTTAACGTTGTACGGCCGTGAATGTTTTTCATAATTTTCAGATTATTTATGAAACATTTGAAATACTAATATTAAATAATTTTATTAAAACCGCACGGCAGATTCAATTTTTTTTTGGTTTTTGGTTTGCTAACAGCGGTTGGCCAGCGGCAGCGGTATTGATTTTTCGGCAGCTTTCTTTTTTTTATGATTGATCAGTCAATTACATTTAGCAGCTTGCTTTTAAAAAACTAATTGCTTGCATTCAATACTAACCCTTTTTGTTTGATATTATATTATACTGTTTTTTTCCTTTTAAATAAAACGACACCGCTTGCAGTTAGTGTCGAATCTTATAAACCGTACTAATAGCACAGCGGCAAGCCCGGACCATCCGTAAGCGACCCGCTAAAATATCACAGATAGGCGCGAATACTAACACAAATCTAAATAACCGATAAATCAAATTAAACAAAAACCTGAATATTGAGGAAAAAATTTTAAATTCTAGATGCATTTTGTTTTTCTTTCTTAATTTTTTTTAGGATACCAGAACGTTTGTTCGAATGTTATTTCGCTTTCATATGCATTTTCTTTTAATTGCACGGATACTATATCATTTTGAGTGGGTTTCCGCTCGTTCGAGTGTTTTGAACTTCGTTCATATTGGTGAATCAGGTCCGCAAGGCAAAGGGGCATAGGAAATTTTCCCGAGTGATTTTGTTTCATTTTCTTTTTTTTACAATAACAACTATAATAGCAAACAGATACACTATTAACTATAACATTATTAATGACCGACCGAGTGATTCAATTGCGCGGACGTGAGATTAGGTTTACTGAACCGGCATTTGACGCCGTGCGTAGGAACCGATTTTACAAAGGATTGCAAAGGAGATCAAATTCAGTCACTGATACTGATTTTCTCACCCTTAATCAATCACGGATTCAAAGAACCGTACCGTCAGCTTTCATTAACGCAGAATTAAGAGCACCAAGTTCGGTAAGCAGGTCACGCACCAACCAAGTGCTATCGTCAACACGATTTGGCGAGACAGAGGAGGCAGAGATCTCTAGAGAACAGCAAAGATTAATTTACGTAAGAAATAGTTTAGGAAATTTTGACAGCGGGTCAGATAGCAGTGACGAGGACCCAAACGAGACAGCAGCTCAGGAACAATTACAAGTACTAAAACAAAGCTTTCTAGAAGCGAGTCGAGAATTTGAGGAGACACTTAGAAAACTCAAATTTGGCGAAAACATCCCAGACGATATGGCTTATGAATTTCCAAAAGCCGATGCATTGCAATGCATCCCCGAATTTAATGGGTCTAAGGACGAGCTAGAGGCGTTCCTCTACCACGTTCAACATTTCGCAGACGAGATTCCCGAGAATGAACCTCAGACTGCATTAATATATGTAGTTTTATTAAAATTAAAAGGCAAGGCTGCAGCAGCATTGCCACGAATTAGGGCAGTAACCTGGCCAGCAGTCAAGCGAAATCTGATAAAAGAATTCGGGACTGTGCAGGCGATAGAAGTTGTGATAAAGCAAATTGAGACGTTACGACAGGAGCCAAACGAAGAATTTAACTCATACAAAAGACGCGCTTCAGATATAAAAGAGTTATTAGATGTAGACGGTGGAGGTAACTCCGCCATGGAAAAAAGTCTCCGATTGCACTTCATAGGAGGTTTAAGAAATAATCACTTGAAACAGATGGCCCGTGGCAAGCGAAATTTGAGCTTGGATGGACTTATGGAATTTTTAGAAGAACAGTGCGAGGAATGTGAGCAGCTCGCTGACATAGAAAACAGAATGCGTGGTCTCGATTTACTCGAGCGGCAGCAAGGCGCGCAAGGAAGACGGTGGCAATCTAGCCCGCCGAACAATAACGCTCGCCAAAGAGAAAATTCGAATGGTAATAGACCTTATCAAAACAATTTCAATAGCCAGAACAATAACAATCAACGGCGAGACAATAATTTTCGCCGCGAAAATGATCAAGGGGCTAATTACGCAACAAATGCTCGCGATAACGGTGGGCGACAAATTTTGAAAATAATGAGCGTTATTGGAGACAAAATTCAGAAAATTATACAGGACCGCCACCGGCAAATAGAAATAACAGAAATCAAAATAGGGACAGCCCGAGGTATGACAATTACGACCAAAATAATCAGAGAAACAACAACTATTCTCGAGAAAATCAAAGACAAAATAATGGGTGGAACCGCAACACACGCGGGTCGCCACCATGGAACGGGATAGTTAACAATCGCGCGTCACAGGATTGGCGATACGAGCCAGGGTACGCATTAAATCGGGAACATAATAATAGCAACAATGTGAATGGTCCCAGAGCAGGAACATCTGGTAGCAATAATTACCATACTAACAGTCACGGCTACAATGGCGGTTATAATCAGTCGGGCCAATATTATAATCAACACCAGCAACCAAAAAACTGAATAGTGGGGGCCTCGTCAGCAATGCAAACCGAGCGCCCCAAAGAGCATTAGGAATAAGTAATTTTAATAAGATTGACACCGGACTACAAAGTCATGGTATCATGAATCCATTCGCGAAAGAATATTTTAATGATGATTTCGCAGAA